>NC_141875.1:375669328-376294328 GCF_056163025.1 Triticum urartu
ATGGGATCGGGAGATGGGGTTTTGGCGGCGCGAGGGGAGACAAGGGAGAGGGAGATGGAATCGGGCAAGGGTTGCGGCTAGGGTTGGGAGGGCGGCTGGGCCAATGGGCCGTCCTAGCTAGGAGGCCCAAGTGGCCAGTTGGGCTTTGCTCTCTCTCTCTCTATATATATATATATATATATATATATTTCCTTTAACAGAAAGCATAGAGAGAATAAAAAGGAAGAGGGGGTTAGGGAAAGAATTTGGGCATGCGATTAATTTTCCCGGACTCATAAAAATGAGTTTGAATTAGGAATAATAGAAGTGGCCAAGACCGAAAATTTAAATTCAAATGATTTGAATAGGAAGTGAGGTTTGGGAAGGTCCAAAAATGTTGAGACTTTTGGAGGAGCCTCAATAAATGGAGAAAGAATTTCGGCAAGGCTTGGATATCAACTCGAAGCAGAAAAGGCATGGGATTATTTTTGCACGTGTGTTATGGTTAATTCCAAATTATTGGAATATTTAGAATAGCTCCCTAATAATATTGGGAATGTAAGTTCTAAAGATAAATCATGATTGTGAATATCCCTCAATTTAAATGGACCAAAGATCCATACGATTTATTTATTTGAGTTGCAAGGATTAATGACATGATGTCATGATGACATGATGCAATGTAAACATAGAAGGAGCAAGCAAAAGAAACACCCGGCGGCAACGAAAATACTGGAAGGCATCTGGAGCGTCGGTCTCGCGGCGTTACAGGCCTCTTGCTAGTTGAGTAGAAAAAGCATCCCAAGAAATAAATGTGTGCTTAGGGAGGCCTTTGCTCAAAGAGAAATTGTATATAAGAGCATGGTTAATAGTATAGCCAACTCTTGGCTATAAGAAAGTGCCATGTCATCTATAGCTAATCTTATAGCCAACATGTATAGCAATTAGCTACAAGTATGTGCTACTTTATTAATACATGGCCCACCTTCCACTCTCACATAGTGCCTAGGAGCACTTGATGCAATTGGCTCTTGCATGAGAGCCCACTTACATTCTCTCGTATCCTCTCTCCTCCAACTAAGCATAGAAATATTAATTTACTCCTTACAGCCTGCTGACTGTACCTTATTGTACTTTTTCTAAGGTACAGTCGACAGGCTATAAGGACGAGGAGCGAGAAGCAATACAAGCTACTTGATATACTATAACTAGGTGTCCCACGGAGGCCTAGGAATATGGTGAATGCATGAGGTGGGGAAGTATGATGTGTTCTGGTGTGCTTTGCACGTCAATTATCATACATAAACTAGCAAGATGCCCGTGCGTTACACGGAACATCAAGATGCATTTGTATGAGTATTTTGTCTTGTGAGAGAAAAGGATGAATGAGGGAAGGCCTTATTTGCAAATGTGGAGAGGGGTGTGGGTATCTTTTTGCAAAATTGCCATAGTTTCCTTCCTATCTGTCAGATATAAATTAGACGGCCTATATTGCAGGATGGCATGCACACCATCATCACCAACTCTATTTTTTATAAGAGTGGAGACATATACCTAATTAAAATACACATGCCAAACCTATAGATGTTTTTCCCAATGATATAGAGATGTTGTTACACATTATTACACTTTTTTATTATTTATTTGCATGTAACATTACAACCAACTTACGAAAATAATGGTAACCAGTTTTACGTGTTTATAGTGGTATTATCATTGGACTGCCATTTAGGATAAATGATGAGGTGGATGAGAGAGACCATAAGAAAATGCATGTCTTCTCTTGATTAATAGATGATCTATTAGCAACAATATGTATCACCAAATATTTATCGCGTTATCAAAGATAAGACTAAAAATAACCCACTGCAACATATTTTGATGTCTCCTCTACATTATGTGACAGGCTTGAGATAAATTTGTCTTATCAAGCAATGTGCATGCTCTAAATAGTAACAAATTAACATTTGGGTAGTCGACAATAACATGTGAGATTATGAATATATGTTTTTGCAAATATATCAGAACAAAATGTTATTTTTTTGGCGGAAGAAAAGAATGTTCATGTGACTGATTACCTCCATGCTGGTTTTGACTGCTTTAATTTAAAAATGAACCATGTGTTTTCTTTGGTAACACAAAATTAGTAACTAAATGGTGATTTGACACCATGTCCTGCCACGTATGTATGTGCAGCAAGCAAGATTTATTCACGTACAGGGCGGCTTGTACTCCCTAGTGATCTAAACACTCTTATATTAGTTTACGGAGGGGGTACTTCTTAGAGAAAAGTAAAGAAAAGAAATGGGGAAGCTGACTACGACAACATGTGAAGTTGTGAACCCACATGTTGTATGAGCACATGCCCTGCAAGTCTCCATGGCTTCACATGAATGTTCGGGATAGTTCGCAGATAGCGCGTTACTTTCCGCGTTGCAGCAGGATGTGCAAGGTGGCAACAATCTGAGTGCTAAAGAGTTGATCCAATGGCTTGTTTTGTTTGGATTTTCCAACTATTGACCACTGGATAGAGTGAATCAATGGCTTGTATTTAAAGTTATTCTCACCCTATAGAATGGTATAGGAATGTGGAGAGATTTGGTTGATTTTATATTGCTAAATAATATAAAATATTATGAGTGCAGACGCTCCACCGTGAGATTCCTTGCTCCTTCTCGGTCGTCGGGAATCTATGTTCTTCCACTCTTTTTTTATGTGAGCTTTGTTCATCCTTTTGCCAACACGTGGGACATCTAGCATCAAGGTGCACGTGTCATGCAAGAAAATGGAGATAAGAAGTGTGTAAGTGAGTCGTGCACTTTGATGGCACATACTACGCAATATTTTTTCTCCTCGATGGCACATGAATCGTGCATGTACTCAATAACAGAGCACGGAATGGTAGACATGGACATGGTCGGCCCTTTTTGGAGAGAGTACTAAATAACTTTGATGTGTCATGTCAACTCACAGAGCGACGAGAAGCTTGCTTACTACGCCTTCACTGTCGCCCACGCGCGCGCGGTGGCTCGCAGCACGAGGAGAAACTTTTGCTTACAATTGTGGGCTTTATACAAGCGGTGGACGTGCAGAGGTTGTCAGAATCGTGATTTTGAATCGAATCGGAACTTCGGTTGTAGGACCGCAAATCGTAGAATCTTCACTATCAGGATCGTAGAAACATAGATTCTAAGAACTAAAATCGTAGGATCATAGGGGTTAGTTTGGATCGTAAAGTCGTAGAATCGTATAATAAAATCATGATTTTGACAACCTTGCGTGCAGCAGTTCATTTGGTGTTAGATTGCCAGAAGTATATACTGTAGTACCATCATCATTGTTCGACTTCCAGAAGAGGTAAAGAGCCAAGCGCAAGGTCACCTACTCATAGTATAACCGGTCGTGTTTGCACGAATTTTTAGAGCATGGTTAATTAATATAGGCGGCTCTTGTAGTGGCACATCATTCGTTGGAACTTAAAACGCAGGAATAGGAAAAATAAAGGATTGGAGTGGCATGTCCACTGGAATCCCATAGCGTTAACACATCATTCCCCTAAAAAACACAGTGTTTGACACAGGAAAAACAAAGGAAGTGAAAAAAAACTTGGAGTGGATGCTAGATTGCTAATTAACACATGATTTCATAGGAAAAAAATCCTACAACATTCTATCATATGAACCAAATGACCAATGTAGGAAAATTATGAGGGGGTCTCTCCAACAGTGTTCCTCGGCTCGCACCTAGCATCATGGGGGTCGAACTTGGACTCATTCATCTGGTAGACATGGCATCTCAGATCTGGACACAAGGTGACGTACAAGGATAATGTTGTCCTCAAAGCCGAATGTACACGGTCAAGGTCCACGGTCAAGGGGGTCAGGGCGGACGCGACCTCTCACTGCGTCCGCTATGAAGGCGACCCCCAAGGCGACACCATCGAAAACATCCGGTGTCTTGCATGATTCGTCTTCAGCCAGATGCTGGAGGAGGACAAAGAGATCGACCGACGACCATTTAGATTAGGTATATCTTTGTCGAAAAAATTGAGATTAGTTATATTAGTTCTACCTTTAGCTCCGGACTAGTCATCTTGTGCATTCAGTTTATTCGGTTTATACAGTTTTTGATTTGTACTATATTAATATTTCAGTAAATATGGTATGAAATTAAATACGGTTCGGTTTTGGTATATACCAAATTATTTCGGTATGGTTTTGGTATATACCATAATAACCAAAGTTGACGCGAATTTGAAAATGACATAATAACAATTTACAAATTTACGATTCAGAACACATGCTATTTTACACAAATAGTATATAACTATATATGCATGAATGGATTCTTCCCTTAATGGTTATGGACGTGCTTAGAATTTTTTAAAGAGAAAAATGACCATGTTACGAGAAAAATGCATGTGCTTGGTAGTGAATTTGACTAATGTACAAGAAAAATGATAACTTGTATGGTTGTTTTCCACAAGAAATATACATTTATTTTTTACTTCAATTTATTCGGTTAACCATTCTTTTTCGGTATATACCATAAAAACCAAAGCTCAAAACAGTATGAAAATTTCAAACCATACCAAAACCAGAAACCATAAAAACTAAAAAATTGGTGTCGTTTGGTTTATTTTCGGTATGCTTTTTTGGTTTGGTTTCAAAATGGACAGAGTGACGGACTAACACAACTTTTGTAATGTAAATGTAGTGAAATCCGTCATGTTTATATGAAATCCAGCCATGTTTTGCATGAATTTGTGTCCATGTTCGCGCTCTCAGGCGAGCGCTGTTTGTCGCTGTAGTGGGACGGCGGACTCCGTCTCTGACAATCCCGCAAAGTGCATCACCGCCTTTTTTTGCATGGTAATGCGTCACCACCTTTGTGATGGCCAGGACGCGGAGAAAGAACAATGTCCTTCATACCACACGCTCGTCTAGACGGCTTGGTAGCTCATGAAGTAGCACCAACAACATGCCTTGTGCGTCTAGTACTCCATTGCAGTAGTAGTTGCTGCATGCGCAACTCAACCGGGTTGCGGTTGCGGGTGAGCACGATGACGCTGCGTGGCCATCCACCAATAGTGGTATGTATGAGGATGACATTGCCATGTGCATCCTATTTGTACTAAAAATCATGAATGAAGAGTATAAACATATTTACGTATAATCTGAGTGGATTTCTTCAGTGGTCATCACACGTGTAGTATCATGCAAAGCTTCATTTATTAGGTTATAGAGTCATTTTGTTTTGGTATGTGTGATGTTCATAGAATGAGTAACTAGCTATAAAGTTACTCAATTTACCTCTCTCCTCATTAACTAGTTGCCACATACGCGAATTTACTGAGTTGGACCCGATGTTACTCTTGAAGTTACTCCCATTGTGGTTAGTCTTAGGCCTTGTTCGGTTCAACCTCCTCCCCAGGGGTTTGGAGAGGAAATGGAGGGGCATTTGGCATGTACATGATTTAATCCCCCACAATCCTTGTTAATCCCCATTAAAACCCCTTGAACTGCACATGCCCTTACGGTTAAAAATGACCGGGATTACAGAGGACAGGGTACAAACTTCAGGGATTTAAAGGTGAGGGCTTGTTTCTGACTAGCTCTACAACCTCAAGGTTTATAAATCGGACTTCACTCTCCCCTCATGCACACGAGTGGGTATACTCATGGTGGAGCACATTTGCACACGAAAAGGCAGGTAACGTGACAATTTGAGACATCTAGTCGTTCGCTTAATGTGGGGTCTGGGACCAAATGCCAGCCATACCAAGTGTGACCTGAACGCAGTGGCGTGGTTATTGATCAAGTTTCTTTTTACTGGTGCGTTAAATGTAAAAAAGATGGCTCCGCACGTATTCAATTTAAAACGATCGCTACGGAGAGAGAAAAATCGCTACTCCACTAGCCCACTTCGGGACTTGCTTGCCAGGGTTGCTATCTTCTTCTCACTCTCTCACCCTCTCTCTCTCTCTCTCTCTCTCTCTCTCTCTCTCTCTCTCTCTTCTCTCTGATTGACACAAATCCGGCCGGATACCTTCCGTTGGTGGTCATGAGTGGCGAACGAGGAAGCCAACGCTCGCCGTCTTCTCTGACCTGGCGCCGGCGTGGGAGGTCCTCCTCACCCTTGCTCCCTGTCGTCGAGTTAGTAGATCCCTCCACCTGCCTCGCCACATCCCGCTGACCGGAGGTATAAATTATTTTAGAACCGGCCATATTCTACTGGCCCAGCTCCCCACGTTGCTGCATCCCATTTTTCCATCAAGTTAGGATTGATCCCCATGTCGCTACATCCTACATGTGGATATTCTTCTAGTATTACAAAGCTCCCCATGTAGCTAACTCCGTCGGCTTGTCAAACACTCGAACACCATGTAATTTTTTTACTATTAGAGGAAAAAGTTACTGTAGATACTGGCTAATGAACCGATCTCTTGGTTGGAAAGGGAAATAAATTTGCTGGCCTAATTGGTCTCTTGGTCGAAAAAGGATAGAAAGTAGGGGGTGTTGGGTCGACAATGCAACCGAGAATGAGCATGTCTAGATTTCTTGTGGTCACATAGGAAAGGTCAATGACGAGAACAAAAAATGCACAAATCCATACATGCTTTGCATGTTTGCCGCACTTGGCAACACCTCTGCCTCACCACTTTATGCCTTGGTATATGTAAAACATGCTTGTGCCTCCGCTGTCTCTATGCCCTTACTACTGCTATTAATCTAACATCACAGGTAAAATGAAACAATGCCACTGTTAATGTGATGTCACTACTAAGTAATGCTGCTGTAAATCTATTGCCATTGATAAAATGAATCAATGCCACCACCATTTTATGAAATGCTTCTGTCTTGCTTTATTTCTCACAAAGAGTGTTTTGGGTTGCTACATTAAACTCTGACACCGGTAAAACAACTGCATCTCCGTTGAACTGCACAAAATTCAATTGCACAATGGTTTACACGATCATGTGTTTCTCCTTTCCATATCACCCTTTGTTAGAACGATCGTTCCTGTTAACCGTGCACATATGTACTGATCAAGTGCTACTCCCAATCTGTTATCACAGAGTAATAATGCAATTGTTATGCATGTTAATGTAAGCCCCCGTTAATCTAGTGCCAATGTTGATTTGATGTGATGGCACTTCTTAGTTAATTGCACTTTTTCATACTGTCACTGTAATGTCGTTGATAACATATGACATGCTGCTGTTAATCATATGCCACTACAAAAAAGTGACACTGCTTAAATAACCCTGTTACATATTTGTGCAAACAGGCCTGTCTATCTACATATGGTGTCTATTTGTGCAAACGGAAGCACAAACCTCAATTTTAGTGGAACCTCTTGTCAGCTGACCTCATGGTGCTCCAGGTATTCCTACATTCGTAAGTTGGTATAATGAACAACATAACATGAAATAAGCTTATTCATACATTGACTTGCTGTTTGTAGTGTGGAACGAGAATGTCATGTGTGGAGGAGCAAACAAGCACTCCAGCCACTCCGTCAACGCAAGATAAAAGAGACCTATTCATTGATGGCCTGGCGGGCGAGTAGGGGTCATGCAAACATCAGTGCATTATTTTAGTGGAACTGCACAAAAAAGATATTGGGGTTAGTCGGACAAATTTCTACAGCCACATAGAAGGAATTGCGCTCATCGATTGCATAGAATTTCCTCCGTGCCATCATAGGAGATCCCAAGGTGGAAATCAACTAACGACCTATAAAATTATGCATAATCTTACTCACGTAGGTCAGTATCCCCCTTCCAGATGATCGTGTTTTGTCATGCCGAGCTATTGATATGTGCTATTGTTTTGCGACACCGTTTAAGTACAACGCTTTCCTATCTTTTCACATTCAGGACAATGAAGATGATTTGAGTGGAACTGCACAAAATGGTCTGATGTTGAGTGATCTCTATTGCCTCCTCTGTTTGGTGCAATGTGTCAGCGTAAATTGCAAGATGAGCCATCGAGCTAGCTATGGAGTTGCCAACATGCTCAAAGTGCACGCAACATTGAGCAGAAAGAAGCATGCCCAGGAAATTAATGCGTGCATAGGGAGGCCCTTTGCTCAGAGAAGCATCGATCGGTTTTTCTTTATTTCTACACCTTCTCACAGCTTTGTCTTGGTTATAGTCTTGTGAATCATTTGGATGCGTAAACATGCCGAACTTAAGTGCTTGTGAATGTTAGCCAGTATGCATACCGTATCCTGTGAAGCTTAGTTTAGTGTGAATGTTAGCGTGTCAACCTTTACAATCTATGTATATTGTGGGCATGTTATTTGACCCCTCATTTTGCTGCACTACGACCAGTGTGAGTGTCTGCATGCAGTACACCATCCTCTAATTTGGTGGATGCCAAGCTGGCCCGAAAAGGAGCTATACATTTTTTTCATGTTGAAAAATGTTACCGATGAGGAGCCATAATTAAGCTAGCGGCGTCTCTTTTTTTCTTTCGAATGGACAATAAGCTGGAGAGATGGAGAGTATATCTAATGGGCTACCACTAGTGTTAAGGCCCTCCAGTACGAAACATGGGCAGCCGACTTGGCCGATACAAAAGCCTATCCATCTTAAAGCCCATTTCTTTTTGTTTTTTGCGAGGAAAAGCCCGTATTTCTTGAAGAGGGGGCGATCCCAGAAAAACCCTTCTTCCTCCTCGCTTCCACTTATACTTCAGCTCGCTGGACTCTCCCGCTTCTGTCGACCCCCAATTCCCCCCGCTCCCCATCTTCCTCCCTCGTACATAAAACCCCCGCTCACCTTCTTCCTCACTCATACAGAAAATGTCTTCTCCTCTTCTTCCACTCCTACAGAGAACCTCAGCCCTCCTTCTTCCCCACTCGCATAGCCACTAGGCTCTCTCTAACTACTCTGCTCAAACCCGTGAGCTCGGTGCGACGCCCGCAAGCAAAATGGAGTCGGCTGGCCCTAGCTCCAAGAAGATGCGGCTTTCGCCAGTGGCGACGTCGGTTGTAGATCCCGCACCCGGCAGTGTGGAGAGAAGCGGCACGCCCCCCCACCGGATCTGAGGAACCCATAGAATCTCGGGTGGCTGCATCAGCGATCTCCTGGACGCCATCCTTGGGGAGATCATCTCACTTCTCCCCACCATGGATTTCTGCTGCACCCAAGTCCTCTCAACTCGGTCGCGCCCTCTGTGGCATGCCACGCCCCTAAAGCTCGAATGTCGTCAGCTATCTGTCGTTCATGATTTTGAACTCCTTAGAGCCATCATCTCCTCGTACTAGGGCTCCGTTCAACGCCTCTACATCCTGACACACTACCTGCTGTCCATACCCTGCACGGTGGACGCCTGGCTGACATCCCCTGAATTCGAAAAAGTCCAGCAGTTTGAGTTCTACCATTACCATGAAAGTTTCATACCACGAACCGAACACCAAGAATTTGTGCCCACACCACCATTGTCCATCTCGTGCTTTTCCTCCTCTCTTCACACCGCCACATTCGCCTGGTGCCATCTACCAGACGATCTAGTAGAAATGCTTCGACTCCCATTGCTATTCTTTCCACTTGTGGTGGTTTATCTGGCGGAGGCCACTGCACAACATCATCCACTCCAATTGCCCTGCCCTAGAGCGCTTGCTTATTGTTTTCGGAATAGAAATCCGTATTAGTTGTCTCCAAATAAAGTCGCCTTGCCTTAAAAGCATTGGAATTTGTTTTGAAGGACAGCAGCTCATCATCGAAGATGCCCCTTCACTTCAAAGGTTGCTCCTTCATTATTGTTATATACCTTCGCAAATAACTATCGTCTCTGCGACCAAACTAGAGACCTTGGGTGTAATTCATGATCCATTTAATGATCACAAGTTGGTGTTTGGCTCCACACTTATTTGGCTGCATTTTCATTTGTGTGCATACGTTTTATATCATCTTGGAGTACACTTTGGGTACTATATTATGTTATATGCTCAATGAAGAGTTCGTCCATGGATATCCTATCAATGCTGCTGGATTTTGTCAAGATCTTATATACCGGAATGTTTAGTTATGATCTGAACATAATTATTGGCTTGTTGCAATGCTTTCCATGTTTGGAGAATTTATATATAAAGGTGATGATTTCATGCACACTGAAAGCCCGTATATATTGTACTAGAATTAACCGTTCAAATATCGCTCTTTCGACATAATCTTTTTTAGACCTTAACTATTCTCAATCTTCATGTCTATTTAGGCACTAACACATGGAGAAAAACATATAACCAATTGGTGGCGTAATAAGCACCGGGATTTTCTCAGTACTCATGGCATTCATCTGAGGACAATAACGACGGAAGGATATGCATCTAACCAGGCAAATAGAAGCTTTGTCACACTCTTCATGTTGAATGCGAGGTTACTATTGTCCATGAGGCTTAAGTTTTCAACTAGAAATTTCTCACGGGCGGACATGTTGAACAAAAAAAGAAGTTTCAGGTGGACAAATGGGCTTCTGAACGTGCTCCTTCTATTTACAACAACTTGTGGTCATGTTCCAATAAATTTTTTGGCACATGATGTTGATTTTATGGATCAAACCGATCCATTTGTTTGTGAATGCCAAAAACAGTGGTTGGGATAGATGTTATTGCCATGTTCAACCTGGGTTTTGTCTAAATTTGATGAACAATTAATCCTTGGGATTTTGTACCATTTGTAATCTTGAGTTACATGTTGTTGCCCTCGTACTCCCCTTCGCCTGCCACTACATTGCCGCATCTTCCATGACTCCTGTTCGTTCCCGTTTGAGGCCTCGTCATTGTTCTCTGCCTCGATTCGCTCACTGTGCCCGTCGCCGTGTGGCGTTTTCAACATGGTCAACAACTGAGAGGAGTCGGGAGATGACTGTATGTGGAGAGGCTGACAATAGGGACCCACCAGGGTCATGGCATTACGCAAGCAAGTGCCTCGTTATTACAAGCCAAAAAATACTTCCTCCTAATTGTTTGACATCTAGGTTCCACGCCATTGTCAATGTAGTCAATAAACGAGAAAATTAAACAATGAGCGGCTAACACCAGGGACCCAGCAGCTCGCCCAGTTTTTTTTTAGTTCTAGAGATGGAGCTCAACTGCGCTGTGCGGGGGTTGTGGCCCGTCTAGCCCAGGCTTTTATTTAAGCACATGACGAGCCCAGTTGATATCTTTTTTCTTTCTGAAAATGGCTAGCCCAGTTCTATTTTTTTGGAGAATACCCAACCGACGCCTACTTTCTGTTCTCATCCCTACTGGGCTGCAAATCTTTCAAGATGAGGAGGGATGTATTCGGCTGCCCCAGAAAATTGTCTATAAGTAGTAAGAAATGGGTTGTAATTTTTTAAACCAAAGCCAACCGATGATTGCATTCAAATTTCTTTTTTTCTGGATTTCAAGATTTTAAATTTTGTTCATTTTTGTGCAGAGACAATTTCTTGGTATTTTATTTTGATATAATTTTTTAAAAATTATTTTTAACGTGACTCGAATTTTCGTGAATAAATGAGTTTTCACCCCATCGAAATATGCAAAATTCCGTTTAATTTTTTAGAAGTGGCTAGAATATGGTCTGTAATGCTAATAAAAAGAATATGGGCTTATATCCTTAAGAATTAGCAAATGGGTTGTAAATTATTGAAAATAATGGAAAATGGGATGTATCCTGTATGTTGTTTTCCATAGATTTGGACGCTGACTTGTGGGCCTACTAGGTTGACGATGACACTGTCTTAAAAAAGTTTTGACGCATACGGAAGGCTTTGTCAACTTAGTCAACATAGAGCAGTGACTGTTGGATGTACATCCAACGGCCGTCGTGCTTCTTCAATCTCTAATCTTCCTGCTCCAGCCGCCCAAACCAGCGCTGACGGGACTGCCTACTCCCTCCTCCCGTGGCCGGCTGTGCTGCCGCCAGGCCATCCCTTTACCCACCTGCACCTCCTATTATTTTCCGGCGATGTCAGCCTCATCCTGTAGCCGACTAGTCAGCCCTCGTACTCCCCTCAGCGTGGGCATCCGCTGTTGTGGCTTCGCCGGCTCTGGGTTGTTCCCTTCCTGGGCCTCGTCGTCGTCCACCGCGTTGGTGCTCACGGCGCGGCGTGGTCAACATGGTCAACAAACAACATACATCGAAAGAGGGATGTAAGTGGAGAGGCTGACAGTAGGGACTCACACAAGCAAGTGCCTCCTTATTACGTGAAAAAATGATTGCTCCTGCTGACAGCTGGGACCCACCGGCTGTATCTTCGCATGGAAGGAAGTGCCTCCTTGTTATGCATGAAAAACTATTCCTCTCGATGATAGCTGGGACCTGACAGATTTGGTGGCTGACTTGTGGGCCTACTAAGCTGAGGCGTACGTAGGGTTTTGCCAACTTAATCATCAAATGATTCTAGCAGCTGGACCGTTGGATGTTAATCCAACAGCCGTGCTACTTCTTCAACCTATGATATTGCTCCCATCTCCTGTGGTCGGCAGTGCTGCCCGCGCACCCGAACCAGTCAAGTTTCCACTCCTCTCCATCACCAACTCTACTGCCACGTCTTCCCCATCTCTGGGTCATTCCAGTCTGGGGCCTCGCCTTCGTCCACCGACCTTGGTGCGCTCGGCACGGTGTGGTCAACGTGGTCAACAAACGAGAGTCATCGGAAGATGACTGTATGTGGAGAGGTTGACAGTGGGGACGCACCACGCCTAGGGACGCATGCATGCAACTGCATCCTTTTTACCCTGAAAAATAATATTTTCTCCCCCTAACAGCTGGGACCCACCAGCTACATCTTAGCATGCAAGGAAGTGTGTCCTTATTACGGGCAAAAAAAGATTCCTCCCCTTGGCAGCTAGGACCCATCAGCTATATTTTCGCACGCAAGGAAGTGCCTCCTTATCCTCCCTGATAGCTGGTACCCACCCGGTCGAACCATACATAAGGTAGTCTCTCTGGTTGCGAACATGTATGTACATACTGGTCGATCGGTCTCTCTGCAAGGATGAAACGTGGACGAGCAAGGGCAACACATGTGACGTAGATGTTGAGGCAGTCATGTCTAAATCGTATACATGTACGTAGAGCCACGCTGCAAGAAAGTAAATACGGCTACGTACGTACATACGGGCGGGGTCTCAAACGCGTACAGTGATGGCATCCTGTGCATCAGCAGCCAACCGGCTGGGTCGGAACGGAGGAAACCATGTCATGTTCATAGGGAGGCAAGCGACTGGGTCGGAATGTGTCCTGTTCATCGGGAGCCAAGTGACTTGGACGGAACAACCCAACTGGGGTCCTATTCATCGACTCGGGGTCTCGCGTCCCGCAAAACGGAGGAAACGGAGTTCTCTTTGACTGCCTATGGTCGAAACGGGGTCCTGTTCATCGGGAGGGGTTTGGCGCACCACAAAACGGACGAAACAGGGTCCTGTTCATCGGGAGGGATTTGGCGTACCGCAAAATGGACGGAATGGACTTCTCTCCAGCCGCCTATGGTCGAAACGGGGTCCTGTTCGTCGGAGGGGTGTGTGGCCTACCGCAAAAGGGACTCCATGAACTACTATTCATCCACCGTCGACTTCCTCCAGCCTCCGCCAGTCATGTTCATCCACGGGCTACTGTTCATCCAGACTCCACGGGGTCCTGTTCATCCACACAAACCGGCTGGGCATGTGTGGCGACCTCCTCGGGGTCCTGTTCATCCAGCGCAACTGCGTACTACCACGGGGTCCTGTTCATCCAGCGACAACCGCCTACACACGGCCGGGGTCCTGTTCACCCAACCCCCACCGGGAACTTTTCATTCACCCAACCCAAATGGCTCGACTCAGCATGCCTCGACTCATTCTATGTATCGCGCACGTGACAACAACGGGCACTGTTCATCCAGAGGCAACCCAACCGGCTAGCTACCTCTCGCACGGGGGTTCTATCGGCTTTAGTAAGCAGCAGCAGCGCGATCGATTGGGTTCAGTTTGCAGCAGAATCAGTCGGGTTCAGTTAGATGTGAAGGGATCGACGATCGATCGGCTTCAGTATACGTAGGAGTGCGATCGCTCAGGTTCACACCTAGCTCGGATTCACTTATAGCGAACATGGCTCGCTCCACACACGCGTACAAGAGAGAAATGCGCAAAACCACACTACATCGCTTGGCCCGACCACCCGCCGTAACCGAGAACTCCGCGAAAATTTCCTCGCCCTCACTTCTACCATGATTTTTTATGTCATGGACAACCCAAAGAATGTCATGTAGGTGCGTCCCCAGCCCGCCCAGGATGCAAAGTCCATTTTTTCATGTTTTTTTGTCATAGAAGTAGGAGCCCACCACATCTACGATGACACGTGTTTTTGTCAAAATTATCGTCATAGAAGTGTCATAACCATGATAGAAAAAAAATCCAGGCCTACATGTCATGGATGTGTCTTTTTTTGTAGTGATCCTTGACCTTTTCATGAATGGAGTTGAAGCGTCTCTTGATGTGTTTGGTTCTCTTGTGAAACTTGGATTCCTTCGCTAAGGAAATTGCTCCACTGTTGTCATAAAAGATTTTCATTGGACCCGACACACTAGGTATTAGACCCAGATTGGATATGAACTCCTTCATGTGCTACTTCGGAAGCAGCTACTCTGCTTCACACATAGATCCCGCCACGATGCTCTACTTGGAACTGCACCAATTGACATCTCCACCATTCAATACAAATACATATCCGATTTGTGACTAAGAGTCATCCGGATCAGTGTCGAAGCTAGCATCCACGTAACCATTTATGACGAGCTCTTTGTCACCTGATAAACAAGAAACATATCCTTGGTCCTTTTCAGGTACGTTAGGATGTTCTTGACCGCTGTCTAGTGATCCACTCCTGGATTATTTTGGTACCTCCCTGCCAAACTTATGGCAAGGCGCACATTAGGTCTGGTACACAGCATAGCATACATAATAGAACATATGGATGAGGCAGGGAATGGCTTTCATTTTCTCTCTATCTTCTGTCGAGGTCGGGCTTTGAGTCTGACTCAATTTCACACCTTGTAACACAGGCAATAACCCTTTCTTTGACTGATCCATTTTGAATTTCTTCAAAACTATGTGAAGGTATGCGCTTTGTGAAAGTCCTATTAAGTGTCTCGATCTATCGCTATAGATCTTGACGCCCAATATATAAGCAGCTTCACCGAGGTCTTTCATTGAAAAATTCTTATTCAAGTATCCTTTTATGCTTTCCAGAAATTCTATATCATTTACAATCAACAATATGTCATCCACATATAATATCAGAAATGCTACAGAGCTCCCACTCACTTTCTTGTAAGTAGAGGCTTCACCATAAGTCTGTATAAAACCATATGCTTTGATCACATCATCAAAACGTATATTCCAACTCCGAGATGCTTGCACCAGTCCATAGATGGATCACTGGAGCTTGCACATTTTGTTAGCACCTTTAGGATCGACAAAACCTTCTGGTTGCATCATATACAACTCTTCTTTAAGAAATCCATTAAGTAATGCAGTTTTGACGTTCATTTGCCAAATTTCATAATTATAATATGCGGCAATTGCTAACATGACTCGGACAGACTTAAGCGTTGCTATGGGTGAGAAAGTCTCATCGTAGTCAATCCCTTGAACTTGTCGAAAACCTTTTGCGATAAGTCGAGCTTTGTAGATAGTGACATTACCATCAGCGTCCGTCTTCTTCTTGAAGATCCATTTATTCTCAATGGCTTGCCGACCATCGGGCAAGTCCACCAAAGTCCATAGTTTGTTCTCATACATGGATCCTATCTCAGTTTTCATGGCCTTGAGCCATTTATCGGAATCTGGGCTCATCATAGCTTCTTTATAGATTGTAGGTTCGGCATGGTCTAATAGCATGACTTCCAGGATAGGATTACCATACCACTCTGGTGCGGAACATGCTCTGGTCCACCTACGAGGTCCAGTAGTAACTTGATCCGAAGATTCATGATCCTCATCATTTGCTTCCTCTCCAGTTGGTGTAGGCATCACGGGAACAATTTTCTCTGATGTTCTACTTTCCAATTCGAGAGAAGGTACATTTACCTCATCAAGTTCTACTTTCCTCCCACTCACTTCTTTCGAGAGAAATTTCTTCTCTAGAAAGGATCCATTCTTGGCAACAAAGACCTTGCCTTCGGATCTGTGGTAGAAGGTGTACCCAGTAGTTTCCATAGGGTATCCTATGAAAATGCACTTCTTTGATTTGGGTTTGAGCTTATCAGGCTGAAGCCTTTTGGCATAAGTGTCGCATCCCCAAAGTTTAAGAAATGACACCTTAGGTTTCTTGCCAAACCATAGTTCATACGGTGTCATCTTAACGGATTTAGACGGTGCCCCATTTAACGTGAATGCGTTTGTATCTAATGCATAACCCCAAAACGATAGTGGTAAATCGGTAAGAGACATCATAGAATGCACCATATATAATAAAGTATGGTTATAACGTTTGGACACACCATTACGCTGTGGTGTTCCTGGTGGCATGAGTTGTGAAACAATTCCTCATTATTTTAAATGAAGGCCAAACTCGTAACTCAAATATTCGCCTCCACGATCAGATCGTAAAAACTTTATTTTCTTGTTACGATGATTCTCCTCTTCACTTTGAAATTCCTTGAACTATTCAAATGTTTCAAACTTGTGTTTCATCAAGTAGATATATCCATACCTACTGAAATCATCTGTGAAGGTCAGAAAATAATGATACTCGCCGCGTGCCTCAACACTCATCGAACCGCATACATCGGTATGTATTATTTCCAATAAGTCGTTAGCTCACTCCATTGTTCTAGAGAACGGAGTTTTAGTCATCTTGACCATAAGTTATGGTTCGCAAGTATCAAATGATTCATAATCAAGTGATTCCAAAAGTCCATCCGCATGGAGTTTCTTCATGCGCTTTACACCAATATGACCTAAACGGTAGTGCCACAAGTATGTTGCACTATCATTATCAACTTTGCATCTTTTGGCATCAATATTATGAATATGTGTATTACTACGATCGAGATTCAACAAGAATAGACCATTCACCAAGGGTGCATGACTATAAAAGCTATTACTCATATAAATAGAACAACCATTACTCTCTGATTTAAATGAATAACCGTCTCACAATAAACAAGATCTAGATATAATGTTCATGCTCAACGCTGGCACCAAATAACAATTACTGAGGTCTACAACTAACCCTGAAGGTAGATGTAGAGGTAGTGTGCCGACGGCGATCACATCGACCTTGGAACCATTCCCGACGCGCATTGTCACCTCGTCCTTAGCTAATCTTCATTTAATCCGCAGCACCTGTTTCGAGATACCGATATGAGCAACCGAACAAGTATCAAATACCCAGGCGCTACTACGAGCATTAGTAAGGTACACATCAATAACATGTATATCAAATATACCTTTGTTCACTTTGCCATCCTTCTTATCCGCCAAGTATTTGGGGCAGTTCTGCTTCCAGTGACCATTTCCTTTGCAGTAGAAGCACTCAGTTTCAGGGTTGGGTCCAGCTTTGGGCTTCTTCATGGGAGCGACAACTTGCTTGCCATTCTTCTTGAAGCCCCCTTCTTTGCCTTGCCCTTTTTCTTCAAACTAGTGGTCTTGTTAACCATCAGCACTTGATGCTCCTTCTTGATTTCTACCACCGCGGCCTTAAGCATTGCGAAGAGCTCGTGAATCATTTTTGTCATCCCATGCATATTATAGTTCATCACGAAGCCTTTTTAGCTTGGTGGCAATGACTGAATAACTCTATCAATAACACTCTCAACTGGAAGTCGAGTCAAGTGGTTATGATACCCCAACATTTTGAGTATGTGTTCACTGACAGAACTATTCTCTTCAATCTTGCAACTATAGAACTTGTTGGATACTTCATATCTCTCAACCCGGGCATTAGCGTGAAATATCAACTTCAACTCTTGGAACATCTCATATGCTCCGTGACATTCAAAACATCTTTGAAGTCCCGGTTCTAGGCCGTATAGCAAGGCACACTGAACTATTGAGTAGTCATCAGATCGAGTCAGCCAGATGTTCATAACATCTGCAGTAGCTCCTGCAGCAGGTATGTCACCTAGCGGTGCATCAGGGACATAATTCTTCTATGCAGCAGTGAGGATAATTATCAAGTTATGAACCCAGTCCGTGTAGTTGCTACCATCATCTTTCAACTTAGCTTTCTCTAGGAATGCATGAAAATTCAGGGGAACGGTAGCACGGGCCATTGATCTACAACATAGATATGAAAAACTATTAATACTAAGTTCATGATAAATTAAGTTCAATAATCAAATTACTAATGAAGTCCCACCTAAATAAACATCCCTCGAGCTATCTAAGTGATACATGATCCAAATCAACTAACCCATGTCCGATCATCACGTGAGAGGGGGTAGTCATCAATGGTGAACATCTCTATGTTCATCATATCTACTATATGACTCACTTTCGACCTTTCGGTCTCCAGTGTTCCGAGACAATGTCTGTACATGCCAGGCTCATCAAGTTTAACCCAAGTATTATGCATGTGCAAAACTGTCTTACATCAGTTGTATGTGAATGTAGAGTCTATCACACCCAATCATCACGAGGTGCTTTGAAACAGCAAACTTTGGCAACAGTGCCTACTCCAGGAGAACACTTTTATCTTGAAATTTAGTGAAGGGATCATATTATAATGCTACCGCCGTTCTAAGCAAAATAAGATGCATAAAGGATAAACATCACATGCCATCGATATATGTGACATGATATGGCCATCATCATCTTGTGCTTTTGATCTCCATCTCCAAAGCATCATCATGATCTCCATCATCACCGGCTCGACACCTTGATCTCCATCGTTGAGTCGGGGTCGTCTTGCCATCTATTGCTTCTACAACTATTGCTAACACATAGCGATAAAGTAAAGCGATTACATGGCACTTGTATTTCATAAAATAATTAAGAGATAACCCTAAGGCTCCTGCCGGATGTCGATATTACAAAACATGATCGTCTCATACAACAACGTATATGACATCACGACATGCCTTGCAAAAACAAGTTAGACATCCTCTACGTTATTGTTGCAAGTTTTACGTGGCTGCTACGGGCTTCTAGCAAGAACCGTTCTTAACTACGCAAAAACCACAATGGTGATTATCAAGTTTGCTGTTTTAACCTTCTTCAAGGACCAGCCATAGTAAAATTCGAGTCAACTAAAGTAGGAGAAACAGACACCCTCCAGCCACCTTTATGCAAAACGAGTTGCATGTGAGTCAGTCGAACCGGTCTCATGTGCGTGGACATGTAAGGTTGGTCCGGGCCGCTTCATCCCATAATGTCGCTGAATCAAAATAAGATGTTAGTGGTAAGCAGTATGGCCATCACTGCCCACAACTCCTTTGTGTTCTACTCATGCATAGCATCTACGCATAGACCTGGCTCTGATGCTACTATTGGGAAACATTGCATGGAAAAACAAAAAATTCTACGCGCATGCAAGATCTATTCGTGGAGATGCATAGCAACGAGAGGGGATAGTATGTCTACGTACCCTCGTAGACCGTAAAGCGGAAGCATTTAACAACGTGGGTGATGTAGTCAAACACCTTCGCGATCGAACGGATCAAGTACCGAACGTACGACATCTCTGCATTCAGCACACGTTCAGCTCGATTACGTCCTCGCCTTCTTGATCCAGCAAGACGGGCAAAGTAGTAGATGAGTTCCGGCAGCACGATGGTGTGGTGACGGTGATGGTGAACTTGTTCCTGCAGGGCTTCGCTGTGCATTGCGGAAAAATTGGAATGAGGACTAAACTGTGGAGAGGGGCGCTGCACACAGCTAAGAGATTGTCGTGGGTTGTGTGGCGCCCCTCCCTCTCATATATATAGGTGGGGGAGGGGTGGAAGCCTTTGGTGCGCCAGGTGGCCGGCCGGCCCCTTTGGGTGCCTACGCTTTGGCGCCCCCTTCCTTGTTTGCCTGCGGGGGGAAGGCAGGAGGAGGTGGCGCCCCCCTTTCCTTCCTCTTAGGTGGAGGGAAGGAAAGAGGGGATAGCCCTCCCCCTTTCCATCCATAGGGCCGGTGACTAAGGGAAGGGGCACGCCAGCCCCTTGTGGGCTTGTGTGTTCCCCCTCTTGGCCCATAAGGCCCATTAACCTCCCGGGGCTTCCCGGAAACCCTTCTGGTGATCCGATGACTACCCGATACACTCCGAAACCTTTCCAGTGACCAAATAGCATCGTCCTATATATCAATCTTTACATCTGGACCATTCCAGAGATCCTTATCATGTTCGTGACCTCATTCGGGACTCCGAACAAAATTCGGTCACCAAATCACATAACTCATACAATACTATACCGTCAATGAACGTTAAGCATGCGGACCCTAAGCGTTCGAGAATGATGTAGATGTGACTGAGACACCTCTCAGGTCAATGACCAATAGCGTAACCTGGATACCCATATTGGTTCCTACATATTCTACGAAGATCTTTATCGGTCGAACATTATGACAACATACGCAATTCCCTTTGTCTGTCGGTATGTTACTTTCCTGAGATTTGATCGTCGGTATCTTCATACATAGTTCGATCTCATTACCGGTAAGTCTCTTTACTTGTTCCGTAATACATCATCTCGTAACTAACTCTTTAGTCACTTTGCTTACAAGCTTCATGTGATGTGTATTACCGAGAGGGCCCAGAGATACCTATTCGATACATGGAGTGACAAATCCTAATTTCGTTCCATGCCAACTTAGCAGTCACCTTCGGAGATACCTGTAGGGCATCTTTATGATCACCTAGTTACGTTGTGACATTTGATAACACACAAGGTATTCCTCCGTTATCCGGGAATTGCATGATCTCATAGTCGAAGGAATATGTATTTGACATTAAGAAATCAATAGCAATAAACTAACCAATCATATGCTAAGCTAACAGATGGATCTTGTCCATCACATCATTCTCCTAATTAGTGATCCCGTTATCAAGTGACAACACATGTCTATGGTTAGGAAACCTTTACAATCTTTGATCAACGAGCTAGTCTAGTAGAGGCTCACAAGGGACACGGTATATTGTTTATGTATCCACACATGTATTTAAGTTTCTGATCAATACAATTCTAGCATGAATGATAAAACTTTATCATGAATAAGGAAATATAATAATAACAATTTTATTATTTCCTATAGGGAATTTTTCCATCAATTTTGTGAGCAAACAACTTATGGTAGAAAGAATCAACTAGCATAGGAAGGCAAAACAATTGCAACTTCAAAACTTTCAACACATAGAGAGGAACATGATACTATTGCAATGTGTAGAAGCATAAGTTACTCCCTCATAGTAATTTTCAGTAGCATCATGCATGAATTCAACAATATAAGTATCACATAAAGCATTCTTTTCATGATCTACAAGCATAAAAAATTTGGTACTCTCCACATAAGCAAATTTCTGCTCATTCATAGTAGTGGGAGAAAATTCAACAAAATAACTATCATGTGATTGAAAATTAAAATCATGATGACAAGTTTCATGGTTATAATTATTCAATATAGCATACATGTTATCACCATAATCATCATAGATTGGAACTTTGTTCTCATAATCAATTGAAACCTATTTCGGAATGGTGGATTCATCATTAAATAAAGTCGTGACCTTATCAAATCCACTTTCATCAATATTGCAATAAGATTCAACACCCTCCAAAATAGTGGGATCATTACTTCCTAGAGTTAACACTCTTCCAAACCCACTTTCATCAATGTAATCATCATAATAGGAGGCATGTGTCAGTGTCAAAACTGACCGATCTCGGGTAGGGGGTCCCGAACTGTGCATCTGAGGATCAAAGGCAACAGGAGACAAGGGACACGATGTTTACCCAGGTTCGGGCCCTCTTAACGGAGGTAATACCCTACTTCCTGCTTGATTGACTTTGATGAGTATAGGGCTTACAAGAGTTGATCTACCTCGAGATCATAATGGATAAACCCTAGATGTCTAGCCTATATGATTATGATTGCCTCTACAGACTAAGACATCCGGTTTATATAGACACCGGAGGGGACTAGGGTTGTACATAGTCGGTTTACAGAGAAAGGAAACTATAGGTCTGGCCGCCAAGCTTGCTATCCACGCAATGGAGAGTCCCATCCGAACACGAGGGAAAACCTTCTATCATATGTATGGTCATGACCCATCAGTCCGGCCCATGTCACATAGCCCGGATGCCCGAGGACCCCCCTTATCCAGGACTCCCTCAGTAGCCCTCGATCTCGCCTTCAATGATGACGCAGTATCTGTCTTTATGTCTTCAGCTTTGTAGGGTGGGTTCTTCATTACACTTCGGTTTGACGATAATCCGGATCCACGTTAAATATCACATTCCATTGATTCTTTAGTGTCGTTGCCCCGACTTCCACGTGTCGGACGAATGCGAACGGCCTAGGTGTGTTTTTACAAATAACCCCTTGACCTCGCAGGGAAGGTGTCTATTTAAGGAGATTAGATCTCAGATGCCATTCCACACCACGCGGAAATCCTTAGAACTCGCCATAGGAAACTGCCCAAACATGGACGACACTCTTGGCTCTTCTTCACGCCCCCATGGCCTCCAAAAAGGAGACTGGGAAAGTTTCTCAATATACCTCGCCCATCTGGATAAACTTCAGACACAGGGATATCTTCCTCCTGCGGATCTAGTCTCTGTTCGGTCTGGATTAACGTCCCATAATTGAGAAGCCCTGGCGGAGAATTTCCCCAATCCTTCTAAAGAGGAGCGGGTGTGCTTCGTTTCCTTCCTTTTGAGGGGCGTAGCATTTTCTATCCACCCCTTCCTTAGAGGTCTGCTAGAGTATTACGGCCTCCAACTGCACAGTCTAACGCCAGGCTCCATCCTCCATATCGTAGGCTTCGTTGCTCTTTGCGAGTTGTTCCTAGGCTGTGAGGCTCATTTTGAGCTATGGTGGAAATTTTTCTGCCTTGTTTCCCGCTCCCAAAAGGGATCTATATTCGAGGTGGGCGGCACCGAGGTATGGCGCATAGCCGGGACAGGATACCTATCCGGCACTTCGAAGAAGGCATCCGAAGAGCGGCCCTCGGAATGGTTTTATATTGAAGATGTCATTCTGCCGGACCCAATCCGACGTGGTCTTCCCGAATTCTCCAGCGCTCCCTTAAAGAAGCACACCAGCTGGCGTCCTCGAAGCATCAAGGAAAAAGACAGTGCAGAGGTCGAGAGGCTAGCAAGCAAGATCAGATTACTTGCCAACTCCGGGTTGTCTATAATCGAGGTAATGGAAATTTCAATAACGTGATGCATTCAGCCGCTTCAATCTAGGGGTTTTCCCATGTGGCATTACAATGGGGAAGATGATGCGTCTCATTGTCTATGCAAGGGTCCGGATAATTTTGCCGCCCTGGCCACCATCTTAGCTGACCTTTTCGAAGGGGAGAAGGAAGACTTCACTTGATGAAATGTCGGGAAGGTTTTTCTATGTATAACCCCATCGACTGGGTGTGTTTTTCAATTATTGCCCTTACTCAACCTTTTTCCAGAGTTATGCTAGTCGAACTTAATCCGGCTACTTTTAATATGTATGGAGAAAGGTCATCGAGGGGATCTACAGCCCCGCTCCGCAACCAGAGCACCATGTTCGAGACCTGGATCCCGAATATGAACAAGATCCGGATATATTCATAGAACTTAAGGAGGGAGTCTTTTATTAGACAAGCTACAATGGCACGGAAGTGGCTATTATAGCCGACTACCCCGGCCTTCTCCCCTCCTCCCATGTAAGTACCCAGGAGACGTCTCCTCCAAAAGAGTTTCCTCATTGCACCTCACCCACCGCACTATCTCACGCTCCAAAGGGGAGGCGCTTGTGTCGCGGAACTGTATCAAAGGCGTCCTCTAAGAAGGCGACGCCCGCGTAGGGAGAGTCTTTGAAAAGAAGGGCAAACGGTGATACTACCGAGCCCCTGCCTTCACCAAAGAGGTATAGTTTTTAACACACACTCGGTGGACAGACCGAATTGTGACGTTTTCCGCTGGGCCATTTTGTAGGAAGAGCATACGCCGGACTATATCTGGGGACCTCGTCGGCCATGCATCGACCAATCTGTCCCTGGACCCTGCCATAAGGACTAGGGTTGATACGGGCAAAATGTCGGATTGTCATCTCCAAGAGGATTCAGATAATGTGTCTGTCACCAATTCCGAAGTGGAGAGTGCGATGAATCATCGGCGGCAGAAAGAGGCCATGCGCGACCCAAGTTTTGCCGATGAGGCATTCAACGCCCTTAGCTCTGCGGATACATATATCCGAGCTGCTCAAGGTGGACTAGCCGGAGCCACTCACCAGCTTTCAAAGGATATGCGGGTAAGAACTTTTGTGTAGATTCAATAATCCTGTGCCAGTAGACCCCAAGACTTGAAGCAATTAGCCCAAATGATTTAAGGGTCGTTGATATTATCAGGTACTCGCGGCTAAAAATAACACGCTGCCCAAGAAGCTTGAAGAATGTCGGACCAAGCTAACTGTCGCCACCGCCGAACTGGAAAATTTGAAGAAATCCAGAAGGCTCCGGATGGTAAGCACAACAGTGTCCGAAAAATACGATTCTGTGATAATGATGATTTTTGAATATTCATTATTTTGTTTACGGCAGCAGGATCGACAGATCAATTGGAGGAGAGGCTAAAGGCTGCTCAAGCGGACAAACAACATGCCGAAGGGCAAGAAGCCGCTGGTCAACGTTTATTAACACGGGCCATTAATGAGAAGAACAAACTACAGGATGCCAACATCAAGCAAGCCGAGGAGCTAAAGGACGTAAGAGCCCAACTGTCGGATGCCTTGAAGGAGAGCCGAAAGCTGAAAGGCAGCATATTTAGTATGTCCTTGAACCTAACTTTCATAAGATCCCCTAATGGAATTTTTTTACGAGATTTGTTCCTGTAGGTTTGTTAACTAGGAGGCCCAAAGGAGAAGTGTTTGGATTTCAAGGCGGCTTGCTGCAAGAGCTATCCAAAGTGCACGAGCGAGCTCGGAAAGAAATGAGGAACATGGCTAAGGCTTTATGGCCATCCGATTCTCCTCCAGGAATGATGGGGGAGCTCCCGGAGTTATTCAAGGGAGCTCGTCTTCGTTTTGAGCTGTGGAAGGCATCAGCATGTCGAGAAGGTGCACGAGAGGCCTGGGCCATGGTGAAAACGCGGTATACCGGACTTGATCTGAATCATATGGCCCAGGTCGGACCTCGGGGACCAGACGGACAGGAAATTCCAGTTAGCTTGGTGTACGATCAAGTAAAGATAGCCGCCAAATTCTCACAGCAGGACTGTAAACTAGACAGCCTGATAGATGGCACAGATAAAGAGTAGGCGTGTGATTTCATGTAACAATACAGTTTATCATCAAGCTTATCTCCGGATGAATTGTAAAAGATTGTCATGGCAGACCTTCCGCTTCGACCTCCAAACCCAAGGGTTGGAGTGTTTCTAAATACTATACCTGTGGGAAACACCAAGTATGTTCGGAAACCAGGCAATCCGGTCATAGTGCGTGAACAGACAAACTATATTCGGGGAGCTATGTTATATTACTTTTTAACGTAAGAAACATATTCCAGAGAGAATAGATCCGTTAAGGGTTCCTCTCCCTAGGTCAGCATGACTTATATGTGCATGCCTAAGCCGTGGTGCGAAAGAATCACCAGAGTCTTTGTATTTTGATAGTTTATATTGCCACAAAGTCAGTTCATCATTTGTCCGCCGACCAATTATTCCCTTAAGAACGCTAGCTTTCGGCTTCACCCGTCTGAGGTACATGTCTGGATGACCTGGTTGTAACAATCGCAGAGGTGCTCCCTTTATACCCTAGCCGAACAAGCGGGAACGTAGGGCATAAGTGAGGGAGTCCTGGATTAAGGGGTCCTCAGGCGTCCGGGCTATATGACATGGGCCGGACTAATGGGCCATGAAGATACAAGACATAAGACTTCCTCCCGTGTCCGGATGGGACTCTCCTTGGCGTGGAAGGCAAGCTTAGCATGCGGATATGAATATTCCTTTCTCTGTAAACCGACTCTGTACAACCCTAGCCCCCTCCAGTGTCTATATAAACTGGAGGGTTTAGTCCATAGAGGCAATCATAATCATATAGGCTAGACAATTAGGGTTTAGCCATCACTATCTCGTGGTAGATCAACTCTTGCAACCCCTATACTCGTCAAACTCAATCAAGCAGGACGTAGGGTATTACCTCCATCAAGAGGGCCCGAACCTGGGTAAAAAATCGTGTCCCTTGTCTCCTGTTACCATCAACCCTTAGACACACAGTTCGGGACACCCTACCCGAGATCTGCCGGTTTCGACATTGACATTGGTGCTTTCATTGAGAGTTCCTCTGTTGCGTCGACAATAGGATCGATGGCTCGCCTTGTTATCAAGGACGGTATCACTTCTGGAGAAGCCATGGCCTCAGGCCAAATAGTCCGGCTGGGCAGCTTTACCATGGCCGCCCGTTCGGCCTTTAAGCCGATGATGACTTCCCAAGTCATCGAAAATCGTCTCCGTGTCGACTCCGAATACTCCAAACAAATGGATCCGGCAGATTTGTCGTCCTTAAACAAACTCCTGGATCGCATTGCCGCCCTGGGAGTCGCTTAAACCCGATCAGAGAGAAATCAAATCTCCGCCGATCACCCATCAGATAGCGGTCAGAGGAGCAAAGCAATAACATATCTTCCCCTATACTGAAAACAAGCTATGTTCGGATTTCTAAGCTCAATGAGCCGGATACTCATCTGCGGGGTGACACTCCCAGTCCTTCGAACTTAGGATCGGGCATTGAGCCTAAGGAATCATTGGACATCCCAGATCCCGAACTAATAAACTCGGAAATTCTTCAAACTCCGGACTCCACATTGGGTCAGGGTTCGGATTTAATGCCACCCACCCACCACAAGCAATATTCGCCAATAAATTCCGGTCCCCCGGATATATGCGACCTCATGTACGTATGGCAGCAACCTCATGGAATAGTGCATCACTTCTGGGCCAGATTCCTCCTTGTCAAGGACAATATTAAAGATCGCCGCGACGAGGACGCAATTTCAGCATTTCACAATAATTGCACGGACAAAGGAATCCTCAATGCCCTCAACCGTCGTTGCATACCACACTTTGCTGACTTGGCAACCATAGTACAAAAGTACTTCTCAATGGAAAGCGCCTGGAAAACTCAGACAACTCGTTGGGAACCACCGGCCTTCATGCCACCTCCCTGGCGGGCGAAAAGGATGCACCCTTGTGGGGCACCTGACCCCGTAGGCAAGAAAATTAAGCCCATTATGGGACGTGGCACCGTTCTTGAAGGATGGATTGATAGGCCATGCAAAATACACATGACACCGGATACCGAACCAACCCACAGCCTCAGAGCATGTTGGATACTCCGGCACGTAGCCAAGAGTGGCGAGGATATCCTCACCAAAAATACCCAGAGCCACACTCTCCGGAACACGACAACCTCAGAGTATTGATGGTCTTTGAGACTTTTGCCTCAAACAATCGGTACAAGAAAGCACTCCGTGACCTCGCTGAAGTCTACCAAGTCGCAGCAATAAATCCCTAGAATGACAGGACAATAACTTTTAATGCCAATGACAATCCAAAATTCCGTTCAGTCCAGGCACCATCCGCCTTGGTCCTCAACCCAATTGTGGATGGCTTTCGACTCACTAACGTGCTCATGGACGGCGACAGCGGATTGAACCTCATCTACGAGGACACACTCAGTAAATTGCAAATAGACAGAAGCCGCATCGAGCAAAGCAATATGACCTTTCAAGGAATCATTCCTAGTCGGGAAGCAAGATGCGCGGGAAACATTAAGCTCGATGTGGTATTCGGCACGCCAGAGAACTATCGGTCCAAAGAGATAACCTTCCAAGTGGCCCCTTTCAACGGTGGATATCACGCCATGTTAGGGCGGGATGCATTCACGCGCTTTCAAGCCATACCTCATTACGGGTATATGAAGCTCAAGATGCCCGGGCCCAACGGTATTATCACTCTCGCCAGTGATCTGGACATAGTACTCCGCGCTGAAAACAAAACCGCATCACCTGCCCCTCGAGGCACTATCCGAGGCCCTTGCGACCGAAGAATTGACCGCACTACGCTCCACGGTGGACAGGGACGACGTAATCCTCGATAAGCACCCCAAATCCACCTCCTTCAAACCAGCAGATGAAATAATCAAATTTCTAGTTCACCCGACAAACCCCAAGAAGACAGCTTCCATCGGGGCACAGCTGGACCCTACAGTTGACGCTGCATTACGCGCGTTCCTGCGCGAGAACTGGGACTTATTCGCCTGGCACCCTTCTGACATGCCAGGAATCCCACGCAGGTTGGCCGAACACAGCCTCAATATATTGAAGGGATACAAGCCGGTCAAGCAAACACTGCGGCGCTTTTTCAAACCAAAACGACAAGTTATGGGGGAGGAGCTAGCCAAGTTAATTGGGGCCGGGTTCATTAGAGAAATAAAACATCTGGACTGGCTAGCAAACCAAGTGATGGTACCAAAGAAGGATAAATCCTGGCGCCTGTGTGTCGATTTCAAAGACCTCAACAAGGCCTGCCCTAAGGATCCCTTCCCCCTCCCCCGCATTGATTAGATCATTGACGCTACCGCAGGACACGACTCACTGTGTTTCCTCGATGCATACTCCAGATACCATCAAATCAAAATGAAGGAATCTGATCAAGCCACAACAATGTTCATTACCCCATACGGGCCTCTTTGCTTCAACACTATGCCCTTCGGGCGGAAAAACGCCGGCGCCACCTACCAACGCATGATTCAAATATGCCTGAAGAAACAAATCGGCAAGACGGTCGAAGCATATGTGGATGACGTCGTCATCAAAACTAAGCACGTCGAGTCACTAGTAGACGACCTGTGTCTCACATTCGACAACCTCCGTGCATATGACATTAGTTTCAATCCGAAAAAGTGTGTCTTCGGCGTCTCTGCCGGAAAACTACTGGGCTTCATCATTTCCGATAGAGGAATTGAGGCAAACTAAGCCAAAATCCAAGCTTTGTCACAATTGGCTACACCAACAGACCTTAAACAGGTCCAAAAACTAGCCGGATGCGTGGCAGCTTTAAGCCGCTTTATCTCCAGATTAGGAGAAAAAGCATTGCCACTATACCGCCTACTCAGACGCATAGACCACTTCGAGTGGAAGGACCCGGCAACGACTGGACTGGAAGAAATAAAAGCTCTTTTAGCGAGCAACCCAATCCTGGCCGCGCCGAACGTCAGCGTACCAATGTTATTATACATCTCTGCAACACACCAGGTGGTGAGTGCGGTGCTCGTCGTCGAATGAGAGGAGGACGGACATAAATTCCCACTTCAAAAACCGGTATACTATGTATCCACTGTCCTCACACCATGCAAATCCTGGTACCCTCATTACCAAAATATAGCATATGCGGTGTTCATGGCATCCCGGAAGCTATGACACTACTTCCAAGAGTGCTCGATCACGGTGGCTTCCGAAGTACCACTCAATGACATAATAAACAACCGCGACGCTACAGGCCGGATTGCCAAGTGGGCCGTTGAGCTCTTTCCATTTGATATCACATACAAACCACGCCGAGCCATTAAATCCCAATTATTGGATGACTTCGTCGCCGAATGGACAGAGGCCGAACTCCCTAAAGAGTATGGTACATATTACACCTGGGTCATGCACTTTGATGGCTCTAAAATGCTGGTCGGTTTAGGAGCGGGCATTGTCTTAACGCCCCCCACAGGATACATAGTCCTGTATGTACTCCAAATATTATACACAGACTCCAAGAACGCAGCCGAATACGAGGCCTTATTGCATGGTCTTCGTATGGCTGTCTCTATGGGCATACAATGCCTGGAGGTGCGTGGGGATTCAAACCTCGCAATATCCCAAATAAACAAAGACTTCGACGCTAAAGATCCGAAGATGGCGGCCTATCGTAATGCCGTATTCAAAATATCAGCTCGGTTCGAGCGACTCAAGTTTCATCATGTGGCTCGAGAAAGTAATCAAGCGGCGAATGTCCTTGCTCGCATGGGCGCCAAGCATGACCTCGTCCCTCCCAACATCATTTTGGAAACGTTCTTCAAGCCATCCGTGGTGTGGCAGGATGAGAGCGACAACACTAGTCCGGATATGGTTATACCCCAAGATCCCGAACACAATATCGATATAATCAGGGGCTCAGCCACCAAAACAACACCATCGGACCATCTAATAATGGTAGTAATTGCCCCATGGACCGAACCCTTCTAGGCCTACCTTAATAGGCGAGAGCTCCCTGAGGACCAGAATGAGGCTCGATGCATCGTTCGGCGCTCGAAAGCCTACAAGGTTCATGAATTAGAGCTCTACAAGAAGAGTGCTATCGGAATACTTCAAAGATGTATCTCCAAAGAAGAAGGACGGCAGCTTCTGGCCGAAATCCATGCTGGTCTTGGCAGTCACCACGCCGCAGCCCGGGATCTTGTAAGCAAGGTTTTCCATACTGGTTTCTTCTGGCTGACGGCCCGAGCAGATGCGCAGGACCTTGTCCAATGTTGTGTGGGATGCCAGCATTTCGCCAATCAAAGCCATATGCCACCTACTGCCTTACAAACAATCCCCATTACTTGGCCTTTCGCGGTCTGGGGGCTTGATATGGTCTGACCCCTTAAAGGGTGAAGCCATAAGAAAAAAATATATGCTGGTCATGGTAGATAAATTCACTAAGTGGATAGAGGCCAAGCCGGTTAAAACGGCCAAAGCCGGACTAGTGATAGACTTTATATCCGGTGTCATACACCATTATGGTGTCCCACACAGCATCATCACCAATAACGGCTCCAATTTTACAGCCGACAAAGTGAAAACATGGTGTGCTAACCTGGGCATCAAGCTCAATTACGCCTCCGTCTATCAGCCCCAAACAAATGGTCAAGTCGAACGAACTAATGGTCTTATCATGAGCAGCATTAAGCCTAGACTAGTACGATCTTTAAAAGAGTTAGAAAAACACTGGGTCGAGGAGCTCGACTCCGTATTCTGGGGGCTGCGGACCACGCCCAATCGCACTACTGATTACACACCATTTTTCATGGTGTATGGCATGGAGGCTGTTTTGCCCTGTGACATTATTCATGACTCACCTCGAGTGCACATGTACGAAGAGAGAGAAGCCAAGCTAGATCGGCAGGATAGTCTAGATGCCCTGGAGGAGCGCGATGTTGCAATAGCCCGTTCCGCATTCTATCAACAACAAGCTCGCAGATACCAAAGCAGAGAGGTGCGGGCCAAGACTTACAATGTTGGTGAACTCGTTCTACGCTTGCCAGAAAATAAAAAGGAAAAACTCAAACCCAAGTGGGAAGGTCCCTTCATTGTAGATGAAGTTCTCACTAGAGGTGCGTACCGTCTGCGTGACGCATCGGATAATCGCTTAGAGCCGAACCTGTGGAATGCCGCCAGACTCCAAAGATTCTACGCTTAGAGCCGGACTCATTGTTCATTTTCTTTTTCTCCTCTCTTCGTTTTCTCTCTCTTTAAATATTTTTCTTTCGCTTTATAGCTCTTGTGCGGCTAGACCGCACACTTATGAGGTACACATCCTTAAATGTATATGCCCATAACACCTGGGGGCTTCTTTTACAGACGATTATTATCATTTTCCGAGCATCAAGCTCACCACATATATGTCCTTTTCTCATATATATATATATATATACCTTTTCTTCGCCATGATATCCACCTTTATGACTTAAGTTTTCGCCAAGCTGGGTTGCCTGGCTCCTGTGCTTATGCCCTACGTTCCCGTTAGTTCGGCCAGGGCATAAAGGGAGCACCTCTGCAATTGTTACACCCAGGTCATCTGGACTTGTACCTCAGACTAGGTGAAGCCAGAAGCTAGCGTTCTTAAGGGAATAATCGGTCGGCGGACTAAAGAAGCTTTACCCTTGTTGCACTATGAAGCCCCTGATATTATGTATACTACGATTTTTCGAATCACAGCTTGGGCATGCATACTAACGCATGTTCACCCAGGAAAAGGAACCCTTAACGAAACTATTCTCTCTGGTAGATGTTTCTTACAATCAATAAGTAATATAACATAGCTAGCTGAATACAACTTGTCTGTTCAAGCAACTATGACCCCTACGCCTGGTTTCCACGCATGCCCTGTTATTTATTGCCGGTCCAGTATTCGGAAACAGTCTACACCTTCGGGTCCGGAGGTCGAAGAGAAAAGGCCTGCCATGACAATCGTTTCACAATTCGGCTAGGGAAAAAATTGTCAATTGAAGTACATAGTCACTTGGACTCAAAAACTTCTTCCTCTATACCGTCTAACAGGCTGTGTAGCTTATAGTCCTGTTGTGAAAACTTGGCGGCTATCTTTACTTGGTCATATACCAAGCTCACTGGAATCTCTAGTCCATCTGACCCCCGAGGTCCGACCCGGGCCATATGATTCGGATCAAGTCCGATATACCATGTTTTCACCATGGCCCAGGCCTCTCGTGCGCCTTCCCGGCAAGCAGATATCTTCCATAATCTAAAGTGGCGCCGAGCTCCCTTGAACAACTTCACAAGCTCCTCCATACTTCTTGGAGGGGATGCAGATGGCCATAAAGCCTTGGCAACGCTCTACATCGCTTTCTGAGCTCGCTCATACACTTTGGACAACTCTTGTAGCAGATCGCCTTGGAAGCTGGATGCCTCTTCTTCGGGCCGCCCAGTCAAAATACCTACAGGAATAAACTTATCAGAAGTCGCCTCAGTGAACTGTACGACAATAAATTGAAAGGCATACTGAATTTGCCGCCTCGCAGCTTTTTGTTCTCCTTTAAAGCATTCGCTAGTTAGGCCCGCACATCCTTCAGCTCTTCGCCGAGCTGGGTATTGGCATCCTACAGCTTGTTCTTTTCGTCCCTGCTCCGTGTCAGTCCACGTTGACCAGCGGCCTCTTGCCTTTCGGTATGTTCCTTCTCCGCTTGCACGGCCTTTAGCTTCTCTTCCATCTGAGCCAACGAGCCTGCCATCATATAATACAACAATGTTTATTCATATAAACACGATGATACGTCTCCATCATATCTACTTTTTCAAACACTTTTGACCTTGTTTTGGACTCTAACTTGAATGATTTGAATAGAACTAACCCGGACTGACGCTGCTTTCAGCAGAATTGCCATGGTGTTATATTTGTGCAGAAATAAAAGTTCTCGGAATGACCTGAAACTTCACGGGGAATATTTTTGGAATATATAAAAAATACTGGCGAAAGAATCTACGTCAGGGGGCCCACACCCTGTCCACGAGGGTGGGGGCGCGCCCACCCCCTTGGGCCCGCCCCCCTACCTCGTGGGTCCCCTGAGGCTCCACCGACCTCAACTCCAACTCTATATATTCACGTTCGGGGAGAAAAAAAACTAGAGAGAAGAATTCATCGCGTTTTATGATATTGAGCCGCCGCCAAGCCCTAATCTCTCTCGGGAGGGCTGATCCGGAGTCAGTTCGGGGCCCCGGAGAGGGGAATCCGTCGCCATCGTCATCATCAACCTTCCTCCATCACCAATTTCATGATGCTCACCACCATGCGCGAGTAATTCCATCGTTGGCTTGCTGGACGGTGATGGGTTGGATGAGATTTATCATGTAATCGAGTTAGTTTTGTTAGGGTCTGATCCCTAGTATCCATTATGTTCTGAGATTGATGTTGCTATGACTTTGCTATGCTTAATGCTTATCACTAGGGCTCGAGTGCCATGATTTCAGATCTGAACCTATTATGTTTCATGAATATATGTGAGTTCTTGATCCTATCTTGCAAGTCAATAGTCACCTACTATGTGTTATTACCCGGTAACCCCGAAGTGACAATAATCGGGACCACTCCCGATGATGACTATTGTTTGAGGAGTTACTGTATTCACTAAGTGTTAATGCTTTGGCCCGGTACTCTATCAAAAGGAGTCCTTAATATCCCTTAGTTTCCAATAGGACCCCGCTACCACGGGAGGGTAGGACAAAAGATGTCATGCAAGTTATTTTCCATAAGCACGTATGACTATATTCAGAATACATGCCTACATTACATTGATGAACTGGAGCTAGTTCTGTGTCACCCTATGTTATGATTGTTGCATGAGGAATCGCATCCGACATAATTATCCATCACCAATCCAATGCCTACGAGCTTTTCACATATTGATCTTTGCTTAGTTACCTTTCTGTTGCTACTGTTACAATCACTACAAAACCAATACTATTACTTTTGCCACTGTTACCGCTACTTCCATATTACTTTGCTACTAAATACTTTGCTGCAGATATTAGGTCTTTCAAGTGTGGTTGAATTGACAACTCAACTGTTAATACTTGAGAGTATTCTTTGGCTCCCCTTGTGTTGAATCAATAAATTTGGGTTGAATACTTTACCCTCGAAAACTGTTGCGACCCCCTATACTTGTGGGTTATCAAGACTATTTTCTAGCGCCGTTGCCGGGGAGCATAGCTCTATTCTTTGAGTCACTTGGGATTTATATCTGTTGATCACTATGAAGAACTTGAAATATGAAAGAACCAAGATTTATCCCTCAACTATGAGGGGAGGCAAGGAACTGCCATCTAGCTCTGCACTTGATTCACCTTCTGTTATGAGTAAACTTGTGACACCTACACCTGCTATTCATTCTGATAAGTCGCATGTAATCGATGATGCCACTTCTGCTATGCATGATGCTTATGATGAAACTACTTCTATGCTTGATAATACTGTGCCACTATGTGAATTTCTTGATGAACAACTTGCCAGGGTTAGAGAGAATGAAATTATTGAAACTGATAATATTGATGAAAGTGATGATGAAGATTCTCCCCCTAGATATGAATTGCCTGTTGTGCCTGAGGGTTATGTTATGGATGAAGAAACTGCTAGGGACTTTTTAGCTTGCAATGACAGTTATGATCTTAAGAAACTGTTAGCTAAGCTGAAAGAGAAGTCTTTGAATGCTAGAATGAAATATGACCCTACTTTTGCTACTTCACCTATCTATATTTCCGATAAGTATTATGATTTCTCTGTCGATCCTGAGTTGATTACTTTGGTTGAATCTGATCCTTTCTATGGCTATGAATCTAAAACTATTGTGGCACATCTTACTAAATTGAATGATATAGCCACCGTGTTCACTAATGATGAGAAAACTCGCTATTACATTATCCTTAAGTTATTTTCGTTCTCATTAAAGGGTGATGCTAAAATATGGTTTAATTCTCTTGATCCTGGTTATGTGCGTAGTCCCCAGGATATGATTTATTACTTCACTGCTAAATATTTCCCCGCTCACAAGAAACAAGCTGCCTTAAGGGAAATATATAATTTTGTGCAAATTGAAGAAGAGAGTCTCCCATAAGCTTGGGGGAGGCTTCTCCGATTACTTAATGCTTTGCCTGATTATCCTCTCAAGAAAAATGAAATACTTGATATCTTTTATAATGGACTAACTGATGCTTCCAGAGACCACCTGGATAGTTGTGCTGGTTGTGTTTTCAGGGAAAGAACTGTTGATCAAGCTGAATTGGTATTGAATAATGTGTTGAGTAATGAAAATGATTGGGCACTTCTTGAACCAACTCCTAAGCCAACTCCGAAGAAAAGGGGTATTCTATTTCTCAGTCCTGAAGATATGCAGGAGGCAAATAAATCTATGAAAGAAAAGGGTATTATAGCTGAAGATGTTAAGAATTTACCACCTATTGAAGAAATACATGGTCTTGATAACCCGACACAGGTAGTAAAGGTAAATTCTCTCTATAGATTTGATGAAGGTGATATTCCTCGTAATAAGTCTGCTAGCCAATGCTTGGATGAGTTTGATAATTTTACTGTTAAGCAAAAAAACTTCAATGCTTATGTTGGTAGATAATTAAAACGTAATCCAGATATGCTTCAACACTTGAGTGATTATATGTCTAGAGTTAAAGGTGAACTTAAACTTATTAGAAAACATGCTTCCATGGTTACCACTCAAGTAGAAAAAGTACTTAAAGCTCAAAATGATTTGCTCAATGAATTAGATAATAAGAAAAATGAAAATGCTAAGAGTTGTGACTAGAGGGGGTAAAATGACTCAGGAACCTTTGTATCCTAAGGGCCACCCTAAGAGAATTGAGCAAGATTCTCAGAGAACTAATGTTGATGCACCTAGTTCTTCTAAGAAGAAGAAAAGGAAAAATGATAGAACTTTGCATGCTTCTAGTGAACCTATTTTTGACACACCTGAGAATCCCAATGATATTTCTATTTCTGATGCTGAAACACAATCTGTTAATGAACATGAACCTAGTGATAATGTTAATGTTAATGATGATGTTCATGTTGATGATCAACCTAGCAATGACAATGATGTAGAGATTGAACCTGCTGTTGATCTTGATAACCCACAATCAAAGAATCAACGTTATCCTAAGAGAGACTTCGTTGCTAGGAAGCACGGTAAAGAAAAAGAACCATGGGTTCAGAAACCCATGCCTTTTCCTCCTAAACCATCCAAGAAAAGGGATGATTAGGATTTTGAGCGCTTCATTGAAATGATTAGACCTGTCTTTTTGCGTATGTGTTTGACTGATATGCTTAAAATGAATCCTTATGATAAGTACATGAAAGATATTGTTACAAATAAAAGAAATATACCGGAAGCTAAAATTTCCACCATGCTTGCTAATTATACTTTTATGGGTGAAATACCAAAGAAACTTGGAGATCCATGAGTACCAACTATATCATGCTCGATTAAAAGAAACTATGTTAAAACTGCTTTATGTGATCTTGGAGCTGCTGCTAGTGTTATGCCTCTCTCTTTATATCGTAGACTTGATTTGAATAAGTTGACACCTACTAAAATATCTTTGCAAATGGCTGATAAATCAACTGCTATACATGTCGGTATTTGTGAGGATGTGCCTGTTGTGGTTGCAAACATTACTATTTTAACGGACTTTATTATTCTTGATATTCCCGAGGACGATAGTATGTCGATTATTCTTGGTAGACCCTTTTTGAATACTGCAGGGGCTGTTATTGATTGCAATAAAGGCAATGTCACTTTTCATGCTAATGGTAATGAGCATACGGTACACTTTCCGAGAAAACAACCTGAAGTCCACAGTATCAATTCTATTGGAAAAATTCAACAATTACTATTGGAGGTTTTGAATTCCCTCTTCCTACTGTCAAGAAGAAATATGATATTCAAGAAGAAATATGATATTCTTATTGTTGGGGATGTGCATATCCCCGTTGAGGTAACCTAGTGTTATTCAAAAATTCTCTGGTTTCATGTTATTCGAAAAGAGTTTGTTAACAAGAATTGATCAACCTTGTCAGTGGATTCCTTTTGATGAGCATGGGATGGATGAAGTTAGAAAGCACAACTCTCTGTACCCTCTTTTTACTTTCTACTATTTAGATTAAATAAAGCAAAAATAGTATTTTCTGTCTGTTTTCTGAATTATCCTTGCAATAAAAAAATACCCCAAAAATAAAAGTTCTCCAAATGCCTTGAAAATTTTATAGGATTTTTTAGAATATTTAAGAATTATTGGCACTGAGAACACACCAGGGGGCCTCACCAGTTGGCCACGAGGGTCCAGGGTGCGCCCACCCCCCTCGGGCGCGCCCCCTGCCTCATGGACCCCACATGGGCCCCCTCCACTTATTCTGGCACACACACATTTCGTCTTCCTCCAGAAAAAATCCTCCACCAGCTAAAACCCGAGTTCTAGCTCATCTTGCTGCCATTTTCGATCTCCTTGCTCAAAACTCCATTCACAAAACTGCTTTGGCGGATTGTTCTTCGGTATGTGACTCCTCCAATGGTCCAATTAGTTTTTGTTCTAGTGCTTTATTTATTGCAAATTTTTCCTGCTTAGGTGACCCTGTTCTTGAGCTTGCATGTCAAATTTATGTGGTCAAAAGTAGTTTTAATGCATGATATGGCCTCTAGGCACTTGTAGGAGTAGTTGCTATCAATCTTGTTGAGTTTGATTCACTTTTGTTTTGAGTCACTAAAAATTTCAGAAATTTTTCAGAGAAAGAAAATGATGAAGAGATTGTTGAGGGGCTCTTCGAGCCGAAGCTCGAAGGATAAGCAAAGTGAAGAGAATAAGAAGCCCAAATATAATCTCCCTCGCACTGCGGAGGTTTGGCCATGCGAATGGCCTTGTGATGAGTTCTTGAGAGCGGCCAGGATTTATGAGGACTTTTATTATTTGGCTGAGAATGTAGGCCTCGTCGACTTCCTCCGCGACCAACGCGAACAGTATCTCCTCCTCACTAATTTTTTCGTGCAAAATTTTTACTTTCATGCTAAGAAATCACCACCTTCAGTGGAGTTTCATTTATATGATGAGGTTAAGGAGATGTCACTATATGAGTTTTCTAGGGTCTGTAAGATACCCTTTGCGGGCAGCATAGAGGAACCACATTGTAATGACGTGGAGGGATTTATTGATATGATTGTTGTAGGGGAAACGAGGAAAGTTTCCGATGCAAGAATTACTAGCATACATTTTCTTATTCTACGTTACTTTGCAATATTTGCTTGTAGATGCTTAATTGGTCGTGGGAACAGTGGAAACCTTAGTACTCCTGATATTGTTATTTTGTGCTATGCTTTGTTTTGTGATACAACTTTCAGTTTAGGCGCTATTGTTGCTAAACAGTTAAATCTGAACCGTACAAAGGGTCCCATCTTTGGAGGCATCTTTGCCTCATGCCTTGCTGCACACTTTAACATACCAATTAGGCATTATGAGAAAGAGGAAAAGTTGTTGCCTCCTATTTTTCTAGATTATAAGAGTATGATAGCACATGATTTTATTGTTAAGGATAAGAAGAAGATGGTTAAATATAGATTGATATTTGATAAAAAAATACTTTGATACTATTACCTTGCCTGCTCCCTCCTTGTTTAACATATTTTCAGGCACGTACCTTGTTTTGCTGGAGGGCGTTCATGCATACTGGAGCCTGACATCAGCTCTAGAGCCTGAGCCGAAGCCACCACTTGATCCTTATCGTCAGTCTGTTTATCAGTAGGATCCGGAGGAGATCGCCAACCAATGGGACCCAGAGGACACTCCTACGTACACCGGAGAGGGCGGCTTTGAGCCGTAGCCATAGACCAACTTAGGCCAAAATTCTAAGCTTGGGGGAGTATGTATCTCTCACCGACATTACATTCATGTTCACACACTCATTCCAGTTGTCGATGCTCATACTTTTCATTGTACTATCGATGCTAGTTTATTTTCTTTTCCAGCCTTAATAAAAACCAAAAAATAGTAGTAGCTTTTAGCTAGTTTACTTTCCATGCCTGTAGTAGTAATTAAAAGAAAATCCAAAAAGATTTCTCGTTCTTCTTTTGCTTGTGGGGAGCTTTCCCGTGTAAATAGTTTTATTTCTTTTCTTTGGGGGTCGAGAGGAGAAGACCATGATGAAAATGTTGAGTGGCTCTCATATGCATTATTGTTGATCTAAACAAGAGCCCATATTACCTTGTCTTCTCCTGTGTATTAAATGCTTGCAGATTCCAGCTTAGTCCAATGCACATGCACTATTATTATTATCCACACCATTCGGTTGTGCAAGTGAAAGGCAATAATGACGATATATGATGGACTGATTAAGATGAGAGAAGATGGTATGAACTCGACCTATCTTTTTTTGTAAATATGATTAGTTCATCGTTCCTGATTCAGCCTATTATGAATGAAACATGTTTTGTAATACAATTAGTGATTATAGTTGCTCATTCCATGCTTAATTAGCTAGGAGTTTATAATGGTCTACCTTGCGTGCCAACATGCTATTAAACTGGTTGTGATGTGGTATGATAGGGTGGTATCCTCCTATGAACGATTTGAGTGGCTTGACTTGGCACATGTTCACACATGTAGTTGAAACAAAATCAACATAGCCTCCCCGATATTTATGTTCATGGTGAATTATATCCTACTCATGCTTGCACTCAGTGTTGATTAATTTTAATGCATGTTCATGACTGTTGTCGCTCTCTAGCTGGTCGCTTCCCAGTCTCTTTCTAGCCTTCACTTGTACTAAGCGGGAATACGGCTTGTGCATCCACTTCCATAAACCCCAAGAGTTATTCCATATGAGTCCACCATACCTTCCTATATGCGGTATCTACCTGCCATTCGAAGTAAATTTGTATGTGCCAAACTCTAAACCTTCAAATGAAATTCTGTTTCGTATGCTCGAATAGCTCATGTATCAACTAGGGCTGTCTATATCTTCCATGCTAGGTGGGTTATTCTCAAGAGGAGTGGACTCCGCTCATCACTCATGAGAAAATGGCTAGTAACTGGGATGCCCAGTCCCATGCTTAAATTGAAATAATTGCAAACAAAACTCCCTCAGGATTGTTGTTAGTTGGAGGCACCTGTTGTTTTGGGCAAGCCATGGATTGATGTTTTTTGGTGGTAGGGGGAGTATAAACTTTACCATTCTTTTTAGGAACCGCCTATAATGTGTGTAGCATGGAAGATATCGAGATCTCTCGGTTGTTATGTTGATAATGAAAGTATACCGCTCAAAATATTATTTATCTCTATTTCAAAATCGAGCTCTGGCACCTCTACAAATCCCTGCTTGCCTCTGATAAGGGCCTATCTATTTACTTTTATGCTGAGTCATCATCCTCTTATTAAAAAGCACCAGTTGGAGAGCACCACTATCATTTGCATGTATTACTATTAGTTTACATTGAGTATGACTGTGACTGGATCTCTTTTACCATCAATTACAATGTTTAGTCAGTCCTTGATCTTCAAAGGTGCTCCGCATTTATGTTTTGCGGTCTCAGAAAGGGCTAGCGAGATTCCATCTTGTTATATCGTATTATGATTGTTTTGAGAAAGTGTTGTCATCTGAGATTTACTATTATTGCTCGCTAGTTGATTATGCCATTGATATGAGTAAACATGAGACCTAAATGTTATTTTGAATATGGTTAGTTCATAATCTTTGCTGAAAACTTGAATGCTGGATTTACATATTTACAATAACAAGATCAAATAGAGTTTGTAAAAGTTTTTCTTTATCACTTTCAGTTTGTCAACTGAATTGCTTGAGGACAAGCAGAGGTTTAAGCTTGGGGGAGTTGATACGTCTCCATCGTATCTACTTTTCCAAACACTTTTGACCTTTTTTTGGACTCTAACTTACATGATTTGAATGGAACTAACCCTGACTGACGCTACTTTCAGCAGAATTGCCATGGTGTTATTTTTGTGCAGAAATAAAAGTTCTCGGAATGACCTGAAACTTCACAAAGAATATTTTCGGAATATATAAAAAATACTGGCGAAAGAATCTATGTCAGGGGAGCCACACCCTGTCCACGAGGGTGGGGGCGCGCCCACCCCCCTAGGGCGCGCCCCCCTGACTCGTGGGCCCCCTGATGCTTCACCGACCTCAACTCCAACTCTATATATTCACGTTCGGGGAGAAAAAACCCAGAGAGAAGGATTCATCACGTTTTACGATACAGAGCCGCCGCCAAGCCCTAATCTCTCTCAGGAGGGCTGATCTGGAGTCCGTTCAGGGCCCCAGAGAGGGGAATCCGTCGCCATCGTCATCATCAACCTTCCTCCATCACCAATTTCATGATGCTCACCGGCATGCGCGAGTAATTCCATCATAGGCTTGCTGGACAGTGATGGGTTGGATGAGATTTATCATGTAATTGAGTTAGTTTTGTTAGGGTTTGATCCCTAGTATCCATTATTTTCTAAGATTGATGTTGCTATGACTTTACTATGCTTAATGCTTGTCACTAGGGCCCGAGTGCCATGATTTTAGATCTGAACCTATTATGTTTTCATGAATATATGTGAGTTCTTGATCCTATCTTGCAAGTCAATAGTCACCCACTATGTGTTATGATCCAGTAACCCCGAAGTGACAACAATCGGGACCACTCCCGGTGATGACTATAGTTTGAGGAGTTCATGTAATCACTAAGTGTTAATGCTTTGGCCCGGTAAACTATTAAAAGGAGGCCTTAATATCCATTAGTTTCCAATAGGACCCCGCTACCACGAGAGGGTAGGACAAAAGATGTCATGCAAGTTCTTTTCCATAAGCACGTATGACTATATTCAGAATACATGCCTACGAGTTTTTCACATATTGATCTTTGCTTATTTACTTTTCCGTTGCCACTACTAAAATCACTACAAAACCAATACTGTTACTTTTGCCACCGTTACCGCTACTTCCATATTACTTTGCTACTAAATACTTTGCTGCAGATATTAAGTCTGTCAGGTGCAGTTGAATTGACAACTCAACTGTTAATACTTGAGAATATTCTTTGGCTCCCCTTGTGTCAAATCAATAAATTTGGGTTGAATACTCTACCCTCGAAAATTGTGGCGATCCCCTATACTTGTGGGTTATCACGCGACTGGCACATGATTACATTTTCCGGATAGAAGGGAACCTTACCATTTGGTGCCTCCTTGGACTTCCCTAGTTCGGCAATAGTAGCAGTTAGCTAGGTTTGGCACTGTTCTAGCTCGTGAGATAGCATGTTGTTCTTCTCCATGAGTGCCTGATTATACAATGATCATTAAGTCAGTTGTTTCAACTACTTCAAGTCTCGGGGGCTACTGGTATATGGTTACCAGATCTATACAATGCATACTTACCCGCATATCTTTCAAATACTAGTTAGTGGCTCTGGCAAACCCATCCCGAGCAGCTCGGATATATGCATCAGCCAAGCTGAAGGCATTGAATGCCTCTTCAGTAAAGCTGTGGTCGCGAAGAGCGGCCTCCGTCGCCGATGATTCATGGTGCTCTCTACTTTAGAGTTCATGACGGACACATCAGTCGAATCCTCTGAAGTAGGACAATCCGGCGTCACTCCTGTATCAGCCCCCGCCCTAGAGGTAGGGTCTAGAACCTGATTGGTAGAGGCGCGACCGGCAGGATCCCCGGACATAGTCCGACGAACACTCTTCCTGATAAAACACAGCGGACAATGTCACAGTTCGATGTGACTGCCAGGGGGCGTATTCGAATCCATACCTCTTTGATGAAGGGTCGGCCATGTTGTCATTTGCCTTCCTCTTCGAAGACCCGCCCAGCACAGGCGCCGCACTCTTATGAGACGCCTCTGCTGCAGCATGGCGTGCTGAGCGCCTCCCCTTTGGAGCACGAGACAGTGTGGTGGGTGAGGCATAACGAGGAAGCTCTTTTGGAGGAGGTGCTCCCTGGGCACTTACGTGGGAAGATGGCAGGAGACCGGGGTAATCGGCTACAATGGCCACTCATGTGCTGTCGTAGCTCGCCTGATAGAATACCCCCTCCTTAAGCTCTACAAATATATCCGGATCCTCCTCAAATCCGGGATCTAGGTCCCGAATATGATTCTCCGGCTGTGGAGCAGGGCTATAGATCCCCGCGGTGGCCTTCCACCATTCCTATTAAAGATGGTCGGTTTGAGTCCAACTAGTTGCGGCTTAAGATGAGGATTGAATAAGATTCTGGATTGAAAGCTTACCCAGCTAGGAGGGTTGTACATGGAGAATCCATCCCGATATTTAAGGCAGGCAAATTCTTCTTTCTCCCCTTTATAAAGATTCGCCAGCATGGTGGCCAGGGCGGCAAAGTCATCTGGACCCTTGCGCCCGTAGCGAGATGTATCATCCTCCCCGTTGTAGTTCCACATGGGGAGTCCTCTGGATTGGAGTTGTCGGATCACGGGTTCTGGCAAAAGCCTTAAGGTTCGAACTCTGGGGTGTGCGCGAAGATCTCCTCCCTATCGATCCACGTCCTAACTTAGCTAAGATCTCACGAACTAACTCGACGAACTCGCAACACAAAGGACACAAGATTTATCCTGGTTCGGGCCACCATTGTGGTGTAATACCCTACTCCAGTGTGGTGGTGGTGGATTGCCTCTTGGGCTGAGGATGAACAGTACAAGGGAAGAATATCCTCCTGAGGTTGAGGTGCTCTTGTGCTTGGTGGGTGTGCCACCAAGGATGTGGTGGCTCCAATCTTAGATCTCTCTTCCTAGCTACGGTGGTGGCTAGTTCTATCTATAGTGGCCTTGGTCCTCTCCCAAATATTGAGCGGGAAGGGAGCCAACAACGGCCAATTTGAAAGGGGACAGCTAGTACAAGCTATCCTGACAAAGCAGTCTTCGCCTGCCAAAGGCTCCGGTGGTGACGCCGTCTTGGGCTCCACGGTGACCTCCGTCTTGCCGTCCTTCTGGTATTGGTTTCGTTGCACTAATATGGAAACCTTTGCTTGATGCCTCGGTACTCAGCGCCTGCGCTTGCCCCCTTAGCACCGAAGAGGAAACAAGGACGTTGCGCGCACTGGCGCCCGCCTAATCTCGATCATCATGGCTCACGTCACGAGAACCTAGCGAGGTTTGCCCGGCCTTGAAATCTCCGCCCCTCACGAGCCAGCCTGGTGAGGCCGCTCCTAAGGAGGTCTCGTGTCGTCCGCATCGCGAGGCTTGGCCCCTCGCGAGTGTCTTGATTCCTTGTTGATGAAGATGGGTCGTACATGCCTGCTAGCAAAGCCACGCCGTGGGCCGCAGGCAGGCAAGTCTGGGGACCCCTATTCCCAGAAGGCCGACAGTAGCCCCCGGGCCCGAGGCGTGCTCGGGCTTGGCTTCGAGACGAAGCCAAAGGTCAAGTGCAGAGCGCCACGGGCCCCAATAGCCTGCGGCCTTGGTCGACGTGTGGCGGTTGATTGGACATGGGCGTCTCCGCTTCCCCATGCAGCCTCAGCAACTGCCCGACTTGACAAGTCCCGGCGACATGCAAGGAAAACCATCATTACCTGTGATCATGGGGGGGTGCTGGTTGGCCTCCTCCTGGTATAAATGGGAGGGGGCGGAGCCCCCGTCGCCCATCCTTCCTCTGCCTCTCCCGCTTCTTATCCTTCCTTGCTCCTCTCTTGCTACTAATGGCGCCGTCGAGGAGGTTCACCGCCGTGGAGAAAGGGAAGGCACCTCGCGAGGGGCCCGACTCTCCGGAGCCCAAGCGTGGACGCGCCCGTCCCCGCAAGCACACCGCAACCCTCGCCGCGGCTCCGTGCGGCCGTGGTGGTGCCGCTTCGTGGAGCAGGGGTCGCTCCGGTTGTGGCGGTCCCGTTGATGAAGGGAGACGTGCCATGGTCACGCGGCCTCCCTGGCCACGCTTCCACTCGGCGGAGACGCTGCCGCAGTTCATCGTATGGTCGGAGAACTCGGCCGGCAATTGGCTTCAGCTCCCGCGCTTCTACACCGGCGAGCTGCCGGCCTCAGGTCCTGGCGGGCTTCGGCTATAGGTAGACGGCTGCTGCAGTAGGCTTCCTGGGTTGCGGTCGAGGTCTCCGCCGCAGGCAATGTAGCTCTAGCCCACGGTTGGCAGACGTTCGCCCGTGCGTGCGGCCTGGGCAGGCGATGCACCCTTCACTTCAAGTATGACAGCGACGTGACCCTCTATGTGAGGGTGTTTGGGGAAGATGGTCGCCGCGTCGGGTGCTGCCCCGAGGTGAACGACGGCGAGGAGGTGCTTGGCCTTGGCGACAGCCGCGACGAGGATGAGGGCGAACCCGCCCTTGGTGCCGACCGCATCTCGTCCGGCTATGGTAGCTCTTCCTCCAGCCACAGCTCCAGCAGTGGCGGCTACGACCAGCCGCCACGCCACCATGCCTGCTTTGAAGACGGTGGCGGGTCGTCTCGTCGCCGTGCCTCCATGAAGCGCGAGGAGGGGTTCGGCTGAGCTCAGGAGGGCGCTGGGGCCTGCGCCCGTGGGCCGCTGTAGGCGTCGCTTCTATTTTGTTCTTCTTTTCCTTCCTGCATCAGAAAGAAACCAGAATGGGCCCCGGAGGGGCGTGTATCGAACTATGATCCCAATCGTTATGTTATGTTTGCCGTTCATGTGCCATGTCGCAACATCATCGTTTTATGTAGGGATAACTTAGCTTGACTTGTTTTGAGTGGCCTCCTCCTCATGAGGCGCTTGCTTCCTAGTGCCTGTCGAGGCCTCCTTGACCTGATATGCGCTTAGGAACTGCAAAAAATTCGTCCAGAGGTTTATCGCTCACCCGGGGCTTGGTCATAGGCGCTGCTGGCCTTGACTCAGTGCTTCGCGTCGCGGGACCTGTGAGGCACGGATTAGGAGAGGTGAGCCAGCTTGTGGGCTCGAACAAGGGTGCCTCGCGAAAAGACAGGAGGAGGAAGCTCATGAAGGTACCTGTTCAGCCCCCTCGCGAGGGACGCGAGGGAGAGTGCAGGTCGACCAAAGAGGTGAAGGCAGAAACAGAGGCAGGAAGTGATAAAATGGGACCAGCAAGAGACACCAGAAAGCAAATTTCAATTAAAAGAGGGGCGAGCCAACTTCGGAAAGCAAATGAAAAGCCGCGTCCGGCACCTAGTCTAGTCTTCGACGTCTTCTCACCAGCGCGGAGCAAAGTGCTGCCACTCGGCATGGGAGGGAGCCCCCAAGGCCCAAGGGCGGCTCTCCTGAGGCTCTGGGGCATGTACAACCCCACTCATTATTACGTGAGAGTGTCACGGGCGGCGATTCTTCACAGGCACGGGGCCTTGCTTCACAGGCACTGGGCCCTTCTTCACAGGCACTGGGCCTTGCTTCACAGGCACCGGGCCTTCTTCACAGGCACTGGCCTTTCTTCATGGGTAGAACTTCCAGAGGTGTTGGATGTCCCAGGCGCTCTGGACGAGTACCCCGTCCTGTGTCTCCAGGCGCGCGGAGCCAGGCCTGGAGACGTGGACTACCTTGAACAGGCCCTCCCACATGGGCGAGAGCTTATGCAGCCCCTCCCTGGAGAGCACCCGTCTCAGGACGAGGTCACCCACCTCAAGAGTCCTGGAGCGGACACTGCGGCAGTCGTACTACCGCAGCGCCTGCTGGTATCTTGCCGTCCGTAGTGCAGCTTCGCGGCGTCGTTCCTCCCCCAGCACGAGATCCATCCCCTGCATGGCGTCTTGCTGCGTCTCATCAAACGCCAGGCCCCATGCGGAGCGATGCTCGACCTCGTGAGGGAGGACTGCTTCTGCTCCATAGACGAGGAAGGACGAGGTTTCGCCCATTGGCTTGGTGGCGGTGGTGCGGATCGACCACAGCACAGACTGGAGCTCGTCATGCCAGCCCTTGCAGCAGGCTTCGAGCTTCTTCTTGAAGGTCCTGGTCTTGAGGCCCTTCAGCACCTCCATGTTGGCACGTTCGGCCTGGCCATTGCTCCTGGGGTGTGCTACTAAGGCATAGCAGATTTGCGTTCCAAGGTTAGCACAATATGATTTGAAGAGATTACTAGTGAACTGCGAGCTGTTATCGGTGATGATGCGGTTGGGGACCCCAAAACGGCTCATGAGGCCCTTGATGAACTTGATTGCAGAGCCAGCCGAGATGGCGCGGACGGCTTCAACCTCCGGCCACTTAGTGAACTTGTCGATGGCGACGTAGAGGTATCGATATCCCCCAGGCGCCCGGGGAACGGGCCCAGAATATCTAGCCCCCAGACTGTGAATGGCCATGAGAGTGGGATGGTCTGGAGGCCCTGAGCTGGCTGATGGATCTGCTTGGCATGGAATTGGCCGGCCTCGCAGGACTTCACCAGCTCAGCCGCGTCGTTGAGCGCCGTAGGCCAGTAGAATCCACTTCGGAATGCCTTGCCAATGAGGGTTCACGACGACGAGTGGTTCCCACAGTCTCCGCCGTGTATGTCAGCTATCAGCTATTTCCCCTATTCCCTGGAGATACAACTCAGTGTAACGTCATTCGGTCACTTTCTATATAACTCACCGTCCTGGATGCAGTATGATGTTGCCTGATGGGCCACGCACTCCGCGTCCTCCTCCTTCTCTGCCAACGCCCCTTGCATCAGGTATTCCTTGAATTCCTTGGTCCAGCATCCCTCCTGGGCCTCGAGCGCCAGGAGTAGGCGCGCTCCTGAGGTTGGGCCACAGGCTGGAGCTCCTGAGGCAGGCAGCTGCGGGAGTTCCTCCTGAGGCTGAGTTGTTCTTGAAAGCGACGGCGTTGCTGATGGCTTGAAGAGCCACTCCTCGAAGACACCAGTCTCCTGGGACTGTCGCTTGGATGCTCTTCTGGCAATGTCGTCTGCTTCCTTGTTGGTGCCACGGGGCACGTACTGCAACTCCAGGCCCAGAAATTGCTTCTCCATCTTGCGCACCTCCGTGAGGTATGCTTCCATGTGCTCGTCCTTTGGCTCGTATACCTTGTTGGAGAAGTTGACGAGGAGCTGTGAGTCGCCCCTAATAGTGAGACGCTTCACCCCCAGGGCCGCCATAGCCTTCAAGCCGGCTATGAGGCCCTCATATTCTGCAATGTTGTTGGAGACCTTCTCGCCCTGCTGGAAGCAGAGCTGCACGGCGTAGTAGAGCTTGTCCAAAGTGGGCGAGATGAGTACTGCTCCAGCCCCCGCGCCATGGCGCATGAAGGCACCATCGAAATACATGACCCAGCCGTCGGGTGCCTCGCTTCCCAGCGAGAGGGACCGGTCTTCGCCTTCTTCAAGCGCCGGGGCGTCTGTCCATTCCGCCACGAAATCAGCGAGTGCGGTCCCCTTGATGACCCTGGTAGTACTGAACTCCAGCTGGAATGCTTGCAACTTGATGTTCCATTCAGCGACTCTTCCGGCAGATTTGGGGCTCCTGAGCACTCTTTCCAATGGGTAAACTGAGACGACCCTGATAGGGTGGCCCTGGAAGTAGTGCCGCAGCTTTCACGAGGCCACTAGGAGCATGAGTAGGAGCTTCTGAGGCATGGGGTACCGCGCTCTTGCGTCCCGCAACACCGTGCTGACGAAGTATACCGGGTGCTCGACGAGGGTAGGCGTGTTGATGAGGTTTGCGTCTTCTGGAAGCTGGGGTGTCTCCTGAGGAGGTAGAGCCCCCGACGCTTGGTCGCTTACCAAAGTCTTCGCGAGCTTGGGGGCGTCACCTTGCTGAGCCTGATCCTCTGCCGCTGCTGCTGCGGCCCTTGTGGTGCCCTTCTGGTTTTGCAACGTCTCTGCTGGAGGCGTGGCACGGCGCGATGCACCCTTGGCTTGGTGTTCTTCCCGAACCGCCACCAGAGCTGTGCTGGCTGAGTACGGGGTGGAGGCAAGATAGAGCACTAGGGGCTCGCGAGGTCGTGGCGCCACTATCACTGGAGGGCTGGTCTAGTATCTCTTGAGGTCTTGAAAAGCTTGGTCGGCCTCCGGGGTCCACTCGAACGGGCCCTTCTTTTTCATCGGCTTGAAGAAGGGTAGGGCGCGCTCTCCTAGCTTGGAGACGAAGCGCCCTAATGCAGTCATCCGACCGGCCAGCTTCTGCATTTCCTCGAGGGTCTGTGGTGGACTCATGTCTTCAATGGCCTCGACCTTCTCTGGGTTGGCCTCGATCCCCCTGTGGGACACCAGGAAACCCAGCAGCTTGCCGGAAGGGACGCCAAACACGCATTTCTCCGGATTGAGCCGCAAGTCCACCTGGCGAAGGCTTTCAAAGGTCTCCTCAAGGTCTTGGATCAAGCTCCCCGCCTCCCGAGACTTCACCATGATGTCGTCGACGTAGGCTTCAGCGTTTCTCCCGAGCTGCCGCCCTAAGGCGATGTGCATGAGTCGCTGGAAGGTTGCGCCCGTGTTGCGCAGCCAGAACGGCATGCAGGTTTAGCAGTACACCCCACACGGGGTCAGGAAGGCCGTCTTCTCCACATCTTCAATCGCCATCTTGATCTGGTGGTATCCTGAGAATGCATCCAGGAAGCATAGCAAGTCGCACTCGGCGGTGGAGTCGACGATCTAGTCGATGCGTGGAAGCGGGAACGGGTCTTGGGGGCAGGCCTTGTTGAGGTTGGTAAAGTCGACGCACATCCACTCCTTCCCGCATTTCTTAGGGACGACGACGGGGTTCGCCAGCCACTCAGGGTACCGAACCTCGCGAATGATACCCGCAGCCTCCAACTTGCGGGTTTCTTGGATGATGAAAGCTTTGCTTCTCCGTGGACTGCTACCTTGCCTTCTGCTTCACTGGGCGTACGTTGGGGCACACCTTCAGGTGGTGCTCTATTACCTCTCTTGGGACCCCTACCAGCTGATCGGGCTCCCAGGCAAACACTCCCTTATTTGCACGCAAAAACTTCACTAGCGCATCCTCCTGAGCAGGCTCGAGGTTGGCGCCTATGGTAAAGGTTTCCCCTGAGGACCCGTCCTCCTCGACCAACACTTGCTTGGTTTCTGCCTTGTCCTGAATGAAGAACTGCTTCTTCTTGGTTGGTGCGGCTCCCTTGGCCTTGGAGGTATCCGCGTCGGCGGGTCGTGCTGTCGCGACGGCCTTAAGAGCAAGCTTGAGCACCGCCAGGGCCTGCTTGGCGTCCCCCTTGATGGTGAGGACACCCTGGCTCCCCGGCATCTTCATGAGATTGTAAGCAGGATGGGTTGCTACCATGAATTGGGCCAGAGCTGGGTACCCGAGGATGGCGTTGTATGGGAGGCCAATGCGGACGATGTTGAAGTTGATGAGCTCGGTGCGGTAGTTGTCACATGTGTCGAAGGCCACGGGGAGGCGGATCTTGTCTAGGGAGCGGGTGGGGCCTCCGCCAACTCCCGAGAAGGGCTTGCTGGGGCGGAGCCGCTCGAACGGTACATGAAGGAGGCTGAAGGCCTCGACGGAGAGCACACTGAGGTCGGCGCCGCCGTCGACGAGCGTCTTGGTGATGGATACGTGGCAGATGGTGGGTGCGCACAGCATCGGGAGCGCACCTGAGCCGACGGTGGAGGTTGGATGATCCTCCGAGTCGAAGGTGAGGTTGGCCTCAGGCGTGGCCCAGCCGGGCGGAGCCCCTGGGCGCTTGGAAACAATGTCGATCTGGCGAAAGTATGGCTTGACGTGCCAATCTGAGGGTGGTGCTTGCGAACCACCGAGAAGAGCTGTGATGATGGGGGCCACTGGTTCCCCGAAGCGAGTGATGAAGAGGTTGCGTAGCTCCTCCCAGGTGGCGACAGAAGACTCCGGCAAGTGGAGGAGCCAGGCGCGCGGCACGCCTACAAGGGTCATTGGGAACCAGTTGGCCATGATCTTGTCGTCGCCCCCAGCTTCCAGGACGGCCTCCTCGTATGCTAGCAGGAAAACCGACGGGTCCGCCACGCCATCGTAGCGTGGCGGCATCTCCGGCTTGAACTTGGGTGGCCACTCACCCGCCGCAAGGCGGGGGCAAGGGCTCGGAGCCCCCGAGCGCCACCGGGCACTGGTAGATCCAGCTGGAGGGGCGCCCGCCATGGGGAGCAGGCGTGGAGATGGTGGAGCGCGAGTCGACGGAATGAAGACTCCAGCGCACCCCTACCTAGCACACCAAATGTCAGATCATGAGTTCTGGCAAAACCCTTAAGGTTCGAACGCTGGGCTGCGCGCGAAGATCTCCCCCTATCGATCCACGTCCTAACTTAGCTAAGATCTCACGAACTAACTCGACGAACTCACAAGACAAAGGACACAAGATTTATGCTGGTTCGGGCCACCGTTGTGGTGTAATACCCTACTCCAGTGTGGTGGTGGTGGATTGCTTCTTGGGCTGCGGATGAACAGTACAAGGGAAGAACAGCCTCCTGAGATTGAGGTGCTCTTGTGCTTGGTGGGTGTGCCGCCAAGGATGTGGTGGCTCCAATATTAGATCTCTCCTCTTCCTAGCTACGGTGCTGGCTAGTTCTATTTATAGTGGCCTTGGTCCTCTCCCCAAATATTGAGTGGGAAGGGAGCCAACAACGGCCAATTTGAAAGGGGACAGCTAGTACAAGCTATCCTGACAAAAGCGGTCTTCGCCTGCCAAAGGCTCTGGTGGTGATGCCGTCTTGGGCTCCATGGTGACCTTCGTCTTGCCATCCTTCTCGTCTTGGTCTTGTTGCACCAATACGGAAACCTTTGCTTGATGCCTCGGTACTCTGCGCCTGCACTTGCCCCCTTAGCACCAAAGAGGAAACAAGGACGCTGCACGCGCTGGGGCCCGCTTGGCACCCGCCTGATCTCGATCGTCATGGCTCACGTCACGAGAACCTCGCGATGTTTGCCCGGCCTTGAACTCTCTGCCCCTCACGAGCCAGCCTGGTGAGGCCGCTCCTGAGGAGGTCTCGTGCCGTCTGCCTCGCGAGGCTTGGCCCCTCACGAGGGTCTTGATTCCTTGTTGATGAAGATGGGTCGTACAGGCCTGCTAGCAAAGCCACGCCATGGGCCGCATGCAGGCAAGTCTGGGGACCCCCATTCCCAGAACGCTGATAGGAGTGGCTGGACGCCTCGCGTTATGGAAATTGCCATGACCTCAATCATGCATAGTCCGGATTGGGCGAGTATTTTTATCTTGTCCATTAAGATCTTGACTTCCGCGCTATCTTCCTCCTCGAGGCTCAGAGGGCGCTAGCTGTGGCGTTTCTTCAGTGGAGCACTGGAAAATTTGGGAAGGCCCATTCGGACTGGGTCGGGGAGAGCGACATCTTCAATATAAACCCACTCCGAGGGCAACTCCTCGGATGCCTTCTTCGGCATGCCGGACAGGTATCTGGTTCCGTCTATGCGCCATATCTTGGTGCCGCCCACCTCGAATATGGATCCCTTTTGGGAGCGAGGGACGAGGCAGAACCGTTTCCTCCATAACTCAAAATGGGCCTCGCAGCCTAGGAACTTCTCGCAAAGAGCGACGAAGCTTGCGATGTGCTGAATGGAGCCCGGCGTGAGATTGTGCAGTTGGAGGCCATAATACTCCAGGAGACCTCGGAGGAAAGGATGGATTAGAAATCCAACGCCTCTCAAGAGGAAGGAAATGAAGCACACTCGCTCCCCTTCTGAAGGATTCGGGAAATTTTCCGCCAGGGCTTCGCCCGTAAAAGAAGTTAATCCCTCTTGCACAGGGACTAGATCCGCAGGGGGAAGGTAACCCTATGCCTGGAGCATGGTCAGCTGGGCATGGGATACTGAGCATCTCTCCCAATCGCCTTTTTCGGAGCCATGAGGGTGGGAGGAAGAACTGGGAGTGCTAGCCATGTTTGAGTGGATTCTCCTAGCGAGCTCTAAGGATTTTCCGCCTGGTGTGGAATGGCATCTGAGATCCAATCCCTTTAAATAGATGCCTTTTTATGGCCAGGGTGTTATGTGCAAAAAACACTCTTACCTTTTGTATTCGTCTGACACGTGGAAGCAGAAGAGACGGAGGTGCGGGAGCCAAATGGTATGACATTAAATGAAAAGCTGAATATAACTCTTTGGGTCAGATGCTTTAAAGTACTCGGAGGAGGAACCCGCCTTGCAATGCCGAAGACAACCTGCGCGCCAGACACATCGTCATTGAAGCCTGGTTCGGGGGCTACTAAGGGAGTCCTGGATTAGGGGGTCCTCGGGCGTCCGGGCTATATGACATGGGCCAGACTAGTGGGCCGTGTAGATACAAGATAGAAGACTTCCTCCCGTGTCCGGATGGGACTCTCCTTGGTGTGGAAGACAAGCTTAGCCTGCGGATATGAATATTCATTTCTCTGTAAACTGACTATGTACAACCCTAGCCCCCTCCGGTGTCTATATAAACCGGAGGGTTTAGTCCGTATAGGCAATCATAATCATACATGCTAGACAATTAGGGTTTAGCCATCACGATCTTGTGGTAGATCATCTCTTGTAACCCCTATACTCATCAAAGTGAATCAAGAAGGACGTAGGGTATTACCTCCATCAAGAGGGGCCGAACCTGTGTAAAACATCGTGTCCCTTGTCTCCTATTACCATCAACCCTTAGACGCATAGTTCGGGACCACCTACCCGAGATCTGCCGGTTTTGACCCCGACAATAAGCACAGGAGCCAGGCATCCCAGCTTGGCAAAAACTTTAGTCATAGAGGTGCATATAATGGCGAAGACAGGACGTATGTGAGAAAACAACATATATATATATGGTGAGCTTTATGCTCAAAATAATAAGCTTCTGTTGAGAGAAACCCCTAGTTATGATGGGGTGTGTACATTTAAGGATACATACCCCTCAAGTGTACGGCTTACCTGAACACACGCTAGGAATCATAAAGAAAAAATGAAAAAGGAGAAAAAGGGAAGGAACAAAGGTATGTGTCCGGACTCAGGCGTAGAATCTTCGGAGTCGAGCAATGTTCCATGGGTTTGGCTCTAAGCAGTTATCCGATGCATTGCGAAGGCGATAGGTTCCTCCAGTGAGAACTTCATCTATAATGAAGGGACCCTCCCATTTTGGGTTTGAGCTTGTCCTTTTTCTTCTCTCGTAAGCACATAACGAGTTCACCGAAGTTATAAGTCTGTAGGCACATAACGAGTTCACCGACGTTATAAGTCTTTGCCCGCACTTCTTTGCTTTGGTATCTTCGTGCTTGTTGTTGGTAGAATGCGGAACGGGCTTTCACGATGTCGCACTCCTAGTCTAGGCCATCTAAGTCGTCTTGTCGATCCAGCTTGGCCTCCCTCTCCTCATACATGCGCACTCGAGGTGAGTCATGAAAAATATCGCAGGGCAGGAGAGCCTCTACGCCATACACCATGAAGAATGGTGTGTATCCGGTCGTGCGATTGGGCATTGTCCACAGCCCCCAGAGTACGAAGTCAAGCTCCTCGACCTAGTGTTTGTCCAACTACTTTAGGGATCGCACTAGTCTGGGTTTGATGCCGCTAATTATCAGGCCATTGGCCCGTCCAACTTGACCATTTGTTTGGGGGTGATATATGGAGGTGTAATCGAGCTTAATTCCCAGATTAGCGCACCAAGCTTTCACCTCATCGGCTGTAAAGTTAGAGCCATTGTCAGTAATAATGCTGTGTGGAACACCATAACAGTGTACGACACCGGATATAAAGTCTATCACCGGTCCGGCTTCAGCCGTTTTAACTGGTTTGGCCTCTATCTACTTAGTGAATTTAACTACCATAACCAGGAAGTATTTTTTCTTATGGCTTCCCCCTTTAAGGGGTCCGACCATGTCCAGCCCCCAAATCATGAAAGGCCAAGTAATGGGATTGTTCATAGGGCAATGGGCGGCATATGGCTTTGATTGGCAAAAAGCTGGCATCCGACACAGCGTTGTACGAGGTCCTGTGCATCTGCTCGGGCCGTGGGCCAAAAGAAACCTGTACGGAAGGCCTTACTTACAAGGGCCCGAGCTGCAGCGTGATGGCCGCCAAGACCAGCATGTATTTCGGCCAAGAGTTGTCATCCCTCCTCTTCGGAGATACATCTTTGAAGGACTCCGGTAGTACTTTTCTTGTAGAGTTTGCCTTCATGGACTTTGTAGGCTTTGGAGTGTCGAACTATGCGACGGGCCTCGTTTTGGTCATCAGGGAGCTCCTGCCTATTGAGGTAGGCTAAGAAGGGTTCGGTCCATGGGGCGATCACCGCCATGATTACGTGGGCGGAAGGTGTTGGTTCGGTTCCCGAACCCCCGGTGATATCCGAATCATGTTCGGCATCCGAGGGTGTGGTCTTCGCCGGACTGGAATTTCTGCTCTCGTCCTACCATACCACAGATGTCTTGAAAAGTCTTTCCACGAAGGTGTTAGGCAGGATGGGGTCGCGTTTAGCACCCATTCGAGCAAGGATGTCCGCTGCTTGATTACTGTCTCGGGCCACATGATGAAACTCGAGCCCCTCAAACCTAGCTGATATTTTGAGTATGGGTTGCGGTAGGCCACCATCTTTGGATCTTTTGCATCAAATTCTCCGTTTATTTGGGATATTGCGAGGTTCGAGTCCCCGCGCTCCTCCAGGCGTTGTATGCCCATAGAAACAGACATCCGGAGACCATGCAGTAGTGCCTCATATTCAGCTACGTTATTGGAGTCCATATATATGGTTTGTAATACGTAACGGACTGTGTCCCAGTAGGGGATGTTAGGATGACACCAGCCCCTAGCCCGACCAACATTTTAGAGCCGTCAAAGTACATCACCCAGTTGGAGTATGTGCCGTTCTCTTTAGGGAGTTCGGCTTCTGTCCATTCGGCGACAAAGTCGGCCAACACCTGAGATTTAATAGCTTGACGTGGGTTGTATGTTATTTCAAATGGTAAGAGCTTGATAACCCATTTTGCAATGCGGCCGGTGGCGTCTCGATTGTTTATGATGTCATTGAGTGGTACCTCGGAGGCCACCATGATCGAGCACTCTTGAAAGTAGTGCCACGGCTTTTGAGATGCCATGAAAACCGCATATGCTATTATTTGATAGTGCGGGTATCGGGATTTGCATGGTGTGAGGACCTCCGATACATAGTATACTGGTTTTTGGAGTGGGAACTTGTGTCCCTCTTCCTCTCGTTCAACGACGAGCACAAAGCTCACCACCTGGTGAGTTACAGATATATACAGCGGCATAGGTTCGTCGACGTTAGGTGCGGCAAGGATTGGGTTGTTTGCTAACAAAGTTTTTATTTCTTCCAACCCGGCTGTTGTCGTGTCCGTCCACTCGAAGTGGTCGGTACATTGGAGTAGGCGATATAGCAGCAGCGCCTTCTCTCCCAATCTGGAAATAAAGCGGCTCAAGGCTGCCACACAACCAACTAGTTTTTGGACCTGTTTTAGGTCTGTTGGTGTTGCCAACAGTGACAGGGCTCGGATTTTGGCCGGATTTGCTTCGATTCCTCTTTTGGAAACAATGAATCCGAGCAACTTTCCGGCTGGAACACCGAAAACACATTTTTCCGGATTGAGCCGTATGTCATATGTTCGGAGGTTGTCAAATGTAAGGCGTAAGTCGTCCACCAATGATTCAACCTGTTTAGTTTTGATGACTAGATCATCTACATATGCCTCCACCATCTTGCCAATTTGTTTTTCCAGGCATGTTTGAATCGTGTGCTGGTAAGTGGCGCCGGCATTTTTCAGTCCGAAAGGCATAGTGTTGAAGCAAAAAAGGCCCATATGGAGCAATGAATGCCGTTGCATCCTGATCGGATTCCTTCATCTTAATCTGATGGAATCCAGAGTATGCATCGAGGAAACACAGTGAATCGTGTCCTGCAGTTACATCAATGATTTGGTCAATGCGGGGTAGTGGGAAGAGGTCCTTAGGGCAAGCCTTGTTGAGGTCTTTGAAATCGACACAAAGGCGCTAGGATTTGTCCTTCCTTGGCACCATGACCAGGTTAGCTAGCCAATCCGGGTGTTTGATTTCTCTAATGAACCCGGCTTCAAGTAGTTTGGCTAGCTCCTCCCCCATAGCTTATCACTTGGGTTCGGAAAATCACCGCAGCGTTTGCTTAACTGGCTTGAACCCTTTATTATGTTGAGACTGTGTTTGGCCAGTCTGCGTGGGATTCCTGGCATATTCGAGGGATGCCAGGAAAAGATGTCCCAATTCTCGCACAGGAATGCTCTTAGAGTGGCGTCGACCGTCGAATCCAGCTGTGCTCCAATGGCTATTGTTTTATTAGGATCCGTCAGGTGAACTTGGAATTTGACTATTTCGTCTGGTGGCTTGAACGAAGTGGACTTATGCCTTTTATCGAGGATTACATCGTCTCTATCCACTATGGAACGCAGAGCGATGAGCTCCTCAGCCGCAAGGGCCTCGGATAATGCCTCGAGGGCCAGGGATGCGATTTTGTTTTCGGCACAGAGTGCTATGTCCGGATCACTTGTGATTGTGATAACTCCATTGGGCCCGGGCATTTTGAGCTTCATGTACCCGTAATGGGGTATGGCTTGAAAGCGTGTGAATGCGTCTCGCCCCAACAGGGCGTGATGTCCACCGTTGAAAGGTGCCACATGGAAGATTAACTCTTAGGACCTGTAGTTCTCCGGCGTGCCGAATGCCACATCAAGTTTAATTTTCCCCGAGCATCGCGCCTCTCGGATAGGGATAATGCCTCGAAAGGTTGTGCTGCTCTGCTCGATGCAACTCTTGTCTACTTGCATTTATCGAGCGTGTCCTTGTAGATGAGGTTCAGTCCACTGCCACCGTCCATGAGTACTTTAGAGAGCCGACAACCATCGATGATTGGATTTAAGACCAAAGCGGCTGGTGCATGGACTGACCGAGCCCTTAGCTCGTCGTTGGCGGTGAAAGTTATCGCCGTAGTGTTCCAAGGGTTTACTGCAGCTACTTGGTTGACTTCGGTGAGGTCGCGGAGTGCCCTTTTACGCCGATTATTTGAAGAGAAGGTCTCAAAGACCGTAAAGACGTTGAGGTCGTCATCCTCCGAAGGGTACTTTTTGAAGGTCATATTGGTGAGGATAGCCTCACCGCTCTTGGCTACCTGCCGGAGCACCCAACATGCCTGGAGGCTGTGAGTTGGTTCGGAATTTGGCATCATCTGTATCCGATAGGGCTTGTTGAGCCATTCATCAAGGGCAGTTCTGTGTCCCATTTAGGGCTTAATTTTCTTGTCCGTAGGGTGATGATCAGGTGCCCTGTGAGGATGCATCCTTTTTGTCTGTCCTGTGGGTGGCTTAAAGGCAGGCGGTTCCCACCGAGTTGTCTGGGCTTTCCAGGCGCTTTCCAGGGTGCAATATTTCTGTACTATGTGTGCCAAATCTGCAAAGTGCAGTATGCGGCGTTGGTTGAGGGCATTGAGGATACCCTCATCCATACAGTTGCGGCAAAGTACTGAAACCTCGTCGTCGTCGCAGCAATCTTTGATCTTGTTTTTAACAAGGAGGAATCTAGCCCAAAAGTGATGGATTCTTTCCTGAGGTTGCTGCTGCACAAACATTAGGTCGCATATGTCTGAAGGACCGGAATTGCTTGGCGAATATTGCTTGTGGTGGGTGGGCGGGTTTAAATCCAAAACCTGACCCACTATGGGATCCAGAGTTTTAAGAATTTCTAAGGTCACTAGCCTAGGATCCGGCGTATCCTGGGGGTTTTCAGGCTCGACGCTTGGTTCTATGTTCAGAGGACAGGGAGTCTCTTCCCGAAGATAGGTATCCGGCTCGCAGGGCTCGGAAATCCGAACATAGCTTGTTCTCAGCATAGGGGGAGAGTTATCCTTAGCTTGCTCCTCCACAACCGCAACTATATGGGTTATCGGTGGGGACTTGATTTCCCTCTGATCGAGTTTAAGACCGATCCAATCGTAGTCTATCGTGACCCCTAGCGCGGCGATGGGATCTAGCAATTTGTTCAAAGACGAAACATCTGTTGGATCCATCTTATCGGCGTGTTCGAGGCTAATGCGGAGATGATTTTTCGTGGTTTGGGGACCGGCTTTGGCTTAACGGCCGAGTGGACGCCCATGGTAAAACTGCCGAGCTAGAGGATCTTCCCAGGAGCTAGGGCCCTTCCAGAGGTGATTTTGTCGTTGACGACAAGATGAGCCATCGATCCTTCTATTGACGACACGGAGGAACTCTCAATGAAAGCACCAATGTCGGTGTCAAAACCGGCCGATCTCAGGTAGGGGGTCGCGAACTGTGCGTCTGAGGATCGAAGGTAATAGGAGACGAGTGACATGATGTTTACCCAGGTTTGGGCCCTCTTAACGGAGGTAATACCCTACTTCCTTCTTGATTGACTTTGATGAGTATAGGGGTTACAAGAGTTGATCTACCTCGAGATCGTAATGGCTAAACCCTAGATGTCTAGCCTATATGATTATGATTTCCTGTACGGACTAAGCCCTCCGGTTTATATAGACACCAGAGGGGACTAGAGCTGTACAGAGTCGGTTTACAGAGAAAGGAAACTACATATCTGGCCACCAAGCTTGCTATCCACGCAACGGAGAGTCCCATACGGACACGAGGGAAAACCTTCTATCATGTATCTTCACGGCCCATCAGTCCGGCCCATGTCACATATCCCGGATGCCCGAGGACCCCCATTATCCAGGACTCCCTCAGCATGCTTTCATCATAATAAATTTTATCATCAAAACTTGGGGGACTAAAAATATCATCTTCATCAAATATAGCATCCCCAAGCTTAAGGCTTTGCATATCATTAGCATCATGGATATTCAAAGAATTCATACTAAAAACATTGCAATCATGCTCATCATTCATGCCAATCATTTTATTGAATTCTTCTTCTGTCAATTGAGCACAATTATCCTTTCCATCATTTTCAAGAAAGACATGATAAAGATGTTGGAAATATGCCCTAGAGGCAATAATAAATTAGTTATTATTATATTTCCTTGTTCATGATAATCGTTTATTATCCATGCTAGAATTGTATTGATAGGAAACTCAGATACATGTGTGGATACATAGACAACACCATGTCCCTAGTAAGCCTCTAGTTGACTAGCTCGTTGATCAATAGATGGTTACGGTTTCCTGACCATGGACATTGGATGTCATCGATAACGGGATCACATCATTAGGAGAATGATGTGATGGACAAAGACCCAATCCTAAGCCTAGCACAAGATCATGTAGTTTGTATGCTAAAGCTTTTCTAATGTCAAGTATCATTTCCTTAGACCATGAGATTGTGCGACTCCCGGATACCGTAGGAGTGCTTTGGGTGTGCCAAACATCACAACGTAACTGGGTGGCTATAAAGGTACACTACAGGTATCTCCGAAAGTGTCTGTTGGGTTGGCACGAATCGAGACTGGGATTTGTCACTCCTTGTAAACGGAGAGGTACCTCTGGGCCCACTCGGTAGGACATCATCATAATGTGCACAATGTGATCAAGGAGTTGATCACGGGATGATGTGTTACGGAACGAGTAAAGAGACTTGCCGGTAACGAGATTGAACAAGGTATCGGGATACCGACGATCGAATCTTGGGCAAGTATCGTACCGCTAGACAAAGGGAATTGTATACGGGATTGATTAAGTCCTTGACATCGTGGTTCATCCGATGAGATCATCGTGGAACATGTGGGAGCCAACATGGGTATCCAGATCCCGCTGTTGGTTATTGACCGGAGAGTCATCTCGGTCATGTCTGCATGTCTCCCGAACCCGTAGGGTCTACACACTTAAGGTTCGGTGACGCTAGGGTTATAGAGATATTAGTATGTGGTAACCCGAAAGTTGTTCGGAGTCCCGGATGAGATCCCGGACGTCACGAGGAGTTCCGGAATGGTCCGGAGGTAAAGAATTATATATAGGAAGTGCTGTTTCGGCCATCGGGACAAGTTTCGGGGTCACCGGTATTGTACCGGGACCACTGAAGGGTCCCGGGGGTCCACCGGGTGGGGTCACCTGCCCCGGGGGGGCACATGGGCTGTAGGGGGTGCGCCTTGGCCTATATGGGCCAAGGGCACCAGCCCCAAGAGGCCCATGCGCCAAGAGAAGAGGGAAAGGAAGAGTCCTAAAGGGGGAAGGCACCTCCGAGGTGCCTTGGGGAGGAGGGACTCCTCCCTGGCTGCACCCTTCCTTGGAGGAAGGGCCAAAGGCTGCGCCCCCCCTCTCCCTTGGCCCTATATATAGTGGGGGAAAGGGAGGGTAGCAAAACACAATCCCTGGCGCCTCCCTCTCCCTCCCATGACACATCTCCCTCCTCCCGCAACGCTTGGCGAAGCCCTGTTGGAATCCCGCTACTTCCACCACCACGCCGTCGTTCTGCTAGATCTCCATCAACCTCTCCTTCCCCCTTGCTGGATCAAGAAGGACGAGACGTCGCTGCTCCGTACGTGTGTTGAACGCAGAGGTGCCGTCCGTTCGGCGCTAGGATCATCGGTGATTTGGATCACAACGAGTACGACTCCATCAACCCCGTTCTCTTGAACGCTTCCGCGCGCGATCTACAAGGGTATGTAGATCCACTCCTCCCTCGTTGCTAGATGACTCCATAGATAGATCTTGGTGACACGTAGGAAAATTTTGAATTTATGCTACGTTCCCCAACAGTGGCATCATGAGCTAGGTCTATGCGTAGTTTCTATGCACGAGTAGAACACAAAGTAGTTGTGGGCGTTGATTTTGTTCAATATGCTTGCCGTTACTAGTCCAATCTTGATTCGGTGGCATTGTGGGATGAAGCAGCCCGGACCGACCTTACACGTACTCTTACGTGAGACTGGTTCCACCGACTAACATGCACTAGTTGCATAAAGGTGGCTAGCGGGTGTCTGTCTCTCCCACTTTAGTCGGATCGGACTCGATGAAAAGGGTCCTTATGAAGGGTAAATAGCAATTGGCATATCACGTTGTGGTTTTTGCGTAGGTAAGAAACGTTCTTGCTAGAAACCCATAGCAGCCATGTAAAACATGCAAACAACAATTAGAGAACGTCTAACTTGTTTTTGCAGGGTATGCTATGTGATGTGATATGGCCAAAAGGATGTGATGAATGATATATGTGATGTATGAGATTGATCATGTTCTTGTAATAGGAATCACGACTTGCATGTCGATGAGTATGACAACCGGCAGGAGCCATAGGAGTTGTCTTAATTTATTTATGACCTGCGTGTCAACATAAACGTCATGTAATTACTTTACTTTATTGCTAACCGTTAGCTATAGTAGTAGAAGTAATAGTTGACGAGACAACTTCATGAAGACACGATGATAGAGATCATGGTGTCATGCCGGTGACAAGATGATCATGGAGCCCCAAGATGGAGATCAAAGGAGCTATATGATATTGGCCATATCATGTCACTATTATTTGATTGCATGTGATGTTTATCATGTTTATACATCTTGTTTACTTAGAACGACGGTAGTAAATAAGATGATCCCTCACTAAAATTTCAAGAAGGTGTTCCCCCTAACTGTGCACCGTTGCGAAAGTTCGTCGTTTCGAAGCACCACGTGATGATCGGGTGTGATAGATTCTTACGTTCACATACAACGGGTGTAAGACAGATTTACACACACAAAACACTTAGGTTGACTTGACGAGCCTAGCATGTACAGACATGGCCTCGGAACACAAGAGACCGAAAGGTCGAGCATGAGTCGTATGGTAGATACGATCAACATGAAGATGTTCACCGATGTTGACTAGTCCGTCTCACGTGATGATCGGACACGGCCTAGTTGACTCGGATCATGTAATCACTTAGATGACTAGAGGGATGTCTATCTGAGTGGGAGTTCATAAGATGAACTTAATTATCCTGAACATAGTCAAAAGGTCTTCGCAAATTATGTCGTAGCTCGCGCTTCAGTTCTACTGTTTAGATATGTTCCTAGAGAAAATTTAGTTGAAAGTTGATAGTAGTAATTATGCGGACTAGGTCCGTAAACTGAGGTTTGTCCTCATTGCTTCATAGAAGGCTTATGTCCTTAATGCACCGCTCAGTGTACTGAACCTCGAACGTTGTCTGTGGATGTTGCGAACATCTGACATACACATTTTGATAACTACGTGATAGTTCAGTTAAACGGCTTAGAGTTGAGGCACCGAAGACGTTTTGAAACGTCGCGAAACATATGAGATGTTTCGAGGGCTGAAATTGGGATTTCAGGCTCGTGCCCACGTCAAGAGGTATAAGACCTCCGACGATTTTCTTAGCCTACAAACTAAGGGAGAAAAGCTCAATTGTTGAGCTTGTGCTCAGATTGTCTAAGTACAACAATCGCTTGAATCGAGTGGGAGTTGATCTTCGAGATGAAATAGTGATGGTTCTCCGAAGACATTACCACCAAGCTGCTAGAGCTTCGTGATGAACTATGATATATCAGGGACATATATGATGATCCTTGAGATATTCGCGATGTTTGACACCGCGAAAGTAGAAATCAAGAAGGGGCATCAATTGTTGATGGTTGGTGAAACCACTAGTTTCAAGAAGGGCAAGGGAACAAAGGGATACTTCATAAAACGGCAATTCAGTTGCTGCTCTAGTGAAGAAACCCAAGGTTGAACCCAAACCCGAGACTAAGTGCTTCTGTAATAAGGGGAACAGCCACTTGAGCAGAATTACCCTACATACTTGGTAGATGAGAAGGATGGCAAGGTCGATAGAAGTATATTGGATATACATTGTGTTAATGTGTACTTTACTAGTACTCCTAGTAGCACCAGGGTATTAGATACCGGTTCGGTTGCTAAGTGTTAGTAACTCGAAATAAAAGCTACGGAATAAACGGAGACTAGCTAAAGGTGAACCGACGATATGTGTTGGAAGTGTTTCCAAGGTTGATATGATCAAGCATCGCACACTCCCTTCTACCATCGAGATTGGTATTAAAACCTAAATAATTATTATTTGGTGTTTGCGTTGAGCATAGACATGATTGGATTATGTCTATCACGATACGGTTATTCATTTATGGATAATAATGGTTACTCTATTTATTTCAATAATACCTTCAATGGTCTTACGCCTAAAATGAATGGTTTGTTGAATCTCGATCGTAGTGATACACATGTTCATGCCAAAAGATATAGGATAGTAATGATAGTACCACCTACTTGTGGCACTGCCACTTAAGTCATATCGGTATAAAACGCATGAAGAAGCTCCATGTTGATGGATCTTTGGGATCACTCGTTTTGAAAAGTTTGAGACATGCGAGCCATGTCTATTGGTGTATATGCATGAAGAAACTCCATGCAAATGGACCGTTTGGACTCACTTGATTTTGAATCACTTGAGATATGCAAATCATACCACATGGGCAAGATGGCTGAAAGCCTCGTTTTCAGTAAAATGGAACTAGAAAGCAACTTGTTGGAAGTAATACATTTTGATGTATGCAGTCCAATGAGTGCTGAGGCGTGTTGTGGATATCGTTATGTTCTTACATCACAGGTGATTTGAGTAGATGTTGAGTACATTTACTTGATGAATCACGAGTCTGAATTATTGAAAGGTTCAAGTAATTTCAGGGTGAAGTTGAAAGATCGTCGTGACAAGAGGATAAAGTATCTATGATATGATCATAGAGATGAATATCTGAATTACGAGTTTGGCACAGAATTAAGACATTGTGGAAATTGTTTCACAACTAATACAGCCTGGAACACCATAGTGTGATGGTGTGTCCGAACATCATAACTGCACCCTATTAGATATGATGCATACCATGATCGAATTACCACAATAGTTTATGGGTTAGGCATTAGAGACAACCACATTCACTTTAAAAGGGGCACCACGTAATTCCGATGAGATGACACCGTATGAACTATGGTTTAGAGAAACCTAAGTTGTTATTCCTTAAAAGTTTGGGGCTGTGACGCTTATGTGAAAAATTTTCAGGCTGATAAGCTCGAACCCAAAGCGGATAAATGCATCTTCATAGGACACCTAAAACAGTTGGGTATACCTCCTGTCTCAGATTCGAAAGCAATAAGGGATTGTTTCTAGAATCGGGTCCTTTCTCGAGGAAAAGTTTCTCTCGAAAGAATTGAGTGGGAGGATGGTGGAGACTTGATGAGGTTATTGAACCGTCTCTTCAACTAGTGTGTGGCAGGGCACAGGAAGTTGTTCCTGTGGCACCTACACCAATTGAAGTGGAAGCTTATGATAGTGATCATGAAACTTCAGATCAAGTCACTACCAAACCTCGTGGGATGACAAGGATGCGTACTACTTTAGAGTGGTACGTAATCCTGTCTTGGAAGTCATGTTGCTAGACAACAATGAACCTACGAGCTATGGAGAAGCGATGGTGGGCCTGGGTTCCAAAATGGCTCGAGGCCATATAATCTGAGAGAGGATCCATATATGAAAACAAAGTGTAGACTTTGGAAGAACTACTTGATGGTCGTAAGGCTGTTAGGTACATATGGATTTTAAAAGGAAGACGGACAATGATGGTAAATGTCACCATTAAGAAAGCTCGACTTGTCGTTAAGATGTTTTCCGACAAGTTCAAGGAGTTGACTACGATGAGACTTTCTCACTCGTAGCGATGCTATGAGTCTGTTGGAATTATATTAGCGATTACTGCATTATTTATGAAATCTTGCAGATAGGATGTCAAAAACATTGTTTCCTCGACGATTTTCTTGAGGAAAGGTTGTATGTGATACAACCGGAAGGTTTTGTCAATCCTGAAAGATGCTAATAAGTATGCAAAGCTCCAGCAATCCTTCTAAGGACTGGAGTAAGCATCTCGTAGTTGGAATGTATGCTTTGATGAGATGATCAAAGATTTTGGGTGTATACAAAGTTTATGAGAAACTTGTATTTCCAAAGAAGTGAGTGGGAGCACTATAGAATTTCTGATAAATATATGTTGTTGACATGTTGTTAATCAGAAATGACGTAGAATTTCTGGAAAGCATATAGGGTTATTTGGAAAGTGTTTTTCAATGGAAAGCCTGGATTAAGCTACTTGAACATTGAGCATCAAGATCTATAAGGATAGATCAAAATGCTTAATGGTACTTTCAAATGAGCACATACCTTGACATGATCTTGAAGGTGTTCAAGATGGATCAGTCAAAGGAGGAGTTCTTGCCTGAGTTGTAAGGTATGAAGTTAAGACTTAAAGCTCGACCACGGCAGAAGAAAGAGGAAGGACGAAGGTCGTCCCCTATGCTTTTGTCATAGGCTCTATACGGTATGCCATGCTGAGTACCGCACCTGATGTGTGCCTTGCCACATATCTGGCAAGAGGGTACAAAGGTAATCTAGGAGTAGATCACCAGATAGCGGTCTAAATTATCCTTAGAGGAATAAGGATATGTTTCTCGGTTATGGAGGTGATAAAGAGTTCGACGTAAAGAGTTACGTCGATGCAAGCTTAACACCTATCCGGATAGCTCTGAGTAGAGATACCGAATACATATAATGGAGCAACAATTTAGAATAGCTCCAAGTAGAACAGTTATTTGAAATGGCTCCAAATGTAGCGTAGTAGTTGCATCTACAGATGACATAAGAAATTTGCGAAGTACATACGGATCTGAATGTTGCAGACCCGTTGACTAAAACCTTTCTCACAAGCAAAACATGATCAAAACCAGAACTCATTGAGTCTTAATCACATGATGATGTGAACTAGTTTAGTGACACTAGTAAACTCTTTGGATGTTGGTCACATGGCGATGTGACCTGTGAGTGTTAATCACATAACGATGTGAACTAGATTATTGACTCTAGTGGAAGTGGGAGACTGTTGGAAATATGCCCTAGAGGCAATAATAAATTAGTTATTATTATATTTCCTTGTTCATGATAATCGTTGATTATCCATGCTAGAATTGTATTGATAGGAAACTCAGATACATGTGTGGATACATAGACAACACCATGTCCCTAGTAAGCCTCTAGTTGACTAGCTCGTTGATCAATAGATGGTTACGGTTTCCTGACCATGGACATTGGATGTCATTGATAACGGGATCACATCATTAGGAGAATGATGTGATGGACAAAGACCCAATCCTAAGCCTAGCACCAGATCATGTAGTTCGTATGCTAAAGCTTTTCTAATGTCAAGTATCATTTCCTTAGACCATGAGATTGTGCGACTCCCGGATACCGTAGGTGTGCTTTGGGTGTGCCAAACGTCACAACGTAACTGGGTGGCTATAAAGGTACACTACAGGTATCTCCGAAAGTGTCTGTTGGGTTGGCACGGATCGAGACTGGGATTTGTCACTCCGTGTAAACGGAGAGGTATCTCTGGGCCCACTCGGTGGGACATCATCATAATGTGCACAATGTGATCAAGGAGTTGATCACGGGATGATGTGTTACGGAACGAGTAAAGAGACTTGCCGGTAACGAGATTGAACAAGGTATCGGGATACCGACAATTGAATCTCTGGCAAGTATCGTACCGCTAGACAAAGGGAATTGTATACGGGATTGATTAAGTCCTTGACATCGTGGTTCATCCGATGAGATCATCGTGGAACATGTGGGAGCCAACATGGGTATCCAGATCCCGATGTTGGTTATTGACCGGAGAGTCATCTCGGTCATGTCTGCATGTCTCCCGAACCCGTAGGGTCTACACACTTAAGGTTCGATGACGCTAGGGTTATAGAGATATTAGTATGTGGTAACCCGAAAGTTGTTCGGAGTCCCGGATGAGATCCCGGTCGTCACGAGGAGTTCCGGAATGGTCCGGAGGTAAAGAATTATATATAGGAAGTGTTGTTTCGGCCATCGGGACAAGTTTCGGGGTCACCGGTATTGTACCGGGACCACCGGAAGGGTCCCGGGGGTCCACCGGGTGGGGCCACCTGCCCCGGGGGGCCACATGGGCTGTAGGGGGTGCGCCTTGGCCTATATGGGCCAAGGGCACCAGCCCCAAGAGGCCCATGCGCCAAGAGAAGAGGGAAAGGAAGAGTCCTAAAGGGGGAAGGCACCTCCGAGGTGCCTTGGGGAGGAGGGACTCCTCCCTGGCCGCACCCTTCCTTGGAGGAAGGGCCAAAGGCTGCGCCCCCCCCTCTCCCTTGGCCCTATATATAGTGGGGGAAAGGGAGGGTAGCAAAACACAAGCCCTGGCGCCTCCCTCTCCCTCCCATGACACATCTCCCTCCTCCCGCAGCGCTTGGCGAAGCCCTGTTGGAATCCCGCTACTTCCACCACCACGCCGTCGTGCTGCTGGATCTCCATCAACCTCTCCTTCCCCTTGCTGGATCAAGAAGGAGGAGACGTCGCTGCTCCGTACGTGTGTTGAACGCGGAGGTGTCGTTCGTTCGGCGCTAGGATCATCGGTGATTTGGATCACGACGAGTACGACTCCATCAACCCCGTTCTCTTGAACGCTTCCACGTGCGATCTACAAGGGTATGTAGATCCACTCCTCCCTCGTTGCTAGATGACTCCATAGATAGATCTTGGTGACACGTTGGAAAATTTTGAATTTATGCTACGTTCCCCAACAAAAGACGAATAATATGAGGCCACCTCAATTCAATTTTTTGTAGTTTTCTTTCATAAACCAAACTATTGATAAAACAAGAAACTAAAAGATTCAATTGCAAGATCTAAATATATACCTTCAAGCACTCACCTCCCAGGCAACGGCGCCAGAAAAGAGCTTGATGTCTACTACACAACTTGTTCTTGTAGACTCGTGTTGGTCCTCCAAGCGCAGAGTTTTGTAGGACAGTAGCAAATTTCCCTCAAGTAGATGGCCTAAGGTTAATGAATCCGTGGGAGGCGTAGGATGAAGATGGTCTCTCTCAAACAACCCTACAACCAAATAACAAAAAGTCTCTTATGTCCACAACAGACAAAATACAATGGTAAATTGTATATGTGCACTAGTTCGGCGAAGAGATGGTGATACAAGTGTAGTAATGATAGCAGATATTGATTTTTTAATAGTAACAATAAAAACAACAAGGTAACGAGTAGCAAAAGTGAGCACAAACGGTATTGCAATGCTTAAAAATGAGGCCTAGGGTCCGTACTTTCGCTAGTGCAATCTCTCAACAATGCTAATATAATTGGATCGTATAAGCATCCGTCAACGTGTGATGAAGAATCACCCTAAAGTTCTTATCTAGCGGAGAACATAAGACGAAATTGTTTGTAGGGTACGAAACCACCTCAAAGCTATTCTTTTCGATCAATCTATCCTAGAGTTCGTACTAAAATAATACCAAGTTATTCTTTCCGATCGATCTATGTGATGTCATTACTTACCATAAGATTAGCATATGATCTTTTTTCATTATTTCCTTTTATTTTGATTGAAACATAAAAGTAAAGAAAGCAAAACTCGAACTACTCTTTATTATATATCTCGCACACAATTACATAGATAGACAGATCACTAAGTAAACACTCAAAGATAGATTGGACTAAACTTTTATTCAACTAAATCAAAAGAGAACTAGATATCAAACTAAGATAAACAAAGGGCAAAGAAGGTGATGTGATACGATACCGGGGTACCTCCCCCAAGCTTGGCATGAGCCAAGGTGAGTGCCCATAACGTGTACTCAAGTCTCCTTCGGTGGTGAAGAAGGAGGTGGTGGTGTAGATGAGGTAGTGTCCTTTTTCTCCATCTTGCGTCGGAGGCTGAAGTTATCATCCCTATGATGCTCATTCTCTAGCTCAAGCTTCAAGATCTTCTTGCATAATGATGCCTTGCTATCCTACCGAAATCAGGGAGGGATATCCTCCAAATCGGTATCATCCTCCTCATCTGTGGCGCCCTCGATTCAATCGTACACTAATCATACACGCAAATGTGTATAATCAAGATCAAGGACTCACGAGAAGATATCACAACACAACTCTAGACACAAATAAGATAATATAAGCTTTATATTACAAGCCAGGGGCCTCTAAGGCTCAAATACAAATGCTCAAAGACACAAGAGTCAGCGGAGCAATAATATCTGAGTACAAACATAAGTTAAACAAGATTGCCTTAAGAAGGCTAGCACAAAATAGCAACGGTCGAAAAGGCAAGGCCTCCTGCCTGGGACCCTCCGAAACTACTCCTGGTCGTCGTCGGCGACCTGCACGTAGTAGCAGGCACCTCCCGTGTAGTAGGAGTCGTCGTTGGTGGCGTCTGGCTCCTGGGCTCCAACATCTGGTCACAACAACCAGGTATAGAAAGGGAAAAATGGGGTGCAAAGCAACCGTGAGTACTGATCCAGAGTACTCGCAAGCAAGGATCTACACTACATATGCATTGGTATCAATGAAAGGGGTAGTATATGTGGATTGAACTGCAGAATGCCAGAATAAGAGGGGGATAGCTAGTCCTATCGAGGACTAAGCTTCTGGCAGCCTCCATCTTGAAGTAGTAGGAGAGAGTAGATGGTAAGTTAACCAAGTATCATCACATAGCATAATCCTACCCGACGATCCTCTCCTCGTCGCCCTGTGAGAGAGCGATCACCGAATTGTATTTGGCACTTGGAAGGGTGTGTTTTATTAAGTATCTAGTTCTAGTTGTCATAAGGTCAACGTACAACTCCGGGTCGTCCTTTTACCGAGGGACACGGCTATTCGAATAGATAAACTTCCCTGCAAGGGTGCACCGCATTACCCAACACGCTCGACCCCTCTGACCGGGCACACCTTCCTAGGTCATGTCCGGCCTCGGAAGATCAACACATCGCAGCCCTACGTAGGCACAACAGAGAGGTCCCCACGCCGGTCTAAATCCTATGCGCGCAGGGGTCTGGGCCCATCTCCCATTGCACACCTGCATATTGCGTACGCGGCCGGAAGCAGACCTAGCTCCCTCAATACAAGCGCAGGCTTACGGTCCAATCCGGCGCACGCCGCTCAGTCGTTGACGTCAAGAAGGCTTCGGCTGATACCATGACATTGAGTGCCCATAACTGTTCCCGCGTAGTTGGTTAGTGCGTATAGGCCAGTGGCTAGATTCAGATCAAATACCCAGATCTCGTTAAGCGTGTTAATTGAAGTATCCGCGGACTCCGACCAAGTTCAGGCCCACCTCTCACCTAGGTGGTCTCAACCTGCCCTGTAGCTCCGCCACAAAGTAACAGTCGAGGGGCGTCGGGAACCCAGGCCCACCACTACCTGGACGGAACCACCTGCCCCTTCAGCCCCCACATCGGAATCACTTGCGGGTACTCTATGAGCCGACCTGACTTTAGTCACCACATGTATCACATATTATGTATATAAGTATATACCCGTGATCACCTCCCAAGTGATCACAGCCTGATAGTAAAGCATGGCAGACGGACAAGAATGTAGGGCCACTGATGGAATACTAGCATCCTATACTAAGCATTTAGGATTGCAGGTAAAGGTAACAACAGTAGTAGCAAAGACAGGCTATGCATCAGGATAGGATTAACGAAAAGCAGTAACATGCTACACTACTCTAATGCAAGCAGTAGAGACAAAAATAGGTGATATCTGGTCATCAGGGGGGCCTTGCCTGGTTGCTCTGGCAAGAAGGAAGGGTCGTCAACACCGTAGTCGAGCTGGGGGTCGCCGGCAGTCTCGGGGTCTACCGGAAAGAAGTAACGGAGGGGGAACACAATAAATAACAAAGCATCACAAAGCATAACATGGCAATACACGGTGCTAGGGGTGACCTAACGTAGTACTAAGTGATACCGGCGAAGGGGGAAAACATCCGGGAAAGATTCTCGGTGTTTCGCGTTTTCGGACAGATGGGCTGGAGGGGGAAAGTTGCATGTTCGCTATGCTAGGGACGTGTGGTTGGCAAACGGACTACGTATTCGGATTCGTCTCGTCATTCTGAGAAACTTTCATGTACAAAGTATTTTCATCCGAGTTACAGATTATTTTATATTAATTCTTAAAGATTTAAACAATTTCTGAATTTTTTGGATTTATTTTAATTCGAAAATAAATAATGCAATACTCATATACCCAGCAGTAGCTAGCCACTGAGTATGACCTGTGGGCCTGGGTGAGTTAACCCAGTCAACCGTTGAGCAGTTGACTGGTCAACAAAGTCAAAGTGGACCCAAAGTGTCCCACCTGTCACTGACTGGGAGTGCCCAGTCAGCAGAGTTGACTGGTCAACTTGACCAATGGGTCCCCCGTCATTGTCTGTTCACAATTAGCTAAGTTCATTAGTCTAACTAAACAGGTTAACTAAGTTAAGTTTGTTAATCAAAATTAATTAAGTTAATTAATTCATTAGTTAACTAATTAATTAATTTGTATATATTTAATTCTTCCTTTTAATTAATATTCCTTTTTAAAACAAACTTTTAGGGGCGTGGGCCCCGACTGTCTGTGGCCTAGTGCCAAACGGAGCGGGTTCACGGGCGCCCGGGTGCGGGCGAGGCAACCGGGCCAGCGGCGGGGCGCCGACGCAGCACGGTCGAAGCAGAGGGTGACGGGACGGCGGCGGTGCATGGTCGAGGTGCAGCAGTAGCAGCGGCGGGGAACTGGGCCGAGGGTGTGAGGGAGCGGGGCGCCAACCGCGAGCGAGGTGGCGGTAGCAGAGGGCGGGGCCGATGGCAGTGCGTAGGGCGGTGCGCGGGCATGGCCGCGGGGCAGGAAGTCGGCGCGCGCGGGCGTGCTTGACCATGCGCGGTCCACCGCGGGTGGGGCGCGGCGAGCGCGCCGAGCGCGGCGAGGCCATGGCGGGAGGCGGCGGTGACCGGGGCAAGGGGATGTGAGCGGGCAGTGGAGGAGCTCACCGAGGGGGCAGGGTAGGGGTGCCGGCGGGTATGAGGCTGGAGAGGCGGCCGGCGAGGACGACCAGGGCCGGTAGGCGGTGGGGAGGACGGCATGGTGGAGGGAGAGGAAGGATACCGGGAGGGGCGGCGCCGGCGAGGTGGCATCGCGGGTGATGACGGAGGCACCACAGGACGGCGACCGATGAGGGCTGACAGCGCCAGGGGCGGAGCGCCGCCCAGATCTGGAGAGGGGGAGGGGGGTCGTGGGGAGGAGTGGGAGGAGTGGGGCTCTAGTGTTAGTGGGGGAGGGGGTTATACTGGGACAACGGGTGGGCCGACCTGATTGGCCCCGAGGCCATTTGGGTCGTGGCCCAGCGAGGGGGGGGGGGTGTTCTCTTTTTTGTATTTTGTTTTTCTTAATTTTTTTCTTTTACTGTTTTACTTTTAGTTTCTCTTTATTTTAGTTTTTTATAATTATAATCTTAGTTCCTAAAAATAGTATTATCACTTATTCTAATGCCACTATATCTTGGGCACCAAACTTAATTAGTTTAATATGTTATATTTTATGAAGGGCATTTAATTATTGGTTTTGGCTTCTGTTCTATTTAATTCGGAGTGTTTAAACATTTCACAACAATGTGGTTTCACCACCATAATTATATATGATTTATTTGCTACAATTTGAACATTTTGTATTTGACAAATGAAAACTTTTACTGTTTGACTTTAATTCAAATTTGAATTTGGCTCGGATCTGAACTAACACGAGATTAGCAACAGTAATCCTGGTGACGTGGCATCATTACCAGAGGGTTACTGTAGCTTGATTACCCGGGTGTCACAATTCTCCTCCACTACAAGAAATCTCGTCCCGAGATTTGAGAGGTTCGGTAGGGGGGAAGTTCTGGTTATGAAATTCTAACGAGACTTCTCGGTCTTGGTTGCTCTTCTCGAAGAGGTCGATCCATTACGTTGATGTCTCCATTTCTCTTCTTCGAGTCATCATGATGAAGTCACCATTCTTCCTTCGGGAACTCCATTGTACTTACGAAAAGATAAGGGGGTATTCCGGATGAACGGGCCGCTACAGTGTTGCTTATCTACTAGATAACATCAGGGAAGGTGGCAGAAAGTAACTCTCGATTTGAAACTTAAGACATTATCGAGAGCAAAGTAAGAAGGCGCAAAATAGAAGTTTCAAGCGCATAGGCAATCGTTCGTCGCCTGAAACGAAGTGTGAAAGGGATTCAGAGCAATGGGAATAAGTATTGGGTCTGATACCAGAATAGATCACTAGGTAGGTGGCCCGTGAATTACATATGAAGTCAAGCGCGAGGAATAACTTTGGCAACATGGTGTATAGGAGAGTCAGGTTTCGATCCTGTGGAACTGTGGTTTATGGGCCCACCATGTGGGTTAAAAGTAGAAAGAGTAGAGACGTCTTGCACGGTTATGATAGCAAGGCACATCAGAGAATAACATGTCAGTTATGTTGGCAACCATGTCGGTACCAAGGGTGAGGAACGAAGAGAACCATTTCCTGCTCGTTGAACGAGGCAGACCAATAGGCAAAGTTCTCGTCTATCGGTGGTTACCGGAATGTCATCAACAATAGTAAAAGGGTTACACCAGACAGGATGGTACACCGAGGTGTTTACATAAACAGGTAAATATTACTGCTTATATCATATAGGTCACAAGAAAGGTTAACCAAGGCAACAATAACAACAATCCACCGCCACCACCTCCAGTCGACAACTTAGCCCGCTTTCTAAGGTTGAATCTGCCGGTGTTCTCTAGTAGCACCGAGCCAATTGTTGCTGATGATTGGCTCCGCAAGATTGGAAGGGAGCTGACCACCGCAGGTTGCACAGATGCTAAGAAGGTGCGCTTTGCCGCACATCAACTGGATGGACCCGCAGCCTCATGGTGGGAGAACTACACCTCTACTTTCCCCATAGCTAATGTTACTTGGGATCAATTTCAGCATGCCTTCCGCACTGCACATGTCTCAGCTAGATCTATGAGCATGAAGAAGCATGAGTTTTGCAACTTACGCCAGGGAAATCATACTGTGGTGCGGTACGTAGATGAGTTCAGCAAGTTAGCCCGCTACTCCCCAGATGATGTGGCCACAGATGTCGCGAAGCAGGAGAAGTTTATGGAGGGGCTGAATGACGAGCTGAGTATGCAGTTGATGGTGGCAACATTCGCCAACTACCAGGAGCTAGTAGACATGGCTCTTATGATTGAAGGCAAGCAGCATCAGATAGAGAACCGCAAACGGAAGTATGGACAAGGGAAGTACAACTCTGGAGCTCAGCAGAAGCCTCGTTTACCCGAACTCGGGAGGACATACCCATCATAACCATGGAGGCGATTCTCACAATGGAGGAAGTTCACATAACCACATTGGCCCCAAGAATGGAAATGGGAATGGAGGAAACAACAATCAGAGCCGTTCCAGCCCAGCAATACCCGCCAACAAGGATCTGAGCCATGTTACCTGTTTCAAGTGCGGGAAGACTGGACACTACGCCAGTGATTGTTCTGAGGTGAAGAACGGTAACAGAAATGGAAGCTCAGGAAAGAAGCCCAACCCTTTCACCAGAGGGCAGGTGAACCACGTCAACGTGGAGGAGGTTGAAGAGCAGCCAGATGCAGTTATTGGTAAGTTTTTGAATAAGTCATTTACAACTATTGTCCTTTTTGACACTGGTGCATTGCATTCATACATATCAAGGGGATTTGTGGATAAGTTTAAGTTGCCCACCGTAGCCCTTAAGACACCTATGTTAGTAAGCTCACCTGCAGCGTAGTATATGGCTAGCAGAGGATGTTTTTAGTTGCTATTGACCATAGGTAGGCATGTTTTCCCCTCAGACCTAATAATTTTGGAGTCAAAAGGATTGGATGTGATACTAGGCATGGACTGGCTATCAATGTACGGAGGAAATATCGATTGTGCTAGTAAGTCAATTCTTGTCACCACCCCAGAGGGTAAAAGGATCAAGTATGTGTGTAGGCATGCGCCAAGGAGGACTCAAGTGAATTCTATTTCGGGAGTTGTTCGGGAGGAAGTGCCAGTTGTGAAGGATTATCCTGACGTATTCCTGGAGGAACTACCAGGCATGCCACCAGATCAAGATATAGAATTTTTGATAGAACTGTTACCAGGCACCGGACCAATATCGAAGAGACCGTATCGGATGCCCGCAAATGATCTGGAGGAAATTTAGAAGCATATTAAGGAGTTATTGGAGAAAGGTTATATTCGACCAAGCTCTTCACCATGGGGAGCCCCAGTGCTCTTAGTTGAGAAGAAGGATGGATCTTTGAGGATGCTTGTGGATTATCGTGCACTGAATAAGGTGACGATCAAGAACAAATACCCACTACCGATGATCAATGATTTGTTTGACCAGCTGCAGAGAACTAAAGTATTCTCCAAGATTGATCTTCAATCCGGATACCACCAGCTGAAGATCCGAGAAAAGGATATACCTAAGACAAATTTTACCACAAGGTACGGGCTATATGAGTACACTGTCATGTCTTTTGGTTTGACTAATGCCCCTGCCTACTTTATGAGTATGAGGAATAATGTGTTCATGGAGTTCTTGGATAAGTTTATTGTGGTGTTCATTGATGATACATTGGTATACTCGAAGAATGAAGAAGAACACAAGGAACATTTGCGCTTGGTTCTTGAGAAGCTCAGGGAACATCAACTATATGCCAAGTTCAGCAAATATGAGTTTTGGTTGAAGGAAGTTGTATTTATCAGACATGTTATATTAGGAGAAGGTATAGAAGTAGACTCTTCCAAGGTTCAGTCTGTCACTGAGTGGTTGGCACCCACCTCAGTTGGAGAGATACATAGTTTTCTTGGACTCGCAGGATATTACCGGAGATTCATTGAGAATTTTTCCAAGATTGAGATGCCCATGATGGAGTTATTGAAGAAGGACAACAAGTTCAAATGGACAGAAGAATGTGCGGCCAGTTTTCAGGAGTTGAAGAAACGTTTAGTTACAGCCCCAGTGCTAATTCTTCTAGATATACGCAAGGATTTCCAAGTATATTGCGATGTTTCTTGATACGTCTCCAACGTATCTATAATTTTTGATTGTTCCATGCTATTATATTATCAACCTTGTATGTTTTATATGCATTTATATGCTATTTTATATGATTTTTGGGACTAACCTATTAACCTAGATCCTAGTGCCAGTTTCTGTTTTTTCCTTGTTTTAGAGTATCGCAGAAAAGGAAAATCAAACGGGGTCCAATTGACCTGAAACTTCATGGAACTTATTTTTGGACCAGAAGAAGCCCACGGAGTATCGGAGATGGACCAGGAGAGTCCCAGGCTGCCCATGAGGGTGGGGGGCATGCCCACACCCCTTGGGCGAGCCCCCCTGCCTTGTGGACAGCCCGGAGAACCACCAACATACTTCTTCCTCCTATATATACCCATATACCCTAAAAACTTTGGGGAGCAGAATAGATTGGGAGTTCCACCGCCGCAAGCCTCTGTAGCCACAAAAAACCAATCGGGACCCCGTTCTGGCACCCTGCCGGAGGGGGGAACCCTCACCGGTGGCCATCTTCATCATCCCGGCGCTCTCCATGACGAGGAGGGAGTAGTTCACCCTCGGGGCTGAGGGTATGTACCGGTAGCTATGTGTTTGATCTCTCTCTCCCGTGTTCTTGAGGTGATACGATCTTGATGTATCGCGAGCTTTGCTATTATAGTTGGATCTTATGATGTTTCTCCCCCTCTACTCTCTTGTAATGGATTGAGTTTTCCCTTTGAAGTTATCTTATCAGATTGAGTCTTTAAGGATTTGAGAACACTCGATGTATGTCTTGCATGGGATACACGTGGTGACAATGGGGTATTCTATTGATCCACTTGATGTATGTTTTAGTGATCAACTTGCGGGTTCTGCCCAGAACCTATGCATAGGGGTTGGCACACATTTTCGTCTTGACTCTCCGGTAGAAACTTTGGGGCACTCTTTGAAGTACTTTGTGTTGGTTTGAATAGATGAATCTGAGATTGTGTGATGCATATCGTATAATCATACCCACGGATACTTGAGGTGACATTGGAGTATCTAGGTGACATTAGGGTTTTGGTTGATTTGTGTCTTAAGGTGTTATTCTAGTACGAACTCTATGATAGATTGAATGGAAAGAATAGCTTCATGTTATTTTACTACGGACTCTTGAATAGATCGATCAGAAAGGATAACTTTGAGGTGGTTTTGTACCATACAATACTCTCTTCATTTGTTCTCCTCTATCTGTGACTTTGGAGTGACTCTTTGTTGCATGTTGACGGATAGTTATATGATCCAATTATGTTATTATTGTTGAGAGAACTTGCACTAGTGAAAGTATGAACCCTAGGCCTTGTTTCAACGCATTGCAATACCGTTTACGCTCACTTTTATCATTAGTTACCTTGCTGTTTTTATATTTTTAGATTACAAAAACCTATATCTACTATCCATATTGCACTTGTATCACCATCTCTTCGCCGAACTAGTGCACCTATACAATTTACCATTGTATTGGGTGCGTTGGGGACAGAAGAGATTTTTTTTATTTGGTTGCAGGGTTGCTTGAGAGAGACCATCTTCATCCTATGCCTCCCACGGATTGATAAACCTTAGGTCATCCACTTGAGGGAAATTTGCTACTGTCCTACAAACCTCTGCACTTGGAGGCCCAACAAAGTCTACAAGAAGAAGGTTGTGTAGTAGACATCAAGCTCTTTTCTGGCGCCGTTGCCGGGGAGGTTAGCGCTTGAAGGTATATATTTAGATCTTGTAATCGAATATTTTTTGTTTCTTGTTTTATCACTAGTTTAGTTTATAAAAGTAAATTATAAAAAATGGAATTGAGGATACCTCATATGCTTCATCCTTTTAATGTTTTTCATGAAAATAAGGATTCCGATAATTGTGCTCAAGTGCTAGAAGAAGAAGTCTATAAAATGTTTGGCACTAAATCTTTGAATGATGAGCATGATTGCAATGTTGTTTGTATGAACTCCTTGAATATCAATAGTACTAATGATGATTGCACTAGTTATGATGAAAATGTCTCGTATAAACATGTCAATTTTTGTGGAGTGCATTGGGTTTGAAAGTACACACCAAATAGGGAAGATAGATATTGCAAGAGGCATAAGCATTTAGAAACTAAATGGTTGCAAGAAAGGCTAAATGTTAGTGCTGAAAATTTAAAATTTCTTAGCCATACTTGTGAACTTTGCAATGAACATGTTCATTTAAATATCAAATGCAAATTGTTTCATGATCGAATCGTGTCCAAAAATTGTGATGACTTGATTTCCCTTGCACATTATAATGAACTTAGTTTGCTTTTGGGTTATGAAGAAATGAAATGTCAAACTAAGATTATTCCAGAATATAATCTCGAGAAATTCCTCGATATTGATCTAGAAGAAATTTATATGTATTATGTGGTGAATTGCATTGAAAATCCTTATATTTCCAATTACATAAAGAAAAGAAAACAAATAGAAGATGAAGATAATACTAACGAAAGGGAAGAGACCTCCCAATATCCTCCTATTATTTCTTATGATGAATCAGGTAACGAGGAGGGGTCTTCTATTCAACCAATCTCATTAATAAGGAGCTCCAAAAAGAGGATTGAACCCACACATGATGTGAAGAAGAAAAAGAAAAGACGGAGAAGCAAAGGTAGAAAGGTATCCCTCCCAAATGATGTTGCTCCTACTACTCATTGTGATGATGATAATTGCTATACTATCGGTGCTATCCATAATATTAATGATGAGAGTGACTATGCTTATGATATAAAAAGGCCCAAGCTTGGGGATGCTATGTTTGATGAAGATGATGTTTTTGAGAATGTATTTGCTGCAATTAATGTTAGTCCCAAGCTTGGGGAAGCTATGTTTAATGAAGATGATATTTGTAGTCTCCCAAGTTTTGATATGCAAATTTATTATGATGATAGCATGCCTCCTACTTATGATGATTATATTGATGAAAGTGGGTTTGGAAGAGTGTCAACTTTAGGAAGTAATGATCCCACTATTTTTGAGGATGTTGAATCTTATTGTGATGATTATGAAAGTGTATTTGGAGAGGTCATGACTTTATTTAGTAAAGATTCCACTATCTTGGAAGAGGTTTAAATCGATTATGATGAGAACAAAGTTGCTACTTATGATGATTATTGTGATGATACATATGCTATAAAAAATAGTGATGATTATATTTATAAAACTTGTCATGATTATGATTACCCTTTTTCTGAACATTACTCTTTTAATGTGGAAATAATTTATAGTATTCGAGTCTCTTATGATACTTCCACTATTCTGATTACGAAGAATTTTGCTTATGTAGAGAATAATAAATTCTATATGCTTGTAGATCATGAAAAGAATGCTTTAGGTGCTGGTTATATTGTTTAATTCATTCATGATGCTACTGAAAATTATTATGAGGGAGGAATATATGCTTGTAGGAATTGCAATAATATCAAGTTTCCTCTCTATGTGCTTAAAGTTTTGAAGTTATGCTTGTTTTGCCCTCCTATGCTAGTTGATTATTGTTACCATAAGTTGTTTAATCACAAAATCCCTATGAATAGGAAGAGGGTTAGACTTAGATGTGCTAGTAATATTCTTCATGATGCTCTCTTTATGTTTCAATTCTTATCCTTTATGTGAGCATCATTGAAATCATCATGCCTAGCTAGGGGCGTTAAACGATAGCGCTTGTTGGGAGGCAACCCAATTTTTATTTTTTTCTTTGCTTTTTGCTCCTGTTTAGTAATAAATAATTAATCTAGCATCTGTTTAGATGTGGTTTTATGTTTTAATTAGTGTTTGTGCCAAGTAGAACCTTTGGGAAGACTTGGGGAAAGTCTTTGTGATCATGCTATAAAAAAACAGAAACTTTAGCGCTCACGAGATTTGCTGCCATTTTTTTACTGGAGAGTGCTATTTAGTTAATTATTTTTGCACATGATTAATAGATAAAATCCTCAGGTCCAGCAGTTTATTTTAGAATTTTTGGGGTTCGATAATTATACGTTTGATCCAGATTACTACAGACTGTTCTGTTTTTGACAGATTCTGTTTTTATTGTGTTGTTTTCTTATTTTGATGAATCTATGAGTAGTATCGGAGGGTATGAACCATAGATAAGTTGGAATACAGTAGATATTACACCAATATGAATTTATAATGAGTTCACAACAGTACCTAAGTGGTGCTTTATTTTCTTATACTAACGGAGCTTACGAGTTTTCTGTTAAGTTTTGTGTTGTGAAGTTTTCAAGTTTTGGGTAAAGATTCGATGGACTATGGAATAAGGAGTGGCAAGAGCCTAATCTTGGGGATTCACAAGCCACCCCAAGGTAATATTCAAGGACAACCAAAAGCCTAAGCTTGGGGATGCCCTGGAAGGCATCCCCTCTTTCGCCTTCATTCATCGGTAACTTTACTTGGAGCTATATTTTTATTTACCACATGATATGTGTTTTGCTTGGAGCGTCATTTTATTTTATTTAGTTTTTATTGCTGCTTGAATAATATACCAAGATCTGAAATTCTTAAATGTTAGAGGGTCTTCATATAGTTGCATAATTATTCGACTACTCATTGATCTTCACTTATATCTTTCGGAGTAGTTTGTTGTTGCTCTAGTGCTTCACTTATATCTTTTTAGAGCACAGTGGTGGTTTTATTTTATAGAAATTAATGAACTCTCATGCTTCACTTATATAATTTTGAAATTCTTTAGAACAGCATGGTAGTTTTCTTTGGTTATGAAACTAGTCCTAATATGATGGGCATCCAAGAGGGATATAATAAAAACTTTCATATAAAGTGCATTGAATACTATGACAAGTTTGATACTTGATGATTGTTTTGAGATATGGAGATGGTAATATTAGAGTCATGCTAGTGAGTAGTTGTTAATTTGAGATATACTTGTGTTAAAGTTTGTGATTCCCATAGCATGCACGTATGGTGAACCGTTATGTGATGAAGTCGGAGCATGATTTATTTATTGATTCTCTTCCTTATGCGTGGCGGTCAGGGACGAGCGATGGTCTTTTCCTACCAATCTATCCCCTTAGGAGCATGTGCGTAGTACTTTGTTTCGATAACTAATAGATTTTTGCAATAAGTATGTGAGTTCTTTATGACTAATGTTGAGTCCATGGATTATATGCACTCTCTCCCTTCCACCATTGCTAGCCTCTCTTGTGCCGTGCAATTTTCGCCGGTACCATATCACCCACCATTACCATCCTCAAAACAGCCACCATATCTACCTATTATGGCATTTCCATAGCCATTCCGAAATATATTGCCATGCAACTTTCCACCATTCCCTTTATTATGACACGCTCCATCATTGTCATATTGCTATGCATGATCATGTAGTTGACGTCGTATTTGTGGCAAAGCCACCATTCATAATTCTTTCATACATGTCACTCATGAGTCATTGCACATCCCGGTACACCGCCGGACACATTCATATAGAGTCATATCTTGTTCTAAGCATCGAGTTGTAATTCTTGAGTTGTAAGTAAATAAAAGTGTGATGATCATCATTATTAGAGCATTGTCCCAGTGAGGAAAGGATGATGGAGACTATGATTCCCCCACAAGTCAGGATGAGACTCCAGACTAAATAAAAAAGGCCATAAAAAGGCCCAAATAAAAAAAATGAGAGAAAATAGAGAAGGGACAATGTTACTATCCTTTTACCACACTTGTGCTTCAAAGTAGCACCAAGATCTTCATAATAGAGAGTCTCTTATGTTGTCACTTTCATATACTAGTGGGAAATTTTCATTATAGAACTTGGCTTGTATATTCCAATGATGGGCTTCCTCAAAATGCCCTAGGTCTTCGTGAGCAAGCAAGTTGGATGCACACCCACTTAGTTTCTTTTGTTGAGCTCTCATATACTTATAGCTCTAGTGCATCCGTTGCATGGCAATCCCTACTCACTCACATTGATATCTATTGATGGGCATCTCCATAGCCCGTTGATACGCCTAGTTGATGTGAGACTATCTTCTCCTTTTTGTCTTCTCCACAACCATCCTTCTATTCCACATATAGTGACATATCCATGGCTCACGCTCATGTATTGCGTGAAGATTGAAAAAGTTTGAGAACACCAAAAGTATGAAACAATTGCTTGGCTTGTCATTGGGGTTGTGCATGATTTAAATATTTTGTGTGATGAAGATAGAGCATAGCCAGACTATATGATTTTATAGGGATAGATTTCTTTGGCCATGTTATTTTGAGAAGACATGATTGTTTAGTTAGTATGCTTGAAGTATTATTATATTTATGTCAATATTAAACTTTTGTCTTGAATCTTATGGATCTGAATATTCTTGCCACAATAAAGAGAACTACATGGATAAATATGTTAGGTAGCATTCGACATCAAAAATTCTGTTTTTATCATTTACCTACTCAAGGACGAGCATGAATTAAGCTCGGGGATGCTGATACGTCTCCAACGTATCTATAATTTTTGATTGTTCCATGCTATTATATTATCAACCTTGGATGTTTTATATGCATTTATATGCTATTTTATATGTTTTTTGGGACTAACCTATTAACCTAGAGCCCAGTGCCAGTTTCTGTTTTTTCCTTGTTTTAGAGTATCACAGAAAAGTAAACTCAAACGGAGTCCAATTGACCTGAAACTTCACGGAACTTATTTTTTGGACCAGAAGAAGCCCATGGAGTATCGGAGACGGACCAGGAGAGTCTCGGGCTGCCCACGAGGGTGGGGGGCGCGCCCCCTACCTCGTGGACAGCCCGGAGATCCACCGACGTACTTCTTCCTCCTATAGATACCCATATACCCTAAAAACTTCGGGGAGCAGAATAGATCGGGGGTTCCGCCGCCGCAAGCCTCTGTAGCCACCAAAAACCAATCGGGACCCTGTTCCGGCACCCTGCTGGAGGGGGGAACCCTCACCGGTGGCCATCTTCATCATCCCGGTGCTCTCCATGACGAGGAGGGAGTAGTTCACCCTCGGGGATGAGGGTACGTACCAGTAGCTATGTGTTTGATCTCTCTCTCTCTCGTGTTCTTGAGGTGATACGATCTTGATGTATCGCGAGCTTTGCTATAATAGTTGGATCTTATGATTTTTCTCCCCCTCTACTCTCTTGTAATGGATTGAGTTTTCCCTTTGAAGTTATCTTATCTGATGAGTCTTTAAGGATTTGAGAACACTTGATGTATGTCTTGCGTGGGATACCCATGGTGACAATGGGGTATTCTATTGATCCACTTGATGTATGTTTTGGTGATCAACTTGCGGGTTCCTCCCATGAACCTATGCATAGGGGTTGGCACACGTTTTCGTCTTGACTCTCCGGTAGAAACTTTGGGGCACTATTTGAAGTACTTTGTGTTGGTTTGAATAGATGAATCTAAGATTGTGTGATGCATATCGTATAATCATACCCACGGATACTAGAGGTGACATTGGAGTATCTAGGTGACATTAGGGTTTTGGTTGATTTGTGTCTTAAGGTGTTATTCTAGTACGAACTCTATGATAGATTGAACGGAAAGAATAGCTTCATGTTATTTTACTACGGACTCTTGAATAGATCGATCAGAAAGGATAACTTTGAGGTGGTTTCATACCCTACCATAATCTCTTCGTTTGTTCTCCTCTATTAGTGACTTTGGAGTGACTCTTTGTTGCATGTTGACGGATAGTTATATGATCCAATTATGTTATTATTGTTGAGAGAACTTGCGCTAGTGAAAGTATGAACCCTAGGCCTTGTTTCAATGCATTGCAATACCGTTTACGCTCACTTTTATCATTAGTTACCTTCCTATTTTTATATTTTTAGATTACAAAACCTATATCTACCATCCATATTGCACTTGTATCACCATCTCTTCGCCGAACTAGTGCACCTATACAATTTACCATTGTATTCGGTGTGTTGGGGACACAAGAGACTCTTTGTTATTTGGTTGCAGGGTTGCTTGAGAGAGACCATCTTCATCCTATGCCTCCCACGGATTGATAAACCTTAGGTCATCCACGTGAGGGAGATTTGCTACTATCCTACAAACCTCTGCACTTGGAGGACCAACAACGTCTACAAGGAGAAGGTTGTGTAGTAGACATCACTTCTCGCCTAGGACTTGGAGGTGTACTTATGCAAGACGGAAGAGTTGTTTCATATGCCTCACATCAGCTTCGACCTCATGAGTTGAATTATGCCACGCATGATTTGGAGTTAGCAGCCGTAGTGCATGCCCTCATGACCTGGAGACATTTTCTTATTGGAAACCGTTGTGATGTATACACAGATCATAAGAGTTTGAAGTACATCTTCACAAAGAAGGAGCTAAACCTCAGGTAGAGGAGATGGTTTGAGCTCATAAAGGATTATGATATGAAGCTGCATTATCATCCAGGAAAGGCCAATGTTGTAGCAGATGCTTTGAGCCGCAAGAGTTATGTTAATACACTTGTAACTGGAGGATTACCACAAGAATTAACAGACAATCTCAGAGAACTTCGTTTGGAGATAGTTCCGAGAGGTTTTGTTGCAGCGTTGCAAGTCCAGTCCACGTTGTTGGGAAAGATTCGAGAAGTCCAGAAGACTGATAAGGAGATTGCAGAGATAAAGGAGAATATGAATAAAGGAAAGGCCAAAGGTTTTCGTGAGAATGAACATGAAACTTTAGGGTTTGAGGATCGTATTTCTGTGCCCAATGACCCAGAGATTGGGAAGTTAATACTTCAGGAAGCTCATGACTCGCCATAATCGATTCACCCCGGAAACACCAAGATGTATTTGGATTTGAAGGAACATTTCTGGTGGACAGGTATGAAGAAGGATATTGCCGAGTATGTAGCCCTATGTGACGTATGTCAAAGAGTTAAGGCAGAACACCAGAAGCCAGCAGGATTACTTCAGCCTATGCCGATACCCGAATGGAAGTGGATTTCATCACCGGATTACTCAAGACATGATCAGGTTATGATTCCATCTGGGTAGTAGTAGATCGCTTGACCAAAGTGGCTCACTTTATCCTCGTGAAAACCACTTATACGAGCGCGAAGTTGGCCAAGATATATATGACCAGGATCGTATGTCTACACGGAGTTCCAAGGACCATCGTATCAGATAGAGGAACACAGTTTACCTCTAAGTTTTGGAATCAATTACACCAGACTTTGGGTACCAGGCTAGAGTTCAGTACAGCCTTTCATCCGCAGACAGATGGACAGACCGAGAGAGTCAATCAGATTCTGGAAGACATGTTGAGAGCTTGTGCGCTAGATTGTGGTTCTAGTTGGGATGATAATTTGCCTTATGCAGAGTTCTCATATAACAACAGCTGCCAGGCTAGTTTGAAGATGGCCCCTTTAGAAGCTTTGTATGGAAGGAGGTGCAGGACACCCTTGATATGGGATGAAGTTGGAGACCGACAATTGTATGGACCAGATTTAATCAGAGAGTCTCAAGAGAAGGTTAAGTTGATTCGTGATAGACTGAAGGTAGCTCAATCCAGGCAGAAGAGTTATGCTGGCACTAAATGCAAGGAGGTAGCCTATGAAGTCGGAGACAGAGCATATCTTCGTGTGTCACCACTTCGAGGAGTTAAACGATTTGGAGTCAAAGGAAAGTTAGCCCCAAGATTTGTAGGACCTTATAGAATTTGTGAACGTATGGGAGAAGTGCCCTACAAGTTGGAGTTACCCGAAGGATTGTCAGGAGTTCATGATATGTTTCACGTTTCCTAGATGAAGAAGTTCCATGCAGAGATGGCCGATATTCCTCTGAGAGATTCAGTTCCCCTGGAAGCAATTCAGTTGGAGAGTGACCTAACCTACGAGAAGAAACTCGTCAAGATTCTCAAGTTTGCCAGCCGAGTTACACGCAGCAAGGTCACCAAGTTTTGCAAAGTTTAGTGGAGCCACCATACCGAGGAACAAGCCACCTGGGAGCAAGAAGAAGACCTACGGAAAGACCACCCACACCTATTTGCTAGGCAACTCTAATCTCGAGGGCGAGATTCATCTTAAGGGGGTAGTTTTGTAACATCCCAATTTTTTAATTTGGATATTAATCATTAGGTCATCATATGCATCCATATTTTTGAGCATTTTGAATTTGGTTTATTTCGACACTTTCACCCAGGAGGCCTTAAGCAACTCAAGGACCATGTGAGAGAGTTGGAGGTTTTCATAAAATTCCATTTTTGAATTTTCAAAAATTGGTAAATTGGATCACGGTGATTTTTATTTGAAATTATTTTTCCAATTATTTCAAAATAAATAAAATAATGAGAGAATATAATATGACTTCTTCAAAACAGAGGAAATAATGGAAATTTAATTTTGAATAAAAATATATATTTATTTGATGTTTTATTCAGTTAAATTAGGGAAAAGTTGCATTTTTCAAAATTGAATTTTAGCCCAGAAAAATGTTCACGTTGTCCTAAATTTTAGGAGAGTGCCGCGAAAATTATTTTTGGAATTTTAGGATTTTTATTTTTATTTTGTATTTTTCCTTTGCAGTGAAATTATTTTAAAAAAAGGTTCCGCGCGCCGACTGGGCCGGCCCAGCACAGCCAGGTCAAGGCTCAGTCGCCGCCACCGCGCCGATCCCCGCCGCCGCCTCGCCACTGCCGCGCCACCCGATCGCCAGAGTCGCCGCTGCCGCGCCACTTGCTCGCCAGAACCGCCGCCGCCGGTCTTTTTCCCCGAGCCAGTATAAAATCGTAAAACCCGGCCCGTTTTTTCGGTCTTGCGTATTAGATCGGTTTATTATTTAGGTTATGTTATTTAGTGAACGTTCACCCGATTCATTCTGTTAACGAACGAATTCGTTCGTTAGTTTCTGTTAGCGAACGTTCATTTGTAAGATTTTTTCTTTTTAGTTTAATTTTCGGCCAGGGACCCATCCGTAATTATTTTCATCACAGATTAGTCCCTGATCTTTAAACCCTCACCACTTTTTGCTCGTTTTTCCAAATCTAGTGAAACCAATGCCAAAATCTTCGTCGTGTTCCCCTCTATCTAGATAAACAAATTGAACATGATTTTGAAAATTTAAAATTTGGTTTCAAGCATATTTGAATTTGAACTTCTTTTGATCGTAGTTTGTGTTTCATAACTCCGATTCGATTGATTGTTTTTTCAAATCGAAGCTCTTCACTTGAACTTTCTGTTTAGATCTTTTCCTTTTGTTTTTACCTTTGCACCTTATGCTTGAGTGCTTATGTATGCTATTGTTTGTTCATGATAGAGTTTCCAGAGTGTGAGGCTTGCTACTATGAATCTCTAGGGTTTCCCGATCATCCACAAGGCAAGTAACACTTTGATCATATCCCTTTTACCCGGTTTTTATGCATTAGTTTCAAACCCTCAAACGTTGCATGAGTAGGACTTTGATAACATGTGGGTATTGGGAAGTAGTTGATGAGGTAGGAACCAATTGTCTTATATTCAAACCCTGGGTATTACTACGTTATGATTGCACTATTTTTGCTATGCTCGTAGACGTGGTTGGGTTTGTGAGGTTCATGAAAGATGTGAGAGTTATTTATAACTAAGGGAAACTTAAGGTGGATACTTTAATTCACATATGGGTGGATTGGTTGTGGGCACCTGGGGAATCCAGTGTTGTCCTAGGAGATCCCGGGGTACCTGTGTGATCCTCCTATGGAATGCCACCCAGGCTCAAAGGGATCATAAGATTATTCATGTTAGAAACTTCCTTGTGCAGCCACAAGCCATTATGGGCTCTGATACAGTTGAGTAAGTTGTGGGAATCCTTTCCATGATGGGCTAGCAGATGTAGGGGAATTGTAGGTGTATCGGCCTATCTATCGGTTAAGGTGACCTCTTCGGAAAGACTGTGTCTCGGTCAATCATTTCTCAAACATCATGCAGTGCGAGAAATACAACGAAGGAGATCAAGTCTTGTGGGGAAAAGTGCACAAACCTCTGCAGAGTGTATAAACTAATCATGGTTAGTCGTGTCCCCGGTTATGGACATCTTGAGTATCTGGTACTTGAATTATTGTTTGATCTCATCACTCTACTTAATGAAAATTATTGGGTTATTAATGTTAATTTGGGATTGATTTGGGGGTATCTTCTCAATAATTTCATCAAACTTCGTAGTTAAATAAAACATATTCCTTTGTTGTATGATAAAATTAGCTCTATGCAAATGATAACCGTAGAGGCTCCACCAGCCAAATATGCATGTAGTGATAGCTGCCATTTGTTCATTGCTCTATGGTGTAATCTTGCCAGCATATTCCATGTGCTCACCTACACGGCTGCAACGTATCATGTTGCAGAATTTTCAGACAAAGAGTAAGGTGTGATAGGTCGTTGTCATGCACTCAGTTTTGCCGTGGAGTTGGATGGACTCAGTTATCTTCACAACTTCCGAAGTTATTTGTTTTAGATGGCCTTCAGCCATATTATTGTAATAAGTACTCTTTTTGAGACACTCGATGTGATAAGTGTGTCATTGAACTTTGCAATAAATCCTCGAGTATTGTGTGTGTCAGCAATACTGATCCAGGGATGACACTTAAGCACAGAGACTACGGTCCATTGGGATCAGGTCGCTACATACTACCAATATACGAGTCTCATACAATGCCATTTCAACGATTGTATCACAAAAGCTCGAAATATTACAAGGTTCAAATTCCAGAGTTATATGGCTCAAATTCGTAGATTACAAGGTTCATACTGATTTTAGGAATGAAATTCAGCACATCAGCTGCATACACTCACGCTGATCTGCTCAACATGGATATAAGAGAGGTTCAATCTAATATTACCACTTGTAAGGCTGGTTTCGAAACCTCATAATTTTTCGGAGCCACTAAGAAGTCATGTATGGGGTTGACATGATGACTTCCGATTACTCTGTCACCTGAAGTTCCAAAATGAAATTCCACATTTTCGGAGCCTATTCCATTCCACTGCAGCCGCTGGCGCTGATCAACAAACCATTCATTTTTGCGAATTAAATGTAGGGAAAACTTCATTACCTTCAGCACGCTTTCTCTAACAACAAAGAACCTGGTGAATATATTCTCCAGTAAGGTCCCTCAGTAGGAGTTCAAAGTAATTTTTGAGAGATGTTGATCTAGGCATTCAATGTGATTGTTATATTGTATCACATTATCCACCACCAGGCCTAATCTTATCTGAAAAGAAGAAAACGTGTTAGTGCCTACATGCAGTTTTGAACACTACTTTAGGCCGATTTGGTTTTCAGGATTTATAAAATGCACTAACGTGCCATCTTCGATCTGACATGGTTAACATGGGCATTTGATTACAATCTAGAAAAATGTAGCCTTCTTCACAAGAGGTTGGAGTGGATGAAAAGTTCCCTAAGAAAACTAGTACAAATGAATCCAAAGAAGAAATGCTTATGGATTGTAACCATATGGATCAAGCAACCAATATGGGGGCACATGTATGTACTAAAATCCTCCAAAAATCCTTCAGAAATCGTAGTATGTTGTCATTGTAAACTTAGAAAAAGGTGTCACAAATTGAACTCCCTTATGGTTAACATTTAACAGGAAAGGAACATCACCTATATATAGGTTCTCCAGGCACAGAAAGCATCTCCGGAAACTGACAACTTGGTCTAGGTTGGGGCCAATAGATTCTAGTGCCAGGACCTTGATTGTGCGCAGTTTCAGGGTCAAGCTTGTCGGAATCATTTTTTGGATGACAGACAAACATACATCTTCAAAATTAGAAATAATATTAATTTCTAGCAGGAAAGGTAGAAGGCGGCTATTGTACCTGAATGGGTGTGGATCCAATAACAAATTCAGAGTATTTGTCAGACGAGTAGCCCACCACTATCAATTTCGGCGCAGAAATGACATTGATTCTTGTTGGACCTTCTTGATCAACTACAAGTAATCTCTCAAGTGAAGGTGTGTCCTCAATGACCATACCATTGGACACATCTTGTGACGTCTTTTTGCAGCACCAGCAACACACATAAATAGTCCGAAGAGTCATGGAGGTGATGTGGAAGCTACTCAACCAATTGATCGCCTGAAGACGAAGGTACTCGAGTGTAGTACAGCCATGGAGCACGTGCTCCATGTCACCATTTGGGAGGCAGACAACGACGAGCTCGAGTTGCTTCAGTCGTGGTAGAATAAGAGCGGGCACATCATTAAGGGGGGATGGCAGTTCCTGAACTTGGCGACGCGCAGCATGGGTGCGAAGCGGAGCACGGACGTTGGCAGCGAGCGCATATGCCCATCATCAAAAATGAGCTCCTCGAGCTGATCTAAGGGGGGATCTGAACCAGTCGTCAAGCTTGGCTCGGTCCTTGCCGTTGGAACGGGACTTGCCCATGGTAAGGCCTTTGGTTGGGCCAGGGTGACTGCTGAGGATCTTCGAGAACGCATCCAAGCTTTTGCGATAGCCATGGCAGAGCTCATGGGTGTCGATGAGGCTGAGAGGGGTGGAGTTCCATAGGGGGCGCCACTGTTGGGAAAGGGTGATTGTCCACGCCCCATATTTGATTGGGAGGAGGGAGATGATGACTATCAACATATCATTAGGGAGGTTGCTGATGAAGTTTAGGCCTACTGGAGTTGCTTGCGGTTCTTGCTCGACCCGCCTTCGCTTGTTGCCAACCCCGTTCTCCACCTCCGGAGTCTCCACATCAGCGACGCTTTCTGATAGAAGTGGGAGTACATGGAATATTTAGTTAAAATAGGGCAATAGAAAAGTGTATTGGTAACTAGAAGTTAGTAGTAGGAATAGAGTAAGAAAATGGAATAACAATTGGTTGCTTAAATACTGCACAATTCCTTTGATATTGCAAGGTAAGTCAACATGTAGATACTTGAAAAGAACACTTACTTCGAACAAAGTCTGGACGGATGATATTGTCGGGGAAGTTAGCATATATCTCATGACCAGGCTCTTTTATGTGCACTGCAATTTTACTGCCAGCTTTCAGTACATAAAACTTAGAAATTTCTGTCCGAAGGCCCTTGGCAAAATAGGAGTGACCACATTCATCAAGTCTTACAGAAGCAACGATTGTAAATCCATGGTTTGTGTTTAGTATGACATCCATGCAGTCTTGATTTATGTAAAGGGAAAGATTGTGTACTACAGATTCTGTTGCATAGCAAGGGACGCATAGCAGAAGATTGTAGGATTGTTAAAGAATATGGTAACATGAGAATATGAGAGAAATTGAAAGAACTGTATAGCAGTTGAAATCAAAGGGCAAAAATCTATAATTAACCAGATAGGGTAACCATGATGTCATGGAAATATATGAGAGTAATCGAAAGAACAATACATCATTAATTTTCTTAATACAGAAAGAAGAGGAAAAAATCCCCTTTGACGTATATGCTGCATGTGGCACCTTTTATCCAAATACAGAAATATATAGTATATGTTCACGAAAGTAGGCCATGCCAACAGATCTAGGGTGAGATTGAACATACCGCGCACATCCTCAAGTCATCTGGTACGGTGAGATGGAACTCCATGGATGTCTGGCTGAGGCCGCAAAGTCCTGATGTGTCCGTGCACTGTACACTCTATGAATGAAAGAAAATCCTCAAATCAGCTCGGATAAAAATGAATTCACGGTGATTTCGGCCAGGTGATTAAAGGAGGTAGATGAACTAGGATAAGAGATAAGATAATATCTCATTAAATTAGTTACCTTGTTGTCCATGAGAAAAACCCTCAATATGGCGGATTCCCCAACCAGGCGGAGCTGGGTCGACCGCGAGCAACGTCGAGAAAGTTGATGGCGATAGGCGGCGGCAAGCGGAAGTGGCGAAATGCGGTGGGGTTTGCCGGCAGCTTGGCAGCGGCGACAGGCGGCGAGCTAAGTGGTTGTCGGGGCGATAGGCGGTGCCATGCATAGAAGCAGAGGATCTTGTGCAGGTGTGAATGGACGCTACCGAAGGATGCTGCTAACGCGACACTATGATCAGAGACCCTTCGACGAAACTGTGTGTACCATAATCGCAAACGGTGCTGTAAAATAACCATCAAAAAAGGTGCAATACGTTTTCGATGGAGGATGCATCAAACACGGTTCAGATTTTAGTTGCGTGTGCGATGCAGGGCGTACGGTTCAACTCAATTAACCGTTTGCGATGAGGAGGTACAAAAGAAACGGGCAGCCAGATGAAGGTGTGTGCGATGTACAGCATATGGTTCACTCGGATGAACTGTTTGTGATTAGGCAACACAAAAGAAACGATCAGCTCGATCAAGGTGTGTGTGATGTACAACATACGGTTCACTCGGATGAACTATTTGTGACTAGTCAAGAGAACAGAAATGGTTGAATATAACAAGATGTGTGTGATACGCGGCAAACAGGTCTATAATCAGAAATGTTTGCGAAGACCGATAATAACACAGACGATTGCTTCTAATATGACGTATGTGATATGCTCTGTCTACAGAACACCTATTGGCCATTGTGGGACGGGCGGTCATCCGGATACGCCATAAGGACGCGAAGAGGCATTCCTGCCAGCAAGGACTAGTTGTTCCACCAGTAGTTCATGTAAGAAAACTATCAAGTTAAGTGTGCTCAGGCTGGAGCAGCCATCAGACGGGTGACTGGATGGGAAATTGTGTTGATGTTACATTAACTGATATGATGGGTCTATTAGGTTAAATGACTGAATAGACCCATTCCCTCAGCTAATTTAACCTCAAGGTCCTTGTTCTTCTATTTTTTATTTTTAACACATGTTAAAGAAGGTCTACCGCATTACTTTTTGACAATGTGCGATACGTGGCATATAGTTCATCCATCCGACCTGTTTGTGATGGAATAGGCCGTGTGTGTTGTGGGCAAATGCTTGCTAGTATTCAACTGCTTGGGATTGATAAATTCATCACCTACATGTTCCCTAGTGTGGTCCATGTTCGTCTGATCATCATCTACTTCTTGTGCTAGCTTGATGCTAAGTTTCCATTAATTGATGGCGTTTTATGAACACGCCACCGTTTCCCGCTATTTCCTCACCAGTTTCCCACCACCCTGCTATATTGCACATAGGGGGCACGTGGCGCACGGAGGCGACAAGCGCAGCCTGTAGCACATCCACCTTTTCCAAGCATGCCGACCCACCAAAGCGCCACCTCTGCCATGAACCTCGTCGACGAGGAAAACGAGCAGGCGCCACGGCCCGTCGAGGCTGAGGCGCTCCTTGGCAACGCGACGGACGACGCCGTGATGCATGTCATCGCCAGGGTTGAGCAGAACTTTGGCGCATGGCGCATGAGCGCCGTGGATCAAGATAGGCATGTCAGCACCGACAGGCTGCAGCTCGCCGCACAACATGATCGATGGCGCGCCTATAGGCTGCGGCTCGCCGCACGGCGAGACCGTTGGAGCGCCGCAGAGCGAGAGGCACGGCGCGCCGCACAGCAAGAGCGGATCCATCGGCGCTTGCCTGCTGTCGACACGGCGTCGCAGCTGGGTACACGTCCTGTCAGTACCCCCATTCCTCGCCACGAGTGGGCAGAGGCCCTCAGTGCCGTACTTGCACCTGAGGCCGGCCGCGCCGTACTTGCACCGGACGCCCGCCGCGCCGTTCGCATGGGTGCCACCGTTCACCTTGTCCGCGGTCCGCTGGATGCCAACGCGCTGGTCCGTAGGGTCGACCGCCTCCTTGGCCCAGGTGTCCACCCGGGCGCAGTAGAGGAACATGGTCGTCGCATCCTCGAGCTGGTGATCTCCGATGAAATAGCCAACTTGGAGCTCGAGATCGCCCTCCAGATGTACAGCGAGCATGTCGACCGCTTGGACGAATGCATGCACAAGTTCAGGCAGAGCCAAGAGCTACCCTATGCAAGGGTTGCTGGTCATGGTCTCATGGACGCGTTTTATTTTGAAAAGTCGTTTCGACATGGATAGCTATGTATTCCGAGCAAACATAGTATTGCTCTGTTTATTGCTCTGTTTCAATGTGTGTACTCTGTTTTCCATTCTTATATGTTCTTCTTCAATGTGTGTATAAACGCTTTCCATTCCGTATATGTGGATGATAACGGCTAGATTCAAATTAGTATACAAAAACATATAGAAAATGGAATTCATAATATATATATGTATATTAAATGTTCATTAGTTCATCACAGAATATATATATATATAATATCATCACATATACATGATGATACTTAACTACTAAGTACAATGCATAAAATTGAAAACGAACAATACTAAAAATAATAACCCCTCCTGTGGCCAGTATTCCGGCAGCCCCTCGCCAGCAGCTCCCTGGTGCGCGGCGTCTTCCCAGTTCGGAGGTAGTACTCCACCTCCTCTGCCTTGCAGCGCTTGACGTACCGATATGCCTCTTGCTAGCGGACGCGCGCGGCCGATCTTACCATTTTGTTGGGCACCCACCAAAGCTCCTCGTAGGTGGCACGCTGGAGCTTATCGGCCCACCTCCACGTAGCGACGAGGCGCCCAGCGCCTATGACCTTCCTCACGAAGTACCCGTCTTCGTACACCTCCTCAGCACGACGATGCGCCCGACCCCAAAGCTCTGCCGCCTTCTTTTTTCAGGCGGCATCACGGGCTTCACATGCCGCCTGGTACCTGGCTTCCTCCTCCGCCATCTCCATCTGGAATGCCACTTGCTTGGCTTTCTCAGCCGGCGGCAGCGACTTCCACAGACAAAGATTGTACTGGCCCCAAAACCAATCCAAAGTTGGGGGGTCCGCACTACTAGAAAAAGGGCTATAGATGGGATTGACACTAATGGCGCACCAGACAAGCGGTGCGCCATTAGTATATACTAATGGCGCACCACCTTCCGATACGCCATTAGAGCTGAAACTACTAATGGCGCACCTGGCCCAGGGTGCGCCATTAGTATAAAAAAATTTGAACTAGTGCGCCTGTCCAAACATACTAATGGCGCATCCAGACACAGTGCGCCATTACTAGTTGTAACTAGTAATGGCGCACCTGTCGGAAAGTGCGCCACTAATGTTGCTTATTTTATTATATTTTTTATTCCTTTTTTTGCAAAACTACTAATGGCGCACTGTTCGACCGTGCGCCATTACTAGTTTAAACTAGTAATGACGCACTGTGGAACAGTGCGCCATTAGTATGTTTTTTTTTGCAAAACTACTAATGGCGCACCACCAGAAGGTGCGCCATTAGTAACCTGGATTACTAATGGCGCATTTAGAGTTGGTGCGCCATTAGTAAGTGGGTAGCAACAAGATATTTTGGACAGCCTCTCCTACCCACACTCACTTTCTCCCCACTTCATTCTCTCCACCTCCTCCTTGTCTCGGGTGCCTCCTCTTTTTCACCTCATTTCCACCATAGATTCATTCAATTTAAGTGGTTAAATTACCTTGTTTTGATAGGTAAGTAAGGGGGGAAGCTATATTTATGTTGTTCTCCCTACAACAATGTGCACATGCACTTTTTATGGCCTAGCTAGATCTATGTATGTTCGTGATGTTGCATATGTTTGTGGTGTTGCATATGTGTTTGTGTTTGGAGGTGTACCGGTATTTGAAATGCGATAGTTGCCAATATTTTGCCGGAATGTTGATTCATTTCCGTTTCGGCGAGAATTTTGGCATTAAGCATTCTTTTTGGTCCTATTTTTAGGGAAAGTCATGCCAAATTTTTTCTTGGTTCTAAAATATCGTTTTGCTCTACCCCGCAGGCGACCATGGTCCGCATGATGACCGAAGGCATCGTGAATAGGTTTTTGAGGTCCGCGAAGGCCGAGATGCTTCAAAAGAACGAGACGGAGATAAGATGTCCGTGTCGAAGATGCAAGCTGAAGAGCCTTATTGCGGACCCGGAATCCGGGCAGGTGCGGGACCACCTGCTCTTGCGTGGTTTCATGGATGGCTATCGGTGGCAAGGTGATGAAGATGACTACGAAGTCGTCCATGGGGGCCGGGCAAGAAATGAGGAAGGGCAGCAAGACAACCACCGCGGCTCGGGCGGGCGAGAAGACGAAGAATCCCCAGGAGATGATCACGACGGTGATGCCGTACACAATCATCATGTAGAAGATGCAGGACATGATGATGAGGAAGATGCCGGAGTAGACGACGGGCATGATCATGAAGATGATGATGCCGGCGGAGCAGACGACGCTGGGCCATCGATGGGCTGGGTGCAGGACCCTCATATTCAAGAGCTGCTTCTCAAGCAGACGGATAACGCAAGAGCTGCTGCCCGAGAGAAAGCCAAGATGGATCAACTTGAGTTAGACGCGGTTACTCCATTGTATGAAGGATGCAGGCCCGAGGATACCCGCCTGAAAGTAACGCTCATGGCTCTGGAGATGAAGGTAAAACACAAAATGACCGACGCATGCTTCGACGAGAACATGTCATTCTAGCACGAACGTCTTCCCAAGGGGAACAAGTGCCCGACCAGTTTGGAGGAGGCGAAGAAAATCGTGTGTCCTCTGGATTTACCGCACGTGAAATACCATGTGTGCATGAACAATTGCATCATTTATCGGGACGAGCACGCGGAGTCTACCATATGTCCGGTGTGCGGCGTCACTCGATACAAGAAGAGGAAGAAAGCTCCTCGAAAAGTGGTGTGGTACTTTCCGATCACTCCTCGTCTGCAGCGGTATTTCGCGGACCCTAAGGTAGCAAAGCTCCTGCGTTGGCACGCGGATAGGGAGGAGAAGAAGCGAGAAGATGACGCAAATGATCCGGAGATAGATAAAAAAGACAAGATGCTGAGTCACCCTAAGGATGCGAGCCAGTGGCAAGCGTTGAACTTCGAAGACCTAGAATTTGGGAACGATCCAAGGAACATCGTGCTGGGCGCGAGCACCGATGGAGTCAATCCGTTTGCCAGCCAGAGAAGCACACATAGCACCTGGCCTGTGTTTGTGTGGATGTACAACCTTCCCCCCTGGTTGTGCATGAAGAGGAAGTACATTCACATGAGTATGCTAATTGAAGGACCGAAATAACCAGGGAACGACATCAATCTGTATCTGGGGCTGCTGAAAGAGGAGCTTGACACGCTGTGGAAAACGCCAGCCAATACGTGGGACGCCACAGAGAAAGAATATTTCCCTATGAGAGCCGCGCTGCTCACGACGGTGCACGACTATCTCGGTTACGGATATGTCGCGGGGCAGGTGGTCCACGGATTTTCTGGATGCGTCAGGTGCATGGATGACACAACGTATCGCCAGCTAGATAGAGATCCCGGGTCTTCGAAAACCGTGTTCATGGGACATTGAAGGTGGCTTCGCGACGATGACCCGTGGAGAAAACGAAAGGATCTATTCGATGGTGAAACCGAACCCCGAGGACGCCCGCGTACGAGGAGCGGCGAGGAAATAGACGAGCTGTTGAAAAATTGGAAAGACTGCCCACTGCCGGGAAAGAAGCAAAAGGCGCCAGAGCCGGGAAAGAAGCGAAAGGCGCCAGAGCCGCTGCTGAAGGTATGGAAAACGAGGTCTATTTTCTGGGACTTGCCGTACTGGAAGATCCACCGTGTGCCTCACAGCCTTGATGTCATGCATATCACGAAGAACATGTGCGAGAGTCTTCTTGGTACCCTGATCAACATGCCAGAGAGGACCAAAGATGGGCCGAAAGCAAGGGCAGACTTGAAATCAATGGGCATCAGGCAGGAGCTTCACGCTATATATGATGATGATGATGAGGCGAAGCAGGACACGGAAAGTCGTCGCAAAGGCAAAAAGGCCAAGAAGACCAGAAATGACTACCCTCCCGCGTGCTTCACTCTAAGTCAGGAGGAGATCGAGCAGTTTTTCACCTGCCTCGTAGGAGTAAAACTTCCTTACGGTTACGCGGGGAAGATAAGCAGATACCTAGACCCAGCGAAGCAGAAGTTCAGCGGGATGAAGTCTCACAACTGTCACGTGCTGATGACGCAGATACTTCCAGTTGCAATCCGTGGGATCATGGACGCGCACGTCCGTGAAACCCTATTTAGCCTATGCAACTTTTTCGACGTCATCTCTCGGAACTCTGTTGGCGTGAGGCAACTCAGAAGGCTACAGGAAGAGATCGTGGTGATACTATGCGAGCTTGAGATGTACTTCCCGCCCTCATTCTTCGACGTTATGGTGCATCTGCTGGTCCATATCGTGGATGATATCATCCAACTCGGGCCGACGTTCCTGCACAGCATGATGCCATTCTAAAGGATGAATGGTGTCATCAAAGGATACGTTCGCAACATGTCACGTCCAGAGGGAAGCATAGCCAGGGGCTTTCTGACCAAAGAGTGCATTTCCTACTGCACGAATTATCTAGGCATCGAGAACCCCGTTGGTCTGCCCGTCAACAGGCACCTCGGCAGGCTCGCTGGATGGGGTCACCGTGAGGGTCTCCGCGAAATGCATGTCGACTTCGAGGGTCAACTCGCCGACTTTGAAAGAGCAAACCTAGTCGCGCTACAACACATAGACGTGGTCGATCCTTGGGTGGTAGAGCACAAAACCTTTATTAAGAAGACGTACAATGACCGAGGCCAACAGAGGACGGACGGAGATATACTCAAAGAGCACAACTCATGTTTCACGCGTTGGTTCAAGCAGAAGCTTCTGTCGTATCCTTTACATGAGGATTCTTCCGCGGAAGAACAACTCATATTCGCCTTGTCACAGGGCGCCGAGCACAACCTGATGACCTATGAGGCGTACGATATCAACGACTACACATTCTACACCGAGGCCAAGGACATGAAGAGCGATGGTTATCAGAACTCCGGGGTAACGATGGAATCCTCCACCGGTAACGACAAGGATAGATACTACGGAAGGATCGAGGAGATCTGGGAGCTGAGCTACGCTAGAGAGAAGGTCCCGATGTTCCATGTCAGATGGGCGAAGAGCGTCCTTAAAAAAGACCGGTATTTCACCACCATGGTTATACCCTAAGCCAAATCCAAGACCGCGGGCGCAAACGTCACCGCGAAAAATGAGCCATGGGTACTGGCTTCCCAAGTGGACCAATGCTTCTTCATTACCGACCCGTCAAAGCCCAGTCGTGTTGTCGTGAGGAGAGGCAAAAGGAAGGTCATCGGAATGGATGGAGTAGCCAATGAGCAAGACTTCAACAAGTATGGCGACCCGAGGATCGAACATGACGACGATGATGAAGTAGCAGCATACACCACAAGAAGAAGCAGGACCACCCTACCTAAAGGACGTCCGTTCCACAGAAGAACTCCATTTGCGAAAAAGAAGGGCAAGAAGATTGTGAACAGATAGCTAGCTAAGATCGATTGTATTTAAATCGTAGCCTTCATTTCTCGATTGTATTCCATGGGCACTTTTTGAACTATGATGAATATTTTTAAATTTCATGGACACTCGATCTCGACCCCCCTCCATCTCGATCGCTATCCCACCTCGCCAGATCCGGCCCCCCTCGCCGCCGAGCACCCCCCGGTCCACCGGCCGCCGCCGCCGACCCCCCGCACCCTCGATTCCCCTATTCAACCGCCGCCGCCGACCCCCCGCACCCCTCCCCTACTCAACCGCCGCCGCCGACGTTGAATGTAATGAAGAACAAGGATAAGCTCAATAAGCCGACGTCAGCTGGTCGTGTGGCCGGCAAAGGCTTGTCGACAAAATGGTCGTCATACTATAACACTAGTGGGCGAAAGGAGAAAAAGACCAGCTCGGAAAGCCAGGCGCACGAGGTTCAAGAACTCAGGGCACAGGTGGCGCGGATTCCGGAGATTGTCCAAGAGCAAGTGCAACAACAACTCGGAGCGACGATCACCGCCATTGTGCCTACCTTGATCCAGGGGATTAGTGCGTGGATTGCGGGCGGCCAACAGGGTCCGCCCCTGATTCCTAGCTTCACGGCCAGCAACTCGAAGAACGCGATGGCGGGGCCATTGGTGTCTCCAGCGGAGGCGGCATTGGTGTCTCCGACACCGGCACGGGAGCTTAATGCACCCGGGTGTACGTCGGCCGGCACCTCTGCAGCAAGCGGCCCCTCCGTCAACTGCACGCCCGCCGTTGGCGGTGCCTCGACATTAGCCGAGCTCGACGCCATCATCACGGTAACTAATTAAGCCTCTCTCGGCCGAGGACTTCATCTCCTTGCCTTTGACTAGGCATCCCTGACGCCCTACATGTTTTCGCAGGGCGCCGCCGACGTTCCGTGCACTCTCTTGCACTTCGTGAACAACGACTTGGTCGATGTCGCCAAGGGAAAAATCGTTCAACCGGGCAACCCCTTGTTCCACGGTACCCAGATGTCACCCAACTTGTTTAGTGTTCAACTGGTTCGGGTGCTGCCAGGCTGCGATGAGTTGTTACCTCCGATTCGACCCGTCGGGGCCGACGATGATGACGTGATGACCCTCAGCGCCTGCCTGAGCTGGCCCCTGCTTTGGCCGAAGAGCCAGATTCGTTTGGGGGCGGGGGACACCACCCCAAAGACAACACCGTCAGTCGTGCCGGCGCCAAGTTGGCCCCATGGCAAGACCACCGCAACGGTGCCGGACATCCCTATGCCACTAGATCCAAACATGCATATGGCACAGGATCAGAATGACGACGACGACGATACATTTGCCAACGTCGATCAGTACTTTGCCGATCATGGGTACGGTGGCGACTTCATGGGGCTTCCTTCTCAAGAACCCAACCCAACAAAAGACGTGCGCGATCTAGCTGGTACCGCGGAGAAGCCAAGTTGCAATAGGCGTCGTCTGCCGTTCAGCTCTCAGGAGATGCCTCGAGCTGCCGACTTCACCGAGCCTCAGATAGGTGAGGTGCGAAATATTATCAGCCCCAACACACTCAAGAAGGCGGTCTGTGAGCAGAACTCGGTCCCATTACAGGAGAAGAAGAGGGCACGCAAAAGAAATACTAACAAGGGTGCGGGCCAGCCGGCACCGAGTACGATCCGTGCTCAGGACGGGCCACCTTCACCTGAGGATATCTCGAGGAGGGTGCATGTGGCGGGTAGGCCGATGCTACCGAGAAATATGCTCGATGCTGCAACCGGTGCTATGCGGAGTCTGCATGACAGTGTTCTTTCTTTGGAGAAGTGGCGTCTCGGAGAGAAGGATGTGGCATACCCGGTTTTCGCGGCCAAGGTGCCAGAGGGCAAGGGCTTTGTGGATAACTCCATCGGGGGTACGATCGTCCTGTGGTTTGATGGCATCCACGCTATGTTGAACCTTCATCCGCTGCACTACACCTTCGTTCGGCTATTTTCGCTGAGTATGGAGATGCGGATCATTCGCGACAAGACCGCGGACATCGTGATAGTCGACCCCTTCTACATGCATGCCAAGATCTTGGGCAATGGTGGGGACCGGCAAGTCGCGAGTTCTTACCTCGAAGGCGTCATTCTGGCAAACCAAGATAAGGATAACTTCCTCGTGCCTTACTTTCCCGAGTAAGTCCTCCCCTCAACCGCCCCGTAACATATGAATTCTTAGATTTCGATCGTTTTTCTTTTAACATTCCGTGTTTTCTGCAGTGACACACATTGCACGCTCATCCTCCTAAGCCCCAAATATTCCATGGCCACGTATTTCGACCCGGACCGTCAGTCGAACATAGACTACACAAATGTCAAGAAGGTTCTTGATGATGTTCTCCCCGGCTACGTCAAATCTGGAGGCACCTTCACCAGGCCTATTCGTAAGTACGACAAGCACGTGTTCTCCCACAATATGACGTTCTGCTGCGTCAAGCAGCCGCCTGGCGGTCAGAAGGGTGCCTACTACGCCATCCATCACATGCGGGCGATCGTACGGGACCATCATCAACTTCTGCTACCGAGTAGACTCAAAGATTGGGCCGCGAGCGTGTCGGCAATCCAGGACGCGGACATCAGACAAGAATTCTTTCGCATCCAGTCGGAGTTTGCGGAAATCATCCATAAAGATGTCCTTCGTACCTCGGGGCAGTTCTACCTCAGAAATCAACCGTCCAACAGTGACATCGACACAATCCTACAAATGCAGGCTGACAACGCCCATTGTTTCATGACTCCCACGATAGATGGCGGCTTCATCCACGCTCCGGTCCCTTGAGTCGAGTCGAAAGCAGTGATGCTGTGTCTAGTTCTCAAACATCGATTGACTCATGTTGTAATTAAACTTTAATGAACTTGTAGTATGTCTCTTTGGTTTCGAGAGTCATTCAACTTAGATGTAATTGATGCTATTAATGTCTTGCTTTTCTCTTCCGATCGTTCTGTTGCATACTTATATATTGCTTATGTATTGTCTGTGAATTGGTACTAACGTTTCGTTTGGCTACTGCATAGCGATGCCGTGGTATGTCGTGTACAAGGGTAAGGTTCCCGGAGTCTACGACGACTGGGAGGAGTATCGGAGACAGGTTCACTGATTTAGCGGTAACAGTTACAAAGGGTACGCCACTAGGGCCGAGGCCGAATCTAGATACGCCCGCTATCTAGTGGGAGAGGGGAGGGAGCGTTGGAGGAACCGGATGAAGACGAGTTTCATCATGATGATGCTCATCGTGATGACCGCAGCTCTCTTCTATGTGATGGTAGTTTAGATGATCGATATCGACTTGTAATGTGAAGACAAACTCGCGGTCTCGAGACTTGTAATATAATGTTCTATCTTTGTTCGGTCTTTTCAATTCGGAGACTAATATGATGAATTGTATTCGGAGACTAAAATAATGAATTGTATTCAGAGACTAATCTTCTATTGTATTCGATGAATCTGTTGTTGATGTGTGCTGTCTATATTTTGTCCAATTATACATTTTGTAACCTGTGCAAAAAACAAAAAATTAAAAAAAAACCTAATATTCATACTAATGGCGCATCACATCATAGTGTGCCATTAGTATGCCAAAGGATACTAATGGCGCATCATTAAACAGTGCGCCATTAGTATGCCGAAGTTACTAATGGCGCATCCTGTTGTTGTGTGCCATTAGTATGCCAAAGCGCCTGGGTATACATGGCCCCCTGGGAGGCATACTAATGGCGCACTGTTGTATATACTAATGGCGCATCTGAGGTGCGCCATTAGTATACCAGATACTAATGGCGCACCAGTGGTGCGCCATTAGTAAAATATACTAATGGCGTGGCACTAATGGCGCACCACTAATGCGCCATTAATGGCCAAATTAGGTGCGCCATTAGTAGGCCTTTTCCTAGTAGTGCCGGCGCAACCTCGTCAGGCAGCGCGTAGGGGTCGTCGTCGCTGCTAATAGAGTGAGCGTCCTTGGGGGGGTGGCGACTCCTCGTCGGTGCGTGGGCAGACCGGCGGCACCATGGTAGAGATTTCAGAGAGATAGAGAGAGAGAGAGGGCAAGCGAGGGGAGGATTTAGATGAGAATGCAGGCGGGATGACGTGAGAAAGGTCTTATTTATTGGCGGCCGGAATCTAGATCGACGGGGACAGTACACACGCCGTTCGCCGGAATTTACGAGTACTGTAGTTTGAATTACACACGATTCCCGCAGCAAAATCCGTGTGTGAACATATTAGCCAAAATCTCTGTGTGAACATAATAGCTGATGGTTTCCAATGCAGAACCGTGTCTGATTAATGATCCCCACCATTCACCTACCAAAACTCGAGCCGCGAGATAGGCTGCCAATCATGTGGGGGCCGGTAGTCTTTCCAGATCTTTACATTTTCTTTTTTGAACACCAAATATTTACATCGTCTGATGATTTTTTAACTCGCATGCAAGTACACAAAAATATGATTTTTCAAACCGTTTTGGTTAGGTGTTGCATGTAGATGTAGTTCAAATTTGAATTACGGTCATTGAATGGTTAGAAAATTAGTTAAATGTCTTTAAAAGGTCAAATGACCCCTAAAAATTTCCAAATTTTCACATGACAGTTGTATTAGTGCACATTAAACGTAGGAAAAATTTGAAGGCCGTAAGAGGAAACTATCTCTCGTCCGTCGGCAAACATGCATTGTTCTCTCTCAGAAGCACGAACGTTCTAATGAGTTGCTCCTGTTTGTGAGGGGTGTGTGTCCAAACTTTCGTCAAACAAGCCAATTTTTTACCACATCATCTTGGTGGCATGACATTAAATCAAGCAAGGTTTCATTTTTTATCATTTTTTAATTTTTCGGAATTAAAATGCCATGGCATACACTCCATGCATGTGCCCATGCCTTGACACCAATATGTTTGAAATTTCCTTCTAATTTACTGCACATGGAATTAACTCGCACACAAGTACACAAAAATATGATTTTTCAAACCGTTTTGGTTAGGCATTGCATGTACATGTAGTTCAAATTTGAATTACGGTCATTAAATGGTTAGAAAATCACTTAAATGTCTTTAGAAGGTCAAATGACCCCTAAAATTTACCAAATTTTCACATGACAGTTGCACATTAAAAGTAGGAAAAAAATTTGAAGGCCGTAAGAGGAAGCTATATCCCATTCGTCATCAAACATGCATTGTTCCCTCTTAGAACCACAAACCTTCTAGTGAGTTGCTCCGGTTTGTGAGGGGCGTGTGTCCAAACGTTCGTCAAACATGCCAATTTCTTTACCACATAATCTTGCTGGCATGACATTACATCAACCAAGGTTTCATGTGTTTCTGATCATTTTTCTATTTTTTTAATTAAAATGTCATGTCACTCCATGCATACATATGCATGTGTCCATTTCGTGAGACCAGTATGTTTGAAAATTCCTTCTAATTTACTGCACATGGAATTAACTCGCACACAAGTACACAGATATGATTTTTTAACCCGTTTTGGTTGGGCGTTGCATGTAGATGTAGTTCAAATTTGAATTGCGGTCATTAAATGGTTGTAAAATCACTTAAATGTCTTTAAAAGGTCAAATGACCCCTAGAATTTTCCAAAATTTCACATTGCAGTTGTAGTAGTGCACGTTAGACATAGAAAAATTTGAAGGTGTAAGAGGAAGCTATCTCCCGTTCATCATCAAACATGCATTGTTCCCTCTCGGAACCACGAACCTTCTAGCGAGTTGCTCCGGTTTGTGAGGGGTGTGTGTCCGAACTTTCGTCAAACATGCCAATTTATTTACCACATCATCTTGGTGGCATGACATTACATCAACCAAGGTTTCATGTGTTTCTGATTTTTTTGGAATTAAAATGCCATGCCACTCCATGCATACGTATTGATGCATATGTGTCCATGTCGTGATACAAATATGTTTGAAAATTCCTTCTAGTTTACTGCACATGGAATTAACTCGCACACAAGTACACAAATATGATTTTTCAAACCGTTTTGGTTAGGCATTGCATGTAGATGTAGTTCAAATTTTAATTATGGTCATTAAATGGCTAGAAAATCGCTTAAATGTCTTTAAAAGGTCAAATGACCCCTAGAATTTTCAAAAAAATTACATTACAGTTGTAGTAGTGCATGTTAGACATAGAAAAAATTTGAAGGCCGTAAGAGGAAGCAATCTCCTGTTCGTCATCAAACATGCATTGTTCCCTCTCGGAACCACGATCCTTCTAGTGAGTTGCTCCAGTTTGTGAGGGGTGTGTGTCCAAACTTTGGTCAAACATGCCAATTTTTTTACCACATCATCTTGGTGGCATGACATTCAACCAAGGTTTCATGTGTTTCTGATTTTTTGGGAATTAAAAATGCCATGTCACTCCATTCTTAATTGTGTCATGGCCGTTAGACCAATATGTTTGAAAATTCCTTCCAATTTACTGCACATGGAATTAAATCGCACACAAGTACACGAAATATGAGTTTTCAAACAGTTATGGTTAGCTGTTGCATGTACATGCAGTTCAAATTTCAATTACGGTCGTTAAATGGCCAGAAAATCACTTAAATGTCTTAGAAGGTCAAATGACCCCTAAAAATTTCCAAAATTTGACATGATAGTTGTATTAGTACTACAAAATTTCTCGTTCATTTAAAACACTATCCGTTGGCACTTGATTCCAAATTCGTCTTTCACAGCTAATAAAAAATATCTACAACAACACACAAAGTTGTTTTCTAGGAACCGTTTGCGATGAAAATATCTGGGTCTATTTAAGTCTCCCTCCTTAAGCTTCCCCGGCTCGTCTGCTCTAGTGCCGGCAACCCCCGAATCCTGATCCCCATTCCTGCACCCCCTTCTTGCAAAGATGAGGCTGTGGAAATGCTTCGTGAAGGCCCGTACGATGGCCGCGTCCCCCCCCCCTGAGCGCCGCCGCCTGTGCCGAGAGCGCGGCCGCCTACGCTGAGAGTACCACCGCATCCGCACTGAGCGCGGCCGCTTCCACCGAGAGGGCGTCTGCGGTAGCCGAGAGGGAAGCTGCAGTAGCCGAGACGGCTGCAGTAGCTGCTGCGACGGCGGCTGCAAACGCCGAGAGCGCTCGAGCAGCCGTCTGTGCCACTGAAGTCGCCTTGGTCTGGGTCGAGGCCATCCACGGTAAGATCGAGGATGCACACGCCAAGATATTCCAGGCCACCTTGGACTCCAGCATGCAACCCACGTCTGAAAAGGCGGCGGTGGCCATGGAGCATCTGCTTCCTCTGAGGTCGCCGAGCTGGAGCTAGAGATGCAGGAGGCAGTGGAGATCGAGGAGCGCCGGGAGGAGGAGTTGCGCGTGGCCGAGGTCGAGGTAGAGAAGAGTATGTTCGTCGAGGAATCGGCAGTGGAGTACCAACACGAGCTGTGGCGCAGCCACTACTACGAGTACTACAACCTTGAGGGCAGCGTCGAGGACGAGGACACGGTCTACTTTAGTAGGGGGGACACGGAGTCCACCAACAGCGGCATGTCGCCAGGACAAGTCATCAACGACTCATCTCACACTGGCGATGCATAGGCCGGCACGGCGGCGGATTTTTAATTATGCGTACTTAGGCTTTGTTTTTAATGATGGTCTTTTGTTAGAGCAATGTTTAGGTCAACTGGCTCTGTGTAATTACTAAAATTGCTCGATTCAGTAAGTGTGGTCTGTCCGCTGTACACTCTGTTGTGTGGCCAAATTAGCAAGAGATGTTAAATTATGCAATGACGTACCCGGGGAAATTTCCACCAAAATTTGAATTATCAAACTCATCCCATGCGCCTAAAGTAGAAGAATCGTTTGTGATGCACACAATCTTTCAAAGTGAATGGTCCGGCGGCATGACGCGCATTCAAAGTGAATGTGCCCATGCCTTGAGACCAAAATTTGAATTATCAAACTCATCCCATGCGCGTAAAGCTGAAGAATCGTTTGTGATGCACACAATCGTTCAAAGTGAATGGTCTGGCAGCACCGCGCGCAAAGTTTCTCTCCACATTTCCAAAATTTTGGCCTACCGCCAAAATATCTACCCCCGCCCCCTTTTCACCCTGACCACAAGTCACATTTACCTTGTTTCCTCCTTCCTTCCTTCCTTGCTAAGCTATAGCCGCTTCCTCGCTCTCGCCGTCTCGCATCCTACCGCCGGGGTTGCCATGGTCTTCTTCAAAGACATCTCCAGCGGTTCCTCCTCCGGCGACTACTCCTTCACCAGCCAGGTATGCCTCTCTTCTTTCTCTCGGGCTATGACTTGGAATGAAGGATTTTTACCTGGAGGTCGATTTGAGTCATTTCTTCCTCTTGTAGCTCCCTAAGACCATTAGTGGCAACGAATGGAGCGGGGTGGCTAAAGATCTATCTGCTCGTTGTCACCATCAATCTCCATGCGTGAAGCTAGTTGCATTTGATTCTGTGGACAGTGGGAGGACATTTCTGGCATGTGCAGAGAAGGTTAGACCCTCGTTCGTTGTTACAAATAATTTTTTAGATGTGATTCAGACACTGTCACGCAACCCATTTATACCACACCTTCAACCAAACGCATCCTAAGACAGTGTCACAGTTTGTACCTAGTATCTTAAATTTTTGCCATCTCATCAGCGGTGCCATTAGAAAATTATTTGGCACCGCTTCAGCAGTTTGTGCAGCCAACTTTGGTCCACACATCCGAGCAGCCAAGCAGTAAAATACTAAATCTTTATGGCACGAAGGAACTGGGTATCAGAGCAACTACGTGCTCCGGAGTCCGGGTCCCTAATTTTTTTTCCGCTGCATCGGCTCGCTAGTGCAGGGCACCGGTGCAAGATGTAGCAACAGTTGTCTTTACCCCAGTTTTGGCATACATAGTGGACGGCCATAGTGCTATTAGTCCTATGTTACTAAATTTGTGCATGTACACACCTGTTAGTATCAATTTGTTGTCATCCAAATACTGTCGCTATGCTGTTGCAGTTATATTTACCTTTCTCATAAAAATTTGAATTTGTTATTTCTTGTACATGAGTAAGAACTTGTAGCGTCGTTGTAGTTAATTACAGCTTCTGATGTTCCAAAATTTGGTTGTTGTCTCAGTACCAATTATTTTGTTTGCACATTGATCCTTTTGAGAAGATATGTCATAATTAACATGTTTCTTCAGTTTTTCAAAATAAGCATTGGCGATTTTCTATGTTGCTATAAACCCATTTCCCCTACAATTGTTACTGATCTAGTTTTAAATATTATAGGATGAACGGAAGTGTTCTTACTTGGTGTGGGTTGATCAATAGTGGCCACAATCTTTGAAGATATGCGTAACGAAGCTCTGGAGCATGTATGAGGAAGAGAGGCTTAGAGAAAGTCTTGTCAATGCCGAAGCATACTTCAAGATGCGGGGTAAAAAGTTGAAGATGGAGAATGAGCTCAGATTTTTTAAATCAGACTTTGCTAAGGTGGTGTTGGCGAAGGAGGAGGCACTTTCCCAGTTGGCCCATGCAAAACGGGTTCTTACTGAACTGAAAGCAGAGGTGGATAAGACAAGCCTGGATGATCTCGATTAGGGAAATGAATATATTGTTCTTATGAAGTTGACCTAGCTATATGTTGTACTGTGCTATTTTCATGGAGCTACCGTATTGTGATGTTATAATATTTTTGTGCCTGATATGAAATTGGCAAACAGCTGTTCAATATGAAATGTCAATTTGCGTAATACTGGAATTATTAATTGTGAACTAATAAACCTGCTAAATGTGTCATGGACCTTTGCAATGGTTCTAGCAGTAAAAGCGCTTGCAATGGATAGCCCAATGCCACACAGTTTTCTTCATCAAATAGTGTGTGATATAGTTGATAAAAACAAACAGTTAACCAAGGAAGACCGTGTGTGATAGTTACGCCTTTCACACACGAGCCTACACATAAAACTATGTGGGATGTACGTCCGAACGGAAACGTTTTCCCTGGAATGACTGTGTGGGATGTACATAAGAACGGAAACATATTCCTTGGATTGACTGTGTGATATACATATGAACGGAAATGATTTTCTGGGACTCATTGTGTGGGATGTACATACCTACGGAAATGATTTCTGGGATACCATGTAGGATGTACATACCTACGGAAATGATTTCTGGGATTCACCGTGTGGGATGTACATACCTACGGAAATGATTGGGTTTCGATGCCTCGCCCGATCACACACGGCCCCAGCCTGGGTCCCAGGAGGGCCTATCCCAGATGATATGTAGGTCATGTGGGAAGGACACCCCTATCGCCCACACTCACTTGGCGACGGTTCCAAATGCTGTCACGGAAAGGGGTTTTAAACCGTTTGTTTAGGACCGACGCGCACTAGTGGGGGACCGGAGGGGCGGGCGTGGTGAGGATTTCTGTGACATGGGGATGGTGAGGGTTTTCTTTTTTCTTTTTTGAATTGGGTGGTGAGGGTTTTTTGTCCTACAAAGAGTTCGGAGGCGACGGTTTGCTAGAGCCAACTGTGTGTGATGGACGTAACAGGGAAAATGAAAGTCATTGCACACGGTTCCAATTTTAGGAACCGTGTGTGATTGATGTACTACCTCTGTCCCAGTTTATTGGTTCCCTTTGTAATTTGTGACAAATTTTGACCAAAGATTTAACTAATAAATGTTTATGCATGTCACCAAAAATTATATAATTGAACACTATGTTCAAATACCCATAATTTTTGTTGACCTGCACTAACATTTTGTGAGTTAAATCTTTGGTCAAAATTTAACACAAATTACAAAGAGGACCATTAAACCAGAACAGAGGTAGATTCCATCAACTGAACTGATTGCATCCTTATCCCACATTTAGACATAAGTAAACATAGATTAAACATACTCAGACATAGATAATAAGCGTACACAAGCATAGTTCAACCATAAGTACATAGTTCAACTGTCATTAAGACACTACATTGCCATATATAGTTTGATCCCACATCTCATCTCATCTGCTAGCACGATCATGAAGCTTCTCCGGGTACATGGTGTACGCGGCGTGCACCACCCTGCAAGAATACTTCTGCTTGAAGGACCCAACATCTTGTCCTCTTGCATGCGCCAGAATACTTTGATACGCGTGATGAAGCTTTTGGTTGCAAAATGGGCATCGAAAGCCGCCGTCCCACGTCCTAATACACATATTATGCATTCCCGCATAAATCTCCCTCAGGATTTTCCTCTTGTACCACCTCTGTCGTCTTATCCTCACTATCGACATCGTCAGACAGCACCTATACATATAGTAAAAAAAATGGGGCGTCAAATTTGGAATACAAACTAATCTCTAGTGAACATTTGGTAGTTGCGAAATTTTGGCATCAAATCATTGTTTACATGCTATAAAGTAGGATTAGGAATTTATGCTATTTTTAGACATATCTAGAGATTATGGTTCGATTTTTAAGCACAATCGTCTATGTACAGACCAATCTTGAAGAAAATAATGGCACAAACATATATTTAGGTCATTCAAAATCAATTGTCAAGACCTGGCTAGGAATTATTAGCACGAACACTAACCCTAGTCGGAGTATTAGTAGAAATCATTTGCACAGATGAAACAACTAACCACTTATCACTTGTACCATCCAAACAATCAATACACTACACGGATCTAACAAAACTTACTCACATTTCATGGATTGGGAGAACATAACCATAGGATTTCTATTCCAAAAAGGGGGAGGCAGGACGCAGGAGTAACCAGAGAAATGTAACACCCCGGATGTAACTTGCCATATTTTTAACTCCGACTCTTCGCATTTTCGACTTTAAGTTATGAGATTCCCTTCATGGTTGGTTTTTTGTCTTCGTTTTGCATTTTTTTTCATGTCATGCATTTCATATCACATCATCATGTGCATCACATTTGCATACGTGTTCGTCTCATGCATCCGAGCATTTTCCTTGTTGTCCATTTTGCAATCCGACACTCCTACATGCATCGGCGCACCTCTCTTGTCTCTTTTCATGAGAAGGTGTTAAACTTTCTCGGAATGGACCGAGATTTGCCAAGTGGCCTTGGTACACCACTGGTAGACCGCCTGTCAAATTTCGTTCCATTTGGAGGCCGTTTGATGCTCCAACGATTAACCGGGTAAACGCGAAAGCCTCTTATGTGTTGCAGCCCAACACCCCTCAAAAACAGCCCAATAACCCATCTAAACCACTCCCATGTCCTCCGTTGTCAGATCACGATCGTGTGGGAGAAAACCGCACCTCTTTTGGACACTCCTACCTCCTCCTACATAAAAATATACATCTTCCCGTCCAAATTCGGGTCCCGAAACCCTAAAAATTGTCCCCTCCGCCGTCAGACGGGTCCACACCCGCCGGACACGCCGGCGCCACCGCGCCCGGCCACTCAGACATCGCCACGTGGCCTTCGCCCATCACCCGCCGCCGTGGCCCAGCGAGCCCGCAGCGGGCCCGCCCGGCCCATCCGTCGGCGCCGCCCGAGCGCCCCGCGCCCTCCACCCGCACGCCCCGGCTCCACCTCCGCGCCACCGCCTGCCGCCACAGTGCCGCGCGCCTCGACCGCTAAAGCTTGCCACCCGGCTAACCCCACTGTAGGATCGAAAGTATGTCTAGAGGGGGGGGTGATTAGACTACTTGACCAAATAAAAACTTAACCTTTTCCCAATTTTAGTTCTTGGCAGATTTTAGCTAATTTAGGACAAGTCAAGCAATCATCACATGATTCAAGCAAGCATGCAAAGAGTATATAGGCAGCGGAAAGTAAAGCATGCAACTTGCAAGAATGTAAAGGGAAGGGTTTGGAGAATTCAAACGCTATTGGAGACACGGATGTTTTTCCCGTGGTTCGGATAGGTGGTGCTATCCTACATCCACGTTGATGGAGACTTCAACCCACGAAGGGTAACAGTTGCGCGAGTCCACACAGGGCTCCACCCAAGGGTAATGGTTGCGCGAGTCCACATAGGGCTCCACCCACGAAGGGTCCATGAAGAAGCAACCACTCACAAAGGGTCCATGAAGAAGCAACCTTGTCTATCCCACCATGGCCATCGCCCACACAGGACTTGCCTCACTAGCGGTAGATCTTCACGAAGTAGGCGATCTCCTTGCCCTTACAAACTCCTTGGTTCAACTCCACAATCTTGTCGGAGGCTCCCAAGTGACACCTAGCCAATCTAGGAGACACCACTCTCCAAGAAGTAACAAATGGTGTGTAGGTAATGAACTCCTTGCTCTTGTGCTTCAAATGATAGTCTCCCCAACACTCAACTCTCTCTCATAGGATTTGGATTTGGTGGAAAGAAGGTTTGAGTGGAAAGCAACATGGGAAGGCTAGAGATCAAGATTCATATGGTAGGAATGGAATGTCTTGGTCTCAACACATGAGTAGGTGGTTCTCTCTCAGAACATATGAGTTGGAATGTGTGTGTGTTCTGATGGCTCTCTCTTCGAATGAGAAGAAGGTGGAGGGGTATATATAGCCTCCACACAAAATCCAACCGTTACATAGTTTTCCAATCTCGGTGGGACCGAATCAATAAACTCGGTCAGACCGAAAATGTAAACCTAGCGACCATTAGAGATTTTCGGTGGGACTGACATGCAACTCGGTAGGACCAATATGGTTAGGGTTTGGGCATAACGTAATTTCGGTGAGACCGATTACACAAACTCGGTGAGACCGAATTTGGTAATTAGCTAACCAGAGAGTTGGTCAGGCAAACTCGGTGGGACCAATTTGCTCTTTCGGTGAGACCGAGTGGAACTCGGTGAGACCAAAAAGTTACAAAGGGGAAACACTGAGTTTACATTGCAATCTCGGTGGGACCGATTCGCTCTTTCGGTGGGACCGAAAAGTTACGAAAGGGAAACAGAGAGTTTGCAACCCCATCTCGATGAGACCGAGATCCCTATCGGTAGGACCGAATTGCTAGGGTTTGGCAGTGGCTAATGACAAGTGAAACTCGGTGGCGCCGGATAGGAAGAATCAGTAGGACCGAGTTTGGCTTAGGGTTTAGGTCATATGTGGATATGGGAAAGTAGTTGAGGGTTTTGGAGCATATCACTAAGCACATGAAGCAAGAGGCTCATTAAGCAACACCTCATCCCTCCTTAATAGTATTGGCTTTTCCTAAAGACTCAATGTGATCTTGGATCACTAAAATATAAAATGAAGTGTCTTGAGCTTTTGAGCTTGAGCCAATCCTTTGTCCTTAGCATTTTGGGGGTTCCACTTTCACATCCATGCCATGCCAATCATTGAGCTTTCCTGAAATAATCATCTTGGAATAGTATTAGCTCAATGAGCTATATGTTGTTATGAATTACCAAAACCACCTAGGGATAGTTGCACTTTCACCCACCAAGCTCGCCGCCCGGCCGATCCCGCCGCACTCCGCGCCCGCGCCACCTCTCGACGCCGGCGCCAGCTCCGGTCTCTCCTCTCCGACGTTCTCCTTCCTCGACGTCGGCCGTCTCCCTCCACCCCGGAAAGTACTCTGGCGAAGCTCCGACGAACCTCGGTTCCCATGCACAGAAACCCTAGATCTGAAACTGAGGAGGTCTATTTCTTCCAAGTCCCTTTTCCCCTAATATTTTCAAGCCCTGTTCAACATGCTGTATCTCAGTGACTGTGACTCTGATGATGCATATGATATATCAAATTGTTCATCTCATTGAGCTCTTCATGCCAGTAGCATTTCCATGCATGTTCATGCTCATTATGATGCCATTTTCATTGATGCAAGAGCGCTATAAAATTTTAACTGCTGGTACTTATCAGTTTATGAGGTTTTGTCAGTTTTTGTTGCAAATGGTGTGTGCATCGTATGAGCTGGAGGTCTACATGTGTTTTGGACTACAACATGTCATCTTTACAGAGGTGCTTGTCTTGTATGTTTGTGATCTATGTGGTGACTAGCACAAGCGTGCAAAGTAGCCTTCACAATGTTGTTGTTTTCAGGGACTTAGGATTTTTCTAAGTCCTTTTCCTGCTGAATATTTTGATGCCATATAAACTTGATGCTACAGTGATATCCATGCTTGTTTTGAGATACTTCAGTAAGGATGTTTTGAACATATGGTTATCCGCTATCCATCCATGCCCCTGTTTGCAATTATGGAGTTGTCTAGCATGTCTTGTCTTGCTCTACTTTTGCTATAAAATGTTCCTGGCAGAATGTTAACATGTTAATCAATTTTGCCATGGTTGTTGCTAGTGATCCATGCATCCTATGAACTTTCTCTTGCCATGGTTAGCTTCATGAACATGTCATCTTTCTGTTGGTATGCTTTATTTATCATGTAATGCTTTGTGGTGAGTGATTTAAGCTCGCAAAGTTGCCTTCATAATTCTGTTTATGCCATGCTCTGTTTTTTTGCAGTCTGAAACCGTTAATAAAACTTGCTATGTTTACATGGGTGCCATCATATCTTCTGTGCCTTTTTGGGTCATGATAAGTAAGGTAATTTTGATCTATTCTTTTAGTAGATTCATGTCGTGCCTTTGTTTTCTATGATATGTTCCTGTAGCATATTGTTTGTTTTCTCTAAACGTTGCTTCCTGATGTTGTTTTTGACATGTTAGTAATTTCTCAAAGCCTGTGAAGCTGATATCTTTTGCAGTTTTGCCATGCTTGTTTGAACCTGTTCTTGTGTGATTTAGCCGTAGCTCAGTGTTCATGTTTTGTCAAGCATCTCCTGTACATCACTGCCATATGCTTTGTTATTATGTTGGAGTGCAGTAGCTTAGTTTCTTGTTGCATTCTAAGTGGCATCGTGCTGTTGATCGCAGTTTTGAGTCATTCTTGTGATGCTTTCCATTTCCAAACCGTGCATCCGTTTCCGGTGACCTTTATATCGATTTCGACCGAAATCATCTCATCTTTACAGCGACACACTTGGTTTGCCAAGTTGATGCCTTGATCATTCTTTCCCTTCCGGAGCATGCATTTGCATTGCATATCATGTCTTGCATATCATGCCATGTTTTGCATCATGTTGCTTGTGCATTGCACTGTAGTTGATTGTTGTTACTTTGCTTGTGTTCTTGCTTTGGGTAGAGCCGGGAGACAAGTACATGACCGAGGAACCTGTTGAGTACGCTATCGAGGATCAAGCTTTCATCAACTCTGAGAACTTTGCAGGCAAGATGACCATACCCTCGAAATCACTTCTATCTTTGCTTGCTAGATGTTCACTCTATTGCCATGTAGCTCTACCTACCACTTGCTATATCATGCCTCCCATATTGCCATGTCAAGCCTCTAACCCACCTTCCTAGAAAACCATTGTTTGGCTATGTTACCGCTTTTGCTCAGCCCCTCTTATAGCGTTGCTAGTTGCAGGTGAAGTTGAAGTTTGTTCCATGTTGGAACATGGATATTGTTGGGATATCCTTATTATATCTTATTTAGTTTAATGCATCTATATACTTGCTAAAGGGTGGAAGTCTCGGCCTTATGCCTGGTGTTTTGTTCCACTCTTGCCGCCCTAGCTTCCGTCATACCGGTGTTATGTTCCTTGATTTTGCGTTACTTACGCGGTTGGGTGTTATGGGAACCCCTTGACAGTTCGCTTGGAACAAAACTCCTCCAGCAAGGCCCAACCTTGGTTTTACCATTTGCCTACCTACCACCATATACATTTCCCTTGGGTTTTGTAGACTCAAGGGTCATCTTTATTTTAAACCCCCCGGGCTAGTGCTCCTCTGAGTGTTGGTCCAAACCAGGAAACCTGCGGGGCCACCTCGGGGCAACTTGAGGGTTGGTTTTACTCGTAGCTTGACCTATCCGGTGTTCCCTGAGAACGAGATACGTGCGACTCCTATTGGGATTTGTCGGCACATCGGGCGGCTTTACTGGTCTTGTTTTACCATTGTCGAAATGTCTTGTAACCGGGATTCCGAGACTGATAGGGTCTTCCCAAGAGAAGGAATATCCTTCGTTGACCATGAGAGCTTGTGATGGGCTAAGTTGGGACACCCCTGCAGGGTATAAACTTTCGAGAGCCATGCCTGCGGTTATGTGGCAGATGGGAATTTGTAAATATCCGGTTGTAGATAAGTTGACACTTAACTTAATTAAAATGAATCAACCGTGTGTGTAGCCGTGATGGTCTCTTTTCGGCGGAGTCCGGGAAGAGAACACGCTCTCGTGTTATGCTTGAACGTAAGTAGCTTCAGGATCACTTCTTGATCACTTATAGCTTCTCGACCATGCGTTGCTTCTCTTCTCGCTCTCTTTTGCATATGTTAGCCACCATATATGCTTAGTGTTTGCTGTAGCTCCACCTCACTACCCCTTTCCTACCCCTTAAGATTAAATACTCTTGATCTCGCGGGTGTGAGATTGCTGAGTCCTCGTGACTCACGGATACTTCCAAATAGATGCATGTGCCGATGATGCCAGTGCAGGGGACGCTACCGAACTCAAGTGGGAGTTCGACGAGGATTCGGGCTGTTACTATGTTTCTTTTCCGGATGATCAGTAGTGGAGCCCAGTTGGGACGACCGGGGATCTAGCATTTGGGGTTGTCTTTCTTTATTTTGGTTCCGTAGTCGGACCTTTGATTGTACTTTGGATGATGTATGGATTATTTATGTATTGTGTGAAGTGGCGATTGTAAGCCAACTCTTTATCCCTTTCTTATTCAGTATATGGGATGTGTAAAGATTATCCCTCTTGCGACATGCCTACCATGTGGCAATGCCTCTAAGTCGTGCCCCGACACGTGGGAGATATAGCTGCATTGTGGGTGTTACAAGAAACCCTAGGATGCATTTGACACATAAATGGTTATAGATGACTAACCGGTTCTCCGTCGTCGTCGGAGTCATCGCCGGAGCGTCACCGGAATCGGTGTGGACCTCTGGCTCTAGCTGTGGAAGTACAACGATGTTAGGGTGCAGCAATGCCTCGTCGGCAGCGACAATAACCTCTGTCTCCATCTCCACGCCATGCTCCAGTGCTTCAACAGCCCTGACGTCGCCACTTCCTCCAATGGGGCGCTTCAGCGGCATCCTCATACACTAAAAACTTTGAGGACTGAGAGCGGAGTCGAGGATGCAAGCGGAGAGAGAGGATTGTGTGTGTGGACAGGATGGGGGTGCGGCCGCTCGGGAGTGCCATTAATATGAGTAGTAGGAGAGAGGCGGGCGGTGGTCAAACAACTGGCTCGCCTCTCAGTGAGCCTGTGCACCGGACTGCTGGCATGCCTACCGTCATTTCACACAACTACTCGCACGCCTCCCAATGACACGGTGCAGCGAGCAGACCTCCGGTCAATTCACACACCTGCATGGACGCCTCCCGGTCTGCCTGTGCGGCGGACAGCTCGCATGCGTCTCGATTACTCATGCCTGCTCGCACGGCACACGGGTCGCATGGCGGCACGTATATTGTTTTTATATTTTGATGATTAATGCTGCCACTTTATTGCTGAACCTAAGCATGGCACATATCCATTGTTGGTCTAATTTCCATGGTTCGAATAAATAATCCATTTGCGATGTTGGTTCCCAATTATTAATAATATCCCGTTTGTAAGAACATAAATATTACATCAAAACTTATCTCAAAATTAACAAAAAAATGTACAATGCCACTGTGTATTGGTGTCCATGTGACAACACGATAAGTTTCATGAATTTCAAATAAGCTTTGGATGTACTAGATTTTAAAAATCAAAATTCTCAATGTTTGAAATTTCTTGCACGGGGAGTAAACATATGCACCCAATGAGACACATGTGTTTTTCCAATCCATTTAGGTGCACTGTCACGTGTGCATGTAGCTCAAATTTGATTTTTGCACATTATGCCGCTAGAAAATCAATCGATGTACTAAAACCTCTTAATGATCTCTTTTTTTCAAAATTAAAACGCCCCTCCTTTGGTAACATATGTTCACCGCGGGAAAGTTTAACATGCATCGTAGTTGCGGTGGATGCACGGTGTGTGTGTGTGTGTGTGCGCGCGCGCGCGTGCGCGCGCGTCTGAGGGGGTTGGTTGGCAGTACACTACGAGTCGTGAGCCACCGTGTGGGTTGGCCATTTTGTGAGGCAGGTGCCACATCAGAGTCATGAATTAGTAATTTAAAACACTACACAACCCTTTCATACATAAATGTTTTGGCCACATGAAGTCGATGGTTGTCCTACACGACACCTCACTCGCGTGTGAAGCTTTCTGTGGGCCCGCGAGGTCGTCATCCATCACTTTGACTAACAGCCGGCAGAGAGATTAATTTAACCAGCAAGTAGAATCTTTTTTTGTTTGTATTATGGTGGGAGTATATAGTATGCGTCAAAGAGGTGGGACAGGACTACCATACATACTATGTACGCGTCCGTGCTCAGTGTCGGAACTTTTCGGTTTCCGAGGCACATGCCACATCAAAGTTATGCATTGGCTATTCAAAGATCACACAAAACCTCTTTGGGCCACATGCATGCGGGCGGTGGTTATCCTAGGACACTCGCGTGTGACGCTTCCATCCGCGGGCCTGCAAGGTCATCGTTGATGCATGCATCACTTTGACCTACATCGGGAGAGGTTAATTAATTTCACCATCAAGGAGGATTCTTTTTGGGTTGTATTATGGTAGGAGCATATAGTATGCGTCGAAGAGGGGGGGAGGGGACCAGCATATGTAGTACGCTTCATGAACCTCGCTCTGTGTGGGACCTTACAGTTTTTGAGGCATGTGTCTGATATCACGGGGTTTGGATGCATCAGCAAATTTTGCACCAACTCTTGAGGTGAGAAAGGGAAATGCACGGTACCGAAGAGGCTAGCAATATGCAGAAAGGTGAGAGTGTGTATAGTCCATAAACTCACATTACCAATAAAGAACTCATATACTTATTGTGAAAAATTCAAAGCCCTCGAAGCAAAGTACTACTCGCATGCCCATAGGGAGGGTATTAGTAGGAGTTAATCATCGCGCACCCCTGATTCAAACAACACAAAGGATTTCAATCAAGGATAAATTATGCTCCAACTTCATCACAAAACTAGAGTCTATACGTGCATGCTTCGGGAATCACAAACTTTAACATTGATATTTTTACTAAACCATAGTCATCCACTAGTACACCCACATATTACCATCTTAATATCGCAAAACTATTGCAAGGAATCAAACATATCATATTCAATGATCTACAAGTTTTATGTATGATTTTATGACTAACCATGTGAATGACCAATTCCCGTTAACTCTCTAAATAGATATAAGTGAAGCATGAGAGTTTGATTATTTCTACAAAAGACCACGCTCAAATAAATATAAGTGAAGCAAAGGAGCATTCTACAAATAACGATTTTCTAAATGTAGAGAAACGAGCATCCAAACTTCAAATGATATAAGTGAAGCATATTAATGATCCAAACCTCTGACATGATGTGGAGTTGAACCAAGAAGTTTGTAAGTGCAAGGAGATTGCCTACTTTGTGAGGATCTACCCGAGTGAGGCAAGTCCTTCAGGGGCGATGGCCATGGTGGGATAGACAAGGTTGCTTCTTCATGGACCCTTCGTGGGTCGAGCCCTCTGTGGACTCGTGCAGTCATTACCCTTCGTGGGTTGAAGTCTTCATCAATGTGGACGTATGATGGCACCACCTATCAGAACCACGCCAAACATCTCCGTGTCTCCATTGCGCTTGCCTTCTCCAAACCCGTTCCCTTTACCTTCATATGAAATGTTTTACTTTTCGTTGCTACACTCTTAGAATTGCATGTGTAGGTTGATTGCTTGACTTGTCATAATTGCTAAAATCTGCCCACAACTAAAATTGGGAAAATGACATATTTTTATTTGGTCAAGTAGTATAATCACCCCCTCTAGACATACTTTTGATCCTACACTTACCCATCTACTATTATCTATGGGATAAATTATAACTGCTTCCAGAAGATTTAATATTTCACTTCTGACCACATCCTTCATCTTAGGATTCAACCATCGTTGGTGATCAACAACTGGCTTAGCATTGTGCTCTATATTAATTTTGTGTTGACCTACAGTGGGACTAATGCCCTTAATATTATCAAGAGTATATCCAATAGTAGAACGGTGCTTCCTTAGAGTTATAAGTAATCACTTTTCTTCATGCTCTAAAAGGTTAGGATTGATAATAACATGATATATCTTCTTTTCATCAAGATAAGCATATTTCAACGTGTCAGGTAATTTCTTAAGTTCAAACACGGGGTCATCCTTAGGTGGAGGAGGACCTCCAAGAGTTTCAATGAGTAAATTGTGTTTAAGGATAGGTGCTTGATCGAACAATATCTTGTCTATTTCATCCATATGCATATCATTTTCAAAACTTTGGCCCTCTCCAACCTAATTTAGTAGCACTTGGCCCCCCTGGTACAAATTTTCTAGCTCCGCCACTGCCCGCGGCTATAAATAGCCAGCCCCGTGGCCTCCGAGCAGTCCATCCACTCCCCCTCATTCCCAGTACTGCTCGTGACCTTTACAGCTAGCTCGTGGATGCCTCGAGCCTTCCAATGGCCGCCTCGACCTCCGAGGGCCTCTGCTCAAATTCGAGCGAGCCAAGCCTCCCCTCCCTCTCTCTCCACCACCACTCCCTGGCGCATCTCTCCCTTAGCTCAGTTCATCGGCGGATCCACCATGGCCTCGGTTCCATCTTCACCGACGTCGGCCATCCGCTGCGGTGAACACAGCTGTCGTTCCCAAGCTCCTCAATGTCTACATCCCCCGGGGCCGCCTCCGCCTCGTTCCCCTACATCCGTGGATAGGTCGGGCGCCGGCTCTGCTCTAGCCAGGCGCAGGCGAGAGGAAGGAGATGGCGCCGCCATCGCCAGCTAGCTGCGGGCCCCGCACATCAGCCACTCCGCGTTGACCCAGTCGGGTGGTGATGTGGTTAAGTGGCGGCCCCGTCTGTAAGTCTCACCCGTTGACTCGGACCCGTTGAGGTGGATAAGTGAAAGCGTATTCCTCAGAATACGTTTTCCTCCATCGAAAGCGCATTTCCTTTCTTCTTCAGACCCGAATACGTTTTCAGTTCAGTGAAAGCGTATTTCTCTGATTTCGTTTTCTGTTCAGACCCTGTTGGAAAATATTTTCTTTACAGATGGGTCACTGGGAGAAAAACTATCACAACCTTTTGCTCCCAACTCCAAATGAGGTGATTCCAAAGCCCACTTCTTCTTCTCGTCGAGCCTGTTCTGTTGGTATCATTTTCACCATGTGTTAACATTCTGAAAATGACCATTTTACCCTTGCACTTTATCAGCCCCCTCCGAGAGAGAACGTTTTTCGGTGATTCTTTCTGCGAGCTTCTCACATTCTTCCTGGTGATTTCGTCTACCCAAGGCAAGCCACACCCTCCATTTGCATGATTGCAATGCAGTGACATGGATTAAATTATTTCAATTTTTATAAAATATTGCATTAGCTATGTATGATTTTGTTCGTGGCATTTCTCGGAGAATTGTTTTGATCTTGCTATTGCCATGATATTGTTTGGAGTTCTAGGATTAATATTCTGCAGCTTATATGGATGACTTGTTGCCTTTGGATTATTAGTGGCTTATGTTATGATTATTTTCATGTTCGCATCTAGTATTATTTTGGAGTATTACTTTGGAGTATTATTTTGGAGTATTACTTTGGATTATTAGTTGATATTATGCTTTGGAGTATGATTTCGGAGATAATGACTGCATGTGGATCTTAGGTTAATATTTTGATCTTGTTATTGGAGTAGTAGTATTACCGTTCTTGGATTCATCATGATAGTAGTGTTATGATGTCCTCAAAGTATTTTGGTAAGATGATATTAACCTTTGGATTATTTGTTGGATATTGCTATGACTTTGATTATAGGTTGATAGATGATATCAGAGGATCAGTTATCACTGTTATACTTTGAGGATAAATTCCGTCATTAAGTTGGTCAGGTGCCACCGAACTAGGCTTTTCTAGTGCAACCACATTTTCCTTTTATGGGGAGGCCCTAATGCGGTCTATTGTCATGCCTCTCGCCGGTGCCTCCAACGAGGGAAGGTTATGGGCGTGCGGTACCCTGGCTCAGTAAGGAGACATAACATTGTGTTCCCGTAGTTGTTGTTAGGCGCCTTTTTGTCCTCGTTCGGGACTGTTTTTGTTTTTCCACGATGGTGGCCGTTGATGCCTTTGGTAGGCACGGGGCCACCCAAGACTGAACCCAAAAGGGGTGTTGGTCAGAGTGGCCGGGAGAGTGTCAAGGCAGTAGATCGGTTTTGTCGGAACGCCGTTGGTCCACCCGAATGGGAGTGCGAGGCCATGGGTTCTGTGTTGGGGGTAAAGTGCGCTACCTCTGCAGAGTGTGTGTGTTTAGTCTATCGATAGCCGCGTCCTCATGGGCACAAGTTCGTACTAGGTCACACCATTCGATCAACACTCACTTGACGAAATGACTTATAGGTGATTGATATGTTGATATATATTGTGAGCAGTAACAGTTTGGCAGGATGTTGGGATGATCTCGAGGATGATCATCCAGTCTGTGATGTGGTCACACAGTGATCGCATGGAGGTATTGATCACGAGGTGATCATGTGGATGTTTTGATCACGAGTTGATCAGGTTGATCACGAGGTGATCGAGATGGTATATTGCTTGGCCGGTTAGCCAAGAGTGAGATGGTTGTTGAGGCTGAGATGTTGGTTTATCAGTATCATAGTAGTTTCATATCATGCTTAGTAGTTGCTCTCGCATCATGATAGATGCTAATTTAATTAACATGTTTAATGCTATGTTATTGTCTTGCCTTGATGCTTTTGGTTGTTGTGAGCTTGCAAGTACATTCAATGTACTGACCTTGAGTGTCATGCCAGATTGTAGGTGATGCCATGATTGCTTGTCGAGGTTGCCGTGCATATGAGATAGATCATGTCCCAGCCAGAGTCCCTGCGGAGTGGAGTTCACCACCTTCGTCGTTGTTCCGCTGCTATAAGTATTCCGCTGCTACGAGTTGTTCCGCTACTAGCATAGAGTAGGTGTAGTTTCGCAGGCGTAGTGTCGCCGTGCTAATGTGATTCTTTGTAATATCAGACTCGTGTATTTATTACCCTTTGTAATAAGAGCTGATTTGTTCTATGGCAAGTAGTGTCGTATTCCAGAGACTTCTCCTCAATCTCTGTGCTAGAATACGGGGCGTTCCGGTTTCTCTAATCCGGGGTGCCACACCAGGTGGCTCGTGGGCACCTGGTGGGCCCCCTCTGGTATTTCTTCTCTCCTGTATTTTTTATATATTCCAAAATAATTCTCCGTGAAATTTCAGCTCGTGCAGAATAGGTATCTCTGATGTAGCTTTTTTAGGTCTAGAATTTCAGCTATCGGCAATCTCCCTCTTCATGTAAATCGTGCAAATTAAGAGAGAAAATGCATTAGAATTGCACCAAAGTATTATATTGATAAAAACATTATAAATAATAGTAGGAAAACATGATGCAAAATGGACGTATCATGAGACAACCCTCTTGGCCTCCAACAAAGCTGATGAAACAGATATGGAAAACTATCTTGAGGACAGTGAGACAACCCCAAGATCCTATCTTGATATAGCATTCAAGTTACTAGCCGCTACTACTGGCACAAGCTCTTCGGCCTGAATCAATTCGTCTTCTTGAGTCTCAACTACAAGATGAAAGACATGATCAGCTATGCTACGACAAGAAGCCAAAGAACTGAGGAAGTCTATGCAGAATTCGGATGCATAGTTTTTGGTGCAACAACAAGCGTTGGTGGATTTTAGCACCAAACAAGAAAGGCTAATAAGCTTGCTGAGCTTATTGCCAGCATGGTGGATACCAAGGATAATGTTTCTTGAGCTCTTCTAAAGTTGTTTCAGTTCTAGACTTGTTTTGTTGCCGCGTTTATTTGCTTTGGTGGCCAACTTTGATGCCCAGTGTATGTAATATGCTGCTTTGTTGTTGCCTATATTTGCACTGTTGACAAACTTCGATCCCAGTGATAATCTGTGTAATAGCCGTAATAGGCTAGCATTAGTTGTTTGCTTATTTATTTCCTTATAAAATTGTTTATTTGTTTGCTTATAGCCATTGTAGTTCTTTTTCCTCAGTTTGCTAGTGGCCGCTATAACCATGGGCCACATACGAACCATGGTAACCATGGGCCTGCTACCTCCCATAGTGACCATGGGCCTCATGCGGGACGTAGGATCAATCCAAGGGCCACTCATGGGTAGTACTATACGTGGGCCAAAACCGGACCGCTCTATGGGCTATAAACTGGCCAAAATTGGAACAATCTGTTTATGGGCCCATACCATAATAAGGTGTTAACATGCCGGAAGACAGCACCGGCTTAATTTTATCGACATGCATAATGAGTCATTAATGGGCCGGAATACATGATGGGATGAAAACGACCAAATGGGTTAACGAGCCACAAACGGTCCAAATGTAACTACAGGCTGAATTTGGCACATTAGCAGAATAGGCCAGTAACGGACCAAAAGTAACCGAGGGACGGAAATGATTCCAAGAATTTATGGGCCCTTAGAAGGCCGAAAGATAACACGTGCTGGAAATGGCCCAACTGAGTCACATGCCGTTAATGGATCCACAGCAATTTACTCTTCATTATGGGCCAGAATCACAGGCCATTAAAGGGCCCACAGATACAAAAGGCCTTATATGGGCTGAAAGACCTCACGAGCCATACATGGGCCGAAAGTGACAAAGGGCCGGAATCATATTGGATGGCCCACACGATGCCACTTGGCCAAATTCAGGAAGGCCATAACTGGTTATGAGTACTGATGTCTACTACACAACTTTATTCATGTAGACTCATGTTGAGCCTCCAAGCGCAGAGTTTTGTAGGACAATAGCAATTATCCCTAAAGTGGATGACCTAAGGTTTATCAATCCGTGGGAGGCGTAGGATGAAGGTGGTCTCTCTCAAACAACCCTGCAACCAAATACAAGAAATCTCTTGTGTCCCCAACACACCTAATACAATCGCAAATTGTATAGGTGCACTAGTTCGGCGAAGAGATGGTGATATAAGTGTAATATGGATGGTAGAAATATATTTTTATAATCTGAATAAATAAAAATAGCAAGGTCGCAAGTAGTAAATGGGCACAAAAATGGTATTGCAATGCTTGAAAATGAGGCCTAGGATCCGTACTTTCGCTAGTGCAATCTCTCAACAATGCTAATATAATTGGATCACATAACCATCCCTCAACGTGCAACGAAGAATCACTCCAAAGTTCTTACCTAGCGGAGAACATAAGAAGAAATCATTTGTAGGGTACGAAACCACCTCGAAGCCATTCTTTCTGATCGATCTATCCAAGAGTTCGTACTAAAATAACACCAAATAATTTCAGATTCATAATACTCAATCCAACACAAAGAACCTCAAAGAGTGCCCCAAGATTTCTACCGGAGAAACAAAGACAATAACGTGCATCAACCCCTATGCGTAGATTACCCCAATTTCACCTCGGGAATCCGCGAGTTGAGTGCAAAAACATATATCTAGTGAATCAATATTATACCCCATTGTCACAACGAGTATTCATTTGCAAGACATATATCAAGTGCTCTCAAATCCATAAAACTATTCAATCTGGTAACAACGAAATCTCAAAAGGAAAAACTAAATTAATCAAAACAAGATAGAGAGGGGAAAACACCATATGATCCGACTATATTAACAAAGCCTGTGATACATCAAGATCGTGACATCTCAAGAACACAGGAGAGAGAGAGAGATTAAACACATAGCTACTGATACAAACCCTTAGCCCCGAGAGTGTACTACTCCCTCCTCATCGTGGTGGCTGTCGGGATGATGAAGATGGCCACCGGTGATGATTTCCCCCTCCGACGGAGTGCCGGAACAGGGTCTAGATTGGTGTCTACAGAGCCTTGCGGCGGCAGAACTTCTGACCTAAGGTTACCCCGAGGGTTTTCGCAATATTTGGAAATTTATAGGGCGAAGAGGGGGTGCGGGAGGCCACCGAGGTGGGCACAACCCACCTGGGCGTGCCTGGGCCCCCAGGTGCACCCTGGTGGGTTGTGCCCCCCCTCGGGGCACCTCCCAGGTGCTGCTCTAGCCCACTGGATGTCTTCTGGTCCATAAAAAGTCCACAAAAAGTTTCGCGGTGTTTGGACTCCATTTGATATTGATTTCCCGCGATGTAAAAAACAAGCAAAAAATAGCAATTGGCACTGGGCCAATAGGTTAGTCCCAAAAAATGGTATAAAGATGCTATAAAATGATTGTAAAACATCCAAGAATGATAATATAACAGCATGAATACTTCATAAATTATAGATACATTGGAGACGTATCAACACCCCCAAGCTTAATTCCTACTCGTCCTCGAGTAGGTAAATGATAAAAGAAATAATTTATGAAGCGTGAGCAAAGTGCACAAGTTTGATCAATGACAATTTCAATCACTTTTCCTAGCATCATAACAGCAATTCTTTCTTATAAAACTTTTCATGTTAAAGTGGCAACCAATTCACATGTTAAGGTTCAAAGAATGAATTCTCTTGAAACTCAACAACCTATGTTCTCAGTCGCCAAGCAATTGCAATTCTAGTTATTCAATAGTCTAAGTAAGAGCTCCACATACTCAACCATCATATAGTCTTCTATGATTGCCAACACTCACCACATACACATTAGCAAAACGTTTCAACCGGACACATAGAAAGATAGGGGCTTATAATTTCGCCTCCCAACGTATTCACCGCAATGGTGATGTCAACAATAATAACTCATGCTACCCATATCCAACTGGATATATGTGCCTAGATCTTTCCTCACCACATGATGCTTGCCAAAAGAGAAAAATAAAAAGGAATAGACAGAAAAACTTTGACTCTTGCATGAAAGTAAATACATAAAAGTAAAATATTGGCCCTTCGCAGAGGGAAGCAGAGGTTGCCATGCGCTTATTTGTTTGTATTCTCAACCTCTTAGTGCAAAAGAACATCATGTGTATTGCCCCTTATGATAGCAACCTTTATTATGCAGTCTGTTGCTTTTATTCTTTGCCATCACAAGTTCGTACAACGCTCAATTTTCTCTTACACTAAATGATCTAACACTTTTAGAAGCAATTTTTATTGCCTTATTGCACCGATGTCAACTTACTTGAAGGATCTTGCTCAATCCTTAGGTAGGTATGGTGGACTCTTGAAAATAAGATTTGGGTTTAAGGGTTTTTGGATGCACAAGTAGTATCTCTACTTGGTGCAGAATTTTTGGCTAGCAAGGATGGGGGGCAAGCACCACATGTTGAAGGATCTATGACAATATAACTCCTATGTGAATATGAACAAACATAAAACATTATGTTGTCTTCCTTGTCGAACGTCAACAATTTTGGTATATAATATTTTGATGGGGGCTCACAATCACAAAATATTTCCAAGATAGTGTATTTGCATGTGAAAGTTCTCTTCCTTATACTAATTATTCTTGAATTTCTTGTATGACCAATATTGTGATTGTCAAGCTTCAAAAGAATTCACTTTCTAAACCCAATGTGAAGCTACCAATAGGCATGATGTAATTTCAACTTCATGATATTCAATTAATTCGACAATTTAATCATAGGATATAAGTGAACTACAAGAGCAAATGACAAACTACTTCAAAAAGATATAAGTGAAGATCAAGCGAGTAGTTATGTAAATGGGTAACTATTTGAGGACTCTCTCTTATTTACGAACTTTCATATCTAAGTATTTTATTAATACAACAATCAAAAACAAAATAAAATGATATTCTAAGAACAGCGTAACTCATGTGAAGAGGCAGAAACTTAGGCTCAACCGATACTAACCGATAATTGTTGATGAAGAAAGGTGGGATGCCTACCGGGGCATCCCCAAGCTTAGATGCTTGAGACTTCTTGAAATATTATCTTGGGATGCCTTGGGTATCCCCAAGCTTAGGGTCTTCTCACTGCTTATTCTCCTCATATCGACATGTCACCCAGAATTTGAAAACTTCAATCACACAAAACTTAACGGAACTTCATGAGATAGGTTAGTATGATAAAGAGCAAACCATTTCACTTTGGTACTGTCAAATACAAGATTCATAATTATTATCACACAATGCCTACTATAGCATATCATTTCCACAATTTATATTAAGCAATATAAGCCGTAGAAACTAGAAAACAAGCAAATTATGCATTGAAAACAAAATCTGTCAAAAATAAAACAGTCTGTAGTAATCTGTACTCCAACCATACTTCTGCTACTCGAAAAATTCTAAAAAATTCGGACAACCTGGACAATTTGTCTATAAATCTTCTTAAAAACTAATCAACATCTTATCACGCTTACGTTAAAAATGATAATTATTTTCCTGAGCATAAAAGTTTCTATTTTTCAGCAAGATCAAATCAACTATCCCCATAGACCATCCCAAAGGTCTTACTTGGCACTTTATTAAAACGAAAGCTATAAAACATGATTACTACAGTAGCCTAATCATGTGAAGACACAAAAACAATAGGTAAAAGTGTTGGGTTGTCTCCCAACAAGTGCTTTTCTTTAATGTCTTTTAAGCTAGGCATGATGAGTTCAATGATGCTCGCACAAAAGATAGGATTGAAACATAACAAGAGCATCATGAATCATAAGTTCCTCTCTCATAATAATTTTCAGTAGCATCAGGAATGGATTCACAAATATAACCATCACATAAAGCATTATTTTCATGATCCAAAAGCGTAGAAAAATTATTACTCTCCATATAAGAAATTTTATTATCATTCACAATAGTGGGAGTATCGTATGAAACTTGAATACTAAAAATTGTTCCCACATTAAGAGAATAACGTCCAGCAGAAGGATGTTCAAAATTATGACGATAACTATCACTACTTTTTATAACATAAGTATCATCACAATAATCATCATCAGTAGGAGGCATGCAATCATCATAGCAAATTTGATCATTCAAAGTAAGGGACTAAAAAGATCATCTCCATTAATCATAACACCCCAAGCTTGGGACAAACATTAATTCCAGCACATAAATTCTCAAACATGTCATTCTCATCAAACATAGCATCCCCAAGCTTGTGGCTTGGCATATCATAAGCATAAGCATTCTCATCATTAGTAGTATGAATAGCACCAATGGTATAGTAATTGCTATCATCATAATTTCCCCAGCTGGTGCCCAAAAGATTTCCAAGATTATAAGAAGTATCATTATCTTCCCAATCATAATCATCACAACAAGCAATGGGAATAACAAAATCATCATCAATAGTGCTCTCGGACATTGTGCCATAAGACATAGAAGCAATATCATCATCAAGTGCATCATCATCCACAATTATTTTTGATTCATTTTCATGAGGCACAACAATAATAGGAGAAACACTATTTGGGAGATATACCTTTTTACCTCTATTCTTTCTTCTTTTCTTCTTCTTCACCACATCACGTGTGGGTTTAATTAATTTTTTCAAGCTTCTTATTGATGAGATTGGTTGAATAGGGAGCTCCTCCTCGTCACCTATTTCATCATGAGAGACAATAGGAGGGAAAGTGGAAATATTTACCCTTTAATTAGTATTCCTTTTATATTTTTTTGGTTTTCACATCTTTCTATAGTTGGCAATATAAGCATTCTCATTGCAATTTACCATGCAAAACATATAGATATTCTTTAGTTTAGTTTCAACGTAATCCGTGAGAATGAATACTTCAAATCAACTATTTTTATGTTTCAATTCTTCACTCCCCAAAAATAGACAAACTCATTATAAAGTTCAAGGGTGATCAATTGATTGCAATATTTGGACATGATTCGATCATGAAAAAGCATGCATTCGAAATTAAGGTGACCAACTTCATTGCAAAGATCACAAGTAATAGGACAAACAGAACATAACTTTGTAGCGAATTCATCTATCACTTTGAGCAAAGAATTGGCTCTATCATGTTTATGCTTCTTACAAAAGCTATCCTCCCTATAAGGCACGTCTTCACAAACTTATGCACTCCACAAAAATTAACATGCTTATAAGAAACATTTTTCTCATGACTAGTGCAATAATCATTAGCATTTTGGATATTCAAAGAATTCATACTAACAACATTGCAATCATGCTCATCATTCAAATATTTTGTGCCAAACATTTTATTGACTTCTTCTTCTAACCGTTGAGCACAGTTTTCTGATCCATCATTTTCAAGAAAAATATTATAAAGATGACCAATAATATGATGCAACCTCAATTCCATTTTTTTAGTTTTCTTTTCTTAACCAAACTAGTGATAAAACAAGGAACTAAAAGATTCAATTGCAAGATCTAAAGATATACCTTCAAGCACTCACCTCCCCAACAACGGCGCCAGAAAAGAGCTTGATGTCTACTACGCAACTTTATTCTTGTAGACTCGTGTTGGGCCTCCAAGCATAGAGTTTTGTAGGACAGTAGCAATTTTCCCTCAATTGGATGACCTAAGCTTTATCAATCCATGGGAGGCGTAGGATGAAGGTGGTCTCTCTCAAACAATCCTGCAACCAAATACAAGAAATCTCTGGTGTCCCCAACACACCTAATACAATGAAAAATTATATAGGTGCACTAGTTCAGCGAAGAGATGGTGATAAAAGTGTAATATGGATGGTAGAAATATATTTTTATAATCTGAATAAATAAAAACAGCAAGGTAGCAAGTAGTAAACGGGCACAAAAACGGCATTGCAATGCTTGAAAATGAGGCCTAGGGTCTGTACTTTCGCTAGTGCAATCACTCAACAATGCTAATATAATTGGATCACATAACTATCCCTCAACGTGCAACGAAGAATCACTCCAAAGTTCTTATCTAGCGGAGAACATAAGAAGAAATCATTTGTAGTGTACGAAACCACCTCGAAGCTATTCTTTCCGATCGATCTATCCAAGAGTTCGTATTAAAATAACACCAAATAATTTCAGATTCATGATACTCAATCCAACACAAAGAACCTCAAAGGGTGCCCCAAGATTTCTATCGGAGAAACAAAGAAAAGAATGTGCATCAACCCCTATGCGTAGATTACCCCAATGTCACCTCGAGAATCCGCGAGTTGACTGCCAAAACATATATCAAGTGATTCAATATGACACCCCATTTTCACCACGAGTATTCATTTGCAAGACATATATCAAGTGCTCTCAAATCCATAAAAGTATTCAATCTGATAACAAGGAAATCTCAAAGGGAAAAATTCAATTCATCACAACAAGATAGAGAGAGGAAAACACCATGTGATCTGACTATATTAACAAAGTCCGCGATACATCAAGATCGTGACATCTCAAGAACACGAGAGAGAGAGAGAGAGAGAGATTAAACACATAGCTACTAGTACAAACCCTCAACCCCGAGGGTGGACTACTCCCTCCTCATCATGGTGGCCGTCAGGATGGTGAAGATGGCCACTGGTGATGATTTCCCCCTCCGGCGGACTGCCGGAACAGGGTCTAGATTAGTTTTCGAAGGCTACAGAGGCCTGCGGCGGTGGAACTTCTGATGTAGGGTTACCCCGGGGGTTTTCGGAATATTTGGGAATTTATAGGGCGAAGAGGGGTGCGGGAGGGCGCCGAGGTGGGCAAAACCCACCTGGCCGCGCTTGGGCCCCAGGCGCGCCCTCATGGGTTGTGCCCCCCTCAGGGCACCTCCCAGGTGCTGCTCTAGCCCACTGGATGTTTTCTGGTCCATAAAAAATCCACAAAAAGTGTAGCGACCAGACCTCAAACGGTCCAATCTTTGTGCTTAGGTGTCATCCCTAGATCAGTAATGCTGACACCACACAGTACTTGAAGGATTTATAACAGAGTAGCAATCACACACTTATTACATCGAGAGTCTCAAAAGAGAACTTACCACAATAAATATGGCTTAAGGCCATCTAATAACGATAACAGCGGAAGGCTTGGAAGATAAGTGAGTCCATCAACTCCAATGGCATCACTAAGTATAGAACCACGACCTAAAAGCACCTTAATCATCGTCTGAAAAGTCTGCAACATTAACGTTTCAGCCCGAAACGGGTCAGCACATGGAATATGCTGGCAATGTAACACATAGTGAGCAATGAAAGAATAAGTCTATACCACATGCATATTTGGCTGGTGGAAAGCTCTATGGTTACAGTTTTTTTTGCGTAAAGCCAATTTTTCCCTACTGCAAAGGAATATAAATTTTATTCAACTATCATGGTGGTTGTTAAACATTGAGAATGGTTGACAACATTCTCAATCCCAATTAAACATCATCATTAAACAAAACCCAAAAAAATTTATTTTAGAGTAACATGATGAGATTCACATGATAATCCAGGTACTAGATACTCATGTCCATAACCAGGACACGGCTAACCATGATTAGTTTATACACTCTGCAGAGGTTTGTGCACTTTTTCCCACAAGACTCGATCACCTCCATTTGATTTCTCGCACTACATGGTGTTTGAGAAACGGATGACCGAGACATAGTCTTTTAGAAGCGCTAGCACCTTACGATCGGGTAGACCGTTACACCTACTTTCCCCTACATCCGGTAGTCTACCACTGTAAGAGTTTGCACGACTTAATCAACTATGCTAGAGCCCATAGTAGCTTGTGGCTGCAGACGGAAGTTTCTAGCATGAATAATCTCATGATCCCTTTGAGCCTGGGTGGCGGTCCAAAAAAAGAAACAGGCAATCGCTGGAATACCCAGGTGCCTCAATCCACCCAGATGTGTTTTTAAGTTGCCACCTTAGATAAACCATTAATTTAACAATCTCACATCTGTCATGGATTTCACTCACCTAATCCACGTCTACTAGCATAGCATGGCATAATAAGCAAACGTAGAAGTAACTCCCAAAGGTTTGATAATAACAGGTAATAGGTACTACCTCATCTACTCCCCAAACCCACAATTAAATTAGATCCTAATCATGCAATGTGTGAGGGTTGATCTAATGCAATAAAAACTGGGTAGTAGGAGGTATGATCAAAGTGTTACTTGCCTTGCTGATGATCCGCGAAACCTAGCGATTCGAAGTAGCAAGCGGCGCACTCCAGGTACTCTATCGCAAATAAACAAGCATACAATAAGTACTCAACTAATGCACAGGTAAAACTCGAATAAGAGATCTAACCAAAAAGTTCAACTTAAGAACTCCGGTTGGCAAAAAGAATCAAATCGAACGAAGCAACGAAAGACAAACAAGAAAAGAAACAAGCTTCGTTTACTATTCTGGATCTAGGGCAATTTTTACAGTGGCAAAAACTTGTTTGAGTTGGTTAAACGGAAAGAGGGTTTCGAGACGAAACTCCAGGCGCTTGAATCGCCTGATTCTGATAAACGAGCGAAAAGTTATACTAGAACGAAAAACGGATCGGGAATCGCGATCAGAAAAATCGCGGATTTAATCCGAGAAAAAGAAAACGATGAACAGATTAACGAACGGACGTTCGTTAACTGGATCTAATCGAAGAACGCGTTCGTTAAAACGAACGAACGCTCGCTAAATAGATAAACCGGAAAACCGATCTATTAAAAAAACGAACTAAAAAACCGAATGAAATCGACGGAAAACCGATCGGTTTCTCGAAAGGAAACCGGCGGCGGCGAGGTCAACCTCCGGCGGCGGCGGATCCGGCGGGCGGCGGCTCCAGCGGCGGCGGGTAGCGCGGCGGGCGGCGGCGGTAGGCTAGGCCGGCGGGGCAGCGGCTAGGGTTTGGTGGGGGGTCCGGCTGGGCCTCCCCGGCTTATAAAGCCGGCCCGGCCAAGTGTCCAGGTCGGACACGGCCCTGTAAGTCAGTTGCGTTTTTTTAAATAGTTACGCTCAGAAAAAAACAAAAGGAATACTAAACGGACTCCAAAAATCCCGAAATAAATTTTCCTTGGCTTCTAAAATCGAGCCGCACATGATGAAAATTTATTTGGGGCCTAAATGCAATTTTGGAAAACACGCATTTTTCCTAAATTCAAATAAAATAGCAAATAAAACCAAAATAAAATCTTATTTGATTTTTTTATTAAATCCTCAGTATTTCTTTATTTTTGGGAAAGTCATTTTATTCCCTCTCATATTTTGATAATAGAAATAATTGAAGATAAAATAAATAAAATCAAATGATCCTATTTTCAAAATTTGAGAAAACTCAAATATGAAAATCAAGAAATCCCCAACTCTCTCTGAGGGTCCTTGAGTTGTGTAGAATTTTCTAGGATTAGCCAAAATGCAATAAAATATGATATGCTATGATGATCTAGTGTATAACATTCCAAATTGAAAATTTGGGATGTTGCAAACCTACCCCCCTTAAGATGAATCTCGCCCTCGAGATTCGGGTTGGCTAGAAAATAGGTGAGGGTGGTCCTTTAGCAATTCTTCCTCTCGCTCCTAGGTGGCTTCATCCTCCATGTGGTGGCTCCACTGAACTTTGCAAAACTTTATAACCTTGCTGCGGGTGACTCGACTGGCATATTCTAGAATCTTGGTTGGTTTCTCTTCATTGGTCATATCACTGTCCAACTGAATCACTTCCAATGGCACTGTATCTCTCAGCGGTATATCAGCCATCTCTGCGTAGCAGTTCTTCAACTGGGAAACGTGGAACACGTTGTGAACTCCTGACAATCCTTCGGGCAATTCCAACTTGTAGGCTATTTCTCCCATACGCTCCAAAATTTTGTATGGGCCTACAAAACGTGGCGCTAACTTTCCCTTAACTCCAAAGTGCTTAACTCCTCGAAGTGGAGATACTCGAAGATAAACTCGGTCTCCGACTTCATAAACTGTCTCCTTGCGTTTAGAATCTGCGTAGCTCTTTTGCCTGGATTGAGCTAACTTGAGCCTATCGCGAATGAATTTCACTTTCTGTTCAGACTCCTTAATCAAATCCGGTCCAAACAACTGGCGGTCTCCAACTTCATCCCACGACAATGGGGTCCTGCACCTCCTTCCGTACAAGGCTTCGAAAGGGGCCATCTTTAAACTGGATTGATAGTTGTTGTTGTAAGAGAACTCTGCATATGGCAAATTCTCGTCCCAACTAGATCCGTAATCTAGCGCACAAGCTCTCAGCATATCCTCCAAAATCTGATTGACTCTCTCGGTCTATCCATCTGTCTGAGGATGGAAAGCTGTACTGAATTCTAGCCTGGTACGCAAAGTTTCATGCAACTAATTCCAGAACTTTGAGGTAAATTGGGTTCCTCTATCTGATACAATGCTCCTTGGAACTCCATGCAAACAGACGATCTTGGTCATGTATATCTTTGCCAACTTTGCACTAGTATAGGTAGTCTTCACTGGAATGAAATGAGCTACCTTTGTCGAACGATCGACTACAACCCATATCGAGTCATAGCCTGAACGAGTTCTGGGTAAACCCGTAATAAAATCCATGCCTAACTTATCCCACTTCCATTCGGGTATCGGCAATGGCTGCAGCAATCCTGCTGGCTTCTGATGCTCTGCCTTCACTTTCTGACATACCTCACAAACTGCTACATACTCCGCAATATCCTTCTTCATTCCGGTCCACCAGAAAGTATCCTTCAAATCCAAATACATCTTGGTATTTCCTGGGTGAATCAAATATGGTGAATCATGGGCCTCTTGCAGAATTAAGTTCCTGATCTCCGAATCATTAAGCACATAAACACGGTCTTCAAACCATAAGGTATCGTTCTCATCTTCACAAAATCCCTTAGCTTTTCCTTTGCTCATTTTCTCCTTTATAGAGGCAATCTCCTTGTTAGTCTTTTGGGCTTCTCTGATCTTATCCATCAAAGTAGACTGAATCTCCAATGCTGCTATATAGCCTCTTGGAACTATTTCCAAACATAGCTCTCGAAGATTTTTAGCTAACTCCCTTGGTAAATCTCCCGTCATTAAGGTGTTGACATGGCTTTTATGGCTCAACGCGTCAGCTACTACATTGGCCTTTCTGGGCTGATAATGCAATCTCATATCATAATCCTTGATGAGCTCCAACCATCTCCTTTGCCTGAGATTCAACTCCTTCTGCGTGAAAATATACTTCAATCTCTTGTGATCCGTGTACACCTTACAATGGTTTCCAATGAGAAAGTGTCTCCAGGTTTTCAATGCATGCACTACGGCTGCTAACTCCAAATCATGCGTAGCATAATTTAACTCATGAGGCTTAAGCTGTCGTGAGGCATATGAAACAAATCTTCCTTCCTGCATAAGTACTGCTCCAAGTCCTCGATGTGAAGCGTCGCAATACACCTCATAATCCTTGGTCTGATCCGGCAAAATCAACACAGGTGATGTAACCAAATGTTTCTTTAACTCCTGGAAACTAGCCTCACATTCCTCAGTCCATGTGAACTTGGTATCCTTTTTCAACAACTCCGTCATAGGCTTCGCAATCTTTGAGAAATTCTCAATAAACCTCCTGTAGTATCCTGCGAGTCCAAGAAAACTCCGAATCTCTCCAACTGTTGTTGGGGCTTCCCAATTTGTCACGGTATCAACCTTAGTGGGATCTACTGCTATACCTTCTCCGGATATAACGTGTCCGAGAAATCCAACTTCCTTCAACCAAAACTCACATTTGCTAAACTTGGCATATAACTGATGTTCTCTGAGCTTACCAAGTACCAAACTCAAATGCTCCTTATGCTCTTCTTCATTCTTCAAGTAAACCAGGATATCATCAATGAACACCATGACGAACTTATCCAAAACCTCCATTAATACTTTGTTCATCATGTTCATAAAATATGCAGGTGCGTTAGTCAGACCAAATGACATAACGGTATACTCATACAGCCCATACCTGGTGGTAAAGGCCGTCTTAGGTATATCCTGTTCTCGAATCTTCAACTGATGGTATCCTGATCGCAGATCGATCTTGGAAAATACCTTAGCTCCTTGCAATCGATCAAACAGATCATTGATCATTGGTAGTGGGTACTTGTTCTTGATGGTACTTCATTCAATCCTCGATAATCAACAACCATCCTTAACGATCCATCCTTCTCCACCACTAGAAGTACTGGCGATCCCCAAGGCGAAGAACTTGGGCGAATATATCCTTTATCCAGTAACTCCTTAATCTGCTTCTTAATCTCCACCAAATCCTTTGCGGGCATCCTATATGGTCTCTTTGATATTGGCCCTGTTCCTGGCAAAAGTTCAATCAAAAACTCAATATCTCTATCCGGTGGCATGCCTGGCAACTCCTCTGGAAATACATCAGGGAAATCCTTCACCACTGGTACTTCCTCCTGCACAACTCCTGTCAAACAATTTACTTGAGTCCTCTTTGGCACATGTCGGGATACATACTTGATCCTTCTCCCTTCTGGGGTGGTAAGCAAGATCGACTTACTTGCGCAATCGATGTTTCCTCCATACATCGACAGCCAATCCATACCCAGAATTACATCCAATCCTTGTGATTCCAAAATGATTAAATCCGAGGGAAACACATGCCTACCTATACTCAATGGCACTTGAAAACATCCTTGACTAGCCATATACTCCGCTCCTGGTGAGCTTACTAACATAGGTGTTCTAAGAACTTTGGTGGGCAGATTATACTTATCCACAAATCCCCTTGATATGTATGAATGCAATGCACCAGTATCAAAAAGAACGAGTGCAGTAAATGACTTAACCAAAAACTTACCTATTACAGCATCCGACTGCTCTTCAACCTCCTCCACGTTAACGTGGTTCACCTGTCCCCTATTGAAAGGGTTCGGCTTCTTCCCAGAGCTTCCATTGCCATTTCCATTCTGGGATTCAGGACATTCATTAGCATAATGTCCGGTCTTTTGGCACTTGAAACAAGTGACTTGGCTCAGGTCTCTCTTGGCTGGGGTTGATGGGTTGGTGCGGTTCTGGCCATTGCTTCCTCCATTCCCATTACCATTCTTGGTGTCATTGTGATTGTGCGAGCTACCTCCTCCATGGGTATGCTGAAAATGTCCTCCCGGTCTAGGGGTAAAATGTGGCTTCTGCTGAGCTCCTGAATTGTACTTCCCTTGTCCATACTTCCTCTTGCGGGTCTCAATCTGCTGCTGCTTCCCTTCAATCATAAGAGCATGGTCTACCAACTCCTGGTAGTTGTTGAAGGTTGCTACCATCAACTGCATGCTCCACTCATCATTCATTCCTTCCAGAAACTTTTCCTGCTTAGCTGCATCCGTAGCTACGCCATCTGGGGCATAACATGCTAACTTACTAAAGTCCTCCACATACTGGCCAATTGTCCTTCCTCCTTGGCGCAAGTTGCGGAACTCTCGCTTCTTCATGGCCATAGGTCCTGCTGAAACATGGGCCGTACGAAAAGCTTGCTGAAACTGGTCCCACGTGACAGTGTCGACAGGGAAAGTGGCTGTGAAATTCTCCCACCATGATGCTGCGGGTCCTTCAAGCTGATGCACGGCAAACTTCACCTTTTCCGCATCTGTGCATCCTGCGGTGGTCAACTCCCTTGTTGTCTTATGGAGCCAATCATCTGCTACTATCGGCTCGGTGCTACTGGAGAACTCCGGCGGATTCAGCCTAAGAAAACGGGCTAAGTGATCAACAGGTGGTGGTGGTGGGTTATTTTTGTTGTTCCCCTGATTCTGATTCTGGACTAGCAACTGCATCAATGTGTTCTGCTGCTAGATCAACTGGGTGAGCTCCGGTGGGAAGGTAAATCCGGGGTCACGTCTCGGAGGCATCTGAGGGTTTAGAAAAGATGAGATTTAAGAATAGAGAGGGGTCTAAAGAGAAAACACTACCCATATGCACATGAGGCAAAAGCAAACAATTCACTTCAATCAATCAAACAAGGCATACAATCGATCTAACTATCGCAAAAGTGCTCGGGCTACTATATTTACATGGTGGACTACTACTACTGATGGATGGTCTACTAGAAATATTCTTCGGTTGCAGACTCCACGATATCTGCTCCAGCTTCATCAACATAGTCATCATCGCTATCATCTGGATCCGAGTCGGTGTCGTCGATGATGATGTAGTCTTCCAGGCGAATCTCCTTGGGTTCTTCGTCTTCTTCTACTGGTGTAGGGCCTCCCATGAATATTCCGATCTTCTTGATCAGGTCGTCATTCTTCTCCACTAGTACCTCAATTTCCTCTTCATAATCTTCACGCGTAGCCTTCAGTTCTTCCTCCAGTTCCTTGATTCTTGTCCTCGCCTTCTTCAGATCTATCATGTCTGCGCACATCTGGTTCTCCTGGATAAAAGCTGCAACTGATCTATCCTTCCTGGTGTTGATCATCTCTCAGTGCTCATTGTCGTGGTTCTAACTCTGACAGTGATGTAGGGGGGTGAGTATGGAGAGGCTAGATCCTAGCTATTGGGAAGTTGTTACACGCGAGGTTTACGAGTTCAGGCCCTTCTCGGAGGAAGTAATAGCCCTACGTCTCGGAGCCCGGAGGCGGTCGACTGGATTATGCGTGTATGGATTACAGGGGTGCGAACCCTGCTTACTGAGGAGGGGGTGGCTTATATAGAGTTCACCGGCTCCCTCCTGCCCCCAGTAATGTAGGGTTTAAGGTACATTTAAGGTCGGGCGTTACTGGTAACGCCCCTAATAAAGATCTATAATGACCATAAAGACTACTTAACAGCTGACCGTTTGCCTGCGGAGTGACTATAGATCTCCCGGCGGTCGAGTGGTTGGCTTCATGGTCGAGTGATAGCTTCTTGGTCGAGTGTCTTGAACCTGTCGAGTGGGATGCCTTCAAGTCGATTGAAAGGTGATTTCTCCCAGGGGTGTCCTAGAGTAGGACTCTTCGGTCAGGTCCGTGTCCCTACCCTAGGTACATGTCTTCATCATTAGCCCCCGAATGGATCGAGGTTATAGTGGGGAAAGAGTTGGAGATCTTTCCGACTGGTTCTTCGGGCTATGTGAGCACCTCGTTTCGGGACAATCATCACGGATGACGTTGCCAACCTTTTTCAGTCGCCTTGATCCATTCCAGGCCTTCCGTCGAGTGAATTTCTTTGTTTGTGCCATACCGAGTGCCGGCGCGATCGGGGTCTTCTGTTTTTTAGCAAGTTGTTCTGCGGCCCACGGATGTCGCGGGATTTGGATTTTGGGAAGCGCGCGAGATGGGAGCAGCCGCAGTAATCGGAAGCGATAAAGCGGAAGTTCCTCGATCTCCGCGTCGCCTTTTTCGCCACGTACTGCGCGCGCGTCTGTTGCGGGATTTGACTGGATGGCCTGGGCCTACCGGTCAGCCACTCGGGAGCGGCCCCTTATAAGTTGCCGGCTCGGGGTTTCCAAGCCGTGCGCCCTCTTCTCCTTCCTTCTTCCTCTCTCCCTTTGCCAGTCTCTCTTCTACCTCCGCTCTCACCCTAACGCCGTGAGCCCGTGCGAGATCTCTCCGGCGACGATGGTGAAGGGCAAGACCACCACTTTGGAGCGCGCGAAGAAGGCGGCGGCGGCGGGGAAAGGGAAGAGATCTGCTCGGGGCGGATCCTCCTCCAGGACCGCTCTGCCCAAAGGTTGGATCCAGGGCGACTGGATGCCCTCGGTGCTCTGGCAAGAGGATCTTGACGACATGGTCGAGGGGGGAGCCATTCCCCATGAAGCTGCGCGTCTTCCGGAGGGAGAGATCGAACCTCAACCCCGTGACGGTGAGTGCGTGCTCCTAGCCACCCACATCGACCGAGGGTTTTCTCTGCCGCCCCATCCTTTCTTCCGGAGTTTCTTGAATTTCTTCGGAGCGCAGCTCCATCACTTTACCCCCAACTCCATAGTCTATCTTGCCGCGTTCATTTCCATGTGCGAGGCCTTCCTGGGTTGCCATCCGCATTGGGGGCTTTTCAAGCATATTTTCACTTGCCGCTCTCAGTCGGTTAAAAAGGCCAAGTCGAGTGATGAAAAGACGCAAGTGATCCAGCTGTGCGGGGGGCTGGCGATCCAAACGAGGGGGAAGAGCTGTTTTCCCTCTATCACATTCCCGGAGTCGGTCCGCGGCTGGCAGTCGACCTGGTTCTACTGCCAGGACCAGGCGACCCCCGGACAGTCGACTGGTCTTCCTCCTTTTTCCCTCGACCGAGCCGAGAAGCCTGTCTCTCTGAAAGTCACGCCGGAGGAAAGGGCCCAGGTCAAGGTGTTGGCGGGTCGAGTGGTTGAGCTTGTCCGTGAGGGGGTGACTGGGATGGACCTGTTAGAGGTCTTTCTCCAGAGGCGCATTCAACCGCTCCAGGCGCGAGACCACCCGATGTGGCTGTATTCTGGCCTTGACGACACCACTCGGATCCACCCGGAGGAGGTCACCGATGAGATGCTGGAGGGGTGGCTGTCAAGTATCACGGGGAACAAAGACAACCCCCGAGGAGCCATAAGGGTAATTCCACTCGACAACTCATATGAAGTGGACCAGGTATGTCTTTGTGTCGGATATTTGGCCTTCTGTATTGGTCTTCTTTGGATAAGTCAATTGACTTTCGCCCTGTATGTTGTCTTCCAGGCGACCACTGAGATGTACTCAACGCCCAACGGGGCACAAGGGTCGACTGAGGAAGGTGAGGGGAGCGGAGGCGAGAGCGGGGACGACCAGGGCGAGTGGGAGTCCGACGGTGAGGGAGATGAAGGCGACGACATCTTCTCCAGCGAAGAGGAGGAGGAGGCAGCCCTCCCGCCCAGAGGGGCGGTCCAAGCTCACCCACGATCCAGCGCGGGAACGTGACAAGGCGACTGCTCCTGTTGGGCAGTCGTCGAAACGCCCTCGGACTTCTTCACCTCCGCCGATCGGGAAGGCTCCTAAGCACCCACGAGTGACGCCATCCAAGCCGCCCAAGGCCTTGCCCAAGATGAAGATTGCTGTTCCCACCATTTCTGGGTAACAACAACACTTGCTTTCCTTTGTCGACTATGGACGGATCCTTGGTCGATTCACTGAGCCAATTGACCAACTTTCGAGATTTGCAGTGGTGCAACTTCTGAGGTCTCCGCCAGGAATGACGACCACGAGATGGAGGACGCTGTCACCTCCAACCCTGGTACGATCACTGACGTTCCTGCTTTTGAGTCGACTGAAACTTTATTGCGATTGAATGTTTTCCTTGCAGCTCCTCCTCATGTTATTGACCTCCCGGACGACGACGACGACGGACCACTGAGGGTGAAGAGGAAGAAGAAGGCGTTGGCTGGCAAGACTCTGCAATCCACTCCGGCGCCTGAGGCCGCGGTTCGGGACGATGGCGAACCCACTCGGGCTTCCGTGACTTTCGTTGTTCCTCTGACGAGTGTGCGGCCTTCAGCGTCGACTGCGGATCCGTCTTCGCTTTTTGCTGCGTACCCCGTCCCTGAGGACCAAGCGGCTGCTGCGAAGGAGGCTGTACGCCAGGCTGGAGTCATGATGGAACAGGTGAAAGTGGCTCAGGAGGCTTGCCAGGCGGCATATGACGCGAGCTCGGCTCTTCAAAGTAATGTCCAGGTCAGTCGACTTCAACACTTGGTCTGTTTCGATATGTCCTTTGAAGATTCTCTTTTCCGAAGGTCTTTAAGTTTGTACACCCAGTGGGTGTGTTTGCCAATTCTTGGAGGAGTGGGGGCACGCTAAGTGCACCCACTGGGTGTAGTCCCCGAGACTACGGTGGACTGCTGGCGGTCGACTGTAGTCTTTAAATTGAGTTGTTGTAGTTGAATTTCTTCGCTCTGTCTGATCGGGTCATGTCGAATGGAACGGAATCCTGTCGACTGCGGGCAGTCGACGTCTTTCTCTCTCTCTTTTTTACTGTGGGGGCACGCTGAGTGCACCCACTGGGTGTAGCCCCCGAGGCTACTGTCGAATGTTTTGCTTCGGCTGTAGTCTTAGAAACTCTGTTATTGTCTCTTAACTGCTCGGAAGCAGCTTGTCTTGGACTCGACTTCAGGGATCGGTCGAGTGGGATAGGAACCGGTGAGGGCACGCTGAGTGCACCCACTGGGTGTAGTCCCCGGGACTATGGTGGACTGCTGGCAGTCGACCGTAGTCTTAGTATTTACTGCCTTTGTTGCTTTTTCCTTTTTACTGAAATTGTAACTCCTCCTCTTTAACTTCAGAAATCTTGTGATCTTGGAACCCGCTTGGCTGACTTGGAGAAGCAGCAAATTCAAATGAACCTTGATCTGGAGCTGGCCAGGACAGAACTGTAGACGGTCAGAGACGGCGCCGCAGGTAAGACGTCTTTGTCGACTGGTTAGTTTTTAGGCTTGAGTATCTTTTCGCTTTCTCCGACTCAATCATCATTTTTTGCAGAAAAACTAAAAGAAGCTCTGGCGAAGAAGGATCAGTACTTGGCTGCTGCCCGTAAGGAGGCTGATGACAAGACCGCTCTGGCCGCACAGAAGCTAGCTTCGGTCGACCACTTAGAACAAGAGAATACCAAGCTCAAGACCGCTCTGAATGAAGCCAACAGGGAGTGTTCACGTTGGAAGAAGGAGAACCTCACCCTGAGCGAGAAGCTGGAAAGCCTCGCTCGCGGGAGAAACGACCTGGAGAGCTACTTGGGGAGCCTCGCCAAGAAGTTGTACCTTAAGCTTGAAGGTGCGCATTCAGTTCTGACTGGTTTTTGAGTCGACTCATTCTGTGAAAATTGTCTTATCCTTGAATCTTGTATGCAGAGCTTTGCCAGAATTTTGAAGAGGAGACCAGTCGAGTGGAGCCGAGCTTGGACCCTGTTAACTCTCTTGTGAAGGACGAGGCCGCAATGAACGTGCTCCGTCTGGAGTCTCGTGTTGACGGCGTCGTGGATTACTTGGCTCAACTGAAGGTTGCCATGATGCGGATCCACCCGACACTTTGGCCGGAATCTACGCTCCAGAATGATCTCGAGTCTCTGATGACCCGACTCAATGGAATCTCTGACCGAGTGCAGGAGTGGAAGAAGTCTTCAGCTCGGTGTGGCGCTGACGTGGCTCTGTCCCTGGTCCACGTCCATTGTAAGGAGGTGCGGGAGGAGAAGCTGGCCGCCATCCAAGTCGCCAACACGAGGAAGCACAACTTCCAGGACTTCATGGAGACATTTATTGCTGCTGCTACCCGCATCGCAGATGGGATCGACTTGGATGAGTTCGTGGCCCCTGCCAGTCCTCCTCCTCCTGAGGAATGAAAAAACTTGCCTCGGAATGCCGAGTGTATTTTGTAAACCGTTAAACTCTGCCTTAAATTTGCCTCGGAATGCCGAGTGGAAGTGTAACAGTTAAACTCTGCCGAGCCGGGGGCTCGAGTACTTTGACCTGAGGTTTCTGGGACCTTTTAGGCTTTATCCGTAATTGATTTGTCGTTGAATCTCTTTGTGGACGACCCGTCGAGTGGAATTTGATCTTCACTCGAAATAACTTTGTGTCTGTGGTGCAGCTCCGAAGGAGAAGGTGGCAGTCGACCTGCCTCTCGTCGTCCTTGGGACATGAGAAGTGTTTCATACTTAGGCGAGCGCTGGGCTGCAGCTAAGCCTCCGAGCGGGAGGTTTGCTCTCGCTCGGTAGGATTTTAAACTTAGGCGAGTGTTGACTGCAGCTAAATCTCTTCGTAGGAGAACTTAGGCGAGTGCTGGACTGCAGCTAAGCCCCCGAGTCGGGGGTTTGCTCTCCACTCGGTAGGATTTTTCAAACTTAGGCGAGTGCTCACCGCAGCTAAGTCTCTTTGTAGGAGAGCTTAGGCGAGTACTGGACTGCAGCTAAGCCCCCGAGTGGGAGGTTTGCTCTCCACTCGGTAGGATTTTTCAAACTTAGGCGAGTGCTGACCGCAGCTAAGTCTCTTCGTAGGAGAGCTTAGGCGAGTACTGGACTGCAGCTAAGCCCCCGAGTGGGAGGTTTGCTCTCCACTCGGTAGGATTTTTCAAACTTAGGCGAGTGCTGACCGCAGCTAAGTCTCTTCGTAGGAGACCTTAGGCGAGTGCTGCACTGCAGCTAAGCCCCCGAGTGGGAGGTTTGCTCTCCACTCGGTAGGATTTTTTCAAACTTAGGCGAGCGCCGGACTGCAGCTAAGTCTCTAAATGAGAGAACTTAGGCGAGTGCTGGACTGCAGCTAAGCCCCCGAGTGGGAGGATCGCTCTCCACTCGGTAGGATTTTTTCAAACTTAGGCGAGCGCTGGACTGCAGCTAAGTCCCTAAATGAGAGAACTTAGGCGAGTGCTGGACTGCAGCTAAGCCCCCGAGTGGGAGGATCGCTCTCCACTCGGTAGGATTTTTTCAAACTTAGGCGAGCGCCGGACTGCAGCTAAGTCTCTAAATGAGAGAACTTAGGCGAGTGCTGGACTGCAGCTAAGCCCCCGAGTGGGAGGATCGCTCTCCACTCGGTAGGATTTTTTCAAACTTAGGCGAGCGCCGGACTGCAGCTAAGTCTCTAAATGAGAGAACTTAGGCGAGTGCTGGATTGCAGCTAAGCCCCCGAGTGGGAGGATCGCTCTCCACTCGGTAGGATTTTTTCAAACTTAGGCGAGCGCCGGACTGCAGCTAAGTCTCTAAATGAGAGAACTTAGGCGAGTGCTGGACTGCAGCTAAGCCCCCGAGTGGGAGGATCGCTCTCCACTCGGTAGGATTTTTTTCAAACTTAGGCGAGCGCCGGACTGCAGCTAAGTCTCTAAATGAGAGAACTTAGGCGAGTGCTGGACTGCAGCTAAGCCCCCGAGTGGGAGAATCGCTCTCCACTCGATAGGATTTTTTCAAACTTAGGCGAGACGGATTCGCAGCTAAGTCACCCACTGGGGGATTTCGTATGTAAAAAAAAGTGACAACAATTAATGGAACACTCTTGCCTTTGATAAAAACGAACTGCGGGAATTTTTCTTATTACATCTCGTCCAAGGTTGAGCTCAAGTGTAAAAGGGGCGGAGTAGTTCCGCATTCCAAGCTCGAGGCTCGTCGATCTGGTGATCAACATTGAAGAGGTGATACGCTCCATTGTGGAGGACTCTGGTGATGATGAAGGGACCTTCCCAAGTGGGAGCAAGCTTGTGTGGTTTCTGTTGATCCACTCGGAGGACCAAATCTCCTTCTTGGAAGGCTCGACTCTTCACATTCCGGGCGTGGAATCGACGCAAGTCTTGCTGATAAATGGTCGATCTGATCATGGTCATCTCCCTCTCTTCTTCGAGGAGGTCGACTGCGTCTTGCGGGCCTGTTCTGCTTCATCTTCGGTGTAAAGCTCGACTCGGGGCGCGTTGTGAAGAAGATCACTTGGCAGAACCGCTTCGGCTCCATAAACCAGAAAGAATGGAGTTCTTCCAGTCGACCGGTTAGGGGTGGTCCTCAATCCCCACAGAACTGACGGAAGCTCGTCGACCCAAGCACCTGCCGCGTGCTTGAGATCACGCATCAGCCGAGGTTTTAGTCCTTTAAGAATCAGACCATTTGCTCTTTCAGCTTGCCCATTCGACTGAGGATGCGCGACCGACGCGTAGTCGACTCGTGTGCCTTGAGAGGCGCAAAAGGCTCTGAACTGGTCTGAATCGAAGTTTGAGCCATTGTCAGTGATGATGCTGTGAGGGACTCCATATCTGAATGTTAGTCCTCTGACGAAACTAATAGCAGTGCCAGCATCGAGGTTCTTGATGGGTTTAGCTTCAATCCACTTGGTAAACTTGTCGACTGCCACAAGCACATGGGTGAAACCGCTCCTACCTGTTCTCAGAGGACCGACCATGTCCAGTCCCCAGACAGCGAAGGGCCAGACGAGTGGAATGGTCTTCAGGGCTGATGCGGGTTTGTGGGACATGTTGGAGTAGAACTGACACCCCTCACACTTGTCAACTATCTCCTTTGCCATCTCATTTGCTCTTGGCCAGTAAAATCCCGCCCGGTATGCTTTGGCCACAATGGTTCGGGAGGATGCATGGTGACCGCAGGTCCCCGAATGGATCTCATCAAGGATCATCTGACCTTCTTCCGGAGTTATGCACTTCTGACCGATTCCAGTTGCGCTTTCTCTGTACAACTGCCCCTTTATGACTGTGAAGGCCTTGGATCAGCGGACAATCTGTCGAGCCTCTTCCTCGTCCTCTGGGAGCTCTTTCCTTAGGATATACCCGATGTATGGTATCGTCCAGTCGGGAGTGATGGCCAAGACTTCCATGATCAGGTCGACCACAGCAGGAACTTTGACTTCAGTCGGATCTGTGGCACTTTTCGGTTGTGGGGCTTCTTCTGTGAAAGGATCCTCCTGGACTGACGGAATGGCTTCTCTCTTGGAGCCTATCTTTGCCAGATCATCGGCTGCTTGATTTTTGAGTCGGGGGATGTGATGAAGCTCTAACCCCTCGAATTTCTTTTCTAGCTTTCTCACTGCGTTGCAATAACCAGTCATAGCCGGGCTTCTGACGTCCCACTCCTTCATTACCTGATTAACCACCAAATCTGAGTCGCCGTAGACCATGAGGCGACGGACGCCGAGTGAAATGGCCATGGGCAACCCATACAGAAGTGCTTCATACCCTACTTCATTGTTGGAGGAATCGAAGTGAATCTGGAGGACGTATCTGAGCTTTTCTCCTTGGGGGGAGACTAGAACTACCCCAGCACCGGAACCATTCAGCATCTTAGATCCATCGAAGAACATGGTCCAGTGCTCCGAGTGAACTTGAGTCGGAAGCTGCTGTTCAATCCACTCGGCGACGAAATCTGCGATTGCTTGGGACTTAATAGCCTTCTTTGCTTCAAACCTGATATCTAAGGGAAGGAGTTCAATCGCCCACTTGGCCACTCGACCAGTTGCATCTCTGTTATGCAGTATCTCTGATAGTGGGGCGTCGCTGACGACTGTAATGGAGTGGTCAGAGAAGTAATGTGCAACCTTCTTCGTGGTCATGTAAATCCCATATACAAGCTTCTGGTAGTGAGGGTATCTTTGTTTTGAAGGGGTCAAAACTTCAGACAGATAATAGACTGGGCGCTGAACTCTGAAGGCCTTTCCTTCTTCTTCCCGCTCGACCGTGAGTACTGTACTGACAACTTGTCCCGTGGCCGCAATGTACAGCAGCAGAGGCTCTTTGCTGATTGGGGCAGCAAGCACCGGCTGGGTGGAGAGCAGAGCTTTGAGTTCTGCAAACGCTGCGTCAGCTTCTGGAGTCCACTCGAACTTGTCAGACTTCTTCATCAGTCGGTAGAGAGGCAACGCCTTTTCACCGAGGCGAGAAATGAATCGACTTAAAGCGGCCAAGCAGCCTGTAAGCTTTTGGACATCGTGCACGTGTACAGGACGCTTCATCCGGAGTATGGTGCCAATTTTCTCAGGATTGGCGTCGATACCTCGTTCGGAAACGAGAAAACCGAGTAACTTTCCGCCTGGAACTCCGAATGTGCATTTTGACGGATTGAGCTTGATATCATACCTCCTGAGGTTGACAAAGGTTTCGGCAAGGTCAGCTCGCAGGTCGGAACCTTTGCGTGACTTGACCACAATATCATCCATGTATGCCTCCACATTCCGACTGATTTGAGTGAGTAAACACTTCTGAATCATTCTCATGAACGTGGCTCCGGCGTTCTTGAGGACGAACGGCATAGTGACATAACAGAAGCATCCGAATGGGGTGATGAAAGATGTTTTGATTTCGTCGGGTCCATACAGACGGATCTGATGGTACCCGGAATAAGCATCTAGAAAAGACAATCTCTCGCACCCCACAGTCGAGTCGACTATTTGGTCGATGCGAGGGAGAGGAAAATGATCTTTCGGGCAGGCCCGATTGATATGTTTGAAATCAATGCACATGCGAAGTGACTTGTCCTTCTTGGGGACCATGACGACATTGGCGAGCCACTCGGAGTGGTAAATTTCTCGGATGAACTCTGCTGCTAAGAGCCGAGCCACCTGCTCGCCAATGGCTTGCTTCTTCTGGACGGCGGACCGTCGAAGATGTTCCTTCACAGGCTTGAATTTTGGGTCGACCCATAGACGGTGCTCAGCCAGCCCCCTGGGAACTCCAGGCATGTCGGAGGGTTTCCATGCGAAGATGTCCTAGTTCTCACGGAGGAGCTGGATGAGCGCTTCTTCCTATTTGGAGTCAAGCGTCGTTGAGATGTGAGTTGGGGCAGCATCGGGGTCGGTCCGGTGAATGTCGACTGTTTTTGTTTCACCGGACGACTGAAAAGCTGATTCTGAAGCAGGCTTCTTGGCTCGTAGCAACTCGCTTGGGTCGGCAGTCTTTTGGTACTCTTGCAGCTCGACCACTGCCATCTGAGCATCTGCAATCTTTGAGCCCTTCTGAAAGCACTCTTCCGCCTTCTTCCGATTGCCTGTGATAGTGATCACACCTTTGGGGCCAGGCATCTCCAGTTTGAGGTACACGTAACATGGCCGGGCCATGAAGCGTGCGTAAGCTGGCCTGCCCAAAATGGCGTGATAAGCACTTTGGAAGTCCACGACCTCGAATGTCAACTTTTCCTTGCGGTAATTCTTTGAATCACCGAAAACCACATCAAGAGCGATCTGGCCGAGTGATTGGGCTTTCTTCCCAGGAATGACTCCATGGAAACTCATGTTACTGGTGCTGAGTCTGGACATCGGAATGCCCATTCCTTTCAATGTTTCAGCATACAGTATGTTCAGGCCACTGCCTCCATCCATCAGGACTTTAGTCAGTCGAGTGCCTTCAACAATTGGGCCGACCACCAAAGCTTGCCTCCCAGGGGTGGCAATGTGCGTCGGGTGATCAGACTGGTCGAATGTGATGGCAGTCTGAGACCACTTCAGGTAACTGGGTGTTGCCGGGGCAACCATGTTCACCTCTCGGTTAATGACTTTCAGTCGACTTTTGCTTTCGACATCGGCAAAAATCATCAGGGTGGAATTGACTTGGGGGTATCCATCGTCACTGTCTTCCTTGTCCTTGACTCTGTCCGACTCTTTTTCCTTATCCTTGGACTGTTTTCCTTGGAACTGCTGGATCAGGAGCCGGCACTATCGAGTGGTATGCTTTGGGTAAATAAAATTACCCTCTTCATCCTTCTTGGTGTGGATGTGACATGGCAGATCCAAAACATCATTTCCGTCTTGATCCTTGACTTTTTTGGGCTTCCAGGTGCCCTTGGGTTTTCCCTTGAAGTTTCCCTGGGCTACGGCCAGGGCCTCTCCAGGAGCGGCTGGCTCGGCCTTCCGCTTCTGCTTCCGACTGGAATTGCCTCCAGTTTCCTGGGCGATTGCTTTCTGCTTGCCACTCCGGAGTCGATCTTCGTCTTCTCCGTTAGCATACTTGGTGGCAATCTCCATCATCCGATTCAGAGACATCTCTCCAGTTCGACCGAACTTCAGATTCAATTCTCTGTATTTAACACCTTCCTTGAAGGCACAAACTGCTTGATGGTCTGGCACGTTCTCAACCGAGTGATGCAGCGTGATCCACCTCTGGATGTATTCCCTCAGAGTTTCATTCGGCTTCTGCACGCAAGACGGCAGCTCGGTTAGGCCTGCAGGTCGCTTGCATGTTCCTTCAAAGGTTGTGATAAACACTCGGGAGAGGTCCTCCCAAGTGTAAATGATGCTGGGTGCCAACTGATTTAGCCATGCTCTGGCCGAGCCCTCTAACATGAGAGGCAAATGCTTCATGGCCACCTTGTCATTGCCACCGCCAATCTGTACAGCCACTCGGTAATCTTCGAGCCAGGTGTCAGGCTTAGATTCACCGGTAAACTTGCCGATTCCAGTCGCCAACCTGAAATTGGGAGGTATCACTGCGGCTCTGATGGCTCGACTGAAACACTCTGGCCCTGAAGCACGTACTCTGCTGCTGGCAGGCGCATCTCTGTTGTGGCCTTCTCGATGAGCTCTGTTCCTGTCAACCAAACCTTGAACGAGGATGGATCTGGCATCAAAGCCTGGGTCTCTGGGGTCGACTAGAATCCTCTGCCCAACACTATGAGGGCGTCTGTCATCTTGCCGTCGAGGCGCATATGACCCACTCCTCGGTGGAGGGGTTCGCACTCGACATCGATCATCACGGTCGAATCGGTGATCATACTGCTCATTCCTCCTGTACTGATCATGCTGGCCACCACGTCCCTCACGCCTCGGGGGCGATCTCGGGCTGTGAGCTGACTCGACTGTATCTGTTGCGACAGACCGACTGTGGATCCTATTCCGCGACTGTGAGACAGCGGAATTTTGGTCTCCCGCCGCCCGGAGCAATGCTCTGATCTGTAACAAGCCCTTGCCAGCCTCTGACTGGGAGGGCTGAATCGATTCTGCTATACGGGCCGCGGCGGCCAGATTCTGAACTGGGGTTCGATATACCTGCGTCGGCGGGAAGAGCTGGCGTCGACTAGACTCGGGAGCCCGCTGACGCGCTTGCTCGTCGAGTGCTTGCTGGAGATTCTCCAGTCGAGTGCGCTCGGCCAAGTTGGCCAAACGCGCGTCCTCCAAGGCCCGGGCCTCGGGGGTGTCTCCGACGATAGGAGTGTGGAGCGCGTCCATGTTCCGGCGGCGAAGCTCCTCTCGCTGCAATGATGTGAGAGGTTCGGGGAGATACTCATCGTGGGGATGCGACGGATCGCCCCCACCCGCGCCTCCATGGTGCGAGGGAAACCGGGGGGGCTGTGTGTTCCATCAACCGCCAGAACCTCAGCCGCTGGATCGCTGCTGTCGCACTCGGATGCGGTCTCCACGGAGCCAGTCGATAGGTCGAACAGGCCGTAGAGGGATTCGACGGGCTCGATGGCCGTGACTTGCGGGGCCGCCGATTGGCGGGCCACGGCGTGCCTCACCCACCGCTGAAGTCTTGACCGACCGGAGCGCCTGCGCTGGTGGGAGACAGGGCGGGGAGACGATACGGTGGCTGACCCATATTGGGTCGATGGTTGCCACAGGAGGACGCCACGAACGCATGCGCGGAAATGTGTCGCACCGCGGGCGGGGAGCGCGTCGATATCGAGCGGTGCCTCCTGAAGCCAGGCGGAGTCGTCGACGATGAAGGTGAGCGCGCCGAGACGGATCTCGCGGTCCTCCACCAAAACTCCGCAAGAAAACATGATCAAAGGGATCGAGAAAAATCACAACTTCTCCAACTAAGCGCTAAGATTCCAGCCCCACGGTGGGCGCCAACTGTCGTGGTTCTAACTCTGACAGTGATGTAGGGGGGTCAGTATGGAGAGGCTAGATCCTAACTATTGGGAAGTTGTTACACGCGAGGTTTACGAGTTCAGGCCCTTCTCGGAGGAAGTAATAGCCCTACGTCTTGGAGCCCGGAGGCGGTCGACTGGATTATGCGTGTATGGATTACAGGGGTGCGAACCCTGCTTACTGAGGAGGGGGTGGCTTATATAGAGTTCGCCGGCTCCCTCCTGCCCCCAGTAATGCAGGGTTTAAGGTACATTCAAGGTCGGGCGTTACTGGTAACGCCCCTAATAAAGAGCTATAATGACCATAAAGACTACTTAACAGCTGACCGTTTGCCTGCGGAGTGACTATAGATCTCCCGGCGGTCGAGTGGTTGGCTTCATGGTCGAGTGATAGCTTCTTGGTCGAGTGTCTTGAACCTGTCGAGTGGGATGCCTTCAAGTCGATTGAAAGGTGATTTCTCCCAGGGGTGTCCTAGAGTAGGACTCTTCGGTCAGGTCCGTGTCCCTACCCTAGGTACATGTCTTCATCACTCATCTCGGCGCCCACAAATCTGGTAGATAGTATCCTTGAGATCATTGCGGTAAACTTCTCCAATGCGTCCCATGGCGATGTGAGCTGCCATGCTCTTTCCTAGATTCCAAGTTGGTGCATCAAAAGAAAACTCTATGGGCTCAATGACTGGCATGAACGTCCTTCCTGGAACTTGAACTTGAATCATCCAGCGCTCTTCTTCAGGTAGAGTGGCGTTGTAGGTCCCGGTGAAGCTTGGTACTCCTATGTTCAGGTATCTAGTGACTTCCTTCAAGTGGCGTCCAAAGGGTGTTTCTTCATCCGGTTGCATGAAGTTATTCCTTGCATCCGCCATCCTAAAAGAGTAGAAAAGATGAGAGGTCAGAATGAGAAGAGAGTGAGTAGTGATCTAGGTCTTTTAGCTTAGTGCTCGTGTCCTACAGTCAGCGTGTGCTCTGATACCATCTTGTAGCGACCAGACCTCAAACGGTCCAATCTCTATGCTCAGGTGTCATCCCTGGATTAGTAATGCTGACACCAAACAGTACTTGAAGGATTTATAACAGAGTAGCAATCACACACTTATTACATCGAGAGTCTCAAAAGAGAACTTACTACAATAAATATGGCTTAAGGCCATCTAATAACGATAACAGCGGAAGGCTAGGAAGATAAGTGAGTCCATCAACTCCAACGGCATCATTGAGTATAGAACCACGACCTAAAAGCACCTTAATCGTCGTCTGAAAAGTCTGCAACATTAACGTTGCAGCCCGAAACAGGTCAGCACATGGAATATGCTGGCAATGTAACACATAGAGAGCAATGAAAGAATAAGTCTATACTACATGCATATTTGGCTGGTGGAAAGCTCTATGGTCACAGTTTTTTTGCGTAAAGCCAATTTTTCCCTACTGCAAAGGAATATAAATTTTATTTAACTATCATGGTGGTTGTTAAACATTGAGAATGGTTGACAGCATTCTCAATCCCAATTAAACATCTTCATTAAACAAAACCCAACAAAATTTATTTTAGAGTAACATGATGAGATTCACATGATAATCCAGGTACTAGATACTCAAGATGTTCATAAACGGGGACACGGCTAACCATGATTAGTTTATACACTCTGCAGAGGTTTGTGCACTTTTCCCCACAAGACTCGATCGCCTCCGTTTGATTTCTCGCAATACATGATGTTTGAGAAATGGATGACCGAGACATAGCCTTTCATAAGCGCTAGCACCTTACGATCGGGTAGACCGTTACACCTACTTTCCCCTACATCTGCTAGTCTACCACTGTAAGAGTTCGCACGACTTAATCAACTATGCTAGAGCCCATATTAGCTTGTGGCTGCACACGGAAGTTTCTAGCATGAATAATCTCATGATCCCTTTGAGCCTGGGTGGCGGTCCAAAAAAAGAAACAGGCAATTGCTGGAATACCCAGGTGCCTCAATCCATCCAGATGTGTTTTTAAGTTGCCACCTTAGATAAACCATTAATTTAACAATCTCACATCTTTCATGGATTTCACTCACCCAATCCACGTCTACTAGCATAGCATGGCATAATAAGCAAACGTAGAAGTAACTCCCAAAGGTTTGATAATAACAGGTAATAGGTACTACCTCATCTACTCCCCAAACCCACAATTTAATTAGATCCTAATCATGCAATGTGTGAGGGTTGATCTAATGCAATAAAAACTGGGTAGTAGGAGGTATGATCAAAGTGTTACTTGCCTTGCTGATGATCCGCGAAACCTAGCGATTCGAAGTAGCAAGCGGCGCACTCCAGGTGCTCTATCGCAAATAAACAAGCATACAATAAGTACTCAACTAATGCACAGGTAAAACTCGAATAAGAGATCTAACCAGAAGGTTCAACTTAAGAACTCCGGTTGGCAAAAAGAATCAAATCGAACGAAGCAATGAAAGACAAACAGTAAAAGAAACAAATCGAACGAAGCAAGAGAAAAAGAAAACGACGAACAGATTAACGAACGGACGTTCGTTAACTGGATCTAATCGAAGAACGCATTCGTTAAAACAAACGAACGAGCGAACGAACGCTTGCTAAATAGATAAACCGGAAAAACCGATCTATTAAAAAAACGAACTAAAAAACCGAACGAAACCGACGGAAAACTGATCGGTTTCTCGAAAGAAAACCGGCGGCGGCGAGGTCAACTTCTGGCGGCGGCGGATCAGGCGGGCGGCGGCTCCGACAGCAGCGGCGGCGCGTGGAGCGGCGGGCGGCGGCGCGCGGCGCGGCCGGTGGCGGCGGCGGGCTAGGGCGGCGGGGCGCGGCTAGGGTTTGGTGGGGTGTCCGGCTGGGCCTCCCCGGCTTATAAAGCCGGCCGGGCGAAGTGTCCAGGTCGGACACGGCCCGGTAAGTCGGTTGCAGTTTTTTTAAAATAGTTACGCTCAGAAAAAAACAAAAGGAATACTAAACGGACTCCAAAAATCCTGAAATAAATTTTCCCCAGCTTCGAAAATCGAGCCGCACAGGATAAACATTTGTTTGGGGCCTAAATGCAATTTTGAAAAATGCGCATTATTCCTAAATTCAAATAAAATAGCAAATAAAACCAAAATAAAATCTTATTTGATTTTTTTATTAAATCCTCAGTATTTCTTTATTTTTGGGAAAGTCATTTTATTCCCTCTCTCATATTTTGATAATAGAAATAATTGAAGATAAAATAAATAAAATCAAATGATCTTGTTTTCAAAATTTGAGAAAACTCAAATATGAAAATCAAGAAATCCCCAACTCTCTCCGAGGGTCCTTGAGTTGCGTAGAATTTTCTAGGATCAGCCAAAATGTAATAAAATATGATATGCAATGATGATCTAGTGTATAACTTTCCAAATTGAAAATTTGGGATGTTACAAAAATTTTCGCGGTGTTTGGACAAATTTGGGATGTTACAAAACGTTTCGCGGTGTTTGGACTCCGTTTGACATTGATTTCCTGCGATGTAAAAAACAAGCAAAGAACAGCAATTGGCACTAGGTCAACAAGTTAGTCCCAAAAAATGATACAAAGTTTCTATAAAATGAATGTAAAACATCCACGAATGATAATATAACAACATGAATACTTCATAAATTATAGATACGTTGGATAAGTGAAGCACATAGACTAAAACTACTTAGGTCAAAAGATATTAGTGAAGCACATAGAGTATTTTATCAAATTTTAATTCATGTATGGCTCTCTCAAAAGGTGTGTACAGGAAGGATGATTGTGGCATACTAAGACACAAAGACACAAATAATACAAGACACTCCAAGCAAAACACATATCATGTTGGTGAATAAAAATATAGCTCCAAGTAAATTACCGATGGAAGTGGACGAAAGAGGGGATGCCTTCCGGGGCATCCCAAAGCTTTGACTTCTTGGTGTCCTTGGATTATCTTGGGGGTGCCATGGGCATCCCCAAGCTTAGGCTCTTTCCACTCCTTGTTCCATGATCCATCAAAAGAATTCACCCAAAACTTGAAAACTTCACGACACAAAACTAAAAATAGAAAACTCGTGAGCTCTGTTCGCGAAAAAAACAAAAGACCACTTCAAGGTACTGTAATGAACTCATTCTTTATTTATATTAGTTTTAAACCTACTTTATTCCAACTTCTCTATGGATTATAAACTATTTTACTAGCCATAGATTCATCAAAATAAGCAAACAACACACGAAAAAACAGAATCTGTCAAAAACAGAACAGTCTGTAGTAATCTGTAGCTAGCGCAAGATCTGGAACCCCAAAATTTTGAAAATAAATTGATGGACGTGAGGAATTTATCTATTAATCATCTTCAAAAAGAATTAACTAAATAGCACTCTTCAAATAAAAATGACAGCAGTTTTCGTGAGCGCTAAAGTTTCTGTTTTTTACAGCAAGTTCAACAAGACTTTCCCCAAGTCTTCCGAACGGTTCTACTTGGCACAAACACTAATTAAACACAAAAAACACAACCAAAACAGAGGATAAATAATTTATTTATTAAATAACAGCATAGAAAAATATTGGGTTGTCTCCCAACAAGCGCTTTTCTTTAAAGCCTTATAGCTAGGCATTGATAATTTTAATGATGCTCACATGAAAGACAAGAATTGAAGCACAAAAGGAGCATCATAAAGCATGTGACAAACACATCTAAGTCTAACATACTTCCTATGCATAGGCATCTCATAGGCAAACAAATTATCAAGGCAAGCAAACACTAGCATATGCAAGGAGGAGGAAAGAAACAATAGCAATCTCAACATAACAAGAGGTAATTTAGTAACATGAAAATTTCTACAACCATATTTTCCTCTCTCATAGTAATTACATGTAGGATCATAAGAAAATTCAACAATATAGCTATCACATAAAATATTCTCAACATGATCCACATGCATGCAAAGTTGGCACTTCTCCGAAATAGTTGGATTAACATTAACTAAATTCATGACCTTCCCAAACGCACTTTCAAGATCAAAAGAAGAATCACCCCAATCATGATCATTGCAACAAGTAGAGGACATAACAAAACTAGCATCCCCAAGCTTAGGGTTTTGCATACTATTAGCAGAATTATCATTGATAGAATTTATAATAACATCATTGAAATCATGATTTTTATTAAAAGATCTATCGCGAATCACTTCATAACATACTTCGTCGCAATTTTCAGATTCACAAATTTCAAGCAAAACTTCATAAAGATAATCTAGTGCACAAAACTCACTAGAAATTGGTTCAACATAACTGGATCTCTTCAAAAGATTAGCAAGTGGATGAGGATCCATAAATCTTAGGTTCTCTGTTTAGTAATAAATAAATGACTATTCCAACCATACGAGCAAACAAAAAGCAAACGGCCAGAAAAGGCAAATAGAGAAAGAGGATAGAGAGAGAGGGCGAATAAAACGACAAGGGTGAATTGGGGGAGAGGAAAACGAGAGGCAAATGTCAAATAATGTAATGCGAGAGATAGGGATTGTGATGGGTACTTGGTATATTGACTTTTTGCGTAGACCCCGGAAACGGCGCCAGAAATCCTTCTTGCTGCGTCTTGAGCTTGCGTTGGTTTTCCTCGAAGAGGAAGGGATGATGCAGCAGAGTAGCGTAAGTATTTCCCTCAGTTTTTGAGAACCAAGGTATCAATCCAGTAGGAGCCCACGCTCAAGTCCCTCGTACCTTCACAAAGCGATAGCTACTCGCAACCAACGCGATTAGGGGTTGTCCAGCCCTTCACGGTCACTTACGAGAGTGAGATCTGATAGATATAATATTTTTGGTATTTTTGATATAAAGATGCAAAGTAAAAAGTAAAGGCAAAGTAAAAAAGCAAAACAATATTAAAGTGATGGAGATTGATATGATGAGAATAGACCCGGGGCCATAGATTTCACTAGTGGGTTCTCCCAAGAGCATAAATATTCTACGGTGGGTGAACAAATTACTGTTGAGAAATTGATAGAATTGAGCATAATTATGAGAATATCTAGGCATGATCATGTATATAGGCATCACGTCCGTGACAAGTAGATCGAAACGATTCTGCATCTACTACTATTACTCCACTCATCGACCGCTATCCAGCATGCATCTAGAGTATTAAGTTAAAAACAGAGTAACGCCTTAATTAAGCAAGATGACATGATGTAGAGAGATAAATTCATGCAATATGAAATAAACCCCATCTTGTTATCCTCGATGGTAACGATACAATACATGCCTTGCTGCCCCTTCTGTCACTGGGTAAGGACACCGCAAGATCGAACCCAAAGCTAAGCACTTCTCCCATGGCAAGAACTACCAATCTAGTTGGCCAAACTAAATGGATAATTCGAAGAGACTTGCAAAGATAACCAATCATACATAAAAGAATTCAGAAAAGGTTCAAATATTATTCATAGATAGACTTGATCATAAACCCACAATTCGTCGGTCTCAACAAACACACCGCAAAAAGAAGATTACATCGAATAGATCTCCACAAGAGAGGGGAGAACTTTGTATTGAGATTCAAAGAGAGAGAAGAATCCATCTAGCTACTAACTATGGACCCGAAGGTCTGAGGTAAACTACTCACACTTCATCGGAGAGGCTATGATGATGTAGAAGCCCTCCGTGATGACGGCCCTCTTCCGGCGGAGCTCCGGAACAGGCCCCAAGATGGGATCTCGTGGATACAGAAAGTTGCGGCGGTGGAATTAGGTTTTTGGCTCCTGTTCTGATCGTTTGGGGGTACGTTTGTATATATAGGAGGAAGGAGTACGTCGGTGGAGCACCGAGGGGCCCATGAGGCAGGGGGGCACGCCCTGGTGGGGGGGGCACCCCCACCCTCGTGACCTCCTCTTTGATCCCTTGTAGTAGGGTCCAAGTCTCCTGGATCACGTTCGGTGAGAAAATCACGTTCCTGAAGACTTTATTCCGTTTGGACTCCGTTTGATATTCCATTTATCCGAAACACTGAAATACGCAAAAAAATAGCAATTCTGGGCTGGGCCTCCCGTTAATAGGTTAGTCCCTAAAATAATATAAAAGTGGAAAATAAAGCCCAATATAGTCCAAAACAGTAGATAATATAGCATGGAGCAATCAAAAATTATAGATACGTTGGAGATGTATCAGGCATCCCCAAGCTTAATTCCTGCTCGTCTTCGAGTAGGTAAATGATAAAAAGAGAATTTTTGATGCGGAGTGCTACTTGGCATAATTTCAATGCAAATCTTCTTAATTGTGGTATGAATATTCAGATTAGAAAGATTCAAGACAAAAGTTTATATTGACATAGAAAATAATAATACTTCAAGCATACTAACAAAGCAATTATGTCTTCTCAAAATAACAGGGCCAAAGAAAGTTATCCCTACAAAATCATATAGTCTGGCTATGCTCCATCTTCCCCACACAACGTATTTAAATCATGCACAACCCCGATGACAAGCCAAGCAATTGTTTCATACTCAACTTTTTCAAAACTTTTTCAATCTTCATGCAATACATGAGCGTGAGCCATGGATATAGCACTATAGGTGGAATAGAATGGTGGTTGTGGAGAAGACAAAAAGGAGAAGATAGTCTCACATCAACTAGGCGTATCAACGGGCTATGGAGATGCCCATCAATAGATATCAATGTGAGTGAGTAGGGATTGCCATGCAACGGATGGACTAGAGCTATAAATGTATGAAAGCTCAACAAAAGAAACTAGTGGGTGTGCATCCAACTTGCTTGCTCACGAAGACCTAGGGCAATTTCAGGAAGCCCATCATTGGAATATACAAGCCAAGTTCTATAACGTAAGATTCCCACTAGTATATGAAAGTGACAACATATGAGACTCTCTATATGAAGAACATGGTGCTACTTTGAAGCACAATATATGAGACTCGATATATCATGGTGCTACTTTGAAGCACAAGTGTGGAAAAAAGGATAGTAGCATTGTCCCCTTTTTATTTTTATTTTTTTGAGCCTTCTTTTTTTTCTTTGTCCTTTCTCTTTTTTGGGGACAATGCTCTATTGAATGATGATCATCACACTTCTATTTATTTACAACTCAATGATTACAACTCGATGCTAAAACAAAGTATGACTCTATATGAATGCCTCCGGCGGTGTACCGGGATATGCAATGAATCATGAGTGACAAGTATGAAAGAATTATAAATGGTGGCTTTGCCACAAATACTATGTCAACTACATGATCATGCTAAGCAATATGACAATGATGGATGTGTCATGACAAACTAGATGGTGGAAAGTTGCATGGCAATATATCTCGGAATGGCTATGGAAATGCCATAATAGGTAGGTATGGTGGCTGTTTTGAGGAAGGTATATGGTAGGTGTATGATACCGGTGAAAGTTGCGCGGTATTAGAGAGGCTAGCAGGGGTGGAAGGGTGGGAGTGTGTATGATCCATGGACTCAACATTAGTCATAAAGAACTCATATACTTATTGCAAAAATTTAGAAGTTATCAGAGCAAAGTATTATGCGCATGCTCCTAGGGGGATAGATTGGTAGGAAAAAACCATCGCTCGTCCCCGACTGCCACTCATAAGGAAGACAATCAATAAATAAATCATGCTCCGACTTCATCACATAACAATTCACCATACGTGCATGCCACGGGAATCACAAACTTCAACACAAGTATTCTTTAAATTCACAACTACTCAACTAGAATGACTTTAATATTATCACCTCCATATCTCAAAACAATTATCATGCTTCAATCTTTTCTTAGTATTCAACAAACTCAAAAGAAGTTTCACAAATCTTGAATACCAAGCATATTATTATTAGGAAAATTACCATGCTATTAAGAGACTCGCAAATTAATTTAAGTGGAGCATGAGAGATCAATAGTTTCTTTAAAACTAATCCACCACCATGCTCTAAAAGATTTAAGTGAAGCACATAGAGCAAAATTATCTAGCTCAAAAGATATATAAGTGAAGCACATAGAGCAAAACTATCTAGCTCAAAAGATATAAGTGAAGCACATAGAGCAAAACTACTTAGCTCAAAAGATATAAGTGAAGCACATAGAGTATTTTATCAAATTTTAATTCATGTATGGCTCTCTCAAAAGGTGTGTACAGCAAGGATGATTGTGGAATACTAAGACACAAAGACACAAATAATACAAGACGCTCCAAGCAAAACACATATCATGTTGGTGAATAAAAATATAGCTCCAAGTAAATTACAGATGGAAGTGGACGAAAGAGGGGATGCCTTCCGGGGCATCCCCAAGCTTTGACTTCTTGGTGTCCTTGGATTATCTTGGGGGTGCCATGGGCATCCCCAAGCTTAGGCTCTTGCCACTCCTTGTTCCATGATCCATCAAAAGAATTCACCCAAAACTTGAAAACTTCACAACACAAAACTCAAAATAGAAAACTCATGAGCTCCATAAGCGAAAGAAAACAAAAGACCACTTCAAGGTACTGTAATGAGCTCATTCTTTATTTATATTGGTTTTAAACCTACTGTATTCCAACTTCTCTATGGATTATAAACTATTTTACTAGCCATAGATTCATCAAAATAAGCAAACAACACACGAAAAACAGAATCTGTCGAAAACAGAACAGTCTGTAGTAATCTGTAGCTAGCGCAAGATCTGGAACCCCAAATGTCGGTGTACTAGATTAGGGGTACCCTAGTATCCCGAACTTGTGCACGGGCAGTCGTAGCATCCCGCGGCAAGGCTTGCCGGGTGACCGCCAAGGCCCTCCGTGGTTCCTTTGGAGCCATTCAAGAACAAAGTATCCAAGCCAAGGAGACAAGACCCCAGCAAGAGGAGCTTGCCGGGAAGGCCAACCAAGGCAAGGCGCTTAAGGAGACAAGACCCCGGCAAGAGGAGCTTGCCGGGAAGGCCACCCAAGGCATCTCAAGGAACTTGCCACGACGCGCCACGCGTCCCGGCAAGGCCCGATGAGCGACAAGCTCCCGGACGCGACAAGACAACGACCGCGGCAAGGCGCTTGCCGCGGCAAGCCACCACTTTGTGCCCGCGCTCCAGCACATCCACCAACGTGTCGCTCTGGGACCCTTCCAGGCGTACGTGGCGGGAGGCTGTGCAGCCAGCGACGCGCGGTGGCAAGCGGCGCTGACAAGATTGCCATCGTGGCGAGCGGTGGTGTCCCTGACGGTCCCTTTTGCACTATTTAGGTGACGCAGACGGGCATTTAATGCCCTTGTCCCCTACTGTCAGGGTTAGGTATGATACGCTGTAGCAGGTAGCTGTACCAACCGCAGCATCTTTCCATTTTTACCCTTGTCTACGTTGCCACCTGTCGGTGACCCCTTGAGCATATAAAAGGAGGCCCGTGCGCAACGTAGGGAAAGGAGGGGAGAACATTCACGCTCGGTCTCGTTAGCTGCTGGGGGGTACTGTAGCACTCCGCGCTCCCGAGCAAGAACTCAATACAAACCACAAAGCAAGAGTAGGGTTTTACGCATCCGTGCGGCCCGAACCTGGGTAAACCGCTCGTGTGCTTCGCCTCGATCCGCTCTTCGTGCAACCCTCGCCCCTACCGAACCGAAAGGGACTCGGTCCGCCGGTCCCATAGGTGTTCGTGGATTAGTCCCCCGACATCTTTGGCGTGCCAGGTAGGGGGCGTCGAGGTTGTGTGAACCAGATCCGGCGTTCACGCGAGCTAGATCTTCATCATCTTCATCGACATGCCGCCGAAGAAGAAGGCTTCGGAGGCAGCTACTCCGTCCGCGCCGAACCCACCACCGCCGGAGCAAACGGCTGATGGGGCAGACGCCGGCGGAAGAACGGGCGTCGACGAGGGAGCTCACGGTGCCGCCAGGTCCAAGGACAAGGCTGCGCTGCCCATCGGCGGCGTAGCCGGTTCCCACAACGACCGGGCGCACTCTAAGACCTCGGCGTCCGTACATGCACCGCGCCCATCTCAGGAGGCGCGGGACCGGCAGCGTCATCGTACTCATGGTACCATGCGTTTGCTGGACCAAGATCGAGCTGGTGGTTCTCGGAGTGCTCAAGACCAGCATGCGCGCCAACATGTTGGCACGAGCGAGGCACGGTCGCCTGTACGGGATACTGCTCCTTCTAACATAGTTAGAAGTCCGAGCATATCCCGCTCCTCGCACCGTTCGCCACCGCCACCCGCCACTGCAGCAGAAGCTTTGGCGCGAGCTCAACTGCTCCTGGACTACCCTCCAACGGCGGACAAGATCGACGACTGGAGGGCCACCATCCAGAGTCTCATCGGCTTTGCCAACGGTGACACTCAACGGTAGCCGAGCACGTCGCAGCCGCGGCAAGTCAGCCAGGCACGAGCCGGTGACGACAAGACCGGTGGGGGTGCAACCACTATGCACTCTCCGCCCCGAAGGCCAAGATCGCCGACTCGCCGGATCCACCTCGACAGCGACTCCACCGCGTCATCAGATCCACGAGCTCGTCGCGATCAGCGCCAAGTTCTTCAAGAACGACAGCAAGAAGACGCTCGTACTCGCATCGAGCGCCGAAGAGAAGCGCGGCGTCAATCGGACCAGCGCGATGGGCCCTCTGTCGACATGCATGCGCCAGGGGAACCAGGCGACTTGTCGTACGCGGTAGGTTGCCCTGCGTTCACTCGTGAGCTGCGGCAAGTCAAGTGGCCCAGCATAAGTGTGTGTTTGGAGTCCCCTCCGGCAAGCTTCTCGGGTTCTTCGTGTCTCAGCGGGGAATCGAAGCCAATCCCGACAAGATCAAGGCCATTGAGCAGATTGAAGCACCAAAGCGCGTCAAGGATGTACAAAGACTTGCCGGTTGCGTGGCTGCTCTCAGCAGGTTTATCTCTAGGTCTGCTGAGCATGCCCTGCCGTTTTTCAAAATATTGAAAAAGGCAGGTCCAATGAAATGGACTCCGGAAGCGGAGGCTGCGCTGCAAGACTTGAAGAGATACATGTCCTCCACTCCAATACTTGTCGCACCTAAGCCACAAGAGAAGTTGCTGCTGTATATAGCGGCAACCAATCAAGTGGTTAGTGTTGTGTTAGTAGCAGAGAGGGAGGCAGATGACGAGCCAGCAACCACGGCAGGCGCATCCAGCGACAAGCAGGGGGCTTCCCCGACAAGCTCTGGTCCCGACAAGGATGGATCCGCGCACACGCGCGAGGAGATACAGAAGAGAATGGTACAGCGCCCAGTTTACTTTGTCAGTTCCCTTCTGCAGGGGGCTAGGTCAAGGTACTCTGGCGTGCAGAAATTGCTTTTCGGCCTTCTCATGGCCTCGAGAAAGCTGCACCATTACTTCCAAGCACATGAGATCACGGTTGTCACTCGTTTTCCGCTGAAGAGGATACTACAGAATCCAGAAGCGACAGGCAGGATTTTCGAGTGGGCACTGGAACTGTCAAGCTTTGGCCTCAAGTTTGAGAGTACTTCAACTATCCAAAGCAGGGCATTGGCAGAATTCATAGCAGAATGGACGCCAACACCAGATGAAGAAATTCCAGAAACGAGCATCCTCGTCAAGGAAGCAAGCAAAGAGTGGCTGATGTACTTTGATGGTGCCTTTTCGCTGCAAGGCACCGGCGCTGGCGTGCTGCTTGTCGCACCCACCGGAGAGCACCTCAAGTACGTAGTCCAGATGCACTTTCCCAAGGAGCAAGCAACAAACAATACTGCAGAGTATGAAGGCTTGCTTGCCGGTCTCAGGATCGCGGCAGACCTTGGGATCAAGAAGCTCATTGTCAGGGGTGACTCGCAGCTTGTCGTCCGCCAAGTGAACAAGAACTATCAGAGTCCGTTGATGGAAGCCTACGTCGACGAAGTGAGAAATCTAGAAGAGCACTTTGACGGCCTACAGATGGAGCATGTTCCAAGATCTCAGAACGCCATTGCTGATGGCCTATCAAAGTGCGCCGCACTTAAGTTACCTGTGAAACCAGGGATCTTTGTGCTCAAGCTGACTCAACCATCTGTAACGCCATCAACTGGACAGAGCAAGAAGAGGAAGTTGATTTCTGGTGACTATTTGCCGGCAGAGCTCCCCGAAGCCGCCGCCAAGAAGGTCTCCAAGATCAACGCCAAGAGCGCTGAGGAGCAGTCTGCTCCGGCAAGCCCTAGGGTTTGTTCCGTTGAAGCAGAAGCTCCCGACAAGTTTTGCTCCGGCAAGCTTGCCGGGGAATGTCAAGCTCCGGCAGAGCCGCAGGTTCTCGCCGTAGAAGCGGATGTTCCCGCAGCAGCAGATTTGCCTTTAGTCCTTGTTGTCGAGCCACAAGCTCCAGCATGGGCACAGCAGATTGTCCGTTTCCTTTAGACAGGAGAACTTCCCGAAGAGCAAGAAGAAGCAGAAAGAGTAGCCCGGCAGTCAAGTATGTACCAGTTTGTCGACAAGACACTGTACAGAAGAAGACTCAACAGTGTGAAATTGAAGTGTATTCACCGGGAAGACGGACAAAAGCTGTTGGCAGAGATACATGGAGGCATATGTGGACACCACATTGGCGCAAGAGCACTTGCCGGCAAAGCATTTCGGCAAGGTTTCTTTTGGCCGACAGCCCTCCAGGATGCAACTGCACAAGTAACCAAGTGTGAAGCGTGCCAGTTCCATTCCAAGCAGATACACCAACCAGCTCAAGCTCTCCAGACGATCCCTTTATCCTGGCCATTTTCGGTCTGGGGGCTCGACATCCTCGGCCCCTTTCCCCGAGCAGTCGGGGGCTTTGAGTACTTGTACGTTGCAATCGACAAGTTCACAAAGTGGCCGGAAGTGGAAGCAGTGAGGAAGGTGGCAGCACAGTCGTCAGTCAAGTTCTTCAGGTCGATTGTTTACCGCTTCGGCATCCCTAACAGGATAATCACCGACAATGGTACGCAATTCACGAGCCGCACCTTCATGCAGTACGTCCAAGATCTTGGCGCCAAGGTCTACTTCGCTTCTGTTGCTCACCGGAGAAGCAACGGTCAAGCGGAGAGGGAAAATGCTGAAGTGCTACGCGGGCTCAAGACCAGGACTTTCGACAGGCTGCACAAGTGCGGAAGAAACTGGATCGAGGAGCTGCCGGTGGTTCTTTGGTCGATCAGAACGACGCCAAATTGAGCCACTGGCTAGACACCTTTCGCTCTAGTCTATGGAGCAGAGGCAGTTCTCCCCACGGAACTCGTATACGGGTCACCTCGAGTGCTCGCTTATGATGAGCTTGAGCAAGAGCAGCTGCGACAAGATGACGCGCTGCTCCTTGAGGAAGACCGTCTTCAGGCTGCTGTACGAGCTGCTCGCTACCAGCAAGCTTTGCGTCGCTACCATAGCCGCAAAGTTAACGCCAGAAGTCTCGAGGAAGGCGACCTTGTTCTTCGTCGTGTTCAGTCCGCCAAGAATTCCAACAAGTTGACGCCGAAGTGGGAAGGCCCTTACCGGGTGAAACGAGTCACTAGGCCTGGCGCTGTCCGCCTTGAGAACGAAGATGCCATTCCGGTGAGCAACTCCTGGACCATTGAGCATCTTCGTAAGTTTTACCCGTAAGGCGCGGTTGCCGGAACCTGTTCCGGCAACCACCTTTTGTACAAGTCTTGCCGCTGTTGCATATAATCCTTTATACAAAGCCGGGCGCAGACCCCGTGCATAAGTAAAGCTCATGTGCTCCGCACATCTTGTCAATTTCATGCATTCTATTTTTTGCATATGTGATCTGACACTTTGTGCAGCACCTACTCCCCGATAAGCAATAACGAGCCGTAAGGCTCCATATCTTTATTTTCTCTTCTTTCTTTTTTCTCAAGGAAAGGAAGGTTCCCTCGCCCACAAGTTTGCCGGGGGAGAAAGGAGAAGATGATGGTATGGACCAGGCGTCGTTCAAGAAAGTTTCGCCTTACCGGGAAGCAAACAACAGAAAAGATAAGTTGCCAAAGTTTGAGCAATCAGATTTTTTAAAATTTTAAGTTATACCGCACTTTGTATGGAAAACCTGTGCGCGGAGGAACCAACTCGTAGCTAGTTGCGCCCTTATTTTGTTTCGAGTCCGCTCAACAACTTAAGTGAGCTTCGACTAGTTGAGACAAGGTTTCTTGTCGGTAACGGCACCGCCAGCAGGCTGCTGACGTCCCGCACTCAGCGCTCGCGGCTAAAGGTGCCTACACCAGCAAGTTCCCTAAAAGCGTAGGGCAAAAACATACAAAGGTAGGGATCAAGTAAAGGGGATAACATTGCAATCATTACCCGAAATAGAGTTATATCACAAGGTAACTTGTCACGGCTCTAACAGATTGTTCTCATAACATGACCAGCAGCGACAAGAAAAGAAGAAAATGGAAGGCCTAGTCTACGCGATCGCCCTCAATCCTCTTGATCCCGCTCAGCTTGTCCACAATGGGTGCGACAAGGGTCTTGAGCGCCTCCAGATCAGCATCCGGCGGCAGGGTCTTGAGGACGTTGGTGAGGTTGAGGCCCGGGTTGCGGAAGGCCACCCTCACCAACACTTTTTGAAGAGCTCCCGCGCAGATCTTGCGCGACTCGTCGGCCAGCTGCTTTGGGATCCTCTCCCGGAGTCGCTGGAGGGCCGTCGCCACGCCTTTGAAGAACAAGGTGAGCTTGGCGCTGGGTTGGAGGTTCTCATTAGAGGGATACCCGAGATCCTCAACAAGGCGAAGAAAGGATATCCGTTTGGAGCCGTCTTCCAAGCGGTGGCTGGAAGTACCTTCGTGCGCGGATGCGCTCGCGTCTCCGTCGACCAGAAGAGGTAGTAGTTCTCCCTCAGCTCCCTCGCGGCGAGCTTGGGGGGGGAGACTGCCCGCTCCTTTCATAGCGCCGCAAGCCGCTGCGCCTCGGTCGACTTCACAACCTTCCCCTTGTCGGCTCTCGGAGCCATGGCGGAAGTAGTGGAGGAGGTCAACGGCGTTGGTGGTGCTGGTGGCGCTGGGGGGCGGAGCGCTGCTCTCTTTCGGCTTTGAGAAGACAAGGGAGCGGCGGAGATTTCCGAGATTGAAGCAGCAACCGGCGAATGGGCGAACTACCCCTGTTTCCCCTGCTTATAAAGAGGGAGGGGGCGGACGTTCCACATTTCCGAATAAAGAAACCACCCACGATCTCTCCCACGACGCCGCATTCAACGCGTGCCTTTCGCGGAGGGCGCGGATGATACGGGAAGAGATACGGCGTAACCCAGGCCGCGCGTGCCCGTGCCCTGTTTTGGGCCTGGCCCAACAGCGTTCGGCACCGTGTATGGCCCAGGCCCGGGGGCTCCTGTCGGTGTACTAGAGTAGGGGTACCCTAGTATCCTGAACTTGTGCACGGGCAGTCACAGCATCCCGCGGCAAGGCTTGCCGGGTGACCGCCAAGGCCCTCCGTGGTTCCTTTGGAGCCATTCAAGAACAAAGTATCCAAGCCAAGGAGACAAGACCCCGACAAGAGGAGCTTGCCGGGAAGGCCAACCAAGGCAAGGCGCTTAAGGAGACAAGACCCCGGCAAGAGGAGCTTGCCGGGAAGGCCACCCAAGGCATCTCAAGGAACTTGTCGTGACGCGCCACGCGTCCCGGCAAGGCCCGGTGAGCGACAAGCTCCCGGACGCGACAAGACAACGACCGCGGCAAGGCGCTTGCCGCGGCAAGCCACCACTTTGTGCCCGCGCTCCAGCACATCCACCAATGTGTCACTCTGGGACCCTTCCAGGCGTACGTGGCGGGAGGCTGTGCAGCCAGCGGCGCGCGGTGGCAAGCGGCGCTGACAAGATTGCCATCGTGGCGAGCGGTGGCATCCCTGACGGTCCCTTTTGCACTATTTAGGCGACGCAGACGGGCATTTAATGCCCTTGTCCCCTGCCGTCAGGGTTAGGTATGATACACTGTAGCAGGTAGCTATACCAACCGCAGCACCTTTCCATTTTTACCCTTGTCTACGTTGCCACCTGTCGGTGACCCCTTGAGCATATAAAAGGAGGCCCGTGCGCAACGTACAGAAAGGAGGGGAGAACATTCACGCTCGGTCTCGTTAGCTGCTGGGCGGTACTGTAGCACTCCGCGCTCCTGAGCAAGAAGTCAATACAAACCACAAAGCAGGAGTAGGGTTTTACGCATCCGTGCGGCCCGAACATGGATAAACCGCTCGTGTGCTTCGCCTCGATCCACTCTTCGTGCGACCCTCGCCCCTGCCGAACCGAAAGGGACTCGGTCCGCCGGTCCCATAGGTGTTTGTGGATTAGTCCCCCAACACCAAACATTCTAAAATAAATTTCTGGGCGTGAGGAATTTATCTATTAATCATCTACAAAAATAATTAACTAAATAGCATTCTTCAAATAAAAATGACAGCAGTTTTCGTGAGCGCTAAAGTTTCTGTTTTTTACCGCAAGTTCAACAAGACTTTCCCCAAGTCTTCCCAACGGTTCTACTTGGCAAAAACACTAATTAAACACAAAAAACACAACCAAAACAGAGTCTAAATAATTTATTTATTAAATAACAGCAAAGAAAAATATTGGGTTGTCTCCCAACAAGCGCTTTTCTTTAAAGCCTTATAGCTAGGCATTGATAATTTTAATGATGCTCACATGAAAGACAAGAATTGAAGGACAAAAGGAGCATCATAAAGCATCTGACAAACACATCTAAGTCTAACATACTTCCTATGCATAGGCATCTTATAGGCAAACAAATTATCAAGGCAAGCAAACACTAGCATATGCAAGGAGGAGGAAAGAAACAATAGCAATCTCAACATAACAAGAGGTAATTTAGTAACATGAAAATTTCTACAACCATATTTTCCTCTCTCATAGTAATTACATGTAGGATCATAAGAAAATTCAACAATATAGCTATCACATAAAATATTCTCAACATGATCCACATGCATGCAAAGTTGGCACTTTGCCGAAATAGTGGGATTAACATTAACTAAAGTCATGACCTTCCCAAACGCACTTTCAATATTATTGCAAACATTATAATCAATCTCATATTAATCATGGGGTTTAAATAAATTTTCAAGATCAAAAGAAGAATCACCCCAATCATGATCATTGCAACAAGTAGAGGACATAACAAAACTAGCATCCCCAAGCTTAGGGTTTTGCATATTATTAGCAGAATTGTCATTAATAGAATTTATAATAACATCATTGCAATCATGATTTTATTCAAAGATCTATCGTGAATCACTTCATAACATACTTCATCGCAATTTTCAGATTCATGAATTTCAAGCAAAACTTCATAAAGATAATCTAGTGCACAAAACTCACTAGCAATTGGTTCAACATAACTAGATCTCTTAAAAAGATTAGCAAGTGGATGAGGATCCATAAATCTTAGGTTCTTTGTTTAGTAATAAATAAATGACTATTCCAACCATACGAGCAAACAAAAAGCAAACGGGCCAGAAAAGGCAAATAGAGAAAGAGGATAGAGAGAGAGGGCGAATAAAACGGCAAGGGTGAATTGGGGGGAGAGGAAAACGAGAGGCAAATGGAAAATAATGTAATGCGAGAGATAGGGATTGTGATGGGTACTTGGTATATTGACTTTTTGCGTAGACTCCCCGACAATAGTGCCAGAAATCCTTCTTGCTACGTCTTGAGCTTGCGTTGGTTTTCCCCGAAGAGGAAGGGATGATGCAGCAGAGTAGCGTAAGTATTTCCCTTAGTTTTTGAGAAGCAAGGTATCAATTCAGTAGGATCCCACACTCAAGTCCCTCGTACCTGCACAAAGAGATAGCTACTCGCAACCAACGCGATTAGGGGTTGTCCAGCCCTTCATGGTCAGTTACGAGAGTGAGATCTGATATATATAATATTTTTGGTATTTTTGATATAAAGATGCAAAGTAAAAAGTAAAGGCAAAGTAAAAAGCAAAACAATATTAAAGTGATGGAGATTGATATGATGAGAATAGACCCGGGGGCCATAAGTTTCACTAGTGGCTTCTCTCAAGAGCATAAATATTCTACGGTGGGTGAACAAATTACAGTTGAGCAATTGGCAGAATTGAGCATAATTATGAGAATATCTAGGCATGATCATGTATATAGGCATCACGTCCGTGACAAGTAGATCGAAACGATTCTGCATCTACTACTATTACTCCACTCATCAACCACTATCCAGCATGCATCTAGAGTATTAAGTTAAAAACAGAGTAACGCCTTAAGCAAGATGACATGATGTAGAGAGATAAATTCATGCAATATGAAATAAACCCCATCTTGTTATCCTCGATGGCAACGATACAATATGTGCCTTGCTGCCCCTTCTGTCACTGGGTAAGGACACCGCAAGATCGAACCCAAAGCTAAGCACTTCTCCCATGGCAAGAACTACCAATCTAGTTGGCCAAACCAAACGGATAATTCGAAGAGACTTGCAAAGATAACAAATCATACATAAAAGAATTCAGAAAAGATTCAAATATTATTCATAGATAGACTTGATCATAAACCCACAATTCATCGGTCTCAACAAACACACCGCAAAAAGAAGATTACATCGAATAGATCTCCACAAGAGAGGGGGAGAACTTTGTATTGAGATTCAAAGAGAGAGAAGAAGCCATCTAGCTACTAACTATGGACCCGAAGGTCTGAGGTAAACTACTCACACTTCATCGGAGAGGCTATGATGATGTAGAAGCCCTCCTTGATGATGGCCCTCTTTCGGCAGAGCACCGGAACAGGTCCCAAGATGGGATCTCGTGGATACATAAAGTTGCGGCGGTGGAATTAGGTTTTTGGCTCCTGTTCTGATTGTTTGGGGGTACGTGTGTATATATAGGAGGAAGGAGTACGTCGGTGGAGCACCGAGGGGCCCACGAGGCAGGGGGCGCGCCCTAGGGGGGGGGCGCCCCCCACCCTCGTGACCTCCTCTTTGATCCCTTGTAGTAGGGTCCAAGTCTCCTGGATCACGTTCGGTGAGAAAATCATGTTCCCGAAGATTTTATTCCGTTTGGACTCCGTTTAATATTCCGTTTATCCGAAACACTGAAATAGGAAAAAAAACAGCAATTCTGGGCTGGGCCTCCGGTTAATTGGTTAGTCCCAAAAAATAATATAAAAGTGGAAAATAAAGCCCAATATAGTCCAAAACAGTAGATAATATAGCATGGAGCAATCAAAAATTATAGATACGTTGGAGACGTATCAGCCTCCTGCCTGGGATCATCCTAACTACTCTTGGTCATCAGCGGCCTGCATGTAGTAGTAGGCACCCTTGAGGTAGAACCTGTCGTCGATGGTTGCGTCTAGCTCCTGGGCTCCAACATCTGATTGCATCAACTGGGTATAGGGGAAAAGGGGGAAGCAATGCAACCGTGAGTACTCATCCAAAGTAATCGCAAGACTGACATCGGATCTACACTATATATGCATCGGTATAAATGAAAGGGGGTAGTATCTGTGGACTAAACTGCAGAATGTGAGAATAAGAGGGGGAGAAGCTAGTCATATCGAAGACTACGCTTCTGGCAGCCTTCAACTTGAAGCATGTACAAGAGAGTAGAAAATATAACATCAAGTAGCAACGTATAGCATAATATTACCCGACGATCCTCTCCTCGACACCCTACGAGAGAGATATCACCGGGTTGTATCTGACACTTGAAAGGGTGTGTTTTATTAATCGACACCTCTCTCTCTAAGCATGTGTACATGTTTTCAATTTCGGTTTTCGCTTGAGGACAAGCGATGTCTAAGCTTGGGGGAGTTGATACGTCCATTTTGCATCATGTTTTCCTACATTTTTATGATGTTTTTATGCATAATAATGCCTTTTGGAGTAATTCTAATGCCTTTTCTCCAATAATATGGAAGGTACACACAAAGAGGGAGAATTCTGCAGCTGGAAATCTGGACCTAGAAAAGCTACGTCAAGCTACCTATTCTACACAACTCCAAGCAAGCTGAAACTTTACAGAGATTGTTTATGGAATATATGAGCAATATTGGAGCCAATAAGTACCAGAGGGGGCCCACTGATACGCCTCCGTCGCATCTATAATTTTTGATTGTTCCCTGCCACTATTATACAACTTTCATATACTTTTGGCAACTTTTGATACTATTTTTGGGACTAACATATTGATCCAGTGCCCAGTGCCAGTTCATGTTTGTTGCATGTTTTTTGTTCCGTAGAAAATCCATATCAAACGGAGTCCAAACGGGATAAAAACTTACGGAGATTTTTTTGGAATATATGTCATTTTTGGGAAGAAGAATCAACGCGAGACGATGCCCGAGGGGGCCACGGGGCAGGGGCGTGCCCCTGACCCTCGTGGCCACCCGTAAGGCGATTGGTTCCCTTCTTTCTCCGCAAGAAAGCCAATATCCGGGTACAAATCGTGTTAAAATTTCATCCCAATCGGAGTTACGTATGTCCGGGAATATAAGAAACAGTGAAAGGCCGGAATCTGGAATGGAGAAACAGAGAGAGATAGAGAGACCGATCCAATCTCGGAGGGGCTCTCACCCCTACGACGCCATGGAAGCCATGGACCAGGGGGTAAACCCTTCTCCCATCTAGGGAGAAGGTCAAGGAAGGAGAATAAGAAGGGGGGCTCTCTCCCCCTCTCTACTGGTGGCCCCGGAATGCCACCGGGGCCATCATCGTGTGACGGCGATCTACACCAACACCTCCATCATCTTCACCAACATCTTCATGACCTTCCCCCATCTACCTACAGCGGTCCACTCTCCCGCAACCCGCTGTACCCTCTACTTGAACATGGTGCTTTATGCTTCATATTATTATCCAATGATGTGTTGCCATCCTATGATGTCTGAGTAGATTTTCGTTATCCTATCGGTATTGGTGAATTGCTATGATTGGTTTAATTTGCTTGTGGTTATGTTGCTGTTCTTTGGTGCCCATCATATGAGCGCGCACGTGGATCACACCATAGGGTTAGTTGTATGTTGATAGGACTATGTATTGGAGGGCAAGAGTGACAGAAGCTTCAACCTAGCATAGAAATTGATGCATACAAGATTGAAGGGGGACCAATATATCTTAATGCTATGGTTGGGATTTACCTTAATGAATGTTAGTAGTTGCGGATGATTTCTAATAGTTCCAATCATAAGTGCATAGAATTCCAAGTCAGGGATGACATGCTAGCAATGGCCTCTCCCACATAAAACTTGCTATCGGTCTAGTAAAGTAGTCAATTGCTTAGGGACAATTTCACAACTCCTACCACCACTTTTCCACACTCTCTATACTAACTTTATTACTTCTTTACCTAAAACAGCCCCTAGTTTTTATTTGCGTGCACTTTATATTCTTGCAAACCTATCCCGATACACCTACAAAGTACTTCTAGTTTTATACTTGTTCTAGGTAAAGCAAACGTCAAGCATGCGTAGAGTTGTATGAGTGGTCGATAAAACTTGAGGGAATATTTGTTCTACCTTTAGCTCCTCATTGGGTTCGACACTCTTACTTATCGAAAGAGGCTACAATTGATCCCCTATACTTGTGGGTTATCAAGACCTTTTTCTGGCACCGTTGCCGGGGAGTTATTGTGTGGGGGGAATATTCCCGTGTGTGCTTGTTTTATTTATCACTAAGTAGTTTTTATTTTGTGCTCTTGTTTTCTATCTTTAGTTATGGGTATGAAACAACCAAAAAAATTAGTGGTACCTACTAAACCAATGGTTGAAGAACCACTCAAAATCTATCACACTACTGAAGCTTTTTACTTGGATCATCTTCGATCCCTATGTGCTCGGGCTGAAACCCCAACTAGCTTAGTTGAGGGCAAATCTTTAGATGAGCATGCTTGTTATGTGCGACATCGCATATCTGAAAAAGGGGAACTTTTACTGGATCAAATTCTTCGTTTGCTGTGCTATGCTTGGAATTTATGTGAAATATGTGATTGTACTTGTTGTTCTAAAGACCCTAAGAAACACCTTCCTTACCAATGTGAGTTTAGTGATAATGGAATCGTATCTTCGTATACTAAGGGTGTTTATAATTACTATGATGTTCAACAAATTGAAGAATTTGTTGCTTTTAAGGGTACTTGTGAAATTGCTTATTTTATAGAAGAGTGTGATACTACTCTCTACAAATCTGAAAATTTGTCCATACTTAAATATTGCTATGATAATTATGCTTCTAATCCTTATATTAAACCATATATTGAGGACTCCTCCACTGTGCAAGAAGAGGCTAATATTTTGCAGGAGTCTATGGAAGAAGAAATTAATGACATTATGAGCTCATTGGATGAAAAAGATGAGGAGGAGAGTGAAGAACAAAAGGAGGAACAGTGGATTGATCACCCGTTCCCACCATCTAATGATAGTAACTCTTTATCCCATGCATTGTTTAATTTCCCTTCGAATTTAACGAAGGATGATGCTATGATGATTGTTATGATCCCGTTGATTCTTTTGAAATATCCCTTTTTGATTATGCTTGCTATGCTTGTGGCCAAGATGCCAATATGAATTATGCTTATGGAGATGAACTTGCTATAGTTCCTTATGTTAAACATGAAATTGTTGCTATTGCACCCACGCATGATAGTCCTATTATCTTTTTGAATTCTCTCGACTACACTATATCGTAGAAGTTTGCCCTTATTAAGGATTATATTGATGGGTTGCATTTCACTACTACACATGATGATTTTGATAGATATAATATGCATGTGCTTGCTGCTCCTACTTGCAATTATTATGAGAGAGGAAATACATCTCCGCCTCTCCATGTTTCCAATATGATAAAGTTGCAAGAAACTGTTTATACTATGCATTGGCCTTTACTATGTGTGCATGAATTGATCTTTTATGACATGCCGATGCATAGGAAGAGAGTTAGACTTCGTTGTTGCATGATATATGTTACTTTGTGCTCACTACTAAATCACAAATCATTGTTAATTAAAATTGTCTTTGATATACCTTGGGATCCGGGTGGATCCACTACTTGAGCACTATATGACTAGCTTAATGGCTTTATAGAAAGCGCTGCCAAGGGGACAACCCAAAAGTTTTAGAGAGTCATTTATTTCTGTTGTGTGCTTTTATAAAGTTTAAAAACAAAAAAAATAAAGAGGGGAACCTAGAACTTTTTCAAAAAAAGCGAAAGTAAGAAAGATGAGCATTGTTAAAGTGGGAGCTAGCCTTGAACTTTGTTCATGCCCATGGAAACTTTGTGACCCTTGATTACAGAAACTTTTCAAACAAAAATAATTATCCCCTTGTACAAACCCATTGTATCATAAAAATAATGTGCCAAGATTTGCCTTTAGGATGTTTACATTGCTTGTTGGTTTGTGCGGTGCAAAACAGAAACTTTGGTTGTAGTGCGTGATTTTGCATTTTTTAACTAGAACATAACACGGTTCTGAAACATTTTGTACTGTCTTTCTATACAATTTTTTTTATTTTTCTGAATTTTTTCAGAACTTTTGGAGTAACAGAAGTATGGTGAATGTTCAGATTACTACAGACAGTCCTGTTTAAGACAGATTCTGTTTTTGATGCATTGTTTGCTTGTTTTGATGAAACTATCGATTTCTATCAGTTGATTAAGCCATGGAAAAGTTATATTACAGTAGCTAAAATGCAAAAACAAAATATTAATTGGTTTGCAACAATACTTAGAGTAGTGATTTGCTTTATTATACTAATGGATCTTACCGAGCTTTCTGTTAAGTTTTGTGTGGATGAAGTGATCAAAAATCGAGGAGGTCTCAATATGAGGAGAAGGAGCAGAGGCAAGAGCTCAAGCTTGGGGATTCCCAAGGCACCCCAAGTAAATCTTCAAAGAGACTCAAGCGTCTAAGCTTGGGGATGCCCCGGAAGGCATCCCATCTTTGTTTGACAAGTATCGGTATGTTTTCGGATTCGTTTCATTCATGTGATATGGGCAAATCTTGGAGCGTCTTTTGCATTTAGTTTTCACTTTTCTTTGATGCACCATGCTGGTATGAGATAGTCCATGGTTTATTTATAGAATGCTCTTTGCACTTCACTTATATCTTTTGAGTATGGCTTTATAGAATGCTTCATGTGCTTCGCTTATATCATTTGAAGTTTGGATTGCCTGTTTCCCTACACATAGAAAACCGCCATTTGTAGAATGCTCTTTTGTTTCACTTATATTTGTTAGAGCGTGGGCATATCTTTTGTAGAAAGAATTAAACTCTCTTGCTTCACTTATATCTATTTAGAGAGATGACAGGAATTGGTCATTCACATGGTTAGTCATTAAATCCTACATGAAACTTGTAGATCACTAAATATGATATGTTTCATTCCTTGCAATAGTTTTGCGATATAAAGATGGTGATATTAGAGTCATGCTAGTGGGTAGTTGTGGATTGTAGAAATACTTGTGTTGAAGTTTGTGATTCCCGTAGCATGCACGTATGGTGAACCGTTATGTAACGAAGTTGGAGCATGAAGTATTTAGTGATTTTCTTCCTTATGAGTGGCGGTCGAGGACGAGCGATGGTCTTTTCCTACCAATCTATCTCCCTAGGAGCATGCGCGTAGTACTTTGTTTCGATGACTAATAGATTTTTTCAATAAGTATGTGAGTTCTTTATGACTAATGTTGAGTCCATGGATTATACGCACTCTCACCCTTCCATGATTACTAGCCTCTCCGGTACCGTGCATTGCCCTTTCTCACCTTGAGAGTCGGTGCAAACTTCGCCGGTGCATCCAAACGCTGTGATATGATATGCTCTATCACACATAAGCCTCCTTATATCTTCCTCAAAACAGCCACCATACCTACCTATCATGGCATTTCCATAGCCATTCTGAGATATGTTGCTATGCAACTTCCATCATCATCATATACATGACTTGAGCATTTATTGTCATATTGCGTTGCATGATCGTAAGATAGCTAGCGTGATGTTTTCATGGCTTGTCAGTTTTTTATTTCATTGCTACGCTAGATCATTGCACATAACGGTACACCGCCGGAGGCATTCATATAGAGTCATATTTTGTTCTAGTACCGAGTTGTAATATTGAGTTGTAAGTAAATAAAAGTGTGATGATCATCATTATTAGAGCATTGTACCATGTGAGGAAAGGATGATGTAAGCTATGATTCCCTCACAAGTTGGGATGAGTCTCCGGACTTTACAAAAAAAAGAGGCCAAAGAAGCCCACAAAAAAATAAAAGAGGCCAAAGAAGCCCAGCAAAAAAACAAAAAAAAAGAGAGAAAAGGAGAGAAGGGGCAATGTTACTATCCTTTTACCACACTTGTGCTTCAAAGTAGCACCATGTTCTTCATAGAGAGAGTCTCCTACATTGTCACTTTCATATACTAGTGGGAATTTTTCATTATAGAACTTGGCTTGCATATTCCGATGATGGGCTTCCTCAAATGCCCGAGGTCTTCATGAGCAAGCAAGTTGGATGCACACCCACTTAGTTTTCAGTTTGAGCTTTCATACACTTATAGCTCTAGTGCATCCATTGCATGGCAATCCCTACTCCTCACATTGACATCAATTGATGGGCATCTCCATAGCCCATTGATTAGCCGCATCGATGTGAGACTTTCTTCCTTTTTGTCTTCTCCACACAACCTCCACCATCATATTATATTCCACCTGTAGTGTTATATCCATGGATCACGCTAATGTATTGCGTGAAAGTTGAAAAGGTTTGAGAACATCAAAAGTATGAAACAATTGCTTGGCTTGTCATCGGGGTTGTATATGATTTGAATACCTGGTGTGGTGAAGATGGATCATAGCCAGACCATATGATTTTGTAGGGATAACTTTCTTTGGCCATGTTATTTTGAAAAGACATGACTGCTTTATTAGTATGCCTGAAGTATTATTATCTTAATGTCAAATGATAGACTACTGCTTTGAATCACTCGTTTCTTAATATTCATGCCATGATTAGATTACATGATCAAGATTATGCTAGGTAGCATTCCACATCAAAAATTATCTTTTTTATCATTTACCTACTCGAGGACGAGCATGAATTAAGCTTGGGGATGCTGATACATCTTCGTCGTATCTATAAATTTTGATTGTTCCATGCTGATACAACTTTCATATACTTTTGGCAACTTTTTATACTATTTTTGGGACTAACATATTGATCTAGTGCCCAGTGCCAGTTCTTGTTTGTTGCATGTTTTTTGTTTCGCAGAAAATCCATATCAAACGGAGTCCAAACGGGATAAACACTTACAGAGATTTTTTGGAATATATGTGATTTTTGGTAAGAAGAATCAATGGGAGACGATGCCTGAGGAGGCCACGAGGCAGGGGGCGCACCCCAGACCCTCATGGACACCCCGTAAGGCAGTTGGTGCCCTTCTTTCGCCGCAAGAAAGCCAATATCTGGATACAAATCGTGTTAAATATTCATCCCATCGGAGTTACGGATCTCCGGGAATATAAGAAACGGTGAAAGGCCAGAATCTGGAACGCAGAAACAGAGAGAGACAGAGAGACAAATCCAATATCGGAGGGGCTCTCGCCCCTCCGCCGCCAGGGAAGCCATGGACCAGGGGTTAAACCCTTCTACCATCTAGGGAGAAGGTCAAGGAAGAAGAAGAAGAAGAAGGGCGGCTCTCTCCCCCTCTCTCCCGGTGGCGCCGGAACGCCACCGGGGCCATCATCGTGTGACGGTGATCTACACCAATACCTCCGTCATCTTCACCAACATCTTCATCGCCCTCCCCCATCTATCTACAGCGGTCCACTCTCCCGCAACCCGCTGTACCCTCTACTTGAACATGATGCTATATACTTCATATTGTTATCCAATGATGTGTTGCCATCCTATGATGTCTGAGTAGATTTTCGTTGTCCTATTGGTAATTGGTGAATTGCTATGATTGGTTTAATTTGCTTATGGTTATGTTGCTATCCTTTGGTGCCCATCATATGAGCGCGCGCGTGGATCGCACCATAGGGTTAGTTGTATGTTGATAGGACTATGTATTGGAGGGCAAGAGTGACAGAAGCTTCAACCTAGCATGGAAATTGATGCATATGGGATTGAAGGGGACCAATATATCTTAATTATATGGTTGGGATTTACCTTAATGAACGTTAGTAGTTGCGGAGGCTTGCTAATAGTTCCAATCATAAGTGCATAGAATTCCAAGTCAGGGATGACATGCTAGTAGTGGCCTCTCCCACATAAAACTTGCTATCGGTCTAGTAAAGTAGCCAATTGCTTAGGGAAAATTTCGCAACTCCTACCACCACTTTTCCACACTCGCTATACTAACTTTATTGCTTCTTTACCTAAAACAGCCCCTAGTTTTTATTTACGTGCTCTTTATATTCTTGCAAACCTATCCCGTTATACCTACAAAGTACTTCTAGTTTTATACTTGTTCTAGGTAAAGCGAACGTCAAGCGTGCGTAGAGTTGTATCGGTGGTATATAAAACTTGAGGGAATATTTGTTCTACCTTTAGCTCCTCGTTGGGTTCGACACTCTTACTTATCGAAAGTGGCTACAATTGATACCCTATACTTGTGGGTTATCAACACCAGGTGGGCTGTAGCGATCCGACCTCAAACGGTCAAATCTCGGTGCATAAGTGTCATCCCTGGATCGGTAATGCTGACACACACATTACTTCGAAGGATTTATAACAGAGTTGCAATCACACACTTATTACATCGAATATCTCATAAAAGAGTACTTATTACAATAATATGGCTTGAGACCATCTAAATACGATAACAGCGGAAGGCTTGGAAGATAAAGTGAGTCCATCAACTCCAACGGCATAGCTGAGTGCACAACAATGACCTAGCGCACCTTACTCTTCATCTGAAAAGTCCGCAACATAATACGTTGCAGCCCGAAAATGGGTCAGCACATGGAATATGCTGGCAATATAACACAGTAGAGCAATTAACAGGTAAATGCTATCACTACATGCATATATGGCTGGTGGAGGCTCTATGGTTAATATGTTTTTGCGAAAAGCCAATTTTTTCCTACAACAAAGGAAAATATTTTGTTTAACTATCATGGTAGTTGATAAACATTGAGAAGGATCCTCCAACTCAATGTCAATTAAGTAGTATTAATAACCCAACAAATTAATTTAGAGTGATGAGATCAATATGACAATCCAAGAACCAGATACTCAAGATGTCCATAACCGGGGACACGGCTAACCATGATTAGTTTGTACACTCCGCAGAGGTTTGCGCACTTTTCGCCACAAGACTCAATCTCCTCCGTTGGATTTCTTGCACTACATGGTGTTTGAGAAACGGATGAACGAGATACAGTCTTTCAGAAGCATTTACTCTTTACTCTGGGTAGACAGTTACACCTACTTTCCCCTACATCTGCTAGACTACCACCGTAAGACATCACACAACATACTCAACTATGCCAGAGCCCATAATGGCTTGTGGCTGCACATGGAAGTTTCTAGCATGAATAATCTTATGATCCCTTTGAGCCTGTGTGGCGAACCATAGGATGATCACGCGGGTACTCTGGGATATCCTAGGACAACATTGGATTCTCCAGGTGCCCGCAACCAATCCACCCAAATGTGCATTTAAATAGCCACCTTAAGTTAACCGTCAATTAATAACTCTCACATCTGTCATGGATAAACTCAACCAATCCATGTCTACAAGCATAGCATAGCAGTATAAGCATAACGTAGAAGTAACTCCCAGGGGTTTGATATAAAAAGGCAATAGGTTCTACCTCATCATATACTTCCCAATACCCACATGTTAAGAGATCCTACTCATGCAATGTTTGACGATTGGAAGTAATGCATAAAATCTGGGTGATAAAGATGTATGATCAAAGTGTTACTTGCCTTGTAGACGATCTGCAAACCCTAGAGACTCGTAGTAGCACGCTTCGCACTCCGGAAATTCTATCGCAAACAAACACTAGCATACATACGAACTCAACAATAGATGCAAGGGTAAAACTCAGATAAGAAAGTCCAAACTGAAAGTTCAACTGAAGAGTTTCAATTTGCAAAAAGGATCAATCGAATCGGAGCTACGAAACTGAAACTACGATCAAAAGAACTTCGAATTCAAATCTACTTGAAACCAAATTTTAATTTGTTAAAACCATGTTCAAGTTGGTTGACTAGAAAGAGGGCTTTGAGACGAAGATTTTGGCATTGGTTTCACTGGATTTCGACGAGCGGTTGAAAAGTTGCGAGGGTTTGAAGATCAGGGGCTAATCTGCGATAAAAGTATTCGGGATAGGTCCCTGGCCGAAAAATAAAATAAAAAGAAAACTCTATCGGACGAACGTCCGCTAACAGAGACTAACGAATGAATTCGTTCGTTATTAGATCTAGAGGAATGAACGTTCGCAAAAAAATAGCTCTAAACCGAAAAAACGAAAAACCGATCTAACCAGCGGAAAACCGAGAAAAACTGAACCACGAAAATAACCGGATCTGGATCTAGATCTAGATCTAGGGTTTACCGGAAAAACCAACGAAAAACCAGGAAAAAAACCGGTCGGCGGCGAACTCCGGCGATGTCGGCGTGGCGGCGGCGGCTTCCGTCGGCGGCACGGATTTCGAGGCGGCATGCGTCACGAGGCGGGCTGGTGGCGGCGGTGGTTTGGAGCTGAGGCGGCCTCGGGCCTTGGCTATATATAGCCTGGGGTGGCCTCGGTCTCCTGGCCTGAGCCGGCTCCTAAGTCGGCGCGCAGCTGGGCCGGCTAGGCTTCGTCCCAGTTCGGTCCGGGAAACATTTTAAAAATTAATAATTCCCCGGAAGAAAATCCTAAATAAATATTAAGAAAAAATTTCTAAAAAATGCCAAAAACAAGTTTCACCGTATAAATAAAATATTTAGAACAAAGTGAACATTTTTCTGGCCTAAAATGCAATTTTGAAAAATGCATATTTTTCTAATTCAAATAAAATAGCAATAAAACATCCAAATAAAATATTTATTTGATTTTAACATTTTTCCTCCATTATTTCTTTTATTTTGGAGAAGTCCTTTTATCTCCTCTCTTTTTTATATTGGAAATATTTCGAAGAGAAAAAAATTAAAACCAAAGTGATCCTCTTTTCAAATTTGAGAAAATTCAAATATGAAAATATTGAAATCCCCAACTCTCTCCGTGGGTCCTTGAGTTGCTTAGGATTTCTAGGATCGCAAACAAGATGCAAATAAAATATGATATGCATATGATGACCTATGTATAACATTCCAAATTGAAAATTTGGGATGTTACAAACCTACCCCCCTTAAGATGAATCTCGCCCTCGAGATTTGGGTTGGCTAGAAAATAAGTGTGGGTGGTCTTCCCGTAGATCTTCCTCTCGTTCCCATGTGGCTTCATCCTCGGTATGGTGGCTCCACTGAATTTTGCAAAACTTGATAACCTTGCTGCCTGTAACTCGGCTGGCAAACTCGAGAATCTTGATGGGTTTCTCCTCATAGGTCAAAACACTATCCAACTGGATTGCTTCCAGGGGCACTGTATCCCTCAGAGGAATATCGGCTATCGGTGTCAAAACCGGTGGATCTCGGGTAGGGGGTCCCGAACTGTGCGTCAAGGCCGGATGGTAACAGGAGGCAGGGAACACGGTGTTTTACCCAGGTTCGGGCCCTCTTGATGGAGGTAAAACCCTATGTCCTGCTTGATTAATATTGATGATATGGGTAGTACAAGAGTAGATCTACCACGAGATCAAGGAGGCTAAACCCTAGAAGCTAGCCTATGGTATGATTGTTCTGCAAAATAAGCTTCCACATATTGCCATAGAGAGAATAATATTAACACAAATCAAATCTGATGACGTATTCCGCAGTGTGATATCACACTACGGCCAAGTCCTTTACTCGAATCGTTTTTACTTTTCCACCTCAACATGTTTTGCGAGGCGGTTTCCTTGGCACGTCTTGTCAAAGCAGAGATCATGTGCCCTTTTACGGGATTCTCATCAATACGGACGTGGGTAACCCTAACCGCGCCATTTACCACGGTGCTTGGGAGGCAAGCGAGTTTTATTAGGCAGGTGGGGACGCACAACCACATCCGCCCATATAAGGGGATAAGGATCCACCTTTTTACCTACGCCTTCTTCCTCCTTTGCCTATCCATCTCCTGCGCACTCGAGCTCCAGCGCCCAAGCCCGCACTTCCCACCTCGACCTTCTCCAGCGATGTCCGGAGCGGGAGGTAAATGGAAGGTCTCCTCCGTCACGGAGGGCGACGTAAAAAAGCTAAGGAAGGCCGGATACTTGTCCAAAGACATTGCGCACCGGCTTCCCGAGGAGGGGCAGCTTCTCCCCACCCCAAGGCCCCATGAGAGGGTAGTATTCCTTCCCCACTTCCTCCGCGGACTGGGTTTTCCACTTCACCCATTCATCCGGGGGCTCATGTTCTACTACGGCCTGGATTTTCACAATCTGGCCCCGAACTTCATCCTCAACATCTCGGCATTTATCGTCATGTGCGAGGCTTTCCTCTGCGTCCACCCCCATTTCGGCCTCTGGCTCAAGACATTCAACATCAAGCCCAAGGTGGTGCGCGGCAACCAGGCGGAGTGCGGAGGCGCCATGGCGGGCAAGATTGCCAACATCCTGTGGTTCGAGGGCTCCTTCGTAGAGACCCTAAAGGGGTGGCAAGCCGGGTGGTTTTACATCACCGAGCCACGCGATCCGAAATGGATCACAGCCCCCGAGTTCCGATCCGGACCCCCCACGCGGCTCATGTCCTGGAAAGAGACGGGCCTATCGTGGGGTAATGAGAAAGAGGTGACCGGACTGAAGACATGCATCCAGTCCCTGGTAAACAAGTCGATCAGGCTTGTAAATGTAGTCCAGGTCATGCTCGTTCGCCGAATCCTCCCGTGTCAACAACGGGACTTTACTTTGTGGGAGTTCGACCCGGCACGGCACCGAACCCTTAACAGGCTCTTCGACACGACGTATGAAGATGTCTAGAAGCCACTAATCAAAGGTGTCGAGGCTCCCGCATCCGCTTCCGAGGACCGCGGATACAGCTCGCAGCGTCACGCTAGCGAGGTAAGCTATTTTCACCTTTTACAGGATGTTCAGCTTTTTTCATAGTTTAACTCTATGCGGGATCTAAACGCCCTTACCTTTGACAGGCTTGGCGGGCAGTATCCGGACCGATTAACTGTTCGGCTCCGCTGCCCGAAGACCCAGCCCCAGCTCTACTAGTGAAGCTGCTGGCTCCGGTGCCTTATGTGGTGCCGGAAAAGAAGGCCAAGAAGAAGAAGACCACGGGGACTCGAAGGAGTACCCGCAACGTGGTGTTGTCGGACTCGTCATCCGACGAGTCCGAGACGCCCTCCTCCCGTGAAAACAAGGAGCAGGAAGAAGAAAACTCTCCCCTCCCAGCGGAGGGAGGAAAGAAAAGGAAGGCCGCCCCAAGGGGGAAGGCCGAAGGGTCCAAGAAGAGGAAAACCCCTCCGCCGGACTACGCCCCTGACGCCGATGAGGATGAAGAGGAGTGGCCAGACAAGGCCAGGCGTCCGGCGAAATCGTAAGTGTTCGGATACCAGAGTAACTCATGATATTCCTTTTGTTGCACAGCCTTCCCTAATGTCGAATATAATCATGCAGCCCGCCCCGGGCCGAACTCAATGAGTCGTCGAGCGGCTCCCTGGATTCATCGGACGTGAACTCAGTTCCGCCTGCTGTCTCCCCCTGCATCGTGGATGACGCCGAAGTGGCGTCACAACGGGCTCCTGGGCAGGAGGAGATGGTCCTGGAGGAGCCGCAAGGCGACCTCCCGGACTCCAGGAGTAAAGGGGACAAGACCCCCCAGGGCTCCAAGTCCGGCTTTGAGCCGGACACCGTGCCGGAATCTTCAACGATTCCGGACCGCGGCAGGCGGACTCCTTCCAAGAGGAGCAAGCCTTCTGAGCCGGCAGCCTCCGTCCAACCGGAGGTGCCGGACAATCTGCTGGAGGTGCTTGAAGGCGCCTCCATCGACGAGGAGCACTGTACTATTATGAGTACGGTGATCCAGAAGGTTCAGTCCGCCAAGAGCGGACTGAGTGAAGCTTGCGCTAGCCTTCTAACAGGCTTCGAGGTAAGTAAAAAATATGTAAAAATATTACCACATAGACAGTAGCCCCTGATGCTCTGTTTGGCGTTCGGAAAGAAAAGCCGAATAGAGGATCTATTAAATTTCACAGGAGTCTAACAATAAAGAGTCAATATGCGTATGCAGGCTTCGCTGCTATCCACCGCCGTACTGATTGAGGAGGTGGGTGTCCTGAAACAGGACCTCGGGCGGACCAAGCAAGAGCTCGGCCTTGCCAAGCGGCAGCTCGAGGAGAAATAAGGTAAGAAATACCTTACTGAAAAGGGTGCCTATAGAGAGGCGTGATTGCAAAAAATAACATGATTGTACTGCTTATTGTAGGGGCCACGACTGAGATGGCGACCCTCAAGCAGGCGCTATCTGAGGCCGAGAAGAAAACGGCCGCGGAGCGCACCCAGCGAGAGAAACTTGGGGCTTAGGTCGGCGAGGTGCAGCAAGAGCTTCAGGCTCTCATGGAAAAACATGAGAGTTTGGAGCTTGAGTCAAAGACCCAGGCGTCCGAGCTCGCGACGGCCCTTGAGACTGCCAAGTCTGCCAAGGCCGAAGCCCAAAAGGCCCTCCAAGAGTTGGAGGAGGTGAAAAAGATAGCAGTGGGTAAGGCATTCTTTATGCAAAGCAGAAATATAAAAGTAAACTACTTGTTACTTACCCGAATCTGGAGCTCTCCAGGGGCATTCGTAGATCTTCCCTGCAGCGTATCCGACGCCGCCGCATTCTACCGAGCTGAAGAGGGCAGCTCGACGGAGAAGGTGTTCTGGTCTCAGTATGCTGAGGCCGGACACCCTGTGCCCTTGAGCGACCAGCTGAAACAGCTGGTCGAGCTCCACAAGGTGGCCGAACAGGCCATGAAGGGCTTCATAGGCCCGGAGAGGCCCTGCCTGGGAGCTACTTCGGGCTGGTGCGGCGGCTGGTGGAGGCCTGTCCAAGGCTCGAGGTCATCAAGCGCTCCGTCTGCATCGAAGGTGCCCGTAGGGCCCTTGCCCGTGCAAAGGGGCACTGGGGTAAGCTAGACGGTGAGAAGCTTGTTAGGGACGGGCCGCCGCCGGGGAAGGAGCATCACAAGCCCGAGAACTACTATAAGGATGTTCTTGCGGGTGCCCGCCTTGTAGCGGATGAGTGTACCAAGGATGTAATTTTTGAATGAACTCGCTCGTGTTTATCCTGTGCGCTGAAAACTTGTTCATATGCGCTAAGAAATGCTTATTGAATTTAAAATATTATTTTCTGTGCGGCCGTTTATCAAAAATTGAGAGATGGCCAGTCGTCGGCTTCTGCCCCCATGCCACTAGTGCTGGGGTGTTCGGTGATAAACCTGAGCGCTCTTTTTCCCATGGTTGGGTCCTTTGAGGGAGGCGCTCAGCACGACGAACTAGGCAATCGGACTATAATGCTTGAACACTCTCACTTAGCCATAGAACTTTATAATTTTAAATTTCGGCGAAGCCCCTAGTTCGGAAGACTGAGTTCGGGGCGCTATCCACGCCTTGGCTGGGGTTATCCAGCTCCTCGCTCGAAGCGGCATAAGTCTTTAGGGACTCGAAAAACCTCTCGAACAACGACCGGTCTCTCGCCTCATCATGACAGTCAGTTTTAGCTTTCTCCACTGAGGTGCTTAACCCAGCTCAACCGGGGCACAATCGCAGTGGTTCTCCTAGTGCTACCTTAGCCGATATAGCGGAACGTAAGGCACCAAAACATAGGAGCCAGGAAAACCCAACTATTTACCCAAATCATGATTCGGAGCCGATGCATATAGTGCTATAAGTTCGGGGTGCCACACTTGTGAAAGTGTACAGACTTCTCACACCATATTAAAGGGTACAGAAGCCCCTGGCGTACTTGTCGTACCACAGTGTACGGGTGCAACATGTCATTAATGAACATATATAAAAGAAAGTAATGCGGAAAATAGACAAAAGCTATGCATTGTTTATAGAGAGGCTATTTATCAAAGCCGAACGATACAAGTAGTGCGATAAGAAAAAAGATATTGGACTATTTAGTATGTCCTGACCAGGGGCAGGCCGCGGAATTGAATTTAAAACAGGTATACCGCTCGTAACAGAGACCACTTGGGAGTTCCATAATGCGGCATGGCTTGTTTGCCTTCCTGGATCTTGCATCGTTTGTGCGGCAATTTCCGAACAGGTCATCCGAAGTATGGAGTCCTGAAAGTAAGAAAAAATTAAAAAAAGAATTCGGCAGCCCCTAGTACGTTTTAAGACGTATTTTGGGCGTGCCGTTATTGTGCCCCTTCCCCTATGCCCATGGTATTTCAAGGGCGTAGTAATGTATGCGAGGTACTAGTTTCGCTATGTCACGAAAGCTGGGGTTGGGGCCGCATTGCTACACTTGCTCAGAGTGTGCCAGGCGGTCCTGCTGTGGGTTACTCCGGGCGCGCTTGGCAGTGTCTGGCTTTTTAATGGTCGGACTGGAGAATTGCCTGAGAAGGCTACTTTGTACCTCCGCTGCGAGAGCCGCCGTATGCTCCTCCGTACGGAGGGAGCGTTCGGTGTTTCCGTTGACCGTAATTACTCCTCAAGGGCCTGGCATCTTGAGCTTGAGATATGCGTAGTGCGGCACCGCATTGAACTTTGCGAATGCAGTTCGTCCGAGTAGGGCGTGATAGCCACTGCGAAACGGGACTATATCGAAGATTAACTCTTTGCTTCAGAAATTGTCCGGGGATCCGAAGACCACGTCAAGTGTTACTGAGCATGTACAGTTGGCTTCTACACCTGGTATAACGCCTTTAAAGGTCGTTTTTGTGGGCTTAATCCTTGAGGGATCTATGCCCATTTTTTGCACTGTATCCTGATAAAGCAGGTTCAGGCTACTGCCGCCGCCCATGAGGACTCTTGTGAGATGAAATCCTTCGATGATTGGGTCGAGAACCAATGCGGCGAAGCCGCCATGACGGATGCTAGTGGGATGGTCCCTTTGATCAAAAGTGATCGGGCAGGAGGACCATGGGTTGAACTTTGGGGCGACTGGCTCTATCGCGTATACGTCCCGTAGCACACGCTTCTGCTCCCGCTTGGGAATGTGGGTTGCGTATATCATGTTCACCGTCCGCACTTGTGGGGGAAAACCTTTCTGTCCATTGTTGTTCGGCGGCTTGGGCTCCTCGTCGTCGCTGTTCAGCCCCTTGTTTCTGTTTTCGGCCCTTAACTTGCCTGCCTGCTTGAACACCCAACAATCCCTGTTAGTGTGATTGGCTGTCCTTTCGGGGGTGCCATGTATCTGGCACAAGCGATCGAGTATTCGGTCCAAACGGGACGGGCCCTGAGTATTCATTTTGAATGGCTTTTTCCGCTGACCGGATTTATAGCCTTTGAATCCGGCATTGACTGCCGTATCTTCATTGCTGCCACTGTTAACGCAGTGTTTTTGCTTATTCCGACGTGTCCTGCCACTTTTGTCCTTGGTGTCCGAATTACCAGGGTTCTTCGATAAGTTGTTACTGCGAGCTAGCCAGCTGTCTTCTCCCGCGCAAAAGCGGGTCATGAGTGTCGTGAGGGCTGCCATGGATTTCGGCTTTTCCTGTCCCAGGTGCCGGGCAAGCCACTCGTCGCGGATGTTATGCTTGAAGGCTGCTAGGGCCTCTGCGTCCGGACAGTCGACTATCTGGTTTTTCTTTGTTAGGAACCATGTCCAGAATTGTCTGGCCGATTCTTCTGGCTGCTGAATTATGTGGCTTAAGTCGTCGGCATCCGACGGTCGCACATAAGTGCCCTGGAAGTTGTCGAGGAATGCGGCTTCCAGGTCCTCCCAAGAACCGATTGAGTCTGCTGGCAAGCTGTTAAGCCAATGCCGGGCCGGTCTTTTAAGTTTGAGTGGGAGGTATTTGATGGCGTGTAGATCATCGCCGCGTGCCATGTGGATGTGAAGGAGATAATCCTCGATCCATACCGCCGGGTCTGTTGTGCCATCGTATGATTCGATGTTTACGAGTTTGAAACCCTCTGGGATTTTATGATCCATTACTTCATTCGTGAAGCATAGCGGGTGTGCGGCGCCTCTATACTGGGCTATATCACGACGCAGCTCGGAAGAGCTATGTCTGTTGTGTTTGGCCCGGCCGGATTTGTTGTATCTGGAGTGAAGATCATTGTCACGTGCCGTAGGGCGCCTGCGCGATTCGTAGATCGATATTGTTTGTCTTGCCTTATCCTCCAGTGTGTCTCGCAGGTCGGGTGCATTTTCCCATTCCTTAGTTGAGCGGCGTCGGGGCATGGCTTGGGTGGAGGGCCGACAGGCCTCTCTGTCGCGGCCACGAGGTGGCCGGTCTGCCATGTCATGCGCTGGTGATGTAGGTGCTTCCTCCTTTGATCGGGGTAGCGGCATGCGCTTCGGGTAACTCTTGGAGGGGCGTTCGAGTTCATACTCTTCGGCCGCAAGGTCTTCAGTCCATCTGTTAGCTAGTAATTCTTGGGCAGCTCTAAGTTGTTGCTGCTTTTTCTTGAGGCTGCTTGCCGTGGCTAAAAGCCTGTGTTTAAAACGTTCTTGTTCGGCGGGTCTGATGGTATGACGAATTCGTCGTCATCGAGGCTAGCCTCGTCTTCGGAGGGAGGCTTATAGTTATCATCCTCGACCTCTCGGTCTACCACTCTTTCATGAGGGCTGGTTTCTCCATCTTCCTGTGCCGAATTTTGCTGAGGTGGATGTTCTTCGGCGCTATCCGGGGTAGTATTATCTCCCGTGCCGGAATCACCGTTTTTGCTTTGGCGGGATTTAGAGCGGCGCCGCTGACGCCGGCGCTTTTGCTGTTTCTTGGGGGCGTCATCCCCCACTGTTCCATCGCCATCTCCATCTTTTGGAGTATCCACCATATATATGTCATATGACGAGGTGGCCTTCCAGTGCCCTACAGGTGCTGGTTCTTGTTCGTCTCCTGCATCGTCGTCCATGCCGTCGATGTCTTCGGAGTCGAAGTCAAGCATGTCGGTTAAGTCGTCGACAGTGGCTACGAAGTGGGTGGTGGGTGGGCTTTGAATTTTTTCGTCATCCGTATCCCAACCTTGCTGACCGTAGGCCGGCTAGGGCTCTCCTGATAAAGAGAGAGACTTCAGAGAATTCAGGATGTCGCCGAAGGGCGAGTGCTGAAAGATGTCCGCGGGGGTGAACTCCATGATCGGCGCCCAATCGGATTCGATCGGCAGGGGCGCGGGGGGCTCGGAGCTTGGAGAGGAATCCGGCTCCTCGGAGTCACGGGCCATGCGGAGTGCGGGGCTGGAGTTCGGCTCAATCGCCTCTGAGATCGCAACCCCTGAGACAGCGTCCAACCGCTGATCCTCGATCGGCGCAATAAGCTTCGAATTAAGGGTCAGAAGCCGTGCGTGTGCGGCCTCCAAGGCACTGTTTGGTGGCAGAGCTATATCATGCCCATCGAGACAGTGCGGCGCGCTTGGCTGTGGCTTGAATCCGTCGAAGATCAAGTCCCCGCGGATGTCAGCCATGTAGTTTAGGCTTCCAAACCTGACCTGATGGCCAGGGGCGTAGCTTTCGATCTGCTCAAGGTGGCCAAGCGAATTGGCCCGCAGTGCGAAGCCGCCGAAGACGAAGATCTGTCCGGGGAGAAAAATCTCACCATGGGCTGCATCGTTGTTGATGATCGAAGGAGCCATCGGGCCTAAAGGTGACGACACAGAGGAACTCTCAATGAAAGCACCAATGTCGGTGTCAAAACCGGCGGATCTCGGGTAGGGGGTCCCGAACTGTGCGTCAAGGCCGGATGGTAATAGGAGGCAGGGAACACGATGTTGTACCCAGGTTCGGGCCCTCTTGATGGAGGTAAAACCCTACGTCCTGCTTGATTAATATTGATGATATGGGTAGTACAAGAGTAGATCTACCACGAGATCAAGGAGGCTAAACCCTAGAAGCTAGCCTATGGTATGATTGTTGTGTATGGAGTTTGATTGCCTACGGACTACAACCCTTCGGTTTATATAGACACCGGATAGGGTAAGGGTTACATAAAGTCGGTTACAATGGTAGGAGATCTTGAATATCCGCATCGCCAAGCTTGCCTTCCACGCCAAGGAAAGTCCCATCCGGACACGGGACGAAGTCTTCAATCTTGTATCTTCATAGTCCAGGAGTCCGGCTGAAGGTATAGTCCGGCTATCCGAACACCCCCTAATCCAGGACTCCCTCATCGGCCATCTCTACATGGAACTTCTTCAACTGGGAAACGTGAAACACATCATGAACTCCTGAAAATCCTTTGGGTAACTCCAACTTGTAGGCAACTTCTCGCATGCGTCCCAAAACTCGATATGGTCCTACAAATCTCGGGGCTATCTTTCCCTTAACTCCAAAACGTTTAACTCCTTGGAGAGGTGACACACGAAGATATGCTCTATCTCCGATTTCATAGACTACCTCCTTGCGTTTTGAATCTTCGTAACTCTTCTACCTAGACTGGGCTACCTTTAGTCTGTCGCGAATCAACTTAACCTTCTCTTCGGATTCTTTGATCAAATCCGGTCCAAACAACTGACGGTCTCCAACTTCATCCCACATCAACGGTGTCCTGCACCTCCTTCCATACAAGGCTTCGAAAGGCGCCATCTTCAGACTAGCCTGATAATTGTTGTTGTATGAGAACTCGGTGTAAGGCAAATTATCATCCCAACTAGATCCATAATCTAGCGCACAAGCTCTCAACATGTCCTCCAAAATCTGATTGACTCTCTTGGTCTGTCCATCTGTCTGCGGATGAAAGGATGTGATGACCCACAAGTGTAGGGGGTCAATCGTAGCCTTTTCGATAAGTAAGAGTATCGAAATCAACGAGGAGCAGAAGGAAATGATAAGCGATTTTCAGCAAGGTATTCTCTGCAAGCACTAAAATTATCGGTAACAGGTAGTTTTGTGATAAAGTAATTTGTAACGGGTAGCAAGTAATAAAAGTAAATAAGGTGAAGCAAGATGGCCCAATCCTTTTTGTAGCAAAGGACAAGCCTGGAAAAACTCTTATACAAAGGAAAGCGCTCCCAAGGACACATGGGAAATATCGTCAAGCAAGTTTTCATCACGTTCATATGATTCGTCTTGGGTACTTTGATAATTTCATATGTGGGTGGACCGGTGCTTGGGTATTGTCCTTCCTTGGACAAGCATCCCACTTATGATTAACCCCTATTGCAAGCATCTGCAACTACAACAAAAGTATTAAGCTAAACCTAACCATAGGATGAAACATATGGATCCAAATCAGCCCCTTACGAAGCAATGCATAAACTAGGGTTTAAGCTTCTGTCACTCTAGCAACCCATCATCTACTTATTACTTCCCAATGCCTCCCTCTAGGCCCAAACAATGGCGAAGTGTCACTTAGTCGATGTTCACATGACACCACTAGAGGGATGACAACATATATCTCATCAAAATATCGAACGAATACCAAATTCACATGACTACTTATAGCAAGACTTCTCCCATGTCCTCAGGAACAAACGTAACTACTCACAAAGCATATTCATGTTCATAATCAAAGGGGTATTAATATGCATAATGGATCTGAACATATGATCTTCCACCAAGTAAACCAACTAGCATCAACTACAAGGAGTAATCAACACTACTAGCAACCCATAGGTACCAATCTGAGGTTTGGATACAAAGATTGGATACAAGAGATGAACTAGGGTTTGAGATGAGATGGTGCTGGTGAAGACGTTGATGGATATTGACCCCCTCCCGATGACAGGATCGTTGGTGATGACGATGGTGATGATTTCCCCCTCCCAGAGGGAAGTTTCCCTAGAAGAATAGCTCCGCCGGAGCCCTAGATTGGATCCGCTAAGGTTCCACCTCGTGGCGGCGGAGTTTCGTCCCGTGAGCTTGCTTATGATTTTTTTTCCTCGATGAAAGACTCCATATAGCCAAAGATGGGCATTGGAGGGCCACCAAGGGGCCAACGAGGCAGGGGGCGTGCCCAGGGGGGTAGGGCGCGCCCCCCACCCTCATGGACGGTGGGTGGCCCCCCTCTGGTACTTCTTTCGCCCAATATTTTTATATATTCTGAAAATAATTCCCGTAGAGTTTCAGGACTTTTGGAGATGTGCAGAATAGGTCTCTAATATTTGCTCCTTTTCCAGCCCAGAATTCCAGCTGCCAGCATTCCCCCACTTCAAGTAAACCTTGTAAAATAAGAGAGAAAAGGCATAAGTATTGTGACATAATGTGTAATAACAACCCATAATGCAATAAATATCAATATAAAATCATGATGCAAAATGGACGTATCAACTCCCCCAAGCTTAGACCTAGCTTGTCCTCAAGCGAAAGCCGAAATCGAAAAATATGTCCACATGTTTAGAGATAGAGGTGTCGATAAAATAAAATACGGATATGAGGGCATCATGATCATTCTTAGAACAACATATATATATATATATTGTCATATGATATCTTATGCTAAAGTAACAATTCATTCACATACTCAAGTATGAATCAGAAACTTCATTGAAAACTAACAAACTATAATCTCGGTCATTGAAGCAATTGCAATTTATCATAACATCTGAAAGAGTCAATAAGAGCTTTTAACAATTCCACATACTCAACCATCATTTAGTCTTTCACAATTGCTAACACTCAAGCGATATTTATGGTTATGAAGTTTTAATCGGACACAGAGAAAGATAAGGGCTTATAGTTTTTCCTCCCAACTTTTTACCTCAAGGGTAATGTCAACAATAATAGTTCATGAAAACTCACATCCAATTAGCTATATATACCTCGATCTTTCCAACACATTATGCTTGTCAAAGGATAAAATGTAAAAGGGAAAGGTGAAGATCACCGTGAATCTTGCATGAAGTATAAGACAAGCATAAAAGATAGGCCCTTCACAAAGGAAAGCAGAGGCTGTCATGTGCTTTTATGGTTGGATGCACAAAATCTTAATGCAAAAGAACGTCACTTTACATTGCCACTTGTGATATGGACCTTTATTATGCAGTCCGTCGCTTTTATTTCTTCCACATCACAAGATCGTATAAAGCTTATTTTCTCCACACCAATAAATCATACAAATTTAGAGAGCAATTTTTATTGCTTGCAACGATGACAACTTACTTGAAGGATCTTACTCAATCCATAGGTAGATATGGTGGACTCTCATGGAAAAACTGGGTTTAAAGATATTTGGAAGCACAAGTAGTATCTCTACTTGGTGCAAAGAATTTGGCTAGCATGAGAGGGAAAGGCAAGCTCAACATGTTGGAAGATCCATGACAATATAATTTATCTTAGATGCAAGAAAACATAACCCATTACGTTGTCTTCCTTGTCCAATGTCAACTCTTTAGCATATCATACTTTAATGAGTTCTCACAATCATAAAAGATGTCCAATATGGTATATTTATATGTGAAAACCTCTCTTTCTTTATTACTTCCTATTAATTGCAACGATGACCAAAACTATGTTTGTCAACTCTCAACAACTTTTATTCATCATACTCTTTATATGTGAAGTCATTACTCTCCATAAGATCCATATGATCTCTTTATTTCTTTTTATTTCTTTTTCTTTTATTCTATTCCCTCAAGATCATAGCAAAATAATCAAGCCCTTGACTCAACACTAATCTTTATTATATATAGCTCACGGACTCGATTACATAGAAGGATCATAAAGAAAAACTCACAACTAGATCATACTAAAACTTTATTCTACTAGATCAAGAGATTATCAAAAGCATCGAACTAAGAAAAATGGTGAAGATAAAAGTGATGGTGATACGATACCGGGGCACTCCCCCAAGCTTGGCAGTTGCCAAGGGGAGTGCCCATACCCGATGCTTGGTTCTTCTTTGTTGGTGAAGAAGGTGTTGGCGATGATGGATAGTCGCACATCGAGTGTAGGAGATCCTCCAATTTGCGGATGATGCCCTTGAGTGCGATGATATTCTCCTTCAACAAAATATTTTCACTTGTGAGATACTTGTTTTGAATGCGAGCTAACTCAATCATCTTGAAAGCTTCAATCTCCGTTGGGGTAAACAGATTGTGGTGAGGTTGAAGGATGTCTTCTTCTGCTACTGCCGGAACTTGATCCCCCATGGCCTTCTTGATCCCATCATCCTTGTTGATCTCTCCGGGTTCTTCTCTCTTCAGCTCTATCTTCATTAGCCAAGCATCGTTGCCCACATTGTTGGAGGAGGAGGGAGACGACATGATGCCTGGCCTTGACAACCCTGGCAGAAAACAACTCAAAACAAAAACAGGAGATATTTGCGTGATACGATGGTCAAAGCCTTTGGGAGATTATATAGTGAATTTTTACCGACCAAAAGAAGTATCGTGCAAGATAACGGAGTCCGGAGAGCACACGAGGTGCCCACGAGGCAGGGGGCGCGCCTAGGGGGTAGGGCGCGCCCTCCACCCTCGTGGAAACCTCGTGTCCTTCCCGGGCCACTTCTTATTTTCCTATTTTCTTAAATATTCCAAAACGAAGAAAAATTGCTATTAGAACTATTTTGGAGTCGACTTACTTACCGTACCACGTACCTATTCCTTTTCGGAGTCTGAAACATTCTGGAAAGTGTCCCTTATGTATTCCTCCGGGGTTACGGTTTCAATAACATCAGTTTCAACATTTATAGGATTACCTGAGATATAATGTTTGATTCTTTGACCGTTCACCAGCCTCGGATTTGTGCCTTCGAAGTTGTTGATTTTTATGGCACCGGAACAGCAGACCTCCTCGATGATGTAAGGACCTTCCCATTTAGAGAGGAGTTTGCCTGCAAAAAATCTTAAACGAGAGTTGTATAACAATACATAATCACCTACATTAAACTCACATTTTTGTATCCTTTTATCATGCCATCTTTTAACTTTTTCTTTAAATAGTTTGGCATTCTCATAAGCCTGGGTTCTCCATTCATCAAGTGAGCTAATGTCAAAAGGCCTCTTCTCACCGGCAAGTTTGAAGTCATAGTTGAGCTCTTTAATAGCCCAATATGCCTTATGTTCTAGTTCAAGAGGTAAGTGGCATGCTTTACCGTAAATCATTTTATATGGAGACATACCCATAGGATTTTCCTATCCAGTTCTATAGGCCCATAATGCATCATCAAGTTTCTTGGACCAATTCTTTCTAGATCTATTAACGGTATTTTTCAAAATTAATTTAAGCTCTCTATTTCTCAATTCTACTTGACCACTAGACTGTGGATGATATGGAGATGCAATTCTATGATTAACATCATACTTAGCAAGCATTTTACGAAAAGCACCATGAATGAAATGTGAACCACCACCAGACATTAAGTATCTAGGGACTCCAAACCTCGGAAAAATAACTTCTTTAAGCATCTTAATAGATGTGATATGACCATCACTACTAGTTGGAATAGCTTCTACCCACTTAGTAACGTAATCAACAGCAACTAAAATATGTGTATACCCATTAGAGGAAGGAAAAGGTCCCATATAATAAAAGCCCCAAACATCCAATGGTTCGATAACAAGTGAATAATTCAAAGGCATTTCTTGACGTCTACTAATGTTACCAATTCTCTGACATTCATCACAAGACAAAATAAACTTACGGGCATCCTTGAAGAGATTAGGCCAATAAAAACCGGATTGCAATACCTTATGTGCAGTTCTATCTCCAGCATGGTGTCCTCCATAAGCCTCGGAGTGGCACTTGCGTAGGATATGTTCCTGTTCATGCTCATGTACACAATGTCTAATAACACCACCTACAACTTCTTTATAAAGATGTGGGTCATCCCAGAAGTAGTGTCTTAAATCATAGAAGAACTTTTTCTTTTACTGGTATGTGAAACTAGGTGGTATAAACTTAGCAACAATATAATTAGCATAATCAGCATACCATGGAGCAGTACGAGAGGCATTTATGCTAGCTAATTGTTCATCAGGAAAGCTATCATCAATAGGTAGTGGGTCATCAAGAACATTCTCTAACCTAGACAAGTTGTCTGCAACGGGGTTCTCATCTCCCTTTCTATCAATAATATGCAAATCAAATTCTTGAAGCAAGAGAACCCATCTAATAACTCTAGGTTTAGCATCTTTCTTTTCCATAAGATATTTAATAGCAGCATGATTAGTGTGAACAGTTACTTTAGAATCAATAATGTAAGGTCTGAACTTATCACAAGCAAATACGATTGCTAAAAATTCTTTCTCAGTAGTAGCATAATTTCTTTGAGCACTGTCTAGAGTTTTACTAGCATGTTGAATAACATTTAATTTCTTATCAACTCTTTGTCCTAGAATAGCCCCTACAGCATAATCACTAGCATCACACATAATTTCAAATGGTAAATTCCAATCAGGAGGTTCAGCAATAGGTGCAGAAACCAAAGCTTTCGTAAGTATTTCAAATGCTTCTACACAATCATCATCAAAGACAAAAGGGACATCTTTTTGTAAGAGATTAGTCAGAGGCCTAGAAATTTTAGAGAAGTCCTTAATGAACCTCCTATAAAAACCGGCATGACCAAGGAAACTTCTTATACCTTTAATGTCCTTAGGGCACGGCATCTTTTCAATAGCATCAACTTTAGCTTTATCAACTTCAATACCTCTTTCAGAAATTTTATGCCCCAAGACAATACCTTAATTAACCATAAAGTGGCACTTTTCCCAATTCAAGACAAGATTAGTTTCTTCACATCTCTGCAAAACTCGATCAAGGTTGCTTAAGCAATCATCAAAAGAAGTTCCCTAAACAGAGAAATTATCCATGAATACCTCAACAATCTTTTCGCAAAAGTCAGAGAATATAGCAGTCATACATCTTTGAAAAGTAGCAGGTGCATTACATAAACCAAAAGGCATACGTCTATAAGCAAAGGTACCGAAAAGGGCAAGTGAAAGTTGTCTTTTCTTGATCCTCTTTTGACACAGGTATTTGAGAGAAACCAGAATAACCATCTAGGAAGCAAAAAATGTGTATGTTTGGATAATCTTTCTAGCATTTTATCAATAAAAGGTAACGAGTAATGATCCTTTTTAGTAGCTTCATTTAATTTGTGGAAATCAATTACCATTCTATAACATGTAACAATTCTTTGTGGGATCAATTCATCTTTATCATTAGGAACAACAGTAATACCTCCCTTCTTAGGGACACAATGGACAGGACTTACCCACTGACTATCAGCAACGTGATAAATTATACATGCCTCTAGAAGCTTTAGTATTTCTTTTCTTACCACTTCTTTCATCTTAGGATTTAACCTTCGTTGGTGATCAACAACTGGTTTCGCGTCTTTCTCCAATTTTATTTTGTGCTGGCATAGAGTGGGACTAATGCCCTTAATATCATCAAGAGTATATCCAATAGCAGCACGGTGCTTCTTCAGAGTTTTCAATAATTTCTTTTCTTCATGCTATGAAAGATTAGCACTAATAATAACAGGATATATCTCTTTCTCATCAAGATAAGCATATTTAAGAGTATTAGGTAAAGGTTTAAGCTCAAACATAGGATCACCCTTAGGTGGAGGAGGATCCCCTAGGATTTCAATAGGCAAGTTGTGCTTCAAAATAGGTCCCTGTTTAAAGAATACTTCATCTATTTCCCTTCTTTCATTCATAAACATATCATTTTCATGATCTAGCAAATATTGTTCTAAAGGATCACTAGGAGGCACGGCAATAGAAGCAAGACCAATAATTTCATCTTTACTAGGCAATTCTTTATCATGGGGTTGTCTATGAAATTTAGCAAAATTAAACTCATGAGACATGTCCCCTAAACCAACAGAACCAATATCCTTATTGCAGTCTATCTTAGCATTAACAATATTGAAGAAGGGTCTACCAAATATAATGGGACAAAATTCATCTTGTGGGGAACCAAGAACAAGAAAATCAGCAGGATATTTAACTTCCCCACACAAGACTTCAACATCTCTAACAGTCCCAACCGGTGAAATAGTATCTCTATTGGCAAGCTTAATAGTAACATCAATCTCTTCTATCTCAGCAGGTGCAATATCATGCATAATTTCTTTGTATAAGGAATGAGGTATTGCACTTGCACTAGCACCCATATCACATAAGCCATGATAGCAATGATCTCCTATTTTAACAGAAATAACAGGCATGCCTACAACAGGTCTATGTTTATTTTTAGTATCAGGTCTAGCAATTCTAGCAGATTCATTGCAGAAGTAAATAACATGACCATCAATATTATCGACTAAGAGATCTTTAACCATAGCAACACTAGGTTCAACTTTAATTTGCTCAGTGGGTTTAGATGTCTTAATATTACTTTTGTTAACCATAGTTGAAGCTTTAGCATGATCCTTTATTCTAACCGGGAAAGGTGGTTTCTCAATATAAGCAGTAGGAACAACAAGATCATTATAATTGATAGTCTTTTCTTCAACTTTAATAGGTGCAAATACTTTTACTTGAATGGGAGGATTATATTTAAACCACTTCTCCTTAGGGAGATCAACATGAGTAGCGAAGGATTCATAGAAAGAAGCTACTATCTCAGAGTCAAGTCCATATTTAGTGCTAAATTCACGGAAAGCATCGGTATCCATAAAAGATTTAACACAATCAAACTTAGGTGTTATACCTGACTCCTTACCTTCATTGAGGTCCCAATCTTTAGAGTTGCGTTTAATTCTCTCCAATAAATCCCATTTGAATTCAATAGTCTTGATCATAAAAGAACCAGTACAAGAAGTATCGAGCATGGAGTGATTACTGAGAGAAAGGCGAGCATAAAATTTTTGAATAATCATTTCTTTTGAGAGCTCATGATTGGGGCATGAATATAACATTGACTTAAGCCTCCCCCAAGCTTGAGAGATGCTTTGTCCTTCGTGAGGCCAAAAATTATATATATATAATTATGATCATGATGAACAAGATGCATAGGATAAAACTTCTGATGAAATTCCAATTTCAATCATTGGTAGTTCCATGATCCAATATCATCACATAGCCTAAACCATGTCTATGCATCTCCCTTCAAAGATAAAGGGAAGATCTTCTTCTTGATAACATCCTCGGGCATACCTGCAAGCTTAAATAATCCACAAACTTCATCCACATAGATTAGGTGCAAATCGGGATGTAATGTTCCGTCACCTGTGAAAGGATTAGCTAGCACTTTCTCTATCATACCCAAAGGAATTTCAAAGTAAACATTTTCAGTAGGTTCAGTAGGTTGAGGAGCAACTCTTTGCTCTACTGGTCGGGGTGAAGATACCCCGAACAGGCCCCTCAAAGGATTATGTTCCATAGTAACAAGTGACATTAAATTTTAGCATGCTATATAAATTTTTCCTTACCAAAGGCGCTTCATTCCCCGGCAACGGCGCCAAAAAAGAGTCTTGATGACCCACAAGTGTAGGGGATCTATCGTAGCCTTTTCGATAAGTAAGAGTGTCGAACCCAACGAGGAGCAGAAGGAAATGATAAGCGGCTTTCAGCAAGGTATTCTCTGCAAGCACTGAAATTATCGGTAACAGGTAGTTTTGTGATAAGGTAATTTGTAACAGGTAGCAAGTAATAAAAGTAAATAAGGTGCAGCAAGATGGCCCAATCCTTTTTGTAGCAAAGGACAAGCCTGGACAAACTCTTATATAAAGGAAAGCGCTCCCGAGGACACATGGAAATTATCGTCAAGCTAGTTTTCATCACGTTCATATAATTCGTGTTCGGTACTTTGATAATTTGATATGTGGGTGGACCAGTGCTTGGGTACTATCCTTCCTTGGAAAAGTATCCCACTTCTGATTAACCCCTATTGCAAGCATCTGCAACTACAACAAAAGTATTAAGGTAAACCTAACCATAGCATGAAACATATGGATCCAAATCAGCCCCTTACGAAGCAACACATAAACTATGGTTTAAGCTTCCGTCACTCTAGCAACCCATCATCTACTTATTACTTCCCAATGCCTCCCTCTAGGCCCAAAAAATGGTGAAGTGTCATGAAGTCGATGTTCACATGACACCACTAGAGGGATGGCAACATACATCTCATCAAAACATCGAACGAATACCAAATTCACATGACTACTTATAGCAAGACTTCTCCCTTGTCCTCGGGAACAAACGTAACTACTCACAAAGCATATTCATGTTCACAATCAGAGGGGTATTAATATGCATAATGGATCTGAACATATGATCTTCCACCAAGTAAACCAACTAGCATCAACTACAAGGAGTAATCAACACTACTAGCAACCCACAGGAACCAATCTGAGGTTTGGATACAAAAATTGGATACAAGAGATGAACTAGGGTTTGAGATGAGATGGTTCTGGTGAAGATGTTGATGGAGATTGACCCCCTCCCAGTGAAAGGATTGTTGGTGATGATTTCCCCCTCCCGGAGGGAAGTTTCCTCGGCAGAACAGCTCCGCCTGAGCCCTAGATTGGATCTGCCAAGGTTCCACCTCGTGGCGGCGAAGTTTTGTCCCGTGAGCTTGCTTATGATTTTTTCCTCAACGAAAGACTCCATATAGCCAAAGATGGGCATAGGAGGGCCACCAGGGGGCCCACGAGGCAGGGGCGCGTCCCAACCCTCGTGGATGGTGGGTGGCCCCCTCCGGTACTTATTTCGCCCAATATTTTTTATATATTCTGAAAATAATTCCCGTGGAGTTTCAAGACTTTTGGAGATGTGCAGAATAGGTCTCTAATATTTTCTCCTTTTCCAGCCCAGAATTCCAGCTGCCGGCATTCCCCCTATTCAAGTAAACCTTGTAAAATAAGAGAGAAAAGGCATAAGTATTGTGACATAATGTGTAATAACAGCCCATAATGCAATAAATATTGATATAAAAGCATGATGCAAAATGGACGTATCAGGATGTACTAAACTCTAGCCTAGTACCCAAAGTCTGGTGCAGTTGATTCCAAAACTTCGAGGTAAACTGTGTTCCTCTATCTGATAGGATGGTCCTCGGAACTCCATGCAGACATACGATCCTGGTCATATATATCTTGGCCAACTTCGCACTCGTATAGGTGGTTTTTACTGGGATAAAGTGAGCCACTTTGGCCAAATGATCTACTACAACCCATATAGAATCATATCCCGGTCGGGTCCTGGGTAATCCGATGATGAAATCCATGCCAAGCTTGTCCCACTTCCATTCGGGTATCGGCATAGGCTGCAGTAATCCTACTGGTTTCTGATGTTCTGCCTTCACTCTCTCACATACATCACATACTGCTACATACTCTGCAATATCCTTCTTCATACCTGTCCACCAGAAATGCTCCTTCAAATCCAAATACATTTTGGTGTTTCCTGGGTGAATCGAGTATGGCTAGTCATGAGCTTCCTGTAGTATTAACTTCCTAATTTCTGCATTATTGGGTACATATACTCGGTCCTCAAACCATAAAGTGTCGTGCTCATCCTCATGAAAACCTTTGGCTTTTCCTTTGCTCATCTTCTCCTTTATCTCAACAATCTCCTTATCCTCCTTCTGAGCTTCTCGAATCTTTCCCAATAGCGTTGACTGAACCTCCATTGCTACGACAAAACCTCGTGGAACTATCAGCAAATGATGCTCCCTGGGGTCTTCGACTAACTCCTTGGGTAATCCTCCCCTTATGAGGGTATTGTCATAACTCTTCCGGCTCAAAGCATCTGCTACGACATTGGCCTTCCATGGATGATAGTGTAGCTTCATATCATAATCCTTTGTAAGCTCCATCCATCTCCTTTGTCTGAGATTCAGGTCCTTCCGCGTGAAAATGTACTTCAAACTCTTGTGATCCGTGTACACATCACAACGGTTTCCAATAAGAAAATGTCTCCAGGTCTTGAGTGCATGAACTACAGCTGCTAACTCCAAATCATGCGTGGCATAATTCAATTCATGCGGTCGAAGCTGTTGTGAGGCATATGAAACAACTCTTTCGTCTTGCATAAGTACACCTCCAAGTCCTAAGCGAGAAGCATCACAATACACTTGGAAATCCTTGCGTATATCTAGCAAAATCTACACTGGGGCTGTAACCAAACATTTCTTCAACTCCTGAAAACTTACCTCACATTCATCTGTCCATTTGAACTTAGTGTCCTTCTTCAACAACTCCGTCATAGGTTTCGCAATCTTGGAGAAATTCTCAATGAATCTCCGGTAGTATCCCGTGAGTCCAAGAAAATTGTGGATCTCCCCTACTGAGGTGGGTGCTAGCCAATCAGTGATTGCCTGAACCTTGGTAGGGTCTACTACTATACCCTCTCGTGATACAACATGTCCAAGCAATCCAACTTCATTCAACCAAAACTCACATTTGCTGAACTTGGCATATAACTGATGTTCCCTGAGCTTCTCGAGAACTAAACACAAATGCTCCTTGTGTTCCTCTTCATTCTTCGAGTATACCAAAATATCATCAAAGAACACCACAACAAACTTATCCAGGAACTCCATGAACACCTTATTCATCATACTCATGAAATAGGCAAGGGCATTTGTCAATCCAAATGACATGACCGTGTACTCATATAGCCCGTACCTTGTGGTAAAGGTTGTCTTAGGTATATCCTGTTCTCGGATCTTCAGCTGGTGGTATCTTGATCGCAGATCGATCTTGGAAAATACTTTAGCTCCTTGCAGTTGGTCAAACAAATCATTGATCATCGGTAATGGCTACTTGTTCTTGATCGTCACTTCATTTAATGCACGATAATCCACAACCATTCTCAAAGATCCATCCTTCTTCTCAACGAAGAGCACTAGGGCTCCCCACGGTGACGAACTTCATCGAATGTAACATTTCTCCAATAACTCCTTAATCTGCTTCTTAATCTCCTCCAGATCATTTGCGGGTATCCGGTATGGTCTCTTTGATATTGGTCCAGTGCCTGGCAACAGCTCTATCAAAAACTCAATGTCTCGATCCGGTGGTATGCCTGGTAGTTCCTCTGGAAATACATCTGGATAATCCTTCACTACAGGCACTTCCTCCTAAACAAATCTTGAGAGGGAATTTACTTGGGTCCTCCTTGGCGCATGCCTGGATACATACTTAATCCTTTTTTCCTCCGGGTGGTGAGCATAATTGACTTACTGGTGCAATTGATGTTTCCCCTATACATCAATGGCCAATCCATGCCTAGTATCACATCCAATCCTTGTGACTCCAGAATTACTAGGTCTGAGGGGAGAACATGCCTACCTATGGTTAATGGCATCTGAAAACATCCTTGGCTTGCCATAAACTCTGCTCCTGGCGAGCTTACTAACATAGGTTTCCTAAGAACATTGGTGGGCAACTTATACTTATCCACAAATCCCCTTGAAATGTATGAATGCGATGCACCAGTATCAAAAAGAACGATTGCAGTAAATGACTTAACCAAAAACTTACCTATAACTGCATCTAGTTGCTCTTCAACCTCCTCCATGTTAACGTGGTTCACTTGTCCCCTGTTATAAGGGTTGGACTTCTTCCCAGAGCTTCCATTGCCACTTCCATTATTTGCTTCAGAACACTCGGTGTCGTAGTGTCCAGTCTTCCCACACTTGAAACAAGTAATGTGACTTAGATCCTTCTTGGCGGGCGTTGCGGGGTTGGAACAGTTCTGGCTGCTGCTTCCTCCATTCTTGTTTCCATTCTTAGGCCCACTGTGTTTATGGGAACTTCCTCCATTGTGAGTATGGCCTCCATGGTTATGGGTGTAACCACTGGAGTTAGGGGTAAAACGAGGCTTCTGCTGAGCTCCAGAATTGTACTTCCCCTGTCCATACTTCCGTTTGCGGCTCTCTATCTACTGTTGTTTGTTTTCAATCATCAGGTCCCGGTCTACCAACTCCTGGTAGTTAGTGAATGTTGTCACCATCAACTGCATACGCATCTCATCATTCAATCCTTCCATAAACTTCTCCTGCTTCGCGGCATCTATGGCCACATCATCTGGAGCATAGCGGGCTAACTTGCTAAACTCATCCACGTACTGCCCCATAGTACGGTTTCCCTAGCATAAGTTGCGAAACTCACGCTTCTTCATATTCATTGCTCCTGTAGAGACATGGGTTGTGCGGAATGCTTGCTGAAACTGATCCCAAGTGACATTGGCTATGGGAAAAGTGGCTATGTAATTCTCCCACCATGAGGCTGCAGGTCCGTCCAATTGATGTGCGGCAAAGCGCACCTTCTCCGCATCTGTGCAACCTGCGGTGGTCAACTCCCTTCCAATCCTATGTAGCCAGTCATCAGCAACAATCGGCTCGGTGCTACTAGAAAACACCGGTGGATTCAACCTCAGAAAACGGGCTAGGTTGTCCACTAGAGGTGGTGGCGGTGGGTTGTTGTTGTTGTTGTTATTGTTGTTGCCTTGGTTCTGTACTAGTAGCTGCATCAAGGCATTCTGCTGTTGGATCAATTGAGTGAGCTCCAGTGGGAAGGCAAATCTGGGGTCACGTCTCGGAGGCATCTGATGGGTTTAGAGGGAAGATATTAGAATAGAATGAGGTCTAAAGAGAAAACACTACCCATATGCACATGAGACAAACACATTCATATCACACCACTCAATTCAAACAAGGGAATACAATCGATCTAGCTACCGTTACAAAATACTTGGACTACTACTATATACATGGGGGAAATACTACTAATAATATGGTGGTCATCTAGAAATTTTGATCGGTGGAAGACTCCATGGTATCCGCTCCAGCTTTGTCTTTGTAATCATCATAACTACTATCGGGATCGGAGTCTGTGTCGTCGATGATGATGTAGTCCTCGGGATGGTTGTCATCTCCTCCTGGTGCGGGGTCTCCCATGAATACGCCTAGCTTCCTTGCCAGGTCGTCATTCTTTTCTACTAGTATTGTGATTTCCTCCTCATATCCATCGCGTGTAGACCTGAGTTCCTCTTCGAGCTCCATGTTCCTTGTCATCACCTTCTTCAGATCTATCATGCTTGCGCACATTTGGTTCTCCTGGCGACGAATATGCTCGTTTAACTCCTGGATGAAGGCTGCAATGGACCTGTCCCTCCTGGTGCTTATCCTCTCCCATTGCTCATCTCAGCGCCCACATATCTGGTAGATAGTGTCTTTAAGATCCTTGTGATAAACTTCGCCGATGCGTCCCATGGCAATGTGAGTAGCCATGCTCTTTCCTAGACTCCAGGTTGGTGCATCAAAGGAAAACTCTATGGGCTCAGTAACTAGCGTGATGTCCTTCCTGGAACTTGAACTCGAATCATCCAATGCTCCTCTTCTGGTAAAGTGGAGGTGTAGGTCTCGATGAAGCTTGGTATTCTGATGTTCAGGTACCTAGTGACTTCCTTCAAGTGTCGTCCAAAAGGTGTGTCTTCATCCGGTTGAGCAAACTTGTTCCTTGAGTCCGCCATCTATAGAGTGGAAAATGGAGAGGAGTCAGAAATGAGTAGAGAAGAGTGTCCTATGGCTTATCTTAGTGGTCGTGTCCTACAATCAGCGTGTTCTCTATTGGTAATTGGTGAATTGCTATGATTGGTTTAATTTTCTTGTGGTTATGTTGCTATCCTTTGGTGCCCATCATATGAGCGCGTGCGTGGATCACACCATAGGGTTAGTTGTATGTTGATATGACTATGTATTGGAGGGGAAAAGTGACAGAAGCTTCAACCTAGCATAGAAATTGATGCATACGGGATTGTGAAAGTTCTCGTGATCGACTAGAGGGGGGTGAATAGGCGATTTTTATGAAAGTCTTCAAAAAATGGATGTTTCGAAGACAAATGATAGAAATAAACCTATTACCATGCAGCGGAAGGTAGACTACACTAAGCAAGCCATAGTCAAGTATTCAATGAAGTGAAAGCACAACGACTAATAGCAGCTAGGCAGTATAGACCAGGTAGGAAGATAGTATGAAGCCAATCAAGAAAAGCAGGCACTCAGTGAAGACAAAGGATAATGCAAACAGGCAATTACTTCACAAGGACCAACTGTAAATAAAGAGATGGGAAGGATAGAACCAGTGACTCGTTGAAGACAATGATTTGTTGGACCAGTTCCAGTTGCTGTGACAACTGTACGTCTGGTTAGGGAGGCTGAGATTCAACTCAGAAGACCGTGTCTTCACCTTATTCCCCTTGAGCTAAGGACACCCATTCCTCACCCAATCACTCTAGTAAGTCTTCAAGGTAGACTTCCAAACCTTCATAGACTTCATTCACCGGCGATCCACAATGACTCTTGGATGCTCAGAATGCGATGCCTAATCGGCTGGAGCATTCATAGTCCTCAAGTGTAATAAGTCTTCAGATCACACAAACAGGAAGACTTAAGTGATGCCTAACACTCTTTGGCTCTGGATGTTTAGGGCTTTATCCTCGCAAGGAATTCTCTCTCAAAGGCTTCGAGGTGGGTTGCTCTCAAACGACAAAAGCCGTACACTAACTCTGAGCAGCCAACCATTTATGGTTGTAGGGGGTGGGCTATTTATAGCCACTAGGCAACCCGACCTGATTTGTCCGAAATGACCCTGGGTCATTAAGGAACTGACACGTGTTCCAACGATCAGATTTCAAACACACACGGCAACTTTACTTGGGCTACAAGCAAAGCTGACTTATCCAACTCTGAATAAGATTTGCTCTCATAGTCTTCACTCGAAGACATAGGACTTTGGTTAAGCATCACTTCAGTCATTCTGACTGGTTCTCTTGAACTCCACTTAATAGTACGGTGGTTCCTATGACTCAACAAAGGAGAAAAAGAACGACGAAACAACTAAGTCTTCGTGCTCCATAGTCTTCACGCGATGTCTTCTCTTGTCATAGTCTTCAATGTGAATGTCTTCACATACCACTTTTGACTTCAATGTCTTCATACATTTTTAGCGGTCATCTCTGGTAGGAAAACCAAATCAATGAGGGACTTCTACCTGTGTTATCCTGCAATTCTCACAAACACATTAGTCCCTCAACCAGGTTTGTCATCAATACTCCAAAACCAACTAGGGGTGGCACTAGATGCACTTACAATCTCCCCCTTCTGGTGATTGATGACAAACTGGTTGAAGTTTTCAACGGGGAATAAATTATGTGAAATTGTAAAGGATAGGATATTGTCTTCATAAGTTGCAAAGGCTCCCCCTGAAGATGTGCATATAAGTACTTTGCTCTTGGAATGCAAATGCACATGGCAGGTTGTACTTGTGGAGATCCTCTTCAACCTATGATGACAATTCATCATGCATGATATGATGTAACGAAGATAATGACATGCATATTGGAAAATGGACGTCTGCAAAATGACCTAAGTGTGGAATTTATCATCGCACATGCGGAATTTATCATCGCATCACAGAATAGCAAATAAGTAGCAGACGACCATCGAGTTTAAGTGTTACAACTCAAAGAACCAAATGTATCGAAAAGCAAGAGTTGTAAACACTTGGCAAAAGTAGCAAAAAGTAAAGCAACCACCCGTATGGACCCGCTTGAAGACTATCAACTCATATGCTTCTCACCCTTTTGTCAGTAAGGACCAAAAAGTTGTGAAGACATAGAGCGCCTACTCGTTCCCATGAGGTGCAGGCGAGGCAGCAGGGTCATCGTTGAGGTCGGGTGGTGCAGAAGAACTTGGTGCAGTGTCGACACACGCTGAAGTTGGAGGAGGTGAAGTTGCATATCTTGGTCATCGATGACTCTAGCATTCACAGTCGCAGCTGAGGACGAGTAGTCAGAGTCTTCAAGTGAGGGAGTCCAACGCAAGTGAGCATTCCTTGGAGGAGTTGAGTCAAACTTGAATCTTTCGGTGAAGCCATCGTCCTGCAGATCAGCTTCAGCACTAAGCAATGTCAAACTCTTCGAAGACCTCCGACAGGTTTCATGAGTAACAAAGGCATTCTTGGTGGCAAGATTGCGAATGCGATTGACATCCACCAAGAGGCTTTGCATCTGACGCTTAAGCCAGTCGTGGTTTGTCCTGTTTCTGGTGTAGCGCGACGAGAAGCTCTAGGTCATTTAGGACACGAGATCGCCTTTGAGGCCTTTGCGCAATGGTCCTACCAGTGGCGTCAGTTTGAGCGCGAGGGGCACGTGTGTTGCCAGCAAGAGGATAAACACGAGAAACTGCTGGAACTCATTCAATAGGATGGGTGAAGCTTTGGTGATCAACATTGTGAAGATAAATGGGATCCTTAGCCGGCTCTGGGTAAATAGCTTCAACTGACAGATCAACCTCTGGCAAGAATATAAGATGATTGCGTGCAGACGGCTTATAGTTGAAGGCAGAGTGACGCTTGATAAGACGCATGACCCATGGAGCATAGAATTTCAACCAAAAAATGTCGGAGCCAGATGCAGCCAACTACCTGATGAAGAAGTCTTGAGCATTGAAGCTGATGCCATTGAAGATATAGAAAACCAAAGTCTTCATTGCTCCTTCAAGCTTCGCTGTAGATGAGTGTCCTTTGACAGGCCATAGAGTCTTCCTGATGATATGGTAAATGGTTCGAGGCAGGTACTCTAGGTCTTCAACAAAGAACTCAGATGGGTATTCTGCATCATGAGGAAGAGGCTTCATCATGCTCAGCATTTGACTCATGTTGGGTTCTGGCTTCTGAAAAATGCTTTCTAAGGCATTCTGGTGTTGTTGACAACCTGGTTCATAGTATTCACCAGGAGTGGGCAGGCCTGTGAGCTCAATGATATCAAGAGCTTTGGCTTCATGATGGACATTTCATGTCATCCACTCAAGGACCCAAGTCTTCGGATCCCTGTTGTAATCTTGAATGTGAAGAGTTGCATAGAACTGTAGCAGAAGATCTTCATTCCAGTGTTCCTTATCGGTGACAAACTGCAGTAGTCCAGCATCTCTGAAGCAATCCAACTCTTCTTCAAGACAGGGCAGGCCAGCTATAGCTTCAGAGTCGAGGCACATATGTGGAAATATGCGCCCTTGATTGTATAGGACGCAGGAATAGTAGCTGCACTGCTGATAGCTCCAGAACCGATCTGATGAAATGCGAGGTTTGGTATAAGGGTTCTTGGCGCTGTTGAAGAAGGTGTTATGTGCCACGAGGCCATTCACATTGAAGACCCCAGGTAAATTTGCAGTGCCTGGGAATCGTGGAAGTCTTGGCTTGGGCTTTTGGACTTGAGGTCTGTGCTCGACATGATACTCAAATTGTGGACCCGCAGCAGGTGGAGGCACCAGAATGGGCCAGCGGACCATAACAGGCTGACCACGATCAAATGCCAGCTCAATTGTATGAGGTCTTGGAGGGGGAACAAGAGCATTGGCATTGTCATCACGGGCTTCAGGGGCTACATTGACTTCAGGTCCTTGCACTTTAGGTGCTTCAGCAGTGGCTTCGGGCGCTGCAGTGGCTTTAGGCGCTTGTACTTCAGGTGCTTCAGCAGTGGCTTCAGGCGCCGGATTAGCTTCAGCCATGACAATGTCATTGGCTTCAGCGGTGATGTTGGTGGCTGCCTCAAGATTGTTAACCTCCACTTCAGAAGCTAGAGGGTCGGACACGTTCTCCTCAAGAACAACATCTTGGTGGGATGGGGGGTGTAACAACTCTGTCTGCTTCAACTCTTGGTTCTTCTTCTTCATCGACTGATGCAGCCGGAATATCTTCAGCCATTTTGGCTTCAGACTCAGATACGTGCATAGTGGGAGTGACTTGGGGCCTTGGTCCTTTGTGAAGCCTGCGTAATGCCGGCGACGCTTGCGGAGATGGACTGTGCTGGGCCTCAAAGTCATCGTCATCTTGCACTGGTGAGGTAGCTTGCGGTTGGGGAGAATTTGGGGTGTCTTGTCGTTGTGGGTGATCAGCCCACGAGGCATCCTGAGCAGTTGGCGTCAGAGGACGACCAATGCTGATGAGCTCGCTGTGCGTGAGCACAGGCGATGATACCAATTGGTGCTCGATCTGAGGAAGGACTTCATCATCTTCAACATTGTCGTGAGGACCAATGTCTTCAGCTGTGGTGGGGTCAACAGCTGGATTGTCTTCAGCTTCAGGAGCCTCTGGGGAAGCAGGCTCATGAACTATCACTTGGCGTTCTTTATTTTCAGACATAGGACGAGCCACTGAGATTGGCTCGACCTCAAGGGGCTCTGTGGGAGCAGCCCGATCTCTTTTCTTGGTTTTGCGTTTCTTAGTTGGAGGAGCATCATCAGTGGTGCCCTTGGTTTTGCGCTTTCTGGCTTCAGCTTCAGCTACCCTTCTTTTCTTTAGTTCTGAAGCCACTGTGGGGACCTTAGGCTTCGAGCCTGTCATACTGGCTGGGAAGACAATTGGATGTACTTCCTGCCTTGGTGATTCGGGTTCTGTCACAGCTGGCTTCTTCTTCTCCTTGGCCGCCATTCTGGGGTCAATGCCTGGTCGCCCCAAGGCCTTGTGCTTTTCAGCTTCATTGTATCCTTGGACACATTTAGCAGCAAGATCCTTCATGCGCTCACGAGAACCTTTAGCTTCTTCGCGTTTGGTTCGGAAGGCTTCCTTAAGCTCATGCATCATAGTGTGGAAGTTCTGAATGTCTTCAACATTGAGCTTGGCCATATGCTTCTTGAACTGAGCCTTTTCATAATCTATCTTATGTTTTAGCTCAACAATCTTCTGAGCTAGAGCCAGCTCAGCAGCAATGGCTCCGTGGAAGGCGACGCTGAGGCCAACGGGAAGCTGAAGATCATCAAAGCTAACATTGGGGCTGTCAAACCACTCATCAATGAATGTGTTGATGATTTCAACATCAAAGAGAGGAAGGTCATTGAAGATTTCTGCCTCTTGCTTGCTCTTGATCAACTACTCAAGAGCGTCATCACCAAGATCGTCGTCGTTGGACAGATCAATGGCGTCATTCTCATTTCGAAGAACAGCAGCAGGGGTCAGTGCTTGGCTGGTGGGTTGCATGGGCATCTTCACTTTGGAGGGCCTGGAGATGCGTGACAGATCTTCAGACTACACACTGTGTTCAGGAGGTACAGTGGCCAGAGGCTTCGCCTGTAACATCCCAAAATTATAAATTTTGGAATGTTATAATAATTAAAATATATGATTGTTGATTGATTGTTGAGTGATTGATTGAGTGAAATTTATTAGAATTTTAAACTTTTGAAGTTTTGTTGAGAGGGAATAAAAAGGACTTTCCAAAAAAAAGTTTCTGTTTGAAAATATTTGAATTTGGAAATATTTCAAACTTCATGCCACTCAATGATCCTCATGATTTCTTCAATGAAAGAGAGTGGGAAGTAAAGAAAAATTTCATTTTGAAGTTGTCATTTAATTTATTTATTTTAACTCAAAGTGGCATTTGAGTTTTATTCAAAAACTTTTCTGACAAAGAACACTTGAACAAAAGTGTTGAGAGGGAGTAACATGACACCCCAAAAATTTTGGAATAAATTTTCCATAGAGTTTTGGAAGTCATTTTGATTTTTGTTTGAATTTAAAAAAATGACTTTTCAAAAAGTATTTTATTTTCTGCTGGAAAATATCCCATTAAGTTGGGCTTATTTTTCTGATCATTTTGATATATAATACTCCTATATTTTGTTTTCGTTTTATTTTCAAAAATGATTTTTCTTCGCGGGTTATTCAAAAAAAGGGAAGGTACTGTTTTCTTGGGCCAAATCCGACCCGATCCGAACCGAATCATCTCCTTCCTCCAGACAAGATACTCACGACCTACAGCCACCGCCGGAGCATCGCCGGAATCGCGGGATTCGTGAAATCCCTCGCCCCCTCCTCCAAGACGACCTCCTCCCCTTTAAATAGCCACATCGCGCATCTATTCCCCCACCTAGTCCCTCCTCTCCTCGCCCCACGTTGCCGAGCCGCCCCGCCGGAGTTCGCCGGAGCCGCCGCCGCCATTTGCTCTGCCCCACCCACCACCGGCCCTCCCCGCCACCCACCGCCGCCACCAGCTGCTCCGCCCCGCTCTTCCACCCCCGACCGTCCCTTCCCCGACGCCAGAGGGCCACCGGAGGACGTCGTCGGAGCACCACCAGGACCCCATCACTGGAACTGCTACAGTAAGTCCCGACCTACTGTTTTTTTCGTTCTGTTTTTAAAACAGAATAGTTTCAATCTTGTAAAATCCATAGTTAATTATCTACGAGGTATTTTTGAGTGATTCCAACTGCCTTGGATCACAAGTTTTATGAAGTTTCTGTTAGTTCAATTTTATTTCACATTTGAGCAGTTTGAATTTGTATTTCTATGAATTTGCTCAAATCACTAGATTTGAGCTATTTTGAGTTAGGAATATTATTTTTGACCGATTCTTTTTGCTACTGGTTACTTATTAGACTAGCTACGCAGTAGTGTTTAGTTTGCATGTTAGTGAGTTAGTTAGATTAGATTTTTATTGTAAACAGTACTGATTACTCTGTTTTTAGTACTGTTTGTAGTTTAATTATTATAAATTAGTTTAGTTAGTTTCTTTTGCTAGTTTTCGCTAGTGTGTCATATGTTCTATTGGTTAACAGTAGGTGATTTCTAGGATTTATTAGACTCAGTATTCTTGAGGTTCTAGGTGTTGTTTGTTGTATGACTAGTTGCTAGCAATAGGAATAGTGTTAGAGGTTCTACGTACTGTTAGAATTTTATTATAGGAAAAATACTTTATGTTACATAGCGGATAATTATTTTTACCGTGTGTTAAGTATTTTTTATTTTAGGATTTTTACTTGTTGTTAGGTAGAGTTGTTGTGGTGTAGATTAGCCCTATAAGTTTATTTGAGTGATTTGGAGTTTTCTTTGGTTTTTACCTTTGATCCTATTTCGATTTCGTTGTTATTTTGATTGTTATGATTGAGTGCTACAATGATTGCTTATGTGAATACTATGCTTGCTTGTATAGATTTCATCGGAGAGTGACGACTAGTTTATCAAGTTTTTAAGAGCGATAATATCTTCACCAACTGGCCAGGCAAGTTCACTTTGACCATATTTTCATACCAATGTTTTTATTGCATTTAGTGGCACCATTATTTCAATCCCTCCAGTAGTGATATTGAATTCTTGTAGTTGAGTAGAATGCATGAGGTAGGAACCCACCTCCCTGTTACCAAGCCCGGGACGTATATAGTTTTAATGCTACGCTGTAGTAGACAGGGTTTGGTATGAGTGCTCGGGAGTGGTGTGAGAATGAAGGACTTTACGTCAAAGATGAAAACTTCATGATGGCATCTGCAAGGACTGCATCTTCAGGACTCCTCAAGATTTCAAGACTCGAGACAAGAATTCAATACATACTACTGGGTGAAGGACGGTTGACGGGCACCCTCGAGAAGCCAGTGGTTGGCCGGGATGCATGGAGAAGCGCCATGACATCTTGCGGAAAGCTTCACCCAGACTCAAAGAGACGGAAGAATACTTCATGCCCGGAATCATACCTGTGCAACCGCAGGTCACTATGGGCTCTGGCTTGGTTGACCTTAGTTGTGAATCTGGCTGGGACGGTGCTAGCAGATGTAGAACTACGGTAGGATTGGATGAGCACCGGACAGTGGTCAGAGGAACTCTTCGGAAGACCATGTTTCGGTCATCTTGTTCTCAAACACCCTGAAGTGCGAGAATGTAAAGAGAGGGATCGAATCCTGGGGTACAGTGTACAAACCTCTGCAGAGGGTTAAAACCTAATCGATTAGACGTGTCCCCGGTTACGGAAAATTTGAGCCTCTGGACTTGGATCTATCTCAGAACTCTCAACACCGGACTGATAATTTAATTGTGGGCAACTTATGATGATTTGGGCTATGAGACATCGGTTGGCGGAACCATGTCATGATAGAAAACTCCGTAGTACAGACTCCTGATATTCCTTTGTTGTAGGGAAAATAAAACCAGCTTTTACGCAGAAACATCAGACACAGAGCCACAAAGCCATATTGCATATAGAATAGTTTTATCATCTGCTTTCCTCATATTGTGATCTTGCCGGTACATTCAATGTACTGACCTACACGGCTGCAACGTCTCATGCTGCAGATATGTTCCTTTCGACGAGTAAGAGTACGGTACAGGGTTACGGTCTACACTCAACCTGCCGATGGCGTTGATGGGACTCCACACCCGATTATTTGTTTCCGCTGAGACTTATGAGGTATATATCAGTTTTATTTTATTTATACATGTGATTGCACTTTGATATATACATTGATGTACTGTGTGTGCCAGCATACCGATCCAGGGATGGCACAGATACACAGAGACTTGACCGTCTGAGGTTGGGTCGCTACAGATATGATATCAGAGCACATGTTGACTGTAGGACGTGACCCTAGAAATTGGAAATCCCTTAGGACAGGATATCTCTAAAACTTTATTTTCAAAAGGATCCACTACTTCCCATCTTTTCTGATTTTATCAAATATCATCTCTTACCTCAAATAGTTAGAATATACCCCTTTCCCTTTTGACCACATGGAGGATCAACCGAAGCCGCTCCAAGAAGGACAAGATATCGGACAACCGATGACCATTCCAGAGTAAACAGGATTTGACCATGCATAGAGTTGAAGCTACACCAGTTGAAGACTCCGATGACTTGAAGAATCAGAAGAATTATTCAACCATTAGAGGACCAAACCCCTGTTATACACTTACGTTAGATGCGACGATTTGTGAGCTATCATTTGTTTGATGTTTTTCCGACAGCCACAAAATAAAACTCGTTTCTTCAAAACTATTATTTGTATTGTGTGTATCCCTTCCCACCTCTCTCTTATCTCACCCTAAAACCCTTGGACCCAGTAGATGATGAATGAAGTTGGACTGATATTCTCTGGACCGAAAACCCAGCCAGAGGCAGAGCTATGGATTCAGAACATGGAGAATCACTTCGGGAGCAATTTGGTTTCAAGGAAGAATGAAGTATCGTATGCTCTTCAGTACTTTGAAGGAAGTGCTGCAACATGGTGGCATATGCATCAAGCTATATAGGGATGGAATGGAGCAAGGACTTGGGAAGAATTCAAGAAGACTCTGACAAGATCTCGTCTCATCCGGAAGCACCATGATACCCCAAGAAATAAACTTTGTGCCTGCAAGATTTGCGGAGAAATAGGACACACTCAAGAGGAACACAAGGATGGATGCCCTCATTGTGAGGAGAAACACCCAGCTGAGGAATGCCCAACTAGTCAGGTGACTTGTTTCTTGTGTGAAGGAACCACCCACTACCCAGCTCAGTGTCACCTTTACCCCACAGTGCAACAAACTATTCAGAAGCAGGAAGAAGGAATGAAAGAAGCCCTCCGAGAAATTATGAAAAAACATATGATTAAGGAAAGTGTTGAAGACCCTGATGGAGAAAGCCTCAACAGATTTTACTCCAATGCCTGTTATTCATGTGGAGAAGGACATTTTTCACAGTATTGCACCAAGGAAAGAAAAGAGTATCTGGGATACTTCCCGACAGAAGCAGTGGAGTTTGATCCACAGGGAATAGGACGTTTGATCAGAATGAAGAAAACCAAGAAGAGAAAACAAAGACACCCTCAGAACAACCCAATTTCTGCAAAGAGGGACAAGAGTCATATTACCTGTTTTGAATGTAAGGACGTCGGACATTATGCCAATGATTGTCTCGAAAGGAAGCAAGGTACTCAAGGAGCAGGCACCATCACCAAGAAGACTCGAGACATGCTGGAAGTTATTTGTTTCCGTTGTAAGGAAGCAGGACATTTTGCTAGGGATTGTTCAAATCATGAGAAAGCTAGAGCTGAGTAGTGGAGATGTTGATATCAGAAATAAGGGTAGCATGGAAAACACTTTTTCATGAGAATGCAGGGTTGAGTTATGTAATAGATTACTCAGAGATTGTAATAATTCATGACTCAATAAAGTTGATATGTCATATGATGAAAGGTTTTAAGGAGTTGTTATGTTTTATCTTGGAAATTAATATTCTGGGTGAACATGGAAGAAAATGAGTTGTGGTGCATAAACTGGATGTTGGAAATTGAGTTTGAAGTTCTGTTTGGATGATATGAATGTGTACCCAAGGAGATATGTACCTTATTCTGAGCACCATTTTTGTTTTACAACTTCAGATGACGACCCTTTATGAGTCTTTCCTTAAAGGTCCGAAAACGATCATGACCCTGACAAGTGATCATGATTACCCGAAGATCCCGAAGGACATGATGAAGCATATTCACCTTGAAGGAGATGCAGTCTACAAAGGCTACCCCTTCATGCAAAAGGGAGTGGAACTTTGGTATGTGGAGGTACACCTTCACCGTATGAAAGGAGTTTGCCCGAAGATGATGGGGCAGTACTTTTTCATCTCACGTGTACCATAAGAAACTTTCTTCGACGCTGTTCGTGAAGTAGCCATGGAAGCCATACGCCAGATTGGAGAAATACTTGAAGCAAGACTCCGTTATACTCAGGAATACCTAAGAGAAGTGCATGCAGAGATGATGGAAATGAAGCTCAAGGCCACCACGATGAAACAGAAGATTGAAGATTTCAAGGCGCATGTCGCACAATTCCAGTGGGACCGAAGAATCCTCAAGGAGGAAAAATGAATAAAGTAGGAAGTAATGCCTGACCATACCAAACCATGTGGGTGGCAGCATTTGTAACAAAGTACTTTTTGGAATTTGGATTTACGAAAAATGGTTAAGGATGTAATAAAAGATTTGATATGAAAATAATATGATTTATGGATAAACTAGTGCTTTCTGGTGTGGTAGTACTCCGTAAAGCCACAAGATCAATGAAGAAAGAAATGTGTTATTCATGACGGTCCATAGAAGGGAGCGGGACCAAATAAGTTGGAGTTTTGTATGATCGTTACCCCAAGGGTATGACAAAATGAAGTACTATTGGATTTAAAGGAGGTTTAATGTTGGAATATGGAACAACTGTAAATCCATGGATGAGTTAACACTATGCAAGAGCTGAAGTGGACCCATGACCCACATGCCCAGGATTTGACAAAGGCACAAGCACAATCTTGTTGAAGGAAGAATTCTGGAAGAAGCTGTGAATTGATCAGCAGACGTTACATAGGATGTTACGTAAACCCCGAGATTGTGAAGAACGTTAGATGTTTTGTTCAGCTTGCAGAATCAATGGGTTTACCCGAACCCAGTTCGAGGACAAGAGAAATTTCTGCAAAGCTTGTGAGGATGCCCGACTGTTAGAAATACGAGATTCACTAAACCTTATACAGGGTAATGATCTGGGTGCGGAATGAATTGATCACCATACCGACTTACTCTTATCATTCACTCTTGATATTTGGAATGGTAAATCTGAGAGACCTACCCATAGTAAAGTGACGACGCTCGTTGAAGCCTTTCTTAAGCCTTAGAATGGTATGATGATAAACCCATGTACATGGCAGCTGTTGCCAATCGTAGATTATACGGTGAGAATGAAGCCAATGCCCTTTTTCTACAGAAACCATTAATGGTAGGCCACCATGAGTATTTCGATAGTTGTCTAGAATGGACGCAGACCTATCAGCTAAGATCCAGTCTCGGACGAACTTCATCTTTGACGAAGCGACCAAAGATTTTGAGGAAAACGCTATGCTTCTGACAGAAGAGCATTAATGAAGGAGCTATTGTAAGATATGTGAAGAGATAGATATTGTCGGCACTCCGGAGGAAGTATCTGAGTTTATTGGAACTGTAACCTTGCTTTTAAGTGTGGTAGCACCCCTGACCCTTCCGGCCAAAATATTTGCTAGAAGACCCCCAACCCCTAACCTTTTCTTGCTAGCCTCTTCGAATCTCGAGGACGAGATTCATTTTAAGTGTGGTAGTTTGTAACATCCCAAAATTATAAATTTTGGAATGTTATAATAATTAAAATATATGATTGTTGATTGATTGTTGAGTGATTGATTGAGCGAAATTTATTAGAATTTTAAACTTTTGAAGTTTTGTTGAGAGGGAATAAAAAGGACTTTCCAAAAAAAATCAGTTTGAAAATATTTGAATTTGGAAATATTTCAAACTTCATGCCACTCAATGATCCTCATGATTTCTTCAATGAAAGAGAGTGGGAAGTAAAGAAAAATTTCATTTTGAAGTTGTCATTTAATTTATTTATTTTAACTCAAAGTGGCATTTGAGTTTTATTCAAAAACTTTTCTGACAAAGAACACTTGAACAAAAGTGTTGAGAGGGAGTAACATGAAACCCCAAAAAATTTGGAATAAATTTTCCATAGAGTTTTGGAAGTCATTTTGATTTTTATTTGAATTTAAAAAAATGACTTTTCAAAAAGTATTTTATTTTCCGCTGGAAAATATCCCATTAAGTTGGGCTTATTTTTCTGATCATTTTGATATATAATACTCCTATATTTTGTTTTCGTTTTATTTTCAAAAATGATTTTTCTTCGCGGGTTATTCAAAAAAAGGGAAGGTACTGTTTTCTTGGGCCAAATCCGACCCGATCCGAACCGAATCATCTCCTTCCTCCAGACAAGATACTCACGACCTACAGCCACCGCCGGAGCATCGCCGGAATCGCGGGATTCGTGAAATCCCTCGCCCCCTCCTCCAAGACGACCTCCTCCCCTTTAAATAGCCACATCGCGCATCTATTCCCCCACCTAGTCCCTCCTCTCCTCGCCCCACGTTGCCGAGCCGCCCCGCCGGAGTTCGCCGGAGCCGCCGCCGCCATTTGCTCTGCCCCACCCACCACCGGCCCTCCCCGCCACCCACCGCCGCCACCAGCTGCTCCGCCCCGCTCTTCCACCCCCGACCGTCCCTTCCCCGACGCCAGAGGGCCACCGGAGGACGTCGTCGGAGCACCACCAGGACCCCATCACTGGAACTGCTACAGTAAGTCCCGACCTACTGTTTTTTTCGTTCTGTTTTTAAAACAGAATAGTTTCAATCTTGTAAAATCCATAGTTAATTATCTACGAGGTATTTTTGAGTGATTCCAACTGCCTTGGATCACAAGTTTTATGAAGTTTCTGTTAGTTCAATTTTATTTCACATTTGAGCAGTTTGAATTTGTATTTCTATGAATTTGCTCAAATCACTAGATTTGAGCTATTTTGAGTTAGGAATATTATTTTTGACCGATTCTTTTTGCTACTGGTTACTTATTAGAGTAGCTACGCAGTAGTGTTTAGTTTGCATGTTAGTGAGTTAGTTAGATTAGATTTTTATTGTAAACAGTACTGATTACTCTGTTTTTAGTACTGTTTGTAGTTTAATTATTATAAATTAGTTTAGTTAGTTTCTTTTGCTAGTTTTCGCTAGTGTGTCATATGTTCTATTGGTTAACAGTAGGTGATTTCTAGGATTTATTAGACTCAGTATTCTTGAGGTTCTAGGTGTTGTTTGTTGTATGACTAGTTGCTAGCAATAGGAATAGTGTTAGAGGTTCTACGTACTGTTAGAATTTTATTATAGGAAAAATACTTTATGTTACATAGCGGATAATTATTTTTACCGTGTGTTAAGTATTTTTTATTTTAGGATTTTTACTTGTTGTTAGGTAGAGTTGTTGTGGTGTAGATTAGCCCTATAAGTTTATTTGAGTGATTTGGAGTTTTCTTTGGTTTTTACCTTCGATCCTATTTCGATTTCGTTGTTATTTTGATTGTTATGATTGAGTGCTAGAATGATTGCTTATGTGAATACTATGCTTGCTTGTATAGATTTCATCGGAGAGTGACGACTAGTTTATCAAGTTTTTAAGAGCGATAATATCTTCACCAACTGGCCAGGCAAGTTCACTTTGACCATATTTTCATACCAATGTTTTTATTGCATTTAGTGGCACCATTATTTCAATCCCTCCAGTAGTGATATTGAATTCTTGTAGTTGAGTAGAATGCATGAGGTAGGAACCCACCTCCCTGTTACCAAGCCCGGGACGTATATAGTTTTAATGCTACGCTGTAGTAGACAGGGTTTGGTATGAGTGCTCGGGAGTGGTGTGAGAATGAAGGACTTTACGTCAAAGACGACAACTTCATGATGGCATCTGCAAGGACTGCATCTTCAGGACTCCTCAAGATTTCAAGACTCGAGACAAGAATTCAATACACACTACTGGGTGAAGGACGGTTGACGGGCACCCTGGAGAAGCCAGTGGTTGGATGGGATGCATGGAGAAGCGCCATGACATCTTGCGGAAAGCTTCACCCAGACTCAAAGAGACGGAAGAATACTTCATGCCCGGAAGCTTACCTGTGCAACCGCAAGTCACTATGGGCTCTGGCTTGGTTGACCTTAGTTGTGACTCTGGCTGGGACGGTGCTAGCAGATGTAGAACTACGGTAGGATTGGATGAGCACCGGACAGTGGTCAGAGGAACTCTTCGGAAGACCATGTTTCGGTCATCTTGTTCTCAAACACCCTGAAGTGCGAGAATGTAAAGAGAGGGATCAAATCTTGCGAGTAAAGTGTACAAACCTCTGCAGAGGGTTAAAACCTAATCGATTAGCCGTGTCCCCGGTTACGGACAATTTGAGCCTCTGGACTTGGATCTATCTCGAAACTCTCAACACCGGACTGATAATTTAATTGTGGGCAACTTATGATGATTTGGGCTATGAGACATCGGTTGGCGGAACCATGTCATGATAGAAAACTCCGTAGTACAGTCTCCTGATATTCCTTTGTTGTAGGGAAAATAAAACCAGCTTTTACGCAAAAACATCAGACACAGTGCCACAAAGCCATATTGCATATAGAATAGTTTTATCATCTGCTTTCCTCATATTGTGATCTTGCCGGTACATTCAATGTACTGACCTACACGGCTGCAACGTCTCATGTTGCGGATATGTTCCTTCCGATGAGTAAGAGTACAGTACAGGGTTACGGTCTACACTCAACCTGCCGATGGCGTTGATGGGACTCCACACCCGATTATTTGTTTCCGCTGAGACTTATGAGGTATATATCAGTTTTACATTATTTATACATGTGATTGCACTTTGATATATACATTGATGTACTGTGTGTGCCAGCATACCGATCCAGAGATGGCACAGATACACAGAGACTTGACCGTCTGAGGTCGGGTCACTACATCGCCCGTGAGACCTTTGGTGCAAGGGCAGGCTTTGAAGCTTTAGGCTTCTTCTGCTTCTTTGGCTTCGGTGGCGCGGGCGCTTCATCAGATTCAGCATCGTCTGTAGGTTGATCCACGATTGCCCCTTGAACCATAATATGAGTGATGAGACCTTCCAGGTTGTAGAAGGGCCCAACAAGATTGGGTTCAGCTTCACGTGAGCTATTGGCACGAGGAGCAGAGGGACCTGGGTTGAAGTCTAAGCCTCGCGACTTCTTGTTTTCTTTGGCCGAGTTCCTGGCAAACTGAAGGTTGCGCTTGAACAGATTGTCATCACGACACCATAGCAATGACGATGGGTCTGCATCTGCAGGCTGTGGTCCATGGACCATACAAGGATAGAAGCCTTGTTCAATGGCTTCAGCTCTGGACCTGGGTTGAAGATTTTTGTATAGGATGTCTCCCTACGATCGCTTGATGGCATTCTTCTCAGCATACTCCTGGGTCACGAACCTGTACTTGAACCACTGTTCTACCCAATATCTTCGAATCCATTGGATTCGAGTTTTCCGCTGATTGTAGTCCTCCTCTGGATCTGTCTTGTATAGCTCATAGAGGTCAGGAGGCAAATCTCTTGAGGTGTTGCCACGACGCTGTCTGCCACCCTTCCTTGCATATTTTTCTGGTGCCATGAAGTTTAAACTGAAAGGCTTCAAAACTGTCAAAGTCTTCTGTCTACTGGTCAGACAAGAACTTGCTTCAGGGGAATTTATATGATGCTGTAAGAATTCGGCAAATGAATGCAGACTATGAGAACCAAGGGATTCTCCCACGGACATGTACCTGTGACAGCATTAAGGTGCGAGGGAAGGGGAAGAGGTCATATGCATTCTCAGAAGATTCTGAAGATAAATCAGTTTAGAAGACATTGACCTCATAGTGCGAAGACATTCACTCATAGATAGAGAGTTGGTCCGAGATTTGTACGAATCCACGAATAAGTACAAGTGAGGAATCTAACTACTTTGTGAAGCATAAGTGAACATACTAGACATATTATGAGATGCAGTGTGAAATAGATCCAACTTGTGTGAATAGAAACTGCTTGTGGTAGAAAAGGATGAATCTATCGGATCAAAGGGACCGTAAAAAGGAGGTTTTATTTACCACACGAGGAACTGCTAGATGGAGTGGGAGAGGAGGCCGAGCAGTTCGATCTTCCGTGCCCTAACTTGGTGACAGAGGACACCTACGGCGACGGTGGAGAAGACGATGTCCGCGGTCGGCGTGAAGACGGCGTCGGTGAGGTCGCAGCAGCGAAGCGCTTCATCGTCGGCGTCGTCGAGGGCTAGCGGTGACGCTAGGGTTTGTGCGAGAGTGGAATAAAGGATAATGACTGGGGTGAGGCGTGTATATATAGGGACAGGGACGGCACAGTGTTATTACACAGGTGCCCCTAGCAGTTCACATCTGAAGGACACGTGGCTATCATGCAACACATCGGAGGTTGTTCCATGTTCCCATGCACGCCTGGATTGTCGGGTGATCGTTCCCACTTCTCCGGGTTTCAGGTGAAAGGATTTAGCATTGAAAGTGGATTAATGTTTGTCTCTGTGTCTTCTGCTAAGAAGGATGCAGAGAATACATTTTGACAGTGTCAATAGAATGCATATGATTTGGATAGATAGACTTAGGAAAGAAGCATAGAGGGGTTAGGGTCCGATCACATTCACTTAGTTCAAAAGATTCAGCAAGAAGCCATAGCTATAAGTGAATGCTGTAGAGGACAGAAACCAAATCAGTATGTTGAAGATAAACATGAGGACTTGTTAACATTGAAGACAAACAGAAAGCGAAGACTTTGCAAATGTAACGCCATGTGAGAAACACTTCTTAGGGAAGAATTTTGTGGTGGCGTTACCCACCGTATAGGAAGTATTAGACCCAGACACGGCGCACAACTTTCGTGGCGCTCTGAAGTCAAATTCCACGTTAATGTATTCACACTCAGAATGCAAGTCTTCATTGATTGAAGCCATACGTTACTTCGTGTGTTGCACATCTAAGTCATCAACATGCACAAGTGTTAGGAAGTGTGCCTGATCACAGGACATTTGAGGATTCCAAGATATTTAGCTCACACCGTAACCTGCAAAACCTCTTCTCATCCAAGGGCTTTGTGAAGATATCTGCCAATTGCTCTTCAGTGTTGACGTGTATGATATCAATATCTTCCGTCATAACATGATCTCTGAGAAAGTGATGACGAATTTCAATGTGCTTTGTCTTCGAGTGTTGAACTGGGTTTTTGGCAATCTTGATGGCGCTCTCGTTGTCGCAGTAGAGTGGCACTTGCTTCAGATGAATGCCATAGTCTTTGAGTGTTTGCTTCATCCATAGAAGCTGAGCGCAGCAAGATCCAACAGCAATGTATTCAGATTCAGCAGTGGAGAGAGATACACATTTCTGCTTCTTTGAAGACAAACATACAAGTGATCGTCCCAGAAAATGACATGTGCCTGATGTAGACTTGCGATCCACCTTGTCACCAGCATAATCAGCATCCGAGAATCCAACTAGATCAAACTCTGAGCCCTTTGGATACCATAATCCTAGTGTTGGGGTGTGAGCCAAATATCTAAGAATTCGCTTCACAGCTAAGTGATGTGATTCCTTTGGTGCCGCTTGGAACCGGGCACACATGCAAACACTAAGCATGATATCTGGCCTAGATGCACATAAATAAAGCAAAGAACCAATCATGGAGCGGTATACCTTTTGATCGAACTCTTTACCATTGTCGCCGGGACCCAAATGGTGTTTGGCTGGCATTGGCGTCGTGTACCCTTTGCAGTCTTGCATTCCAAATTTATTCAGGCAATCTTTGAGGTATTTCTCTTGAGATATAAAGATGTCGTTGCGTTGCTGCCGTATTTGAAGGCCAAGGAAGAACTTCAGTTCACCCATCATGGACATCTGATATTGCTCTTGCATCATGTATCCAAACTCTTCACTGTATTTCTGGTTAGTGCAGCCGAAGATAATGTCATCCACATATATTTGGCACACAAATAGTTCACTATCATATGTCTTCGTGAAGAGAGTGGGATCCAGGGAACCAGGTTTGAAGCCTTTGCTCTTCAGGAAGTCTTTGAGTGTGTCATACCAAGCTCGACGGGCTTGTTTAAGGCCATACAGTGCCTTGTTGAGTTTGTAGACCATGTCAGGATGTTTTGGATCTTCAAAGCCAGGCAGTTGTGCAACATACACTTCTTCTTCAATCTTGCCATTGAGAAAAGCGCTCTTCACATCCTTTTGATACAGAAGAATGTTATGATGATTTGCATAGGCCAACAGTATGCGTATAGCTTCAAGCCTAGCCACAGGAGCAAATGTTTCATCGAAGTCAATTCCTTCAATTTGAGTGTATCCTTGAGCAACGAGACGAGCTTTGTTTCTCACAACTTGACCATGCTCATCTTGCTTGTTGCGATATATCCATTTCATGCCTATTATATTGTGCTTACGAGGATCAGGACGCTTAACCAGTTCCCATACATTATTCAACTCAAACTGTTGAAGCTCTTCTTGCATAGCTTGAATCCATTCAGGTTCCATGAAGGCTTCATCAACTTTCTTGGGTTCAGATATTGAGACGAATGCGAAGTGCCCACAGAAATTTGCTAGCTGTGTTGCCCTTGAACGAGTGAGTGGACCTGGTGCATTGATGCTATCAATTATTCTCTCAATTTGTACTTCATTTGCAACACGAGGATGAATAGGACGAAGATTTTGCTCTTGCTGATCATTGTCATTGTTAGAAGGATTGTCCTTAGGCTGAGCATTGTCTTCAGGTTGATCAGGTGCAGAGATGATGAGTTCCTCTTCAGGATGAGCTTCAGACGGTATGATTTCTCCAGTTCCCATGAGTTTGATGGTTTCACTGGATGGTGCTTCATCTAGCACATTTGGCAGGTGCTCTCTTTGCGAGCCGTTAGTCTCATCAAACCGCACATCCACAGTTTCAACCAATTTATAGTGAAAGAGGTTGAAGACTCTGTAGGAGTGCGAATCCTTTCCATACCCAAGCATAAAACCTTCATGTGCTTTCAGTGCAAATTTTGAAGTGTGATGTGGATCCTTGATCCAGCACCCGGCACCAAATACTCTGAAGTAACTGACATTTGGCTTCTTGCTAGTAAGGAGCTCATAGGATGTCTTGTTCAGAAGCTTGTGAAGATAAACACGGTTGATGATATGGCATGCAGTATCAATGGCTTCAGGCCAGAACTTCCTTGGAGTCTTGTATTCATCGAGCATTGTCTGGGCCAGCTCAATAAGTGTTTTGTTCTTGCATTCCACGACGCCATTCTGCTGCGGCATGTACGGAGCTGAGAATTCATGAGTGATGCCCAAAGTATCAAGATAAGTGTCTAGGACAGTGTTCTTGAATTCAGTGCCATTGTCACTTCTGGTGTGCTTGATCTTGACGCCATAGTTGTTCATGGCTCGATTGGTGAAGCGTCTGAAGACATCCTGCACTTCAGTCTTGTAGAGGATTATATGCACCCAAGTATATCTTGAATAATCATCAACAATGACAAAGCCATAGAGACAAGCAGTAGTAGTAAGAGTTGAGTAGTGAGTGGGACCGAAAAGGTCCATGTGAAGCAGTTCGAAGGGTTGAGTCGTTGTCATGATTGTCTTCGAGGGATGCTTGGCCCTCGTCATCTTTCCTGCTTCACAGGCACCGCATAAGTGATCATTCTTGAACTTGACGCCCTCGATGCCTATGACATGCTTCTTCTTTGCAAGAGTGTGTAAGTTCCTCATGCCAGCATGCCCTAGACTCCGATGCCAGAGCCAGCATTCAGAAGCTTTTGCTAGAAGACATGCGGCAAGCTGTGATCCTGCTGAGAAATCTACCACGTACAAATCATCTTTCTGACACCCTTCAAAGACTAGAGACTTGTCAGATTCCATTAGAACAAGGCAACGATATTTTCCAAATATCACAATCATGTTTAAATCGCAAAGCATTGAGACAGACATTAAGTTGAAACCAAGGGATTCAACAAGCATCACTTTATCCATGTGTTGATCCCTTGAGATTGCAACTCTACCTAGACCCAATACCTTGCTTTTACCAGTATCAGCAAATGTGATGTGACTCTTGTCAGATGGACGTAAAGTTGAGTCCATGAGAAGACTTCGCTTGCCAGTCATGTGATTAGTACACCCACTATCAATAATCCATTCTGAAGCAGCTGGTGTCATACCCTACAGTGCAGTTAGGGGGATAGGCTTCACGAAGAGAATTGTGAACCATAAACATTTGACGAGCAAGTGGATTATGAAAGCTTAGATCGAGGTTAGGACTGATAGGGCAAGTAGCAAGCGACTCAGGAACAAAATACATAATAAGACCATTTGGGCATTTGATCTTGCACCCTACAAGATGTTTAAGGTCCCCAGCAATAGCTTCAGACGAATTTGATTTTCGGCTGGAGACCTTTCCCTGCAAAAGAGAGTTAAGCTTTATTAGCCACCCACATCTTCAAGGGTGGCTTCGAAGCAATGAGTCTAAGTGCAGCATCTGAGAACTTTGGCTTTGGAGCCCTAGCAAAAAGTCTTGCAAGTGGACAATAGTACTCATAAGAATAAGCAGAGTAGTTCTTGGTCTTATGAACATGGCGGTTTGATGAAACGTGCTCATATTCATAGGCCTGAGTATGGTTTCCCTGCAAAACATTTGCATTAGTGTGACTCAGGTGAGTCCTTTGTCTGTATGAAGCCTTTGGACCATATGAAGCCTGTGGTCTGGGGTTTGTCTTCTTCACTTGTGGTGTCATGACGACATTCACAGGAAGATTTTCCAGCATCCTTTTCGGCACCCAGGCTTTCTTCATAGGTGGCCCATTCCTGCAGTTAGTTCCAATATACCTGGCAAACACTTCACCATTCTGATTCTTAAATAGTTTATAGTTTGCATCAAAGGATTCATCAATAACAATGGGATTAGCACAAGTGAATCCAGACAGGGTGGATGGATCCATTGAAGGTTCCTTTGCAGCAACCCATGTGGTTTTGGGGTACTGCTCAGGTTTCCAGTAAGAGCCATCAGCATTCATTTTCCTTTCGAACCAAAGACCCTCTTTCCTAGGGTTTCGGTTCAGGATCTGCCTTTTGAGGACATCACATAGTGTCTGATGCCCTTTGAGACTTTTGTACATCCCTGTTTCAAGCAATGTCTTCAGCCTAGCATTTTCATCAGCAATAGCAGTGGTATCCTTAGCAGAGGGGTTAGTTACCACATCAACAGTTGAAGATATTGCAATAGCAGCAGCAGTAGAACATCCAGCAACAGAAGTAGCGTTGTCACGCTCAATGCATTTAAGACATGGTGGTTCAAATCCTTCCCGAGCAGAACTAATCTGTTTGGCATGAAGTGACTCATTTTCCTTTTGAAGATCTTCATGAGCCGCTCTCAATTTCTCAAGATCTTGCTTCCTTTGAAGATAATCATAGGAAAGCTTTTCATGAGTTGTTGAGAGCGTTTCATGACGACTTTCAAGTTCCTCATACTTAACATGAAGATTTTTTATGTCTTCAATTAAGGACTGAGATTGAGTCATTTCAGCGTCTAACAGTTCATCGCTTTTGTCTAACAGTTTTTGAATATGTTCCATAGCTTTCTGTTGTTCAGTTGCAATTTTAGCAAGTGTTTTGTAGCTGGGTTTGGAACCACAATCAGAGTCATCTTCACTGGATGTTTGATAGTGAGTAGTGCGTGTGTTTACCTTGGCACCACGTGCCATGAAGCAGTAGGTGGGAGCGGAGTAGTCCTTGTCATTTGCATCGTTGTCGGTGATGAAGCCATTGTCTTCAGTGTTGAAGATGGACTTGGCAACGTATGCTGTAGCCAGACTTGCAACGCCAGAATTGGACTCCTCCTCGGACTCCACCTCCGCCTCCTCAGAAGCGGACTCCTCCTCTGAATCCATTTCCTTGTCAACGAACGCACGAGCCTTGCCAGATGAGCTCTTCTTGTGTGATGAAGACTTTGAGGAAGACTTGGAAGAAGACTTTGAGTATTTCTTCTTCTTGTCGTCAGAATCATACTCCTTGCTCTTCTTCTTCTTGTTGTTCTCATTGTCCCACTTTGGACACTCAGAGATGTAGTGGCCAGGTTTCTTGCACTTGTGGCATGTTCTCTTCTTGTAGTCATGAGCAGAAGCTTCATCATTCCTTGAGCTTGATCGTGAATACTTTCTAAAGCCTTTCTTATTGGTGAATTTTTGGAACTTCTTCACAAGCATAGCAAGCTCCTTTCCAATGTCTTCAGGATCATCAGAACTGCAGTCAGATTCTTCTTCAAATGAGGAGACAGCTTTTACTTTCAAGGCACGAGTTCGCCCATAGTTGGGACCGTAGATGTCTCTTTTCTCAGAAAGCTAAAACTCATGTGTGTTGAGCCTTTCAAGTATGTCAGACGGATCGAGTGTCTTGAAGTCAGGACGTTCTTGAATCATCAGGGCTAGGGTGTCAAACGAGCTATCAAGTGATCTCAGGAGTGTCTTGACGACTTCATGCTTGGTGATCTCAGTAGCACCGAGGGCTTGAAGCTCATTTGTGATATCAGTGAGTCGATCAAACGTGAGCTGGACATTCTCATTGTCGTTTCTCTTGAAGCGGTTGAAGAGGTTGCGAAGGACACTGATTCTTTGATCTCTCTGGGTTGAGACGCCTTCGTTGACCTTGGAGAGCCAGTCCCGGACTAGCTTAGATGTTTCCAGAGCACTCACACGGCCATACTGTCCTTTGGTCAGATGACCATAGATGATGTTCTTGGCAGTGGAGTCCAGTTGAAAAAACTTCTTGACATTGGCAGCAGTGTCACCTTCACCCGCCTTGGGAACGCCATTCTTGACGACATACCATAGGTCGACATCAATGGCTTCAAGATGCATGCGCATCTTATTCTTCCAGTAGGGATATTCAATTCCATCGAAGACTGGGCACGTAGCGGAGACTTTGATTATCCTTGCAGTCGACATAGCTAAAACTCCAGGTGGTTAAACCGAATCACACAAAACAAGGGAGTACCTTGCTCTGATACCAATTGAAAGTGATAGTGATCGACTAGAGGGGGGTGAATAGGCGATTTTTATGAAAGTCTTCAAAACATGGAAGTTTCAAAGACAAACGATAGAAATAAACCTATTACCATGCAGCGGAAGGTAGACTACACTAAGCAAGCCATAGTCAAATATTCAATGAAGTGTAAGCATAACGACTAATAGCAGCTAGGCAGTATAGACCAGGTAGGAAGATAGTATGAAGCCAATCAGGACAAGCAGTCACTTAGTGAAGACAAAGGATAATGCAAATAGGTAATTACTTCACAAGGACCAACTGTAAATAAAGAGATGGGAAGGATAGAACCAGTGACTCGTTGAAGACAATGATTTGTTGGACCAGTTCCAGTTGCTGTGACAACTGTACGTCTGGTTATGGAGGCTGAGATTCAACTCAGAAGACCGTGTCTTCACCTTATTCCCCTTGAGCTAAGGACACCGAGTCCTCGCCCAATCACTTTGGTAAGTCTTCAAGGTAGACTTCCAAACCTTCACAGACTTCGTTCACCGGCGATCCACAATGACTCTTGGATGCTCAGAACACGACGCCTAACCGGCTGGAGGATTCACAGTCCTCAAGTGTAATAAGTCTTCAGATCACACAGACAGGAAGACTTAAGTGATGCCTAACACTCTTTTGCTCTGGGTGTTTAGGGCTTTATCCTCGCAAGGAATTCTCTCTCAAAGGCTTCGAGGTGGGTTGCTCTCAAACGACAAAAGCCGTACACTAACTCTGAGCAGCCAACCGTTTATTGTTGTAGGGGGTGGGCTATTTATAGCCACTAGGCAACCCGACCTGATTTGTCCGAAATGACCCTGGGTCATTAAGGAACTGACACGTGTTCTAATGGTCAGATTTCAAACACACACGGCAACTTTACTTGGGCTACAAGCAAAGCTGACTTATCCAACTCTGAATAAGATTTGCTCTCATAGTCTTAACTCAAAGACATAGGACTTTGGTTAAGCATCACTTCAGTCATTCTGACTGGTTCTCTTGGACCCCACTTAATAGTACGGTGGTTCCTATGACTCAACAAAGGAGAAAAAGAACGACGAAACAACTAAGTCTTCGCGCTCCATATTCTTCACGCGATGTCTTCTCTTGTCATAGTCTCCAATGTGAATGTCTTCACATACCACTTTTGACTTCAATGTCTTCATACATTTTTAGGGGTCATCTCTGGTAGGAAAACCAAATCAATGAGGGACTTCTACCTGTGTTATCCTGCAATTGTCACAAACACATTAGTCCCTCAACCAGGTTTCTCGTCAATACTCCAAAACCAACTAGGGGTGGCACTAGATGCACTTACAGATTGAAGAGGGACCAATATATCTTAATGATATGGTTTGGTTTTACCTTAATGAACGTTAGTAGTTGCAGATGCTTGCTAATAGTTCCAATCATAAGTGCATAGAATTCCAAGTCAGGGATGACATGCTAGTAGTGGCCTCTCCCACATAAAATTTGCTATATGTCTAGTAAAGTAGCCAATTGCTTAGGGAAAATTTCGCAACTCCTACCACCACTTTTCCACACTCGCTATACTTACTTTATTGCTTCTTTACCTAAAACAGCCCCTAGTTTTTATTTACGAGCTCTTTATATTCTTGCAAACCTATCTCGTTACACCTACAAAGTACTTCTAGTTTTATACTTGTTCTAGGTAAAGCAAACGTCAAGCGTGCATAGAGTTGTATCGGTGGTAGATAAAACTTGAGGGATTATTTGTTCTACCTTTAGCTCCTCGTTGGGTTCGACACTCTTACTTATCAAAAGAGGCTACAATTGATCCCCTATACTTGTGGGTTATCACCCACCAAGTGGGCTGTAGCGATCCGACCTCAGACGGTCAAATCTCCGTGCATAAGTGTCATCCCTGGATCGGTAATGCTGACACACACAGTACTTCGAAGGATTTATAACAGAGTTGCAATCACACACTTATTACATCGAATATCTCATAAAAGATTACTTATTGCAATAATATGGCTCAAGACCATCTAAATACGATAACAGCGGAAGGCTTGGAAGATAAAGTGAGTCCATCAACTCCAACGACATAGCTGAGTGCATGACAACGACCTAGCGCACCTTACTCTTCGTCTGAAAAGTCTGCAACATAATACGTTGCAGCCCGAAAATGGGTCAGCACATGGAATATGCTGGCAATATAACACAGTAGAGCAATGAACAGGTAAATGCTATCACTACATGCATATATGGTTGGTCGAGGCTCTATGGTTAATATGTTTTTGCAAAAGCCAATTTTTCCCTACAACAAAGGAATATTTTTTTAACTATCATGGTATTTGATAAACATTGAGAAGGTTCCTCCAGCTCAATGCCAATTAAGTAGTATTAATAACCCAAGAAATTAATTTAGAGTGATGAGATCAATATGACAATCCAAGAACCAGATACTCAAGATGTCCATAACCGGGGACACGACTAACCATGATTAGTTTGTACACTTTGCAGAGGTTTGCGCACTTTTCCACACAAGACTCGATCTCCTCCATTGGATTTCTCGCACTACACGGTGTTTGAGAAACGGATGACCGAGACATAGTCTTTCAGAAGCATTTACTCTTTACTCTGGGTAGACAGTTACACCACTACAAAAAAATACACTTCCGTGATGATACATGTTTGTCACAGCAGGTCACGTTTTCTGCCATGCATGTACATCCATGACGATTTTATGACAAAATCAAGATAGTCATACATGTGCTGTCATAGAAGTGTTCCATGACATTACCAAAATTATCATCATGGAAGTGTCCACTTCCATGACGATAAATCGCGCGTCACAGAAGTGCTTTCGTCAAGGGTGACCGACACGTGGCATCCACCGTAACGGAACGCCGTTAAGCTATCGGGTCCGGTTTTGTATCTGATAACCCGTTAACAGCCCCGACCAATGGGGATTTTCCACGTGTAAAATCATCATTGGCTGGAGGAAACACGTGTCGGCTCACCGTTGGGACAGATGTCATCCACTCATTGGACCCAAAGTGCCTATGATACGTCGACACGTGGCACGGCCCAATAGAGGCCCATTCCTGTGAAAAGGCCGGCCCATTTGACTTGGTCAAAAGGTGGTGGGCCGGCCCACGACAAGCCTGTTAACGGCCCGTTCGCATATAGCCCATTTACAGCCCGCTAACCCAGGGCCCGTTTACGGCCTATCCGAATTAGGCCCAGTAGCGTCATCTAGGCCGTCCAATATAATTCCAGCCCGTTTTAACTTTCGGCCCATGTATGGCACATGACGTCTTTCATCCCATATGAGGCCCTTATTACTCCCGGCGCATTAACGGCCCATGGTAAAACTGGCCCGTAATGAACAGTGTATAACTTTATACCCATTAACGGCACATGGTGAAACTAGCCTGTAATGAACAGTGTATCACTTTATACCCATTAATGGCCCATTATTACATTGGGCCATTTCCAGCCCATGTTATCTTTCGGCCTTCTCAGAGCCCATTTATTCTTGGGCCCATTTCCAGCATTCGTTTACTTACGACCCGTTACTGTCATTTTTTGCTTGTGGGCCAAGTTCAGCCCGTGGTTACAGTCGGCTCGTTTGTGGCCCTTTAATATGTTGGGCCGTTTTCATAGCGTCATCAAATATGGCCGATTAACGATGGCCCGTTATGATCAGCCCATGAATGGACGATTTCACTCTAGCCCATTTACGGCCATAATGTGGTCTGTTATTGGCCCATGTTTGGCCAACCGATCATACGGCCCGTAGAAGGCCCATTGATGATACCGCCTGTAGAAGGCCCATTGATGATACGGCCCGTAGAAGGCCCATTGTGTCTACGACCCGTATAAGGCCCATTGTTTCTACCCCACATAAAAGGCCCATTGTTTCTATGGCCCTTAGAAGGCCCATTGTTTCTATGGCCCGTAGGAGGCCCGTGTTAACTACAGTCGTTGGGCATCAAAGTTCGCCACCAGTGCAAATATAGGGAACACCCTACACTATACAAAAATGGCTTGATGTTTACTTCAGCTGGTGGCTGCACGTTAAGAACAAATTTTGTATGGCACCAAAACAAATTACAACTATAAAACAAAAGGAAGGTTGGCATAAAAGTTAACAGTCTAGCAGATAAATGCACCACCAGAAGTTCAGAAGCTTAGTTCATTTACCCTGACTGTTATGTTTTCATGCTGTATTGTCCGATGGAGCACCATAACATTCACCTTCAGTTCTCCTAGGCTCCTGAACAACATAGAAAATGTCTGATAGTGTGGTTTCAAAACCATGCATATCTTGACAACATCGAACAATGTCTCTCCTTGTTTCACAAAGGGTCTCTGTTAGGGAATGGACTTGTGTCTGGAGCGCGGATACAACATTGTTTTGAGCTTGCATATCTTGATCATGAGGCAGTTTGGACGAGTTTTCCTTAACAACCAACCCAGTATTACGCATGAACATGCTTTTGGCACTGTTAGTGGACAGGTACTGACCCACTGCAGCTAGAGCTGACATTGCGGTTATAGTTGCCTTGCCACCTTCAGAAGGTGGCGGTTCCACCATTTTTTCCATAGCTCACTGAAAAGTTGAGGTTTTACATTAGTAGTACCAGAACAGAAGATATTAAGGAGGTAGCAAAACCAAACAAAATAGCTTTGGTCTATATACAGAACTTATTCTGGTGAACCCATGTAAAATATTAGTTCTATTTATTGCAAAGTACCTAATAAAACCAGGTTCCAAACATACGACCGTGTACCATCGCTAATGTATTGTCTATTTCTTCACATTGTATTGAGGGCTAAGGATAAAGAGACGAAGTTTATAATATGGTAAGCATAGTATGACATCATTCATATCACAAAACAACTGAGAATAGACAAACAGGCAATTGTAACATTGTGTGGGCAAGTCCAGCACGGAACTAGATTACAGGTCAAGATCAAAGGAACATCACTCCTCTCTTTTAAACCTTGTAAGGTGCAATGATACGCTAAGACAATTGTGTATAAAATTGAAAAGAGTAATAGACATTGGCTGCAAACCATGCAGTTCAAGGCACAAGTCAGAGTAAGTAGTAGTTAAAAGGCATGAGGATTAAGGACTTACAACAGCGGCTTTGACTGGTGTAGTCATGCCCTTCTTCTTGTTGGTGTGACAGTCCTTGAAGATTTCCACAGCATTTGGTTCAGGTACTTTTTGGTCCTTGCGGGCTTTCCTCTGCATTTGGAACAAGTCAATATAGATCTAATAATATGGTACAGCGAAAAGAGTGAAACAACAGCTAATTACAAGAGCCTCGCAGTGTGCAATATAGCTACGAGATCCTTTCGTCTGTTGGAATTTCACTTTCGTACGGTTAGCCTTGTTCTTTGAACAGTTCACCTACAAGAAGATAGATTTGTGTGGCACATGTGTAAATAGAACTTCAACATGTGATCTGATCACATATATATAATGTACCTGATACTTCGGATCAGCCCACTATTTAACGAGGCCCCACCAGTCTTCATCCGATATATTTTCCACTGGAGATGTTTGGGAAATTCACTGTTAGCCTTGCCTTCAAAGTGAGTTTTCCTCAAGTTATACCGATATTGTCGCAGAGCAGACTTGAAAACATGGGTGCAAGCTTGTCTGGTTACATCATCTTAGCTATCCAACTTGAACCTCATCTGTTGAAAATTATGGGAGTCTCATTATCAGCAACCTAGAAAGTATGGGATAGAGCAAGACGATATTACTAGTTTCCATACATAACCATACTTATAGATAAATGGTCGAGGAAGGTGTTGAACTGGGTTTCGTCTTTGTCATTCCTGTACTGAATCCAGGTTGGGAGGATACGTACATGACACCTAACGGCAACCGCTGCCTCTGATACTAACTTGGCTGACTCTGTAGCATCACGTGGCTTTTTTAAACCTGCCTCAAAATGGATCTCCATTCTTCCTCCTCTAGATTTAGTTAACCTATCAAGCATTATCCGTGATGTTTATTTCCTCTTGCGCTTAGGTGCTAGTCCAACAACGAACATAGGAAGTGTTAGTGTACATCAAACTGTGAGACTACATATAAAGAGGCATGCAACTGTAACTTGACTCCAGCAACTACCTTCTTGCTATTGAAGCTCACAAGGTTCATCTGATCTTGCCAACTCATCTTGTGTCAAGAGTGCTTGGGAAGTAGTGTCAGGTGGCAAGGGAGCTTGGGAATGTGCTGCTAGCTCAATTGACGCACGAGTAACTCGTGCAACTGGTAGTACTGTGGAAGGTGTTGCAAGAACTAGGGTTGTCTCTGCTTGTTTGGTGGCAGCTATTTTTTTCTATTTGGCTTTTTCTACAGCTCGTGTAGCATGGGATACCCTATTTGTAGAATTTTTCGCTGGACTTTGACCTTCTATTGCACCATCAGTACCAGCAGAATCTGCAGGATTCTTCCGGTCCCCGTTCCCTGCTATTTTGTGTTTCTTCCTCTTTCTCTGTGCCATGTTAAGTCAAGCCGACAAGAAAAATGAACAACAATTTAGTTCTTCAGAACAAATTGATGTGTGATACAGACGAACTGAAGTTTGATTTTAGACAACCACATGATAGGAGGATGTAATATGTACGAAAAACAGGACGGAAGAGATAACCAGAACTATGATGTGTAAACTAAGCAGAAGACATTTCACTAAATTAGAAGCAATGCAATGGAAGGTAGACACCATATGAAAAATGCTACAAATATCGCTCTTCCAAGTTAACATTGTCTCATCATAAATGGCATTTAAATAAATGTGAAGCAGTACAAGAAAAAAATCATATGCAAGATGCAAACAACATCACACTACCAAGTTAGAGGTCTCTCGTCATTAGTGCCATCGCATATTCACAGCTTATGATGTGTAAACTAAGGAGAAGGCATTTCAACAAATTAGAAGCAATGAAAGCTAGACACCATATGAAAAATGCAACGAATATCACTGTACCAAGTTAAAACTGTCTCGTCATAAGTGCCATCTGTAGGATCGAAAGTATGTCTAGAGGGGGGTGATTAGACTACTTGACCAATTAAAAACTTAACCTTTTCCCAATTTTAGTTCTTGGCAGATTTTAGCTATTTTAGGACAAGTCAAGCAATCATCACACAATTCAAGCAAGCACGCAAAGAGTATATTGGCAGCGGAAAGTAAAGCACGCAACTTGCAAGAATGTAAAGGGAAGGGTTTGGAGAATTCAAACGCAATTGGAGACACTGATGTTTTTCTCGTGGTTCGGATAGGTGGTGCTATCCTACATCCACGTTGATGGAGACTTCAACCCACAAAGGGTAACGGTTGCGAGAGTCCACGGAGGGCTCCACCCACAAAGGGTAACGTTTGCGCGAGTCCACACAGGGCTCCACCCACGAAGGGTCCACGAAGAAGCAACCACCCACAAAGGGTCCACGAAGAAGCAACCTTGTCTATCCCATAATGGCCATCGCCCACACAGGACTTGCCTCACTAGCGGTAGATCTTCACGAAGTAGGCGATCTCCTTGCCCTTACAAACTCCTTGGTTCAACTCCACAAACTTGTCGGAGGCTCCCAAGTGACACCTAGCCAATCTAGGAGACACCACTCTCCAAGAAGTAACAAATGGTGTGTAGGTAATGAACTCCTTGCTCTTGTGCTTCAAATGATAGTCTCCCCAACACTCAACTCTCTCTCATAGGATTTGGATTTTGTGGAAAGAAGATTTGAGTGGAAAGCAACTTGGAGAGGCTAGAGATCAAGATTCATATGGTAGGAATGGAATATCTTGGTCTCAACACATGAGTAGGTGGTTCTCTCTCAGAACATATGAGTTGGAATGGTGTATGTGTTCTGATGGCTCTCTCACCGAATGAAGAGGAGGTGGAGGGGTATATATAGCCTCCACACAAAATCCAACCGTTACACACAGTTTTCCAATCTCGGTGGGACCGAATCAACAAACTCGGTCGGACCGAAAATGTAAACCTAGTGACCGTTAGAGATTTTCGGTGGGACTGACATGCAACTCGGTAGGACCGATATGGTTAGGGTTTGGGCATAACGTAATCTCGGTGATACCGATTACACAAACTCGGTGAGACCAAAATGGGTAATTAGCTAACCAGAGAGTTGGTCAGGCAAACTCGGTGGGACCGATTTTCTCTTTCGGTGAGACCGAAAAGTTACAAAGGGGAAACACTGAATTTACATTGCAATCTCGGTGGGACCGATTCGCTCTTTCGGTGAGACCGAAAAGTTACGAAAGGGAAACAGAGAGTTTGCAATCCCATCTCGGTGAGACCGAGATCCCTATCGGTAGAACCGAATTGCTAGGGTTTGGTAGTGGCTTATGACAAGTGAAACTCGGTGGCGCCGGATAGGAAGAATCGGTAGGACCGAGTTTGGCTTAGGGTTTAGGTCATATGTGGATATGGGAAAGTAGTTGAGGGTTTTGGAGCATATCACTAAGCACATGAAGCAAGAGGCTCATTAAGCAACACCTCATCCCTCCTTGATAGTATTGGCTTTTCCTAAAGACTCAATGTGATCTTGGATCACTAAAATATAAAATGAAGAGTCTTGAGCTTTTGAGCTTGAGCCAATCCTTTGTCCTTAGCATTTTGAGGGTTCCACTTTCCCATCCATGCCATGCCAATCATTGAGCTTTCCTGAAATAATCATCTTGGAATAGCATTAGCTCAATGAGCTATATGTTGTTATGAATTACCAAAACCGCCTAGGGATATTTGCACTTTCAATCTCCCCCTTTTTGGTAATTGATGACAACATATAGATCAAAGCTTCGACAAATGATAATAAGCATGAAATATATCGTCGCTTTGAGAAGTATGTGATAAGTAAGAGCTCCCCCTAAGTTTGTGCATATTTAAAATTTGCTTTGGACTGCAAATGCACAAGGAGTTAGAGTCATGGGTTACTCTTCCATGTCACATACATCTTGGTGGAGCGCTTAAAATGATAAGAATGAAATACATGCACTCATCACCAAGAATAGTGAATGATCACATAAGATAGATAAGATAATAGCATTAAGCAAGCATTAAGTGTAGCTTATGATCAAACACATGATCATCAATGTCTCACAAGCAATGACATAGTATCTCAAGCACTCAAAAGCAAACAAGTTTGAAAAAAAAACACCAAATAAAGCAAGAGAGAAAAGAAACACTCTCTCTCTCTCTCGAAGCCTATGATCTATACATTTTTCTCCCCCTTTGGCAACAAGTTACCAAAAAGTTCCTAGAAAATGCATAGTGCTAGATCGACGCTCAGGCTTGATCTTCAGGTGGTGGTGGAGTCCGGATCACTCCAAGGACGAAGGCTTATGTAGACGCTGAAGTAGACGCTGGAGTTGGAGCTGAAGTAGATGCTGGAGCTGGTGGAACTGAGGCTGTAGCTGGTGCAGAAGTGGTGGCTCTTGTGTCAGCAACTGGCACGGCAGACGACCTCGGACCTCGTGGCACTCTAGCAAAGGCATGAGTGATAGTCCTGCCTCTCCTCTCCTGCATGTCATCCTGGAGCTGCTCCACTGCAGTCTGAATCTCTGTCACCTTGACATCCAAGTCATAGAACTTTTGTTCCATGATCCTCTCTAAGCTTGCCTGGTTCTGAGTTAGGGTGGCTAGTCCTTTCTCAATCCACAGGGTGGATGCAATCAGGTAACCAAGCTTCCCTTGTTTAGTTTTCAAGAAATACTCAGATGCCTCCTCTTGGGTTGGCATCTTGGCAGCTTTCTCCTTCCTTGCCTTCTCCTTCTTTGCTTGTGCTTGGGCAGATGATGGCTCATTCTCAGTCATGACAACTTGATTGTCCTCAAAATCTGGACGGATGGGCAGGTTTTCCTTGTCCAATAAATATATGCCCGTGCCCATCTTAGAGTTGATGAGCTCCTGAATTTGAGGTGCATATCCACAGCTCCTCTTCTGATCTGCTGCAGTCCTCTTGATAGTCTCTACTATGAGGCTCATGACCTTGAATTTCTGTGGCACATCAAATACGTGAAGCAAGTTGATTGCATGGCCTCTGATCATCTTGTGATCTCCAGACTTGGGCAAGAGAGTGTGCCTCAATATCCAATTGATTGTTGGCAGCCCTGACAGAAGATAGTGCACTGAGCCAAATTTGAAAGTGTTAAGAGCTTCATTTGGAATTTCCTTGTACATGTTGGACATTGAGTTATGATCCATCTTTTTCTTGGCATAAATGTCCAAGTCATCTGCTTGCTCCTCTGGGGCATTGATCAGTTGAGCCCATTCAGCAACTGTAGATTGGTACCTCGTACCCTCAGACATCCAAGTTATCCTCCCATCTGGATAAAAGTGTGCCGTGGAGTAGAATTGCATGATAAGCTCCTCGTTCCACTTTGTGAGCTTCTGCCCAACAAAGTATGCAACTCCACACGCACTAAAGCTGTCATACACTCCAGGGTAGTGTTCCTCATTTTCCTTCATGTAAGTCCAGTCGACCCATCTCATGTCACAAACAATGGGCTTCTTATCTAGTAGCACTGTCTCATAGAAGTCCTGCTGTTCCTTGGTGTGAAATCTATAATCCACAGCAGTCCTTCTCCTTGAAGCATACGGGTCTGCTTCTCTCCACTTCCTCAGCCCTGAATCTCTCCTGAGCTTCATGTCCTCAGCCACAGGATGAGCATCGTTGTGGTCTGGGATCTTGGGCTTGAGCTTCCTTAGGACATTTTCTCTTCATCCTCTACTTCAGCAACAGTCTCAGGCACTGGGGCCTTGTTCTTCTCAGCTACAGGAATGCTCCTTGTATTCCTCTTTGGTTTTGGCTTGGAGGCAGCTTTGGGCTTAGATGCAGTAGCCCCTGATCTTATGGCATCACCCATCAGCTTGGGTGCCTTAGGTGCTGGTGCAGCTACCTCTTCTTCCTCTTCCTCTTCCATGATGGAAGCCTTTCCTAGCACTCTGGCTACGGTCTTCTTGACCCTTTCCTTCCTCTTCTTGCCTTCTGCAGCAACTGGCTCTTTGGGAGTGGGCTTCTCAGTTGAGGCTCTAGCCTTTGACATAGGACTGCCTGCCTGCTGGCCTTTTGATCTTTATACCTAGCTTTGTGCCTTGAGCTGGCTCAACTCTCTTTGATGTGGCCTCTTCCTCTGCCACATAATCTTCATCTTCGGAGTCTGAAGTTCTCTTCTTCCTCTATCTGGTGGCAGCTTTTGGCAGATTGCTTGGGGTACTTCTGCTGCCATCATCTGAAGAGCTGGAGGGACTAGTGCCCTCACTCATCTGCACTTGCTGCTCTGACAAGTTCTGGCTATCACTCTGATCAGACATGCTGCAAGCTCTGACTGCTGACCCTATGAATAGTTTATAGATGAGGTAGAATAGATGAGCTTCACAAAATGCAGAGATTTTTGCAAAAGAATGATCCAAAAATTTAGTTTAGTTTTCCACTGAAATCATCTCGGATCTACCGATTTTTAAACTCGGTGATACCGAAGCAGTTTTGGAACCTAAACTAGTGAACTCGGTTGGACCGAGTCACAGTTCAGTGGCACCGAGACTGCTAGGGTTTCACAGAGTTCCAAAATCGGTCACATCGATAAGTAATTCTCGGTCAGACCGAGTCTCACTTGTGCAATGGCATAAGCCAAATCGGTGGGACCGAGTTTTTCAACTCGGTGGGTCTGAGATGGTTTCGGCGGAAACCTAACCCTAAAATTTTCGAATCAAAGCTAATCTACGGACGTATTGACTGGATAGGAGTGTTTCAATCGTGGCAAGAATCATGATGATCACAATGTGCTGAGAATTGGATTGGAGAATAGCACAAAGATCGAGTCCATACCCTAGCTCGGCGGAGACTCGCTACGGCGGCAACGGCGGGGCAGAATTCCCATTGACGGCAACAAAGACCAGCGACTGGAGGCGGCTGGCGGCGAGAAGACGATCCGGAGACCACGTTGGCAGAGTAGGCTATCGCGCGGGCGAAGGGGTTCGGAGAAATTTCCAAATTTTGCCCGTGACTATATATAGCCTGACCCTGTCGGTGTGACCGAGTGGAACAACTCGGTGGCACCGAGATTCATAACTGCATGCAGTTACTGAAACTCGGTGTGACCGAAATTTTCAAATCGGTTGCACCGAGATCGAAAACCTAGATCAACTTAATGATCTCGGTAGGACCGAAAGTGGGGTATCGGTCAGACCGAGAATCATAAAGAGGTTTTGGAAGTTTAAGTCTATGACGAATCGGGGACTCCGAGCGCTCCTCACACAGAGTGGTTCGAATCTGACTTGATCAAATTTTGTGATGCAGCATGAATAGAGTTTGAGACGAGAAAAGCATAGATAGCTAGAGGAGGTTCTTAGGCATTCTTGTCCATCCACTTGGCAAAGGAAATAAACCCAAACGATCAAAACAACAAGTGGATGTCCTCGAATGAGTAAAATATGCAACCAGCATGCTCACACAATAACATGGCAAATGAAATATGTGGCAAGGCATGCACAACCAATTCTAGCATCCATCAAGCAATTTGCGATGACAAGGTCATCTATATATGAGTATATTGACTTAGGAGTCAAGTGAGAACACTTGATCATAGGTCATACTCATCGTTTAAGCTCAAGTGGGGTTACCACTTTTACATAAAGCATTGTTGTGTTCACATCTTTAGAGTTGCTTTAGCTCAAGTCTTAGAGTAAAGCTCCCCCTAGATGTGATATCCCCCCTTGGAGGGATGAACTAACCTTGGGTTTCGTCGATGATGACTTCATGTAGATGTTGAAGATGTGGATGCTCAATGTTGATGTAGATCACTTGGCGCTATCCATTTGAGTGAATTGCACTTTCAATACCTACATGGGTTAGTCCCACAAGGAACAAACAAGGATATCCATAGACATAGAGTGATGCACACACAAGATGATGTCCATGAAAACTTTTAGGTTACCTTGTCCCTTGTCTTACCAACAAGAGGGTTTGTGACTCCTTGAACTAGTGCAGGATGTGGAAGTTGATTGCACTTGTTCTTGCCAAAATGATAAGAGTGAGGTATGTTGGCGGAGTCACCCTCAAGGACTCTCTAGTTCTTCTTCTTTTGGATCCACATCATCTTGATGGGAATCCTTGGAGTTGTAGTCATACTTGATGAAGTGGAACTTGAAGTAGTCTTGGGAATCCACTTGACTAAGGTCTTAGGAGCTTCTTCAAATGCGTCAATTTCCTCTTGAAGCTTGTCCTTGCCTTTTTGCTTGTAGTCTTGTGGTGGAAGATCATCTTGAGCTTGTGTCCCCTTGAAAGAAGTATCATACTTCTCTTGTTGAGGAACAAACTTTGTCTTGGGGTATTGATCTTCTTCCCACTCAACTCCATTGACATTGAACTTTCGTTCAAAACCAACGCCTTGATTCTTCCGGTGCATTCCTTGCTTGCGCACAATTTCCTCGAATTGCTTGCTCCCGGCAAGGCTTTTGTACACTCCTTTCTCTATAATTCCCTTTAATAAGCTATTTTCTTGCTCAAGTGTAACTTGGCTAAGAGAGTCATTAGTGGAATCAAGAGAACTACTAGAAGCAACAATATTGGATTTAGCATGATCATTGTTACTGCTAGAGGAAGAATCTTTCTTGTTCTTGTTACTAGACTTGACTTGAGGCATGTAAGTGGATAAGAGTAAACGCTTGGCAATGTAAGAAGAACTTTTCTTGCGGAGATCATCATTGATTGCTTTTAAGAACTCATGCTCTTGCTCAAGATTAAGCTTTTCAAAGCGTAATTTCTCATGAGCTCTTAAAAGTTCTCGATGATCTTCGAAGATAGTTTCATGAGCTAACTTAAGAGTGTTTAGTTCTTTAGTTAGAGCCTCAACCTTTTCCTTATCATTGTCATTCGTTTTATCTTGATTAGCATGATTAATTGGCATTTCATCATAGTATTCATCACTAGAGTTGTCAATAAGCAAATCATCACCTAACAAGTCATCTTCATCACTATTGAAATCAACATACTCGGGGTGTGTTACCTTAGGACCTTTGGCCATGAAGCATCTTCCAATTCCTTCATTTGGTGAGTCAAATATGTCGTAGGAGTTGGTTGACACAAGTGCTAGACCGGCAACACCTTCATCTTGAGTATCTTCGGAGTCGGTGTGATAACTTCTCTCGGAGTGGCTGTCGGAGTCGGAGCCGGATACCCATTCACCAACATGAGCTTGATGTCTTCGTCTTGTGTAGCTCCTTGATGATTTTTCCTTCCTTTCCAAATCCTTGCTTCTCCGTGAGTATCTTCGTTCATAACGATCATCTCTACTCCTTCTCTCTCTTGGTGGTGATTCTTTGCTTCTTCTTTTTGGAGAATCTTCTCTTCTCTTGTAGGGAGCCGTACACTCATTGGAATAGTGTCCGGGTCTTCCACAACTGTAGCAGTTTCACTCTCGACTAGAAGATCTTTTGTCATTGTAGGACCTTGACTTGAAGCTTCTATCTTTGCCTCTACTCTTGTAGAACTTGTTGAGGTTCTTCACCGTTAAGCTCAATTCTTCATTGAAGTCTTGTTTCTCACTTGATGATGTAGGGGCTTCACATGAGGCTTTATAGGCACCACTTGATTTGTTGTGAAGTTCCTCTTTATCCTTAAGTGACATCTCATGAGCAACAATTCTTCCAATCACCTCCGTTGGCTTGAGATCTTTGTAATTGGGCATCATTGGATCAATGTGCACACGGTATCATATTTTCCATCCAAGGCTCTTAGAATCTTCTTGATGATGAATCTATCGGTCATCTCTTCACTTCCTAAGCCGGCAATCTCATTTGTGATGAGAGCAAGCCTAGAGTACATTTCAGCGACACCTTCACCATCCTTCATCTTGAACTTGTCAAGTTGGCTTTGAAGCACATCCAACTTGGATTCCTTGACGGAGTCGGTACCTTCGTGCATATCAATCAAAGTGTCCCAAATTTCCTTCGCATTCTCAAGACGACTGATTTTGTTGAATTCTTCGAGGCACAATCCGTTGAAGAGAATATCACAAGCTTGAGCATTGTATTGCAACATCTTCAACTCATCCGCGGTAGCTTCACGGTTTGGTTCTCTCCCATCAAAGAAGTCACCTTGCAAACCAACACACACAATAGCCCAAACGGCGGGGTTATGTCCAAGAATATGCATTTTCATTTTATGCTTCCAACTAGCAAAATTAGTACCATCAAAGTAGGGACCTCTACGGTGATAATTTCCCTCGCTAGACGCCATACTCTCCTAGGTTGTGAAACCAAGGCTATGACCACCAAAAGCTATGGAGATCAAAGCAAATGGAGACCAAAGCTCTGATACCACTTGTAGGATCGAAAGTATGTCTAGAGGGGGGTGATTAGACTACTTGACCAATTAAAAACTTAACCTTTTCCCAATTTTAGTTCTTGGCAGATTTTAGCTATTTTAGGACAAGTCAAGCAATCATCACACAATTCAAGCAAGCATGCAAAGAGTATATTGGCAGCGGAAAGTAAAGCATGCAACTTGCAAGAATGTAAAGGGAAGGGTTTGGAGAATTCAAACGCAATTGGAGACACGGATGTTTTTCCCGTGGTTCGGATAGGTGGTGCTATCCTACATCCACGTTGATGGAGACTTCAACCCACAAAGGGTAACAGTTGCGGGAGTCCACGGAGGGCTCCACCCACAAAGGGTAACGGTTGCGCGAGTCCACACAGGGCTCCACCCACGAAGGGTCCACGAAGAAGCAACCACCCACAAAGGGTCCATGAAGAAGCAACCTTGTCTATCCCACCATGGCCATCGCCCACACAGGACTTGCCTCACTAGCGGTAGATCTTCACGAAGTAGGCGATCTCCTTGCCCTTACAAACTCCTTGGTTCAACTCCACAAACTTGTCGGAGGCTCCCAAGTGACACCTAGCCAATCTAGGAGACACCACTCTCCAAGAAGTAACAAATGGTGTGTAGGTAATGAACTCCTTGCTCTTGTGCTTCAAATGATAGTCTCCCCAACACTCAACTCTCTCTCATAGGATTTGGATTTTGTGGAAAGAAGATTTGAGTGGAAAGCAACTTGGAGAGGCTAGAGATCAAGATTCATATGGTAGGAATGGAATATCTTGGTCTCAACACAATAGTAGGTGGTTCTCTCTCAGAACATATGAGTTGGAATGGTGTATGTGTTCCAATGGCTCTCTCACCGAATGAAGAGGAGGTGGAGGGGTATATATAGCCTCCACACAAAATCCAACCGTTACACACAGTTTTCCAATCTCGGTGGGACCGAATCAACAAACTCGGTCGGACCGAAAATGTAAACCTAGTGACCGTTAGAGATTTTCGGTGGGACTGACATGCAACTCGGTAGGACCGATATGGTTAGGGTTTGGGCATAACGTAATCTCGGTGAGACCGATTACACAAACTCGGTGAGACCGAAATTGGTAATTAGCTAACCAGAGAGTTGGTCAGGCAAACTCGGTGGGACCGATTTGCTCTTTCGGTGAGACCGAAAAGTTACAAAGTTGAAACACTGAATTTACATTGCAATCTCGGTGGGACCGATTCGCTCTTTCGGTGAGACCGAAAAGTTACGAAAGGGAAACAGAGAGTTTGCAATCCCGTCTCGGTGAGACCAAGATCCCTATCGGTAGAACCGAATTGCTAGGGTTTGGCAGTGGCTTATGACAAGTGAAACTCGGTGGCGCCGGATAGGAAGAATCAGTAGGACCGAGTTTGGCTTAGGGTTTAGGTCATATGTGGATATGGGAAAGTAGTTGAGGGTTTTGGAGCATATCACTAAGCACATGAAGCAAGAGTCTCATTAAGCAACACCTCATCCCTCCTTGATAGTATTGGCTTTTCCTAAAGACTCAATGTGATCTTGGATCACTAAAATATAAAATGAAGAGTCTTGAGCTTTTGAGCTTGAGCCAATCCTTTGTCCTTAGCATTTTGAGGGTTCCACTTTCACATCCATGCCATGCCAATCATTGAGCTTTCCTGAAATAATCATCTTGGAATAGCATTAGCTCAATGAGCTATATGTTGTTATGAATTACCAAAACCACCTAGGGATAGTTGCACTTTCACCATTTCAACAAATTAGTAGTACAAGCTAGAAAAGAATGCGAGATGTAACCTATATCACACTCCAAAGTCAAACGTGTCTTATGATAAGTGATTGTTGCTGGTTACACAACAATAGTAATTTGATGTAAGAACATGGTGTGATAGAAAGATATTGTATGTTCTAGAAATAGGAACACATGTCTTATTCAAGTATAATGTGTAAAGTAAGCAGATGGAATTCAACAAAATTAGAAGCAATACAAGCTAGACATCACACATAACATGCAACCACATATAACATGTAACACCCTCGATGCGACTATAGCTCCCACGTGTCGAGGCACGACTTAGAGACATAATCGCATTGAAGGCATATGTCGCAAGTTAGGCAATCTTCACAACATCCCATGTAATATGAATAATAAAGGGAAGAACATAGTTGGCTTACACTCGCCACGTCACATCAAAGTACATAAATAACATTACATCATCCAAAACACTCATGGCCCGACTACGGCGCCAAAATAGAAGAAAAAACCCAACATGCGACAACGGTCCCAATCACCCCCAACTGGGCACCACTACTGATCATCGGGAAAGGAAACGTAGTATCGTTGAGAGTCTTCATCGAACTCCCACTTGAGCTCATACGCGTCTCCGGGAGCGGAATCATCAGGACCTGCATCTGGTGTAATAGTAATCTGTGAGCCACAGGGACTCAGCAATCTCGCACCCTCGCGATCAAAACTATTTAAGCTAATAGGAAGGATAGGCAAATATATGTGGAGCTGCAGCAAGCGACTAGCATATATGGTGGCTAACTTATACGCAAAAGAGAGCGAGAAGAGGAGGCATAGCATGAGCGAGAAGCTAGAGAACAACCTGCGCAAACATTACTCCAACACCGTGTCCACTTCCCGGACTCCGCCGAGAAGAGGCCATCACGGTAACACACCCAGTTGATTCGTTTTAATTAACTAAGGTTCAAGTTATCTACAACCAAACATTAACAAATTCCCATCTGCCCATAACCGCGGGCACGGCTTTCGAAAGTTCAATCCCTGCAGGGGAGTCCCAACTTAGCCCATGACAAGCTCTCACGGTCAACGAAGGAATAGACCTCCTCCCAAGACGTTCTGATCAGATTTGGTATCTCGGTAATTAAAGACAACTCTGACAATGGTAAAACAAGTCCAGCAACACCACCCGCTGTGCCGACAAATCCCGATAGGAGCTGCACATATCTCGTTCTCAGGGCACACCGGATAAGCTAAGCGTACGGGAGCCAACGTAACCCAAGTTGCCAAGGGACGGCCCCGCACGGTGCTCTAGGTTGGACCAACACTCAGAGGAGCACTGGCCCGGGGGGGTTAAAATAAGATGACCCTTGAGTCCGCGAAACCCAAGGGAAAGGCTAGGTGGAAAATGGTAAAACCAAGGTTGGGCACTGCTGGAGGAGTTTATTCAAGGCGGACAGTCAAGGGGTTCCCATTATAACCCAACCGCGTAAGGAACGCAAAATCCGGGAACATAACACCGATATGACGGAAACTAGGGCGGCAAGAGTGGAACAAAACACTAGGCGAGAGGCCGAGCCTTCCACCCTTTACCAAGTATATAGATGCATTAAGATAACATAGCAATATAATGATATCCCAACAAGTAAATAAATGTTCCAACAAGGAACGGCTCCAATCTTCACCTGCAACTAGCAACGCTATAAGAGGGGGCTGAGCAAAGCGGTAACATAGCCAATCAACGGTTTGCTAGGACATTGTGGGTTAGAGGTTGACATGGCAATTTGGGAGGCTGACAAGCAAAAGGTAGGCATCGCAGCAATGGCATAGCAAAAGAGCGAGCAAACTAACATAGCAAAGATAGTAGTGATTTCGAGGGTATGATCATCTTGCCTGCACAGTTGTCAGAGTTGACTGGATCCTCACAAGCAAACTCAGCGGGCTCCTCGTTAGCGAACTCGTCTCCTGGCTCTACCCAAACAATACAAACAAGCAACAAGGATACAATCAACCACGTGCAAGACCAAGCAATATGATGAAATGATGATATGTTATGCGGGATGCGATGCGGGATGTAAAATGCAAGATATGACAGGAAATGCATGAACCTGGCCTCAACCTGGAAATTCAAGTGTGCCACTGGAAAGATCAGATGAAATCGCTTGAAAACGATATAAAGATCATCGGAATCGGAGTTACAGTTTGGAAATGGCAAGCGTTTTAAGAATGACACCGGTCTGCGATTTACAGCAAGTAGGCATCTAAATGCAATGAGATGAACATGCTACAGCACCCAAACATGACAACAAAATATATGTCAGGGATGCACACAAGATGATTAACAAAAGTCTAGCACTGAGCTACGGCCAAATCATCCATTAGGAGGTTCAAACAAGCCTGGCAAAAACGCAAATGCAAAACAGATTTCAGACTTAGTGAAATTAACACTTGTCTGAAATCTCAGATCACGAAGCCCTCTTCGGAGCAGCAAAACAACATGATACATGACCTGATTAAGACAAGTAAGAACATGGCATGGGGATACTCAACAAGCTTAACAAAATACACAAAGTGACCTGGGGCCAAAAGAGTTCACAAAATATACTAACGGGCACACGAACATAGCTAAAACACAATCAGTTTTCAGACTTAGTGAAAACTGAGACATGCTGAAATATAACTCACGAAGGCATGTTTACGAGCTCGATGCACTCACTACGGTGAAAGTCATGGCAAGACAAGCATACACCCATAAATAAGGCACAAAATACAAGCTAGAAATGGCAAGAACAATGGCATAGCATGCACGGATCAACTACAGTAACATCGGCAAAATCGCAAACAAGTTGACGATCTGCCCAGATTCACAACGAAGCAAAAGTAGAGCTCGATTGACTCAAGCTAGGGTGCTTCATAATTTCAAACAAAGACATGGATGGATATATCATAACAAGATTAACAAAACTCCTGTACTGATCATCCTCAAAAGAGGCACGGATCACTAGGAAATAGCATGAACATATGGCATCATGAACTAAACAATCTGAGACTTAGTGAAAACTACTAAGTCCCTGAAAACAGAATTAGCATGTGCACCACTTTGCAAGCTTGCACAAGTCACCACACACATCCTAAAAATACATGGGTAGCACCTCTGGAAAGATGACAAAACCCTTAATAAAACATATGTAGAACTCACGGGCATAACACGCACACAATAATCATGGCAAAAATGACAAAAGTCTAAGATGAACTAGCAGATCTGACAATTAACTCACGAAGCCTCCTGCTAACAGCATTTCGGGCAACAAGATGCACTCAAATGAAAATGATGCAATGGAATGAAATGATGTACTCGTCGAGGCGAACATTTTGATATGCTATATGCATGAATCGGAGCTACGGATGCAAAGTTACGGAGCCTCGAACAAAGCAACTTGGATCAAGAATTCTGGGACTTAGTGAAATTATACCCTCTGGAAACTGGATGGGGTGATGCGGGACGAGGAGATCCGGGCGGCGCGGGGATGTTTGGATCGGGGGAGTGGTGGATCTGGTCCACCCTCCGGGACCTCGCCGGAGTCAATGGCCGGCCGGAGGAGAACTTGCCGGACTCCGGGATTCGCCGGAGTTGGTCGTCGCCGGCGAGGGAGAACGGCGAGGTGGCACGGGCGGCGCGGTGGTCGAGGCCACGGCGGACGGCGCGGAGGCTGCGGCGAGTCGCCGGCGAGGCTGCAACGCCCGCGAGGGGAGGCGGGCCGGCGCGGACGTCGGCGAAGGACGCCGGCGGGAAGGCGCGCCGCGGGATCCGGCAGGCGCGGGCGGAGCCGGGCGGCTCGGGCGCCTTGGCCAGGCGGCGGCGGATCTGGGCCCGCGCGGGCCTGCCTCGGGCTCCGCGGGCCGCGGCGGCGGGGAGGAGTGGGAGGCCAGGTGCGCGTGACGTGGCGGCGCGGGATAGGAGGAGGGAGGCGGTGGCGCTGAGGTGGCACGCTCCCATTGGTCCGGGTGAGGTGGCCGGGCGGTGGACATGTCCGGGCGGCGCGGGAAGAAACGTCCGACTGCGCGCGGAGGAAGAGGTTAGGGTTCATCTGCGCGAAAATTCCGAGAGGAACACATATTTATAGGTAGAGGGAGCTAGGAGAGTCCAAATGAGGTGCGGTTTTCGGCCACGCGATCGTGATCGAACGCTCTAGATGATGGAGCAGAGTTTGGTGGGTTTTGGTCCAAATTGGAGGGGTGTTGGGCTGCAACACACACGAGGCCTTTTCGGTCCCTCGGTTAACCGTTGGAGTATCAAACGAAGTCCAAATGATACGAAACTTGACAGGCGGTCTACCGGTAGTAAACCAAGGCCGCTTGGCAAGTCTCGGTCCAATCCGGAAATGTTTAATCCCCACACATGAAAGAAAGGTAGAAATGACCACCGGAGGAGAACGAAGCGCCGGATTGCAAAACGGACAACGGGGAAAATGCTCGGATGCATGAGACGAACACGTATGCAAATGAAATGCACATGATGACATGATATGCCATGCATGACACGCAAGCAAGGACAAGGCAACAACAGCAAATAACTGGACGACACCTGGCACATCGGTCTCGGGGCGTTACAACACTCCACCACTACGAGAGGATCTCGTCCCGAGATCTAGAATGGCACCGGAGGGAAAACGGAAGAGGAAGAGAAGAGGTAAAACTAAGTTGCTCTTTGACAAACGAGTGAAACCAAAGAACCTTGCAAGGTTGAGCAAATTGAAAGAAAGAAGCAACAGGATGAACGAAGTTGAAAGCACTCCGTTAAGAAAGAGGAATAAGAAAGAACCAATTCGGGTAGCACTCCGGTTAAAAGAGATGAAAGATTTGTTAAGAAGAAAGAACTTTTGCAGAGGACACAACACTCCGGTTAAATGGATAAACCAAGAAAAGAACACGATCCTGACAAAACAAAAAGATGGGTTGAAGAGAGCAACATCACAATGCCTCCGGAACGAAAGAATAGAAATATAGATAATTGAAATAAAAGAATGGAGTAGAAAATGCCAACTTCTGCCACAAAAGAGCTTGAAAAGGCATCCTCAGGAGAAAAGTCGAACGGAGTTGTTGCACCAACAACGAAAAGAGTAAGCTTGTAGTGGGCTTATGAAGAACATCTCAAAACTACGCGGTGAAATTCTGCCACTAACGAAAACGATAAATTGGATTGATACGAACAAGGAGACGAGAAGATTCTTTCACCGGGAGGATTAATGAAGAACTTGAAGCATTTATAAGCACCATAGATAGTAACAATCCTTAGGGAATGCTTTAGGTGAACTATAACCCAAGATAATTCAATTGACGAGATTGGTGGATTTGAAATATCTCATCCTTGACAACATGTGAATCATGAAACATGAACTCAAATTATCAAGAATGACATAATACCACCTATGTTGATACGGAAGGAAGAATTGCACTCCGGTTAGCAAGATGAAGAAAACTTGAGCTCTTCGTAAAAGAATCTCGATGAAAACTTCGAGAAGGGATAATATCCTTGATGAACCATCATGTAAGGCCTTCATGAAGAACTCCGGTAATGAAAGAATGATCAAACAAAAGAAAGAGAAGTTGAAGGCACAAGGTGAATCCTTGTAATGACTTAGATGGATTTCCGTGATGAAATAGTTGAAAAAGGTTGGAACTCCGGGAAAAAGAGAAGATGAACAATTGGAAACAAGAATTTTGATGAACCTCCGGAATAAGGAATTGAATTTACTCAACGAAACAAGAATAAGAATTACATTATGCTTATCCTTCACCAATTAAATTGATGACAATCAACGGATTTGACATATTACTTATTCTCGTAGAAAATATTAAGAGAGATATAACATAAGCTTGGGAAGGTCTTCAACGGATCACCGGTAGAATTGAAAACAACGAATAAATTGATATGATAACGAATGACGAGAACTCTTGAACGAACCACCGTAAGAATTAAAATGAACGAAGAAAAGATAAAGGAACACCGGGAAGAATTTAGCACATGAATGAAGATGCTTGAGAGAATTTAGATACAAGTGAATATAATAGATCATGGACCGATTAGAGATCACTTGAACGATGCACCGGTAAGATCAGAGAATGATAACTGCAAACTGAGAATGAATAAACCTGAATTGATGGACCCCGGATAATCAACCTGAAAAGACTCCTGAATTGTTCCGAATCGGTGAAAAGAATTCCCACAATCGAAAATAATTATGAGAGGATGGCAAAAAGCTAGAATCATGAATCTTGAGGAGAATGGAGTAAGATATGGAGGAAAAATTCTTCTTCGGTCTTGAATATCTGAGAATAACGACGAGAAACACCACCAAACTGTTTAAATACTTTGAAAGAATCAAAAGCGAAGAGATTGAGCCAACGATGAAAAGAAATTGAAAGATCTTGGAGAAATACATTTGACTGATGATAATTCATTCTTACGTCAAACTTTGAAAAGAATTAGAGAATAACTCCGGGAAAATAAGAAGAGTCAGGTAAGATCCTGGGAAAAGACCTGTGGGTTAAGGCCCACTCAAAAGAAAACACCGTTGAACCATTTAAAAGAGAGGTTGCACTGGTTGAATTAAATGACTAGAATGAGATAACATCCTCAAAATAGGTTGAACGGATTAAGAGCGGAAACACGAACCTTCTGAGATATCTTTAGCATTCCGGAACAAAAGAATAGCAAGAAATGACTAAATGTGATGTGCACCGGCATGAGAAAGCATTGAAACAAGGAAAGGATATGATCAACAAAGCTTGACTTGAAACCACCGGAGAAGAGAAGAGACAAAGAATGATAACTTGAAGCTCCGTTGCGATCTTCATGAGAATCACCGGATAAGAATATTGACGGAAAAGAATGGCGAGACTTCACAAGAATAAAAGGATACTTGATAAAGAAATCTGGGTCCTCGAAGAAACAAAGGGAGGGAGGGTGGGAAAAAACAAAGGCAACTGGAGATGGATGAAACGAACGCCGTTGAGAAGACTTGAGTTGATCTTGCAGATATTGAAATGATCAGATCCACTTGAAGAGAAGCACACCGGTTGAACAAGATTGGCATAACAATCTCGATTATCAAGGAGGATTGGTGTCCACATGGGAGTATGAGAACACCATTTGGGGAAGGTATGGAATAAACACTTGACTTTGAAGCAACTCGAATACCACAACTCAAAACAAAACAAAGGGTTGGCTTGCAGAATAAGCCAGAACAAACATATGATAGAGATTTTGTCCGAAGTTTTCGTGGTAGGACCTACACGGGCTCGATCGTAGAGCACCATCATGTACAAGGCAGTGCACATGACATACGAAGCGTCCCCGAGTCGGCATAGCCAAGGACTCTTTAAGACACAACGAGGCCACTGTAAAACCGACCGTGAATAGGCGGACCACTAGACGTCGAACCCCAATTTCATATCATACATCTGTCGGAAAGATATCCTAAGAGCTACTTGAATTCCCACCCATGAAACTCCCAAAACTTTCCGGTTATGCAATCAGGTGTTGGGGATACAGGGGAAGCATAATATCTCACCCAAAACTAGCAAATCCTACATCCAGCTGTATCCATCCTTCAACACATAACCAAGAAACCTTCGGAAACCATCTACCTCAACCTTCGAAAAGCATCCGTTATACAAGTTATGGTGATACTCCCGAACTCCCGCCCCAGTACTGGGTGGCGTCGAGGTTATCTCACCAACGAACTGCATAAAAAAGATTTTCGATGTCGGCGAACATATCTCAAGTATTCCAGAATTGCAACGATAAAATTATGATGACAACACCTCAGAGCTCAACTCCCCGGGACACTTCCACTAAACCCCTGACAGGAGGCACCAAGACAATGTTCTCATCATAAGCCATCGGAATGATTCCAAGATACCCGCGTGATCCTAAATTTTTTTAGTGAAATTTGAGAAGAGAAGAGTCAAAACTCTACGTCAGGATGCCTTACCAGAGCGATGAGGAGACTGGGAAGTAAAAACAATTCCTAAACTCTCCGATATATAATTCCTAGAAGACTCAAAACATTTTTCTAGACACAACTCGGCCGCTAAAAACGATCAAGCAATGGGGCTCCTAAGGTCGGGGAAGGCTCTGATACCAACTTGTAACACCCTCGATGCCACTATAGCTCCCACGTGTCGAGGCACGACTTAGAGACATAATCGCATTGAAGCCATATATCGCAAGTTAGGCAACCTTCACAACATCCCATGTCATATGAATAATAAAGGGAAGAACATAGTTGGCTTACACTCGCCACGTCACATCAAAGTACATAAATAACATTACATCATCCAAAACACTCATGGCCCGACTACGGCGCCAAAATAGAAGAAAAAACCCAACATGCGACAACGGTCCCAATCACCCCCAACTGGGCACCACTACTGATCATCGGGAAAGGAAACGTAGTATCGTTGAGAGTCTTCATCGAACTCCCACTTGAGCTCATACGCGTCTCCGGGAGCGGAATCATCAGGCCCTGCATCTGGTGTAATAGTAATCTGTGAGCCACAGGGACTCAGCAATCTCGCACCCTTGCGATCAAAACTATTTAAGCTAATAGGAAGGATAGGCAAATATATGTGGAGCTGCAGCAAGCGACTAGCATATATGGTGGCTAACTTATACGCAAAAGAGAGCGAGAAGAGGAGGCATAGCACGAGCAAGAAGCTAGAGAACAACCTCCGCAAACATTACTCCAACACCGTGTCCACTTCCCGGACTCCGCCGAGAAGAGGCCATCACGGTAACACACTCAGTTGATTCGTTTTAATTAATTAAGGTTCAAGTTATCTACAACCGAACATTAACAAATTCCCATCTGCCCATAACCGCGGGCACGGCTTTCGAAAGTTCAATCCCTGCAGGGGAGTCCCAACTTAGCCCATGACAAGCTCTCACGGTCAACGAAGGAATAGACCTCCTCCCAAGACGTTCCGATCAGATTCGGTATCTCGGTAATTCAAGACAACTCTGACAATGGTAAAACAAGTCCAGCAACACCACCCGCTGTGCCGACAAATCCCGATAGGAGCTGCACATATCTCGTTCTCAGGGCACACCGGATAAGCTAAGCGTACGGGAGCCAACGTAACCCAAGTTGCCAAGGGACGGCCCCGCACGGTGCTCTAGGTTGGACCAACACTCAGAGGAGCACTGGCCCGGGGGGGTTAAAATAAGATGACCCTTGAGTCCGCGAAACCCAAGGGAAAGGCTAGGTGGAAAATGGTAAAACCAAGGTTGGGCACTGCTGGAGGAGTTTATTCAAGGCGGACAGTCAAGGGGTTCCCATTATAACCCAACCGCGTAAGGAACGCAAAATCCGGGAACATAACACCGATATGACGGAAACTAGGGCGGCAAGAGTGGAACAAAACACTAGGCGAGAGGCCGAGCCTTCCACCCTTTACCAAGTATATAGATGCATTAAGATAACATAGCAATATAATGATATTCCAACAAGTAAATAAATGTTCCAACAAGGAACGGCTCCAATCTTCACCTGCAACTAGCAACGCTATAAGAGGGGGCTGAGCAAAGCGGTAACATAGCCAATCAACGGTTTTCTAGGACATGGTGGGTTATAGGTTGACATGGCAATTTGGGAGGCTGACAAGCAAAAGGTAGGCATCGCAGCAATAGCATAGCAAAAGAGCGAGCAAACTAACATAGCAAAGATAGTAGTGATTTCGAGGGTATGATCATCTTGCCTGCACAGTTGTCAGAGTTGACTGGATCCTCACAAGCAAACTCAGCGGGCTCCTCGTTAGCGAACTCATCTCCCGGCTCTACCCAAACAATACAAACAAGCAACAAGGATACAATCAACCACGTGCAACACCAAGCAATATGATGAAATGATGATATGCTATGCGGGATGCGATGCGGGATGTAAAATGCAAGATATGAAGTAAATGCATGAACCTGGCCTCAACTTGGAAATCCAAGTGTGCCACTGGAAAGATGAGATGAAATCGCTTGAAAACGATATAAAGATCATCGGAATCGGAGTTACGGTTTGGAAATGGCAAGCGTTTTAAGAATGACACCGGTCTGCGATTTACAGCAAGTAGGCATCTAAATGCAATGAGATGAACATGCTACAGCACCCAAACATGACAACACAATATATGGCAGAGATGCACACAAGATGATTAACAAAAGTATAGCACTGAGCTACGGCCAAATCATCCATTAGGAGGTTCAAACAAGCCTGGCAAAAACGCAAATGCAAAACAGATTTCAGACTTAGTGAAATTAACACTTGTCTGAAATCTCAGATCACGAAGCCCTCTTCGGAGCAGCAAAACAACATGATACATGACCTGATTAAGACAAGTAAGAACATGGCATGGGGATACTCAACAAGCTTAACAAAAGACCCAAAGTGACCTGGGGCCAAAAGGGTTCACAAAATATACTAACGGGCACACGAACATAGCTAAAACACAATCAGTTTTCAGACTTAGTGAAAACTGAGACATGCTGAAATATAACTCACGAAGGCATGTTTACGAGCTCGATGCACTCACTATGGTGCAAGTCATGGCAAGACAAGCATACACCCATAAATAAGGCACAAAATACAATCTAGACATGGGAAGAACAATGGCATAGCATGCACGGATCAACTACAATAACATCGGCAAAATCGCAAACAAGTTGACGATCTGCCCAGATTCACAACGAAGCAAAATTAGAGCTCGATTGACTCAAGCTAGGGTGCTCCATAATTGCAAACAAAGACATAGGTGGATATATCATAACAAGATTAACAAAACTCCTTTACTGATCATCCTCAAAAGAGGCACGGATCACTAGGAAATAGCATGAACATATGGCATCATGAACTAAACAATCCCAGACTTAGTGAAAACTACTAAGTCCCTGAAAACAGAATTAGCAAGTGCACCACTTTGCAAGCTTGCACAAGTCACCACACACATCCTAAAAATACATGGGTTGCACCTCTGGAAAGATGACAAAACCCTTAATAAAACATATGTAGAACTCACGGGCATAGCACGCACACAATAATCATGGAAAAATGACAAAAGTCTAAGATGAACTAGCAGATCTGACAATTAACTCACGAAGCCTCCTTCTAACAGCATTTCGGGCAACAAGATGCACTCAAATGAAAATGATGCAATGGAATGAAATGATGTACTCGTCGAGGCGAACATTTTGATATGCTATATGCATGAATCGGAGCTACGGATGCAAAGTTCCGGAGCCTCGAACAGAGCAACTTGGATCAAGAATTCTGGGACTTAGTGAAATTATACCCTCTGGAAACTGGACGGGGTGATGCGGGACGAGGAGATCCGGGCGGCGCGGGGATGTTTGTATCGGGGGAGTGGTGGATCTGGTCCACCCTCCGGGACCTCGCCGGAGTCAATGGCCGGCCGGAGGAGAACTTGCCGGACTCCGGGATTCGCCGGAGTTGGTCGTCGCCGGCGAGGGAGAACGGCGAGGTGGCACGGGCGGCGCGGTGGTCGAGGCCACGGCGGACGGCGCGGAGGCTGCGGCGAGTCGCCGGCGAGGCTGCAACGCCCGCGAGGGGAGGCGGGCCGGCGCGGACGTCGGCGAAGGACGCCGGCGGGAAGGCGCGCCGCGGGATCCGGCAGGCGCGGGCGGAGCCGGGCGGCTCGGGCGCCTTGGCCAGGCGGCGGCGGATCTGGGCCCGCGCGGGCCTGCCTCGGGCTCCGCGGGCCGCGGCGGCGGGGAGGAGCGGGAGGCCAGGTGCGCGTGACGTGGCGGCGCGGGATAGGAGGAGGGAGGCGGCGGCGCTGAGGTGGCACGCTCCCATTGGTCCGGGTGAGGTGGCCGGGCGGTGGACATGTCCGGGCGGCGCGGGAAGAAACGTCCGGCTGCGCGCAGAGGAAGAGGTTAGGGTTCATTTGCGCGAAAATTCCGAGAGGAACACATATTTATAGGTAGAGGGAGCTAGGAGAGTCCAAATGAGGTGCGGTTTTCGGCCACGCGATCGTGATCGAACGCTCTAGATGATGGAGCAGAGTTTGGTGGGTTTTGGGCCAAATTGGAGGGGTGTTGGGCTGCAACACACACGAGGCCTTTTCGGTCCCTCGGTTAACCGTTGGAGTATCAAACGAAGTCCAAATGATACGAAACTTGATAGGCGGTCTACCGGTAGTAAACCAAGGCCGCTTGGCAAGTCTAGGTCCAATTCGAAAATGTTTAATCCCCACACATGAAAGAAAGGTAGAAATGACCACCGGAGGAGAACGAAGCGCCGGATTGCAAAACGGACAACGGGGAAAATGCTCGGATGCATGAGACGAACACGTATGCAAATGAAATGCACATGATGACATGATATGCAATGCATGACATGCAAGCAATGACAAGGCAACAACAGCGAATAACTGGACGACACCTGGCACATCGGTCTCGGGGCGTTACATAACAGTGCCAAGTTAGAGGGAGCACCAGTGATGGTGCACTAGGGGAGACATGCTCATCATAAACACAACTACATTGAGTGTCTATGCATGTGTTGTATTGGAAATCATCTTGGGGGATGGAGGAGTAGAAACTGTAGAGGCCCTCCGTTTGGAAGGAGCACCTTTATCCGCTGCCTTGCTAACTTCCTTCTGCTTTATTGATTTTGAATTGTCAAGTAAAACCGACAAGAAAAAACAATAAAATTCTCTCTTCAGAACTCATTCATGCATGATACTGACAATCACTACTTTGATGTAAGTAAAACACATGATACCAGGATGGAATATGTACGAAAAACAGGACGTCATGGCATGTTCACAACTGTTTGTGTAAACTAAGCTGAAACCATTCCAACAAATAAGAAGCAATGCAAGCTATACACCACATGAAAGATGCAACCAATATGACTCTGCCAAGTTAAAAGCGTCCCATCATAAATGGAATTTCAACAAATTAGAAGCAGCGCATGCTATAAATCATATGAAAGATGCAACTAATATCGCACTGCATATACTAAAGGTGTCTCGTCATATTGATTGATGCGGGATACAAAAAAACAATAGTTTTATGTAAGGACATGCTTAATATACAGATGTACTATGTACTAAATACAGTAAGGCATGTCATGTTAGCAGGTATAATGTATAAGCTAAGCAGAATAGCACATGCAGTTTAACCAGATTGGAAGAATTACAATCTAGACACCATATGCAACATGCAACCACATATCACGCTGCCAAGTTAGAGCAAGCACCCGCGATGCTAGTGTAGGGGAAATGCGGTAATCAACTATAGAGCTACGTTCACTATCTTCATCTAGCCTTGTTGTTTCTTGAGAATCATGTCGGGAGGCTGACGCTGCATTCTTTAAATGAGTAGTCCACTTGCCTGACTGCCTCATCATAAGTGATTGATGAGGGATACACAAGAACATTAGTTTGATGTAAGAACATGGTTAATACAAAGATGTACTAGTATGTACCAAAAATAGAAAGGCATGTCATATTCAAAGGTATAATGTGTAAGCTAAGCGGATGCAATTTAACCAAATTGGAAGCAATACAAGCTAGATATCGGCTCGAGTGGTGAGCATGATCATCTAGGACCTGAGAGCCTGGTGGGAGGCGGGCTGTTTCGCCACCATTGTGGCTTTTTAGTTGGCTTCCAGGTGATGCATGTCTTTGCTGGGCTTGTCACTGGCTTGGCCAGTGCCCTGACTAGCTATTTGTCTTCTGGTGCTCACGGGATGGTGGTTCATGTAAAAAATATCTTTCCTTATCTTAATAAAGACCGACTACGGCCTTTCGAATACAAGCTAGACACCATATGGAACATGCAACCACATATGATACCGTGAAGTTAAAGCAAGCACCTGGGATGATGGTTCATTGCGAGCGAGGTCATCAACTCCAGAGCTACGTTTACCATCTCCATCTGCTGACATTGCACCCTTTATAGCGCTATAAAGTGACGTGCTTACCCGCGTAGAAAGCTGGAGCAACTTGTCTCTTTTCTTTTCTGCTTCTCTCGAGGCAGACTCTGAAATACCCTTGCATAAAAACACAATAGTGAGAGTATGGTTGAAGTGTGTGCAAAACTAGTGCACTGTAAAAGTAGCAGATATCAGGTGGCTGAAAAATAAATGGCAGGAGACATATGATAGCTCTACAACATTGCATGGCAAACAAAATTAGATTCTACTCCGTATGATTTTGTAATATATGAGCACAAGAAATGCAGGTACTCCTCCAACACACCACCACATGTGGTCATATCAAGATAACAGTCGACTGAAAATAAATAGGTAAGTCGATTTTTTTAATGAACCATCCGATCTATAAGGAATGGGAAGATGACCTTCGTCTACCTCCCGCCAGTCACCGTTGACGATCTTTCTCGAACCGCCAGCGACCACCGGCCCAAACCCCTGCCTCCGTCGCGCCGCCCACCCCTCAACCTCACACCACCGCTGTGCTTGGCAGCGCCCCCATGCCATCCCTTTAATCTCGGCCGACCTCTAGATCGGGCGCCAGTAGCTCTAGGCCCCACACGCCCCTAAGATAAACACCGAGGCGCTGCTTCCCGGTGTAATAGGCGGACTAGCGCCTGTTACGCCGGGGAATGCTTCTGTTAATTGGGAATCCACTGACCAGGAATTGAAATTCAGGGGGGCGACGGACCTCTAGCTAAGGTGAAATAGTATATGAGGAGAAACATTATGCATCGCGAGTTACTAGGAACATCTAGTATCAAGAAGAAGCGGTCAACTAGTGTCTTCTATGGGATGAATACCGTGCAAGCAGACACGTAAGATTTGCACGAATAAGGGAAGAGGAGTACCCTTATCGGTTGCCAGTGTGGTCAACTAGTGTCTTCTGTGGGATGAATACCGTGTCGCGGTGATCTTATTTTTTCTCCCGGGGGAACCGATGTTTTAGAGAACCGTCGATCCTTGGACAAACCCATGGCCAAATTGTTGACTGTGTTGCCGTGGCCGTATATCAACGGAGGGGAAGCAGATCCAAGGCGGTGAAGGACGGCGTAGCAGGAACATCTCCGGTGCAGTGGAGGGTGGCAAAGTTGGAGCGGCAGCGGTGAGGTGCAGGACGGCGTGGTTGAACTAGCTCGGGTACGGACGGTTTGGCCTCGGCTTCAACTACTAGCCATGGAGGGCGTTGCAGTTGAGGTTGCGGTGGACTACGACGTCGGGGTATCGGCTCCGGCGTGATGAAGGAGGGGGCGGTTGATGGGTGGGATGGGGTGGCGGACGGAGGACACTGGGGTTTCGCGGCTGGTGGAGAGGTAGATTTTGCGCCCACAGAGTATAAATGGGGAATCGGACGGGTGGGCGGGTGGGCGGAGTACCATGTTTCGGTCCGGGATGCGCTTGTTTTTGGATTTTTTGAATAGAAGATGGGCCGCGCTTGTTTGAAATTTGGGGAAAGTACAAACTTTGCCCCCCTCTTAAATTTTGGACCAACTGCGGGTCGGAGGTAGGATGGTAATCCCAGGTGTCCCAAATAGTGGGTGGTAGCGATTTCGTCCACGCGCATGTGTGCTTAGGTGTCCATTGTATGAATGTTTTTTGGAGGCAGTTGTGTGGCATCTAGATGAAGCTACAAACCTACCCCGGTTTAGACCTTTGGACGTCGGGCAGGTAGGTTTCACGGGTCGGAGTTATTAGAAAAGTAATTTCCTTGTACTACCAAACATTGGTCTCACGCGGTTTCGGGCGAGTACAGGCTCTTTTGGCACTTCGTTCGAAATTTTGAAACACAAGCATTCACGTTTAGAGTACTCTTGAACTTTGAGGATTGACCTAAATAGACAACGGTAAATTTGACCTTGTACGTTTGAAAACCTCATTAAATTATCCACTTCTTTTTGAAATTTTGACACTTGAAAATCCTATAACTACAATTATTTTGGAATGGAGGAGCTAAATTTGAATCTATTTTGTACACGACTACATATGCTATTATATACAAAATCAGAGCAAAGATTGGTGCCCCCATAATTTAGGTATGATTTACAAATGCCATGATATCAAATTCAAATAATTGAATGGACTTCATGTTGAATTTGATTTTTTTAAAACCACCTTAAGTTGAATTCAAATGTATGCTAGTTCATAGGTAGCTATTTATAATGTTCATTGTGTAACTTTCGTATGTATAATGTGCTTTACACACACAACATGAACTATACTCACGTTTATATTCGATTGCTAAAGCGATGCATTGTCTGGAGTTCAAAATACTAACTATGTGGATCAATTGTGTCGAATAATAACATAGACATGCTCAAATTTGACAGAATCTAGATGTCTGATGGATCACTGACCGTTCCTTACGCGAACTGCAAATATCATGATCCCATCCTAATATTTGGATACAATTTATATCTTTATAATCAATGTGTACAATAGTCTTTTACGTGTAGTTTCACTCTCCATCAATGGTCTCTCACACATGCTCACACACTCTCTCCCGAGGTGTCTTTCTCGCACACATGCTCTCGATATAACGCTCCCTCCCTCTCGTAACCATTTACGACTGTTTTCACTAACCTTTATCACAAGCACTCTTCCTCTTGCAAGCATACACACGCACAATCCCCATTGACCCTTTCTATATACATAGACCTGCCTACGTGTCTCCTATACGCACATTATCTTTAGGCATGTCTCTCACACATTGTCTCACACCTCTCTTCATAATCGACGAGTATGATTCTAGCAGAGCATTCTGTAGCATGCCCCTTAAAGTTATGTTGGATGAATTGTAATATCAGAGATAAAGGGGTTACCTTACTCCGAAAACCTAGGGATACAAATCCTAGCCGGCTTTGTCAGTGGACACAGAGTCCTTCACAATTATGCTATCTTTGTCTTGTACGACTAGTCATCGATGGGTCTCCCTAAATGCATCACGGGCCGACCAATGTGGCGCAGGACGGAACCGAACGAAGGGCCTCACCTCGACCCACCGGACCTCACGCGGTGACACACCCTCTGTCCCCACGTCTCGTTATCTTCTCACACCCACACATACCAACACAGACACCACACACAAAAAATATATTCTCTTGGTGCCTCTATCCACTCCCCCTTGCATATACACACTCAAGGGAATCTCTCGCCGTGACGTCATATTCATCTCTCTCTCTAGACCACTCTCATTTCTCGTGCTATCTCGCCCATGCCCCCCCCCCCCGCCGGCCCCTCTATCCATGCCTCTCTCGAATACGTAATACACACACATACCTCTCTAGGCCCTGCCAAATGCATCAACTACACATTCAGACATGTTACATCACGTACCCCATTGATCTAAAAAGCCATCTCTTCACGTTTACTTCGCATACAACATTCCTTTTGAATAAAGTGTGGCCAAAAATTATTTTAGAATTTCTACATATATACAACATTACAAAGTTATATGGAGGAGTATGAACGCTAATTTGCATTGCATGGTGCCCACAATGATATTTATTCCGCACTGTGAATTTGTATATTTTTATACTATATATAAAGTTAGTCATAATAAAGAGAAACGAAGAGCATCTCTCTCTCCATCGCATACCCCCCTCTACACCCCTTTCACACACAAACTATCTCCAGGTCCTCTAAAAGTAAGCCCCCAGCACATTCATGCATGTTTCAACTTTCTCTCGCGATATATACAGTGATGATCATTGTATTTGAAGCGAAAGAACGATACATACATTGGACTTCAGAATCCACTCATTATAGTCACCATTTATGTTTTGTGGTTATACGGTCACGGGCTCACCGTATAACTCTGTATTTGCTCTAGACAGGACTAGTTGACCAGTTAAACGCTCCACGTGGCACCTCTAGTGTTGCATCACATTATCTCACTACCATCGGGCCCACCTGTCATCTTGTATCTACTCTACATCTACACTCTTATAAAAACAGAGTTGGTGATGATGGTTTGCCTGCCATCCTGCAATATAGGCCGTCCGATTTATATCTGATGGATAGGAAACAAACTATGGCAATTTTGCAAAAAGGTACCCACACACCTCTCCACATTTGAAAATAAGGCCTTCCCTCGTTCATCCTTTTCTCCCACAAGATAAACTAGTCATACAAATGCATCTTGATGTTACGTGCAACGCACGGGCATCTTGCTAGTAAGAATGAAAACAAACGACAAAAAAATATTGGATAGTGGTTCGAAGTCATGACCGCGGGCACAGCGAACAAGGTGGCCTTGTATTGGTATGCTAAGCCGTCTTTTTAACACACAAGAGATGGTGTGGTGATTATAAACACATGCACGCATGCACACAAACTGCATGCACGCAACACTCACACGAACACATGCACCCACGCACGCACGCAACACTCACACGTACACACGCCGCCACGCACGCACGCAACACTCACACGCACGCATGCATGCACACACCAGTACACCACACGACCAACACACACTCTCACGCTCAAGTGCACAACCTACACATGCATGCGCACACATCAGGCCCTGACAGACACATACACAACCAGGTGATTCCCGCGCACGGGTTGGAGTCTTGTCGCGCCTGCATAAATTTGTGTTTATCTGACCCTTTCCCTATGCGAACTGACAGGTGGGACCCACAAGGAACGTGGTCAATTTAACTAGTCAACATGGTGCCATGGAGACTATTTGGTCGGTCAACAGAGTGCAATCCGATGCTGAGTCGTGAGCAAGTGACCGTATAATCACGGCAAAACATATATAGTGACCGTAATCATCTTATTCTGAAGTTCGGTGAACGTATTACGCTTTTCTCTCTGTAGGCCCTCCAAAACTACATCTCTACACGTTCTCGCATGTTACATCTAACAACTATGCAATACAGCACTACTACTACACTCTAACACAATAAATCATATGTGTTTTTAGTTTTAATAGATATCATATTGTTACTTAATTATTCAGTTTGCATACATTAAAATTGCCTTTGAAATGTATGGCCAGTATCATATACCGCGCGGGAAAAATCCCTCCCTTTCCTATTTACTCAGGTTTGTATCGATGGATCGTGCGAAACAGCAAAACTATAGTACTATACAGTACAAGTGACAGTTCACTGGGCCGTCATGTCATGTACTCATCCGTCGTATGAGTGGAGCGCTCCCTTTCATAAATCTTCTAGTCCCTTTCGCCGACATGTGGGACATCAAGCTACCGGGTCCACGTGCCATACCGGAATACAGTGCAGAGCAGCCGGGTTGAAGTACCCAGTCATGGCGCCGGCATAGTAATGAGCAATGAGGCCTCAAATCACAAAGTTGCACCTTTCCCGCAGTTAAGTTGGAGGGACCAAGTAATAATGCTAAAAAAAAGAAGTTGGAGGGATGAAGCAACCATCATTTCACTCGTTGTTGAATCCGCTTCTCCCTCATCTTCTTCAAGTTAACCATGTGTTGCTTCTGCCATTGTTCTGCCTCATGTGGGACGAGGATCGGCTTGGTAAAGCACTGACACGTGGGACTGCATGTTAGCAAACCGCCCGGACAACATCCTCTAAAAATAAGAAACCTCCCCGCCATCCGCACGGCAAAATCACCTCCTTTTTACTAATCTTAATTCTATAATTTTTTAGATCAATATAATTGAGATTTGTATAGATAGCACACAGGAGCAAAACCAAGTGGTATGGTTAAGGGCATCAACAATGTGTAGCCAAATGTAAAAATAGCTTTTGGCATCATGGGAACCATTGTGGACGGTGTTGCCAAAGCCAAAAGGATGGAACTGAAGCACCCTGATTGATTGATTGATTGAAGGAATAGAAAAATGCAATGTCTCTCCTCTTTCTCCCGTGCTTGGACGCATGTACATTATAGAGCACAGAGTCTACTCCCATGTCCCTTCTATCACAAATCACAAAGCAGTTAGGCGTAAAATCACAAAGCACAGACGAAGCAACCATCATTTCACTCTTCGCTGACTCCGCTTCTCCATCGTCTTCTTCGAGAAACCATCTCACCGCACTAAGCTGGACAGACAACGCTATTGTGTACTAGTAGTACTAGTACATTTACGCGTCCTTTGGTTCAACAGACTTCCTGGATGCAAATAAGGCGGTTGTCTCGGCTTGCAGGCAGCACTTGCGAACGACTTACCGTGGTCTCCCTCAATGGTGTTCTCCGTTGAACGCACTTCCCCAAACCACAACGTTCGAGATATCGTCGACGTCGCCGCAATGGGGAAGGAAGTCAAACATGATAGTTACTACCTCCATTTTTTGTACACAAGGCCAGTATATCAAAATTACAATTTGCAAAAGGCCACTAACACTAATCGAGGCAAAATTGATGGTTTTTTTACCCTTGCTTTATAGTTGTGCATGCAGCCCAGGAGTGATGACAGACCAAACGCATGCATGCAGCATGCATATAAGAGGCGGGGGAAGCGCGCTTGCGGAGAATCTGAGAAGACTCAAGAAGGAATCAAGGAAAAGGAGCCAATGACTCCATGCGTATTAAGAGCCATACATTTCTCTAGGTCCTTGCATGCAGGGGTAAAATTGTCCAAAATAATGCACGGGGTGGTCTGCTTGGTATGCGTGCGCCGAGTTATACGCAAACTAAAAAAGAATGGAGGGAGTATACTAGCAACCAAGGACATTAATATCCCCTGCATGCATGCGGAAGTGAGAAGGTTGGTTTGCATGGCGCTGAATTAATCAAGCGATGAGGAGTGAGATGGTTAGCTCTTTGGGCTTTGCAGAAAAAAATTCGCATTAATTGACACGTTAAACAAGGATTTGTATCGATTAATCCCGCGAAGGAAAACCCTGCCTTTCTTTTTTAACACTAGTACTCCTAGTACATACTTATCCTATTTGGGTCTAGGCCTTGCATTGCCATACTTCGCCACACATTTTTGCCAAGCTTGCCTAAAGTTTTCAAAATGAAAAGGAGGTACACTTGCGCACGGCTGTCGTGGTCGCACCGTACCCTCCCACGGTCGCTCCTGCACGCCGCGGTCGCACCGCACCCTCACACAGTCGCTCCTGCACGCTGCAAACCCAACCAAGGGAACGCACCCTCACAGACACGTGTTGTCGCATGTGAACAAACCAAACTCAGCCATCCTACCGCTGACACATAATTTTCATTCATAAGTATGTTTATCCAACCGCATGTTGGGGACTATCCGTACGGCCCGTGCGATGGTCTGTTGGGGAAGAAGAAGAGGTGAGGAAGAAGGGTTAGGAGACGTAGGATATTCATCCAACCGCCTGAAATGGTAGACTGACCCAAGTCAGGCGACTTGCATAACAATATATGTTTTTACACAGCAAAAGATCCATAAAAACAACAACATAAAGAAAAACTATCACTGCTCGCGGAATGAGACGGCCTCGTAGTCTTTGGCTGCCAGCGCAAACCAGCCATAGCTGCCGACGTGTGTCTCTACACCGTGGTTGTCCTCGGCCTCTAGCTACTCGTTTACGCGGAGCGTGCGGGCGCTTTGCACGGATGAGAGCACCGTCCGGTTCAAGTCGAGGACGTCCGATTCCACCTGCAGGACGGTCTCAATGGCAGCGGCATCCGCGCGCTCCGCGTCGAGTCGAGCCTCCGCCGCCCGGTTCAAGTCCAGGACGTCCGGTTCCGCCTGCAGGAGGGCCTCGATGAGAGCGGCATCTGTGCTCCGTGTCGAGTTGAGCCTCTGCCGCCCGGTTCAAGTTCAGGACGTCCATTTCCGCCTGCAGGAGGGCCTAGATGGTAGCGGCATCCGCGCGCTCCGCCTCAAGTTGAGCCTCCGCTGCCCGGTTCACATCCACGACATCCGGTTCCGCCTGCAGGAGAGCATCGATGGTAGCGGCATGTGCGCGCTCTGCATCGAGTTGAGCCTCTGTCTCCCGGTCCTCCTTTAGTATCTCCAGGTTGAACCGCTGGTCCGCCTGCACCATGGGGGACTCGAACGCTGGCACGAAGTCGACGTCCATCGTCTCATACCCATCGGGGGCCTTCTGCGCCGCAACCTCCGCCATGAACATTGGATCGGCTTACTCCTCCTCATAGCTTGGCTCCAGAGAACTCGGGGATTGGCCCGCCGCAAAGCGAGCTTGGGAACGGAGGTCTGTGGTGCGGACCGTCGTCGTGATTTCTGTGCGGCGCTCCGGCGTCAGCATCTTGTAGTATGTGATCTTGCGGCACACCATGGCTTTCCGGCGAACTAGGGGACGCTTGATGCAGGCTAGGGGATCGAAAGGTGGGGGAAGGGGCTAGAGATTAGGTGTGGTTTCAGGGCAGTGGATGGCGTAGGCCGAGCAGCGAAGGTTCTGGTGTGAATAGTGGTTTCGGTGACGACTGGTCAATCGGTTTTGACTGTACATCGCTCTTGTCGCGTTCGCGTTGCAGCCGGCAAGCTGGACCCTCCACGTCGCTCACCGAAAGGAATGCACTTTGTCTTGCATTTTCGCTCTCTTGTGGGACCGCAGTTGAGAGCAAACCGACGTCCCTCCCCCTCCCCTGCCCGCGTCATTTTACTACCACTCCCTCCGTTTTATGCGGAGTAAATAAAAACAGAGGGAGTATACTACGGATGAGGATACCCCGACGTGGCCGAACCCATTGAGTAACTAACATGCGGGGCCTAGCAAGCATGGGGTCCGCCAGTAAGTGACCGAAAGGGAGGGTAAGGAAGGGATACCTACGTCAGAGGATCCACTTCCACTAGTACTCCCTCCTTCCATTTACTATACAGGGCCTAATGCGTTTTTCGAGGCTAACTTTGACCAAATGTTAGAGTAATAATATATGACATGCAACTTACACAAAGCATACTCCCCTTACTTTTTCACATCTCTCTCCTCCACATAGGCCCTATATAAATGGAAGGAGGGAGTACTACTATGAGCACTGCATACTCTAGTACAGATGTTGTCAGTACTCCACTAGTACTATTGGACATGGAGCTTAAAAAGTTACTATTGGACTGGCTATACGTGGCGAAATCCTAGTAGGAAGAGCATGCGCGAGAACAAGCACATTCACGTGGTTGAAAACAAATTGGAAACCATCTCGAGTACAAATCTAGGAGTATTTACGAATCTAACGATATTGATTGAGCGTTGTTGAATGTTGATACTTTTTTTTATCAAAGTAGAGATACTTTGACTACACATAAAACTTATATGTAAACTAGAAAGGATAGGAGGGAGTATATTGTACGTTCAAAAACGAAACGAACATTGAATACCCTTTATATATGATTTGCGGATGCTATGATCACCGGTTCAAAATTTTGAATCCGCCTTAGGTATCACACATGCCCCCACTCGTTCTCTCTCGATTTCATCTCGGGGTCCGAAGATCGATTGAAAGAGGACTAGGGTGGGTACAATATGTTCGTTTCGCTTATGAACATACAATATACTCCCTCTGATCCCCACAGACCCCCCTCTCCAGGTCATTTCTACCATAGAAATAGACCAAACCTTTATCTCCTTGCACGACACGCAATTGATCTCTGAACATCAATCGATCTCGTCAACATGTGTCGAGGCATGAACCGAATGGGATGTCAAAACTAAGACGCGAAGCGACACGTAGTGGAGGCAAAGTGAAACTTTAAACGAACCATTTGTTTGTATGCATGTCGAACAAATTACAAAACATTGGAAATACAAGCATGGTCTAGGCCCACATGCGAATGATACTCGGCTAAATGTTCAAATGAGGCATCCGGGAGGATGGACTCGACCGGAGGGCGACATGATCGATGGAGAAGAGGGCTGGAGAGGAATGAGAAATAAGCAAACACCACATGATTATACTTGAATGGATCAAATAAACAATAAGTTGTCTCGCTTGGCCTACATAGTGAAAGCCCTAATGCGCAACGCGGAGCACTAACACTCGAATATGGCCGGAAAAGCAGGGAAACCGACATGTGGGGCACACCTGTCAAGACGACGTAGCGCAGACTAGTCCAATGGAGGAGCTGGCCCACGACCTCCTCGCCACCGGCAACCGTTCATGTGGGTCGTGGGGGCCAACAACGTGGCACAGCTCCAGCACCGCCTCTGGACATGGCGACCGTGGTGAGAGACACGCTCATCGTCGCTAGACACGGTCGGTTTCAGTGTGTCGAGGGTGGCGTTAGTGCAGTGCCACGACCAACAGTGTGTTTGGTTTGTGCGCAAGGTTGCCCCATCAAAGCATTGGGTAGCCAAAATTTTGGTTGAGGTTTTGGTTGCCCATGATTTGGCCGACATTGGCAAGAAAAATGAACTAGAGTTGGCTAGAGTTCATTGGCATGCCAAAAAATGGCAACCATCCAAACAAACACCAATCTTTGGGTCATGACCAAAATTTTGGTAAGGTGCACTTTGGCCATAATCCAAACACACCCCAACACCCGGCTCATCGAGGATGCACGGGGCGCCGGGACACGTTCGTGAAGTGGTGTAGCGCAGCCAACTGCATCCTCAGGACCTGAGACCATGCTGGGTCGTCTTGCTTTTTCAATGACATGCGGGGATCGCATGTGAGCAAAGGGCATCTCCAACGTTGCCACGACCGCAACTGACTACCCTGGCACACCAAAAACCCTCGTCCCTTGCGTCGTCGCACGGTGCGTTCCCAGCCGGCGCTAGCTGCCCGCATTCATGTCGTCCATCCGTATGTCGTCGTTAAGAGGCTCGGTGCCCGAGGAACCAACTCCGGCGACTTAATGATGCACCAGGACGCTTGGCCTCACCGGAATGCGCTACTTAAAGCGGCAACGCCCAGCTAACCTCCACACCATAGCGCATCGTCCTCCTACCTGGCACCACATCCGCCATGACCGCAAGCGCGAATGCTCTGCGGGAGAGCTTGTCTTCAGGGATGAATCTCGAAGTCACCGCCCTCGCTCAAGTCGCCTCTCGCGACACAATAGCGGCGTAGTCGGATGCGGACGCGACTGCACAAGAGGTGGCCACGCTGGCGGCCGACGACGGGAGCACCGTCAGCCACGCGTCCTACTTGCCGCCATCCAACGTTCGGCACCGCCGAGGTCGGGGACTCCTCCGAGGATGAGTAGGGCATGGGAGGCGACAGGGCATGCATGGTGTGCCAACTGGCCGTTCTGTATCCCGTGTTCTACTCTTCCTCGCCGGAGACCGCACCTTCACTTCACGGGTCTTGAACCCCGCCCCCGTACATAGAGATCGCAGATGGAGGACGTCGGTCGCTGCCGTAGAATAGGTTTAGGGTCGGGTTTCTTTTATTTTTCTGTCCTATAAAAGTTTGAAATGTAATAAAAATCTGTCGTGTTTGCATTAATCTCGACCGGTGTATATGAACTTTCACAATAATATAGTATATTGTAGGAGTACTAGCAAGATGCCCGTGCGTTGCACGGAAGATCAAGATCTTGTGGGAGAAAAGGATGAACGAGGGAAGGCCTTATCTGCAAATGTGGAGAGGAGGGCGGGTAAATTGTCATAGTTTCCTTCCTATCCGTTGGATATAGATCAGACGGCCTATATTGCAGGATGACAGGCGCACCATCATCACCAACTCTGCTTTTTATTGAACCGAGACAAAGCTAACATGCGAAGTAAAATAAGCACATAGGGTCTATACATACACAATTTATCTTAGGCACTCCAATAGTACGTCCACTACACATTCACGCATTTCACATCTTTCTACATCTACGGGAACCTACGAAAGGGTTAACGTAAATTGCCTCTCTCTCTCCTCCCCTGATTTTCATGGTGGTGGGCCCCTCCCTCCCCCCAATCTACAATCAACAGCTCACATATTTCACATTACGTTAATTACGTAACTGGGATTACGTAGGTTTAGCATTACTCGTCCTAAAAAACCCAACTAAGCCAACCTCCCAGCATATCGCGTGGGAAAAGACCCGGCCGTGCCGTTTTAGTCGGGATTACCGGATTACTAGTAGTAGTATCGATGGATCGCGCGAAGAAACAAGTTTTTTTAGGGGGCGAAGCACCTACTTTAAAAGGAAAAAAGGCGGTACACTTATAGCACCCATGTCGTGGTCGCATTGCACCCCACACACATTCGGTCCTCCATATGGCTCACGCAAATGGAACGCGCTTTGGCTTGTCTCTTCACTGACACATGGGACTACACTTGGAGAAGCCGACCATGCGCCAAACTCCCCTCACCCACTATGCGAAAATCCTCCCCCCCACCCAAAAATTCCCCCAAAATCCTAGATTCAACCGCCCTTCGGCCTATATAGCAGCCCACCAGCTGATTTCTTTCTGTGTGCTGTTATAATTTGGTGCATCCATGATTATCCGGCTTTGGGCACTATGTCAGGGCGAATGACACATGGTTACAATGCATGTGTTCGTTGTGACAGGAATCCACTGTCATACGCAATACTTAGCAAGATATGTTACATTGGACATTGTTGTTTCCTTGCCAAGGACAATCCGCATCCTAGAAAATACCGAAGACATGTGTTCAATGCAAAGCATGAAAACCGTGATGCGCCAAAGAGGCTCACCGCCGATGAGTTGCAAGTGGAATTAGAGAAGGTCAGGCATATTACACCAGGAAACCATCCTGGTAATGGCAGCGGGAAAAGGAAGCGTGGCAGGGCAGAAGAGAGATTATTGTTTACCCGCAGGTCCACTTTGTGGGACTTGGAGTATTGGAAAGATTTGGATCTACGGCATAATCTTGATGTGATGCACATCGAGAAAAATATATGTGACAGCATTATCGGCACACTTCTTAATATTGAAGGCAAGACGAAAGATACCTTAAAATCTAGGATTGATTTGACACACCTGGGTATCAGACAGGATTTGCAGGTGCAAGATGAAGGTAAACCACAGGATATGGCACCAGCTATGTACGTCTTGGACAAGGTAAAAAGAAAAAATTTCTGTGAGGTCCTGTCACGTGTGAGATTCCCACATGGATTTGCTTCCAACCCTGAAAGGAGAGTCAGTGCAGATGGAAACAAGGTAAAAGGGTTGAAAACTCATGACTGCCACATCCTACTTCAAAGGGTTTTACCTGTTATCCTTAGAGGATTGGGCCGCCCTGACTTATACAGAGCAGTTGCAGAATTGGGACAATTCTTCATGGAACTCTGCAATAGAAATATCAGGATATATGCCTTGGAGCGTCTTAGAGACAAGATACCAACTATCCTATGCGACCTTGAGAAGATATATCATCCAGCCTTCTTTGATGTGATGGTGCATTTGGCTGTTCATCTACCTGATGAGGCACTACTTAGAGGTCTAGTACAGTATGGCTGGATGTACCCTATTGAAAGGCGTCTAGGCACTTTCAAGGGCTATGTTAGGAACAGAGCTAGACCCGAGGGTTCCATTGCAGAGGCCTACATTGCTACAGAAGCGTTGACATTCTGCTCAAAATACATTGAAACAGCTGATCAGCTTAGCAAAGAGGTGGGTGAAGACAATCCCAGGCTCAATGTTTTTGATTATTCTGTTCGAGTTACAGGGAAGAGTCGATAAGAGGACAAACCTAAAGATTTGGAAAAAAATGGTTTGGTATGTGTTGAATAACTGTCCTGAGATACTACCTTATATCAAGTAAGTGCTAAGTACTACAGCATATACATCGTAATCTACTATACTTGCAGCACATTCTTATATATTTAGATGTCTGACGCAATCACTATGTTGTGCAGCATCTACAAAAAGGAGTTACTGCCGCAAAATCCAAGAAACATTGACAAACTGGTTATGGCGGGATTTGCGAAATGGTTCAAGAGCCATGTAAGCTTTTGAATTGCACTGTCAGTTTTTTTAATATATTGAGTACATAAGATGATCAGCCTGTCCATTTTCTAACCATACGTTAAGAAGATGCGAGAGGATGGGTAGGCAGTTGATGATGCCCTTTACTCACTAGCAATGGGTCTTGATACTCGGGTAAGACATTATGAATCTTGCATTGTTGGAGATGTGCGCTACAACACCCTTGCACGAGACGTAGGCAGGAAGACACAAAACAGTGTGTAAGTGCATCTAGTGCCACCCCTAGTTGGTTTTGGAGTATTGACGACAAACCTAGTTGAGGGACTAATGTGTTTGTGAGAATTGCAGGAAAACACAGGTAGAAGTCCCTCATTGATTCGGTTTTACTACCAGAGATGACCCCTAAAAATGTATGAAGACATTGAAGTCAAAGGTGGTATATGAAGATATTCACATTGAAGACTATGACAATAGAAGACACGTTATGAAGCCTATGGAACTCGAAGACTTAGATCTTTCGTAGTTCTTTTTATTTTTTGTTGAGTCATAGGAACCACCGTACTGTTAAGTGGGGTCCAGGAGAACAAGTCAGAATGACTTAAGTGATGCCTAAATCAAAAACCTATGTCTTCGAGTGAAGACAATGAGAGCAAATCTTGTCCAGAGCCGGACAAGTCAGCTTTGCTTGTAGCCCAAGTAAAGTTGCCATGAGAGTTCGAAATCTGACCGTTGAGACACGTGTCAGTTCCTTAGTGACCCAGGGTCATTTCGGACAAATCAGGTCGGGTTGCCAAGTGGCTATAAATAGCCCACCCCCACAACCATAAACGGTTGGCTGCTCAGATTTCAGTGCACGGCTTTTGTCGTTTGAGAGCAACCCACCTCGAAGCCTTTGAGAGAAAATTCCTAGCGAGGAGAAAAGCCCTAACCACCCAGTGCCAGAGTAAATTGGGCATCACTTAAGTCTTCGTGTCTGAGTGATCTGAAGACTTATTACACTTGAGGACTGTGCATCCTCCAGACGGTTAGGCGTCGCGTTCTGAGCATCCAAGAGAAATTGTGGATTGCCAGTGAACGAAGTCTGTGAAGGTTTGGGAGTCTACCTTGAAGACTTACCAGAGTGATTGGGCGAGGACTAAGTGACCTTAGCTCAAGGAGAAAACGGTGAGGACTGGGTGTCCTGAGCTGCGTGTTCAGGACTGGGTGTCCGGGACTGTGTGTCCTTTGGTTTAAATACCTAGCCGCTCCAACCAGACGTACAGTTGTCACAGCAACTGGAACTGGTCCAACAAATCATTGTCTTCAACGTGTCACTGGTTTCATCTTCACTTCCTTTGACTTACTGTTATTCATTGTGAAGCCATTGCATGCTTGCTCTATCTTTTGTCTTCACAACGTGACTGTATGAGTTGTTTGGCTTCATAACTTCTTCCTACCTGATCCTTATTACACTGAAGCTGTTTGTCACTGTGTTTTCACTATATTGAATACTTGACCATGGCTTGCCTTGTGTAATCTAACTTCCGCTGCATAGTAATAGGCATAATCTTCACTGTTTGTCTTCAGAACTCCCAAGTTTTGAAGACTTTCATAAAAATCGCCTATTCACCCCCCCTCTAGTCGATATAACGCACTTTCAATTGGTATCAGAGCAAGGTGCTCCCTTGTTCTGTGTGATTCGGTTTAACCACCTGGAGTTTTAGCTATGTCGACTGCAGGGATAATCAAAGTCTCCGCTGCGTGCCCCGTCTTCGATGGAACTGAATATCCCTACTGGAAGAATAAGATGCGCATGCATCTTGAAGCCATTGACGTCGACCTATGGTATGTCGTCGAGAACGGCGTTCCCAAGGCTGGAGAAGGTGTCACTGCTGCTGATGTCAAGAAATTCATTCAACTGGACTCTACTGCCAAGAACATCATCTGTGGTCATCTGACCAAAGGACAGTATGGCCGTGTGAGTGCCTTGAAGACATCCAAACTGGTCTGGGACTGGCTCTCCAAAGTTAATGAAGGCATCTCAACCCAGAGAGATCAAAGAATCAGTGTCCTTCGCAATCTCTTCAACCGCTTCAAGCGAAATGACAATGAGAATGTCCAGCACACATTTGACAGACTCACTGACATCACAAACGAGCTTCAAGCCCTCGGCGCCACTGAGATCACCAAACATGAAATCGTCAAGACGCTGCTGAGATCACTTGATAGTTTGTTTGACATCCTGGCCCTGATGATTCAAGAACGTCCTGATTTCAAGACACTCGATCCGTCTGACATACTTGAGAGGCTCAACACACATGAGTTTCAGCTTTCTGAGAAAAGAGATATCTACGGTCCAAACTATGGGCGAACTCGCGCCTTGAAGGCAAAAGCTGTCTCCTCATCTGAAGAAGAATCTGACTGCAGTTCTGATGATCCTGAAGACATTGGAAGAGAACTTGCAATGCTAGTGAAGAAGTTCCAAAAATTCACCAAGAAGAAAGGCTTCAGAAAATCTTCACGATCAAGCTCAAGGAATGATGAAGCTTCTGCTCATGACTACAAGAAGAAAACATGTCACAAGTGCAAAAAAACTGGACACTTCATCTCTGAGTGTCCTCAGTGGGACAATGAGAACAGAAGGAAGAAGAAGAGCAAGGAATATGATTCTGACGACAAGAAGAAGAAGAAATACTCAAAGTCTTCTTCCAAGTCTTCATCAAAGTCTTCATCACGCAAGAAGAGCTCATCTGGCAAGGCACGTGCGTTTGTTGGAAGGAGATGGATTCAGAGGAGGAGTCCGCATCTGAGGAGGCAGAGGTGGAGTCTGAGGAGGAGTCTGATTCTGGCATTGCGAGTCTGGCTACAGCATACGTCGCCAAGTCCATCTTCAACACTGAAGACAATGACTGCATCACCGACACCGACGCAAATGACAAGAACGACTCCACTCCTACCTACTGCTTCATGGCACGCGGTGCCAAGGTAAACACACGTACTACTCGCTATGAAACATCTAGTGACGATGACTCTGAATGTGATTCAAAACCTAGCTACAAAACACTTGCTAAAATTGCAACTGAACAACAGAAAGCTATGGAACATATTCAAAAACTGTTAGACAGAAGCGATGATCTGTTGGGTGCTGAAATGACTCGTTCTGAATCCTTAATTGAAGACATAAAAAATCTTCACGTTAAGTATCAGGAACTTGAAGATCGTCTTGAGACTCTCTCAACTACTCATGAAAAGCTTTCCTATGATTATCTTCAAAAGAAGCAAGATCTTGAGAAGTTGAGAGCGGATCATGAAGATCTTCAAAAGGAAAATGAGTCACTTCGAGCCGAACAGATCAGTTCCGCTCAGGAAGGATTTGAACCACCATGTCTTAAATGCATTGAGCATGATAATGCTAATTCTGTTGCTGAATGTTCCACTGCTACTGCTGTTGCAATATCTTCAACTGTTGACGTGGTAACTAACCCCTCTGCTGAGGATACCACTGCTATTGCTGATGAGAATGCTAGGTTGAAGACATTGCTTGAAACAGGGATGTACAAAAGTCTGAAAGGGCATCAGACACTATGTGATGTCCTTAAGAAGCAGATTCTGAACCGAAACCCTAGGAAAGAGGGTGTTGGGTTTGTGAGGAAAATTAATGCAGATGGCTCTTACTGGAAACCTGAGCAGTACCCCAAAACCACATGGGTTGCTGCAAAGGAATCCTCAGCAGATCCATCCAATCTATCTGGCTTCACTTGTGCTAACCCCATTATCATTGATGAATCCTTTGATGCAAACTACAAACTGTTTAAGAGTCAGAATGGTGAAGTATTTGCCAGGTACATTGGTACTAACTGCAGGAATGGACCGCCTTTGAAGAAGATCTGGGTTCCGAAAACATGTCTGGAAAATCTTCCTGTGAATGTCTTCTTGACACCTCACTTGAAGAAGACAAACCTCAGACCAAAGGCTTCATACAGACAGAGGACTCACCAGAGTCGCACTAACGCAAATGTTTTGCAGGGAAACCATAATCAGGCATATGAAAATGAGAACGGTTCATCAAACTGCCATGTTCATATGAATAAGAACTATTCTGCCTATTCTTATGATTACTATTGTCCCCCTGCTAGACTGTTTGCTAGGGCTCCAAAGCCAAAGTTCTCAGATGCTGCACTTAGACTTATTGCTTCTAAGCCACCCTTGAAGATGTGGGTGGTTAAGAAAGCTTAACTCTCTTTTGCAGGGAAAGGTCTCCAGCAGAAAAACAAAATCTTCTGATGCTATTGCTGGGGACCTTAAAAATCTTGTAGGGTGCAAGATAAAATGCCCAAATGGCATCATTATGTACTTTGCTCCTAAATCGCATGCTACTCTCCCTATTAGTCCTAATCTGGATCTAAGTTTTCATAACCCACTGGTTCGTCAAATGTTTATGCTTCACAATTCTCTTCGTGAAGCCTATCCCCCTAACTGCACTGTAGGGTACGACACCAGCGACTTCAAAGTCTTCAGAATGGATTATTGACAGTGGGTGTACAAATCATATGACTGGCAGAAGAAGCCTTCTTATGGACTCAACTTTACGTCCATCCGACAAGAGCCACATCACATTTGCTGACACTGGTAAAAGTAAGGTATTGGGTCTAGGTAGAGTTACAATCTCAAAGGATCAACACATGGATAAAGTCATGCTTGTTGAATCCCTTGGCTTCAACTTAATGTCTGTCTCAATGCTTTGCGATTTGAATATGATTGTAATGTTTGGAAAATGTCGTTGCCTGGTGCTAATGGAATCTGACAAATCTCTAGTGTTTGAAGGGTATCGGAAAGGTGATTTGTACGTGGTAGATTTTCAGCAGGACCACAACTTGCAGTATGTCTTCTTGCAAAAGCTTCAGAATGCTGGCTTTGGCATCGAAGGCTTGGGCATGCTGGCATGAGGAACCTCCACACCCTTGCGAAGAAAAAGCACGTCATAGGCATCGAGGGCGTCAAGTTCAAGAAAGATCATTTATGCAGTGCCTGTGAAGCAGGGAAGATGACAAGGGCAAAACATCCTTCGAAGACAATCATGACTACTACACAACCCTTCGAACTGCTCCACATGGATCTTTTCGGTCCCACTCACTACTCAAATTTTACTACTACTGCTTGCCTCTATGGCTTCGTCATTGTTGATGATTACTCTAGATATACTTGGGTACACATAATCCTTTACAAGACTGAAGTGCAGGATGTCTTCAGACGCTTCGCAAATCGAGTTATGAACAATTTTGGCGCCAAGATAAAGCACATTAGAAGTGACAATGGCACTGAATTCAAGAACACTGGCCTTGATACATATCTTGATACCTTGGGCATCACACATGAATTCTCAGCTCCGTACACGCCACAGCAGAATGGCGTCGTCGAACGCAAGAACAGAACACTCATTGAAATGGCCAGAACAATGCTAGATGAATACAAGACTCCAAGAAAATTCTGGACTGAAGCCATTGATACTGCATGCCATACAATCAATCGTGTTTATCTTCACAAGCTTCTGAACAAGACATCTTATGAACTCCTAACTGGCAAGAAGCCAAATGTCAGTTACTTCAGAGTATTTGGCGCAAAGTGCTGGATCAAGGACCCACATCACACCTCAAAATTTGCACCAAAAGCACATGAGGGCTTCATGCTTGGATATGGAAAGGATTCACACTCCTACAGAGTCTTCAATCTCTTCCATCACAAAGTAGTCGAAATAGTGGATGTACGGTTTGATGAAACAAATGGTTCACAAAGAGAGCAACTGCCAAATGTGCTAGATGAAGTCCCAGCTAGTGAATCAATCAAGCTTATGGGAACTGGAGAGATTATGCCTTCTGAAGCTCATCCTGAAGAAGAACTCATCATCTCAGCACCTGATCAACATGAAGACAATGCTCAACATGAAGACATTCCTCCAAACAACAACGCAGATCAGCAAGAGCAAAGTCTTCGCCCTATACATCCTCATGTTGCAAATGAAGTACAGATTGACAGAATACTTGACAGCATCAATGCACCTGGTCCACTCACTCGTTCAAGAGCAACTCAGCTAGCAAACTTCTGTGGGCATTTCGCATTCGTCTCAATATCAGAACCCAAGAAAGTTGAAGAAGCCTTCATGGAACCTGAATGGATTCAAGCTATGCAAGAAGAGCTTCAACAGTTTGAGCTGAATAATGTATGGGAACTGGTTAAGCGTCCTGATCCACGGAAGCACAACATAATAGGCACCAAATGGATATACCGCAACAAGCAAGATGAGCATGGTCAAGTTGTCAGAAACAAAGCTCGTCTCGTTGCTCAAGGATATACTCAAGTGGAGGGCATTGACTTCGATGAAACATTTGCTCCTGTGGCTAGGCTTGAAGCCATACGCATACTGCTGGCCTATGCAAATCATCATAACATACTTCTATATCAAATGGATGTGAAAAGTGCCTTTCTCAATGGCAAGATTGAAGAAGAAGTGTATGTTGCACAACCACCTGGCTTTGAAAATCCAAAACATCCTGATATGGTATACAAGCTCAACAAGGCACTGTATGGCCTCAAACAAGCCCCTAGGGCCTGGTATGATACACTCAAGTACTTTCTGAAGAGCAAAGGCTTCATACCTGGTTCCCTGGATCCCACTCTTTTCACGAAGACATACGATGGTGAACTGTTTGTGTGCCAAATATATGTGGATGACATTATCTTCAGCTGCACCAATCGGAAGTACAGTGAAGAGTTTGGATATATGATGCAAGAGCAATATCAGATGTCCATGATGGGGGAGCTGAAGTTCTTTCTTGGTCTTCAAATCCGACAACAGCGCAATGGCATCTTCATATCTCAAGAGAAGTATCTCAAAGATTGCCTGAAGAAGTTCGGTATGCAAGACTGCAAAGGCTTCACAACACCAATGCCAGCCAAACATCATCTAGGTCCTGACGACAATGGTAAAGAGTTCGATCAAAAGGTATACTGCTCCATGATTGGGTCTTTGCTTTATTTATGTGCATCTAGGCCAGATATCATGCTTAGTGTTTGCATGTGTGCTCGATTTCAAGAGGCACCAAAGGAGTCGCATCACTTAGCTGTGAAGCGAATTCTTCGATATTTGGCTCACACCCCAACTCTAGGATTATGGTATCCAAAGGGCTCAGAGTTTGATTTGGTTGGATTTTCGGATGCTGATTATACTGGTGACAAAGTTGATCGCAAGTCTACATCAGGCACATGTCACTTTCTGGGACGATCACTTGTATGTTGGTCTTCAAAGAAGTAGAACTGTGTATCTCTCTCCACTGCTGAATCTGAATACATTGCTGCTGGATCTTGCTGCGCTCAGCTTCTGTGGATGAAGCAAACACTCAAGGATTATGGCATTCATCTGAAGCAAGTGCCACTTTACTGCGACAACGAAAGCGCCATCAAGATTGCCAACAACCCAGTTCAGCACTCGAAGACAAAGCACATTGAAATTCGTCATCACTTTCTCAGAGATCATGTTGTGAAGGAAGACATTGATATCATACACGTCAACACTGAAGAGCAATTGGCAGATATCTTCACCAAGCCCTTGGATGAGAAGAAGTTTTGCAAGTTACGGTGTGAGCTAAATATCTTGGAATCCTCAAATGTCCTGTGATCAGGCACACATCCTAACACTTATGCATATTGATGACTTAGATGTGCAACGCACAAAGTAACGTATATCTTCAATCAATGAAGACATACATTCTAAGTGTGAATAGATTAATGTGGAATTTGACTTCGGAGCGCCACGATAATTGTGCGCCGTGTCTGGGTCTAATACTTCCTATACGGTGGGTAACGCCACCACCAAACGTTCTATTTTGAAGTGTTTCACTCATGGCGTTACCTCGCAATGTCTTCACATTTGGTTTGGCTTCAATTTCAATATGTCTTCATGATTATCTTCACTGCGTTGATTATATATATATATATATATATATATATGTACTGGTGTTCTGTCCTCTACAGCATTCACTTATAACTATGTCTTCTTGGTTGAATATTTTGAACTAAGTGAATGTGATCGGACCCTAACCACTCTATGCTTTCTATCTCAAACTCTATCTCTCCAAGTCATATGCATTCTGTTGAAACTGTCGAATGTCTTCACTGTGTCCTTGTCAGCTGAAGACATAGAGACAACCATAAAAGTCCGTTTTTAATGCTCATTCCTCCACATAAGATCCGGAGAAGCAGGAATGACCGCCCGACAATTTAGGCGTGCGTGGGACGTGGAACAAACCCCAAACCTCCGCTAACTGGCCACGCGTGCCTCAAATGCGAACCGCCAGGGGCACCTGCGTAATAGCACAGTGCCGCCTCTAAGTCTATAAATTCACACTTACCGCAGTCATTATCTCCTTCTTCCATCCTCGCACGAACCCTAGCGCCACCGCTAGCACTCGACGACACCGGAGACGAAGCGCTTCGCTGCCGCAACCTCTCCAACGCCGTCCTCACGCCGACCGCGGACATCGTCCTCTCCACCGTCGCCGTAGGTGTTTTCCGTCGCCAAGTTAGGGCACGGAGGACTGAACTGCTCGACATCAACTCCCACTTCGTCTAGCAGTTCCAGTGTGGTAAATAAAACTTTTTTTATAGCCTCTCTTGATCCTATAGTTCAGTCACTTTCTGCCATAAGAAGTTTCTGCTCTCACAAGTTACATCTCTCTCAGTCTGCATCTCATAACATGCCTAGTATATTCACTTGTGCTTCATAAAGTAGTTAGATTCCTCACTTGTACTGATCTATGGGTTCGTACAAATCTGGAACCAACTTCTTATCTATAAGTGAATGTCTTCGCACAATGAGGTCAATGTCTTCTAAACCGATTTATCTTCAAAATCTTCTGAGAATGCATATGACCTCTTCCCCTTCCCTCGCACCTTAATGCTGTCACAGGTACATGTCCGTGGGAGAATCCTTTGGTTCTCATAGTCTGCATTCATTTGCAGAGTACTTACAGCATCACATCAACTCTCCTGAAGCCAGTTCTTGTTGGTCAAGCAAAAGGAAGCCTTTGAAGACTTTGAACATCTTGAAGCCTTCCAAGTTAAGATTCATGGCTTCAGAAATAGCAGCAAGGAAGGGAGGCAGACAGAGACGGGGTGGAACGTCCAAAGATCTGCCTGATGAATTGGCAGAGATGTACAAAACTGATCCTGAAGAAAGCTATGGTCAGCGCAAGACACGAATCCAATGGATTCGAAGATATTGGGCAGAGCAATGGTTTCAATACCGCTTCGTCACTCAGGAGTATGCCGAAAAGTGCGCCATCAAGAGACCGTGGGGAGACGTATTATACAAAAATCTCGTACCCAGGTCCAGAGACGAAGCCATTGCTCAAGGCTTCTATCCATGCATGGTGAGAGGACCACAGCCAGCTGAAGCACATCCGTCATCACTTCTCTGGTGTTGCGATGACAATCTGTTCAAGCGCAACTTCCAATTTGCTCAGAACTCTGCAAAGCAAAACAAGAAGAAGCTGGGATTAGACTTCAACCCTGGTCCCTCTGAACCAAGGGCAGATGGCACACGCGACACCGATCCCAATATCATCGGGCCGTATGCCAATCTTGCAGGCCTCATCACCCGCATCCTAGTCCAAGGGACTGCCGTGAATGACCCTCCAGCAGATACTGAGTCTGATGACGCCCCTGCTGCGCCGAAGCCAAAGCAGAAGAAGCCAAAAGCTTCAAAGCCAGCCGCTTCTCCCAAAATCTCAAGAGCGAAGCCATTGGCAACTGCACCTCCTGAAGCTAGTGTGCAGTCTGAAGACTTATCACGAGTCTCCAAGCCCCAAGAAGCCAAGAAGCCTCAGCCACACACATGCAAAGAGCTCACAGCTGCTGCCATTCTGCGCTGCGAAACCATTGATCTATCAAGCGATGAAGATCTGGGCGATGACGCACTTGAACAGCTCATCAAAAGCAAGGAGGAAGCGGAAATCTTCAACAATCTGCCTCTCTTTGATGTCGCCATCATCCACAGCTTCATCGATGAATGGTTTGACACACCAGATATAAGCTTCAATGATCTGCAGCTGCCTGTCGGACTCAGCATCGCCTTCCAAGGCGCAATTGCTTCAGAACTGGCCATTGCTTAGCGCATCGTTGAGCTGAAGCAGAAAATTGATCACGAAAAAGCTCAGTTCAAGAAGCACATGGCTAGTCTCAGCGTGCAGGAAGTGAGAAGCTTCAAAATCATGCTGCATGATCTCAAAGAAAACTTTCTGAAGAAGCGTGCTGAAGCTCAAGGCTCACGTGAAAGGATGAAGTCATTGGCTGACAAATGTGTTCAAGCCTACAACGAGGCTGAAAAGCGCAAGGCACTTGGGCGTCCAGGCATCGACCCCAAGATGGCCGCGAAGAAGAAAAAGAAGCCTGTTGTGCCTGAACCAGAGGCGCCAAGGTCAGAAACTGCTCCGATTGTCTTCCCCACTGCAACGACTGGCTCGAAGCCAAAGAGTCGATCAACCGCCTCAGAGCTCAGGAAGACACGGACTGCAGAGGCTGAAGCTAGGAAGAGGAAACACTCTGAAGCCTCTCCTTCTGACCCCACCATCAAGAAGCGCAAGACCAAGAAATCTCGGGCTGCTACCACAGAGCCCTTGATAGTTGAACCCCTCTCCGTCCGCTATCCTGACGCAGATCGTCAGTTAACAGTGCATGAGCCTGCTTCCATAGAGGCTCCGCACGCTAAAGACATTCCAACAGCCGACCCCGACGCTGCTGAAGACATTGGTCTCCAAGACAATGTCCAAGGTGATGCAGCCCTTCCTCAGCTTGAGACAAGCGAACTGATCAGCATTGGTCGTCCATTGACGCCAATCACACAAGATGCATCGTGGGCAGATTGCCCACAGGAGGAAGATAATGAGCCCCAGCCCACTGCAACTCCACCGGCGTCGCCTACATTCCGTAGGCTTCGCAAAGGGCCAAGGGCTCAGGCTGCTGACGACATTCCGGCTGCATCAGCCGAAGAGCATGCAGAAATACCACAAGCTCCAACTCCGCCGCACCAACAAGAAGCAGTTCTCTAGGAGAACGTGCCTGAGTTCGTCCCTCCCACTACACGTGTGGAGGCTGCAAATGTTGAGGCTGCCACAAACAACGCCGAAGCAAATGTGGAGCCCTCCCCAACAACAGCTTCAGAAGAAACTGAAGCTACTGCTCCTGAACCTTCTGTGCCTGAGTCTGCTGCCAGTCCCCAATTCAACTATCATGTTGCGCACAGGCCCCAGGTCCAGAAGCCAGTCCCAAGGCTTCCAAGGTTCCCGGGTCCTGCATCAGCACCTGGCTCCTTTGATGTAAACAGCTTCAGGGTAGACAACACGTTTTTCAACAGCTCCAAGAACCCTTATTCAAGGGAACAGATTGTATCAGATAGGTTCTGGAGCTATCAACAGCGCAGCTATTATTCATGCATCCTATACAACCAAGGCCGCATCTTTCCTCACAAGCGCCTTGAGGTTGAAACTGTTGCTGGCCTGCCTAGCCTGGAAGACGCACTGGATTGCTTCAAGCAAGTGGGTCTGCTGCCATTTATCACCGATGAAGAGCACTGGAATGAAGAGCTTCTGCTCATATTCTATGCCACCCTGCATATCAAAGGCTACAACAGAGATCCGAAGATTTGGGTCCTGGAGTGGATGACCGGCAATGTCCATCATGAAGCCAATGCTTTCGATATCATTGAGCTTACCGGCCTTCCCACTCCTGGCAAATTCTTCGAAGAAGGCTGCCAACCCCATGCTGAAGCAATTGAGAGCATATTTCAGCGTCCTGAGCCAAATATGAGTCAGATGCTCTCAATGATGAAGCCATTGCCTCATGATGCACCCTATCCAACTGAGTTCTTCGTTGAAGACTTAGAGTACCTGCCCAGAACCATATATCATATCGTCAGGCGGACTCTATGGCCCATTAAGGGGCACTCTCCATATGCCAAGGTTGAAGGTGCAATGAAGACTCTCATCTTCTGTATTCTGCATGGCAAATGCTTCAATGCACAGGATCTCTTTATACGCCAACTTGCAGCATCCGGCTCAGATCTCTTTGGTTTGAAGTTTTATGCTCCTTGGGTTATGAGGCTGATCAAGATTCACTCTGCAACTTCATATCAGCCCTCAGCCCGCAACCATCGGATCTTCTTGCCAGATGTGGACACCTCTGCTGAAGCAATATACCCTGAGCCTGCCAAGCAACCAATAAGTCTTCAGAATGCCGAACACCAAAGCTTCACGCAGAATGTTGAAGGTGTTGAAGCCATGTCCAGGGTCTATCCGATGGCTGGCACTACACGTGCACCAGCATCAACTGAAGCCACAGATAGCACAAATGCTCCAAGACCCAAGAAGCGCGCTCGTGCACTTAATGACCGAGAGCTTCTTGTGGCTCTTCACCAAAAGCAAGATAGGCATCACGACTGGCTCAAGAGGCAGATGAGAAGCATCATGAAAGACGTCAATCGCATCAGAAATCTGGCAACCAAGAATGCATTCGTTGCACACGAAACCTGTCGCCGCACTTGGAAAGGCCTCTCAATGATCTGCACTGAAGCTGAACTTGAAGAGGATGGTTTCACAGAGCGCTTCAAATTTGACACCACACCTCCTAGGAGGGCTGTGATGCGCAACACGCCGTCACTTGAAGACTCTGAGTATTCCTCATCTGCTGCCACCGTCACTGCGAGGATCATTGATGAAGATGATGATGCTACTTCACCACCACCCGCTTCAGCACCTCAAAGCTCAGCACCGCCAAACAACTCCACCGACCCTGCTGCGCCTGGGAACGCGTAGAAAACTCTATGTCTTCAAACCTTTTTGGTCATTCCTGACAAAAGGGGGAGAAGCATATGATGTCTATAGTCTTCAAGCGGGTCAATATGGGCGGGTGCCTTGTTTTGTTATACTTGCTTCGTGTTTGCAACTCTTGTTTTGCTTCATTTGGTTCTTTTGAGTTGTAAACACGAAAACTCGATGGTCGTCTGCTACTTGTTTTACCACTCCTTTTGCGAAGATAAATTCCGCATGTGCGACGATAAATTCCACACTCATCTCATTCTGCAGACGTCCATTTCCCATTATGCATGTTATTATCTTCATATACTTTCACATGCATAGTAGATTGTCATCATAAGCTGAAGCTGATCTCCACAAGTACAACCTGCCATGTGCATTTGCATTCCAAAAGCAAATTAACTTATATGCACATCTTCAGGGGGAGCACTTGCAACTTATGATGACAATTCCTTTACAGACTTCACACTTTATATTCCCCGTTGAAAACTTCAACTAGTTTGTCATCAATCGCCAAAAAGGGGGAGATTGTAAGTGCATCTAGTGCCACCCCTAGTTGGTTTTGGAGTATTGACGACAAACCTAGTTGAGGGACTAATGTGTTTGTGAGAATTGCAGGAAAACACAGGTAGAAGTCCCTCATTGATTCGGTTTTACTACCAGAGATGACCCCTAAAAATGTATGAAGACATTGAAGTCAAAGGTGGTATATGAAGATATTCACATTGAAGACTATGACAACAGAAGACACGTTATGAAGCCTATGGAACTCGAAGACTTAGATCTTTCGTAGTTCTTTTTATTTTTTGTTGAGTCATAGGAACCACCGTACTGTTAAGTGGGGTCCAGGAGAACAAGTCAGAATGACTTAAGTGATGCCTAAATCAAAAACCTATGTCTTCGAGTGAAGACAATGAGAGCAAATCTTGTCCAGAGCCGGACAAGTCAGCTTTGCTTGTAGCCCAAGTAAAGTTGCCATGAGAGTTCGAAATCTGACCGTTGAGACACGTGTCAGTTCCTTAGTGACCCAGGGTCATTTCGGACAAATCAGGTCGGGTTGCCAAGTGGCTATAAATAGCCCACCCCCACAACCATAAACGGTTGGCTGCTCAGATTTCAGTGCACGGCTTTTGTCGTTTGAGAGCAACCCACCTCGAAGCCTTTGAGAGAAAATTCCTAGCGAGGAGAAAAGCCCTAACCACCCAGTGCCAGAGTAAATTGGGCATCACTTAAGTCTTCGTGTCTGAGTGATCTGAAGACTTATTACACTTGAGGACTGTGCATCCTCCAGACGGTTAGGCGTCGCGTTCTGAGCATCCAAGAGAAATTGTGGATTGCCAGTGAACGAAGTCTGTGAAGGTTTGGGAGTCTACCTTGAAGACTTACCAGAGTGATTGGGCGAGGACTAAGTGACCTTAGCTCAAGGAGAAAACGGTGAGGACTGGGTGTCCTGAGCTGCGTGTTCAGGACTGGGTGTGCGGGACTGTGTGTCCTTTGGTTTAAATACCTAGCCACTCCAACCAGACGTACAGTTGTCACAGCAACTGGAACTGGTCCAACAAATCATTGTCTTCAACGTGTCACTGGTTTCATCTTCACTTCCTTTGACTTACTGTTATTCATTGTGAAGCCATTGCATGCTTGCTCTATCTTTTGTCTTCACAACGTGACTGTATGAGTTGTTTGGCTTCATAACTTCTTCCTACCTGATCCTTATTACACTGAAGCTGTTTGTCACTGTGTTTTCACTATATTGAATACTTGACCATGGCTTGCCTTGTGTAATCTAACTTCCGCTGCATAGTAATAGGCATAATCTTCACTGTTTGTCTTCAGAACTCCCAAGTTTTGAAGACTTCCATAAAAATCGCCTATTCACCTCCCCTCTAGTCGATATAACGCACTTTCACAGTGCCATCATGAGCACGGATACGTATGACAAAGAGACAACTGAAATGTATGCTAACATAGCAGACATTGTTCAGTTGCAGTATATCTCCAGTTTTGAGGATCATCGGTGTCGTGGAATTGTCACGTCAGATGTCCTAGCGGAAGGACTTAGTCGTGCGGCCAACGCATCTATGTGGTAGCTTGAGAGGGGTTGAGCAGAATCGAGAAACGCAACACAAGACGAGGATTTAGACAGCTTCGGGCCCCGGGAAGCATCATCCGGTAACAACCCTACATGATGTTTGAGGCTAGATCTCATTATCATCATGAGGGAGTCACCGTAAACCGGCTCTCCTCTAATTGTGTCTAGCCCTAGAGATTGTTGTTTTCTTCTCCCTCTTTGGGGAGCCTTGCCCCTCCTTATATAAGTTAAAGGGGCGGGTTACATGTAGAGTCCATCTCGGACTAAGACTTAAACTATTTTGACTTCCCTTCCTGGGCTTCTTAACGTCTGCCGGTTTAACATTGTCTGCCGGTTTAACATTGGCTGCCGGGTTATGATTGACTTAACACCTGCCGGTGCTACCATCTGTCTTAACTCTGCCGGTTTCACACTCGCCGGTTTACCGTCTTTCTTAGCCATCTGTCTTGACTCTCTGTCTTAACTCTCCGCCGGTTTACCATCCGCCGGTTTACCAAGTCCCAGCCGGTTTACAACTCCAGCCGGGTCATACGGCGGGGTATATCCCCGACATTAGCCCCCAGTTTAATTTGGATTTATCCATGTTAAACTGATCCTGAGCATCTTTAAATCCTTGTCATTTTCTTCTAGAAAATCCGGGTCAATAGGCCAGCTTCATAATCAATTTGCTGACATTGGTTTGTCACAGAGAAATATTGTGAAGAATGATATGTCAGGCCAGTTAATATCCACTGCGGAGTTGATGATCACCACGGTGAAGCTGACATCAATCACGGGCGGGTCGACCGTGGCATTTGTAAACCAGCGCGGACTGACAATTCGGGTGCGGCAGTGGTAGTCGGTGCAGGCGCGAGAGTTGGGCATGAAATTTAAACCGGCGTAGGCGCAAGAATTGGCCACGACATTTAAACCGGTGCGAGCATCCTGTCCATGGTATGACGCCACTTTTGTAGTGGACTTTGTCCTGCATAAAATATATTGAAAGACAGATTAACTGTTCTCAAACAATTTAATATGCACTAATAAAATATATAGAGAAGATAGCACCTGATCTTTTCCTGGGATGTCGAACCAGTCATGTCCGTCGTTGGTTTTCAATTGATCTGAATTATACTGCTTCCACGATTTTCTTTCAGTACTCCACGTGGTCTTCTCTTGTCTTAACGTGATGGTAAACCGGTCATAGCATTGTACTACTCCAAGAATATGCATGTATTCTGCTTGTACCTTTGGCGCCAGGCAAACCACTGCATGGCCGGTGACTAGCAATTGTCCATGACTTCCAACGAAAGCAACAACATCTAGTAGCATGATGGATTGTCTAACCACGTGGTATCTTCAGTCTTCTTGGCGTATATTTCCTGTATGAATTTGCCAAGGCTGAACCGATCTGGTCACTCCCCTCGTAGCAGTTTTGGCAAATAGAAAATTTGTAGATCAACTTTTTCCAACCCGTGGCAGAGTACTAATTTGTAGTAGTAGGATTGCTACTATTGTCTCGTTTGAACAGAGGACACCGCAGCTGATCTGATCCCTTGCATGTGCGTGGCGAGCAGCAGTAGTGAACTGATGCGAGGGCGGAGTGACGAGGTAGCAACGGTTCAACGGGGCCCCCGGCGGGTTACAGCCTCGGCGTTTCAGACGACGGGTGGCTCGGCGACGCGTAAGGCCGGTGCTGGCGGAGCACCCGACAAGATGAGGCGAAGGCTCTCAACGGCAGCAGCGCCTCAAGGCGGCGATTTGCAGTCCGAGTCACGGCGCCTCAGAAGCTGGTCAACTTGAAGCCGCAAGGGTGAGGTGCTGGGTGGTCGCGGCGAATCTGCTGTCAAGGCCGGTGGACGACGCGGGCACCCGGGAGCAAAAATAGCGACAGCTCAGGTAGGGCAGAACCGGCTTCGGCCGCGGGCAGAGGTGACCCGACGAGGCGGCAACTGAAGCGGGACAGATCAGCAGGTCGGTGTCAGGCAGAAGTAATCCGGTGGGGCAGCAGCTGAAGCGGGCAGTGGTAGCCCGGCGAGGCAGCAGCTGAAACGGCCATCAGGGCACGACGACCCGGAGGCGGGTCAGGCCAGGTGAGGGCGGCAGCTCGCAACGGACCACGCCGGCGGAAAGCAAAACAAGGCGACCCGGTTGCGACATCCGGTATAGATGGAACGAGAAGCCAACGACGGTGACTCGGGGCCGGCTCAGTGCTGCAGAAGCACACAGCATCGCGAGGTGGGCTGAATCGGGCGTGACGCGGTTCAGAGGGCAGCCTGCAGTGATGGTAGTCCGGGCGGCTCAACAACGGGCGGCTCAACAAGCAGTTTCAACGATGGCGATTCAGCACAACGGTGATCGCGGCAGCAGCGATTTGTCAGGTCAGCGTGAGAGGCCAACAAGCAGCTGGCGAAGCAAATCAATAGCGGTGGAAGCGTGTCCGTGATTGCATCCCCGGCACAGGCACGGCGGCAGCCAGCGTGGAGACGGCGGCGACTCAACCGAGGTAGAGCAAGGCCGCAGCAGCGATTCAGAGACGGAGGTGTTGAACTAACCCGGAGCGCGGCGATTCAGAGACAGCGGCGGTTCACTGATACCCTCTTCTTTTCATCATAGCGCGGCGATTCGCTCGCGGAAGAAAAACGGTTTAGAGACTCCTCAGCGGCAGGCGGCTCGCAGTTAAACACTGGACAGAGGCAGCAGCAGTAGCTCAAGGCGGTAGATGGCAAGGTGAATCCGGGGCGGTTTAGCGCGTTTTGAGATTCTCCAGTAGCGAGCGGAGCGAAGCGGCCTGCTGTGACTCGGAACAGAGACCGAAACGGAGACTTGAGACCGCTTGGTCCGAAGTGAAGCGGCAGAGCGCGGCCGTGTACATCTGGTTTACAAAGTTGACCGCGGTGAAGGCGGTTCACAGCAGCGCGAGGTGCGACGGCTCAGAGGCCAGGGCGCAGGTCAACCGCGGCAAACGACCGGCTCCAGCAACAGACCAAAGGCATTGTCCAGCCATCATCGAGTCCTCCGAGTTGTAGCACTGTCGTTCTTCGATTTATTCCTCCCAGTACGTCCAAACTGACAGGAACAACCATGGCGGCGAGTTGGTGGTGAAGGTGACTCAACGGCAGCGGCTCGGGGCCGTGAGAGCTGCTGAGGTAGGGCAGAACCAGCGTAGGGGTGGATTGTAGGGCCCCCGGCTGTAGAAGTGGCCGCGCGTGGCCATGGCTGCAACAACGACAGCTTGAGGCCTCATGAGTCGAAGGCGGACTGGCCAGGCGAGGCACGGATCACAGCGGTAGAAGAGGAAGCCGGGTCAACGTCCAAGTCCTTCTCCGGGTCGTAGCCCCCCTTTTCTCCTTTTTTTTTGTGTGTATGAACTTGCACAGGCAGATCTGATCTAAACGTCTCCCCAGAGAGCAATTTTTTGGGCCAATAAAATACAATTTTTTGGGCCAATAAAATACAATTTGTGGGCCAATAAAATACTTGGAGTTGTGGATCAACTTGGCCATCACGTGGCAGAGTACTATTGAAGTAATATGACTGCTACTGTTGGCTTGTACGAACAGATCTGGTTTCCCAGGCTTCACGTTGATCAGAAGAGAACAAAAATTGCGGTGACTTGCCCACAACACCGGATTGTGGTCCCGGCGTATACGTCTTGTAATCCGAGAAGGAAAAAACTGACCGCTCTGAAGCTTAATCATGACTCTGATCTTAACATGATGCACATTACCGGCTCCGCTTTGAGGTTTATGCGAACCCAAGTTTGACTGTTCCATGCCGGTTCTTCTTCATCTGACTTTCTCGATCTAGAAGTAGTACATAGTACTATTTCAAAATCAATCAGATCTCGTAAACCATACAACTACTAGTATTTGACCGTAATTTCCACGAGTGTAGCAGCTGCAATGATTTAATTCTCTCGGGAGTTGATGTAGATGAAAACCATGATCTTGGTGACTTGCAATGGTGTACAGGAGTAACCCTAATTTTTTGAATCTTCTTCATCCGATCAATTGCGAACTTCTCGATCCCTTAGAGACAGATCCCTCCAAGAACTCAACACCACCGTGCGTGAGCCCCACGGTAGGCGCCAACTGTCGTGGAATTGTCACGTCAGATGTCCTAGCGGAAGGACTTAGTCGTGAGGCCAACGCATCTACATGGTAGCTTGAGAGGGGTTGAGCGGAATCGAGAAACGCAACACAAGACAAGGATTTAGACAGCTCCAGGCCCCGGGAAACATCATTCGGTAACAACCCTACATGTTGTTTGAGGTTAGATGTCATTATCATCACGAGGGAGTCGCCGTAAACCGGCTCTCCTCTAATTGTGTCTAGCCCTAGAGATTGTTGTTTTCTTCTCCCTCTTTGGGGAGCCCTGCCCCTCCTTATATAAGTTAAAGGGGCGGGTTACATGTAGAGTCCATCTCGGACTAAGACTTAAACTATTTTGACTTCCCTTTCTGGGCTTCTTAACGTCTGCCGATTTAACATTGTCTGCCGGTTTAAGATTGTCTGCCGGTTTAACATTGTCTGCCGGGTTATGATTGACTTAACACCTGCCGGTGCTACCATCTGTCTTCACTCTGTCGGTTTAACAATTGCCGGTTTACCTTCTTTCTTAGCCATCTGTCTTGACTCTCTGTCTTAACTCTCCGCCGGTTTACCATCCGCCGGTTTACCAAGTCCCAGCTGGTTTACAACTCCAGCCGGGTCATACTGCGGGGTATATCCCCGACAATCGGTGTGTGGTTCTGTTGTGTTGTCGTTGGTATAACCTGTTTTCCAGGATCGCAAAACCCAAAGCTGATGATTATTTCAAATCCATCAATGTCAAGGCGGCGTACCAGACCAACGAGCCTTTTATTTTGGCAAATCAAGCAACACAGATATTTTTCTTGGAAGACACATTTGCATGTAGCGATGACTGGAGAGTATTGCAAAGGTTTGAGTAGAGGAATTCATTTAATGAAGTTGCACAACAAGATGATGCTTACACTTCTCCTGGTGTACAAGATAACACAGATGTTCCTAATATCTTTGAGAACCATCATGTCAATGACGCCGACGAAAAGATTGCCTGTCGTGCTGTGGGCATACAAGAGTTGATCAAGAAGAAGCCAATGTTCGAGGACGAAGAAGAAGTTGACACCGTGGGGAATTACGATTCAGACTGATATACATGGCGAAGATGTTGATGCTGCTGCTGTGGATGATGATTACATTGCTTTTGTCATATTTGCATGTAAGAAGACATTTTTATCTACTATGTGAAATTGTGTCTGCTATGACAACTGAAACCTGATGAACATGTTGTTTAGTATTTTCCCGTGAGAACATCACTTGTTATGTATGCTGATTTGTGTTTGGTGATTGTATAACGACTAAAACATGATGACATTGTTGTTTAGTTGTATTCATATTTGGCTATGAAACTTGAATTTGATGACATAGTTTGTTGTTGGACTACAATTTGCTCGACGTCTTCGAATGAGAACAAAGCTGACCAGACAGTGCCTCTACTAATTTATTTATTTATTACCAAAAGGGCCTCTGCTATTTATTTATGAGCAAAAGGGGATACCCCCTGATTTCCATTAATAGAAATCATTAGATGTTCACAACACTACACCCAGCCTGCTACACAGATTTCATTCATTACTAGTTTCAGCAAAGTGCTCATGTCATAGCCACTAAATACATCATGAGTGCTACATACACTTCAAATAAAGAGACAATCATCCTACAGAGCACATCGATTTTGCCCATTATCTTCACAAGATCTTTCATCTCCTCATTGCTTTCAAGGCTGTTCAGCAGCTGTTACTTGGCCATGATCAGAGGAACTGCATCATTAACCTTCTGCTCTACATCTTCCACTTCTGTCGTTCCTTCAGTTACTTGTCCAACACCCCAACCTGCTGGTATTGGGATTCCTCGGCTAACCAAATAATTAGCATAGTTGCACCCCCCCCCACATCAGCAACTTCCCAGAAATACAAATCACACGAATCTTCACTTTTCTGCACGTATCAAATTGGAAGATCACCAACCAAACTATTAAAAAAAGCAACTGAAAGTAGTAGAATAACACTTAAACATATTATTACCCCATGATTCGGGCATTTGTAGAAGACTCGGCCAGGGTTGAGGATTGTGGTTGAGACGCGACGGATGACTCTGCATGATTTGCAGCAGTGGCACCACACCAACGGCAGCGGGTTGCGATGAGCAACCGGCTGCAATGTTGGGGATCGTTGCAGAAATTAAAATTTCTACGCATCACCAAGATCAATCTATGGAGTTTACTAGCAACGAGAGGGGAGTGCATCTTCATACCTTTGAAGATCGCGATGCGGAAACATTGCAAGAACGCGGTTGGTGGAGTCGTACATGAAGCGATTAAGATCGCGGCCGATTCCGATCTAAGCACCGAACAACGGTGCCTCCGCGTTCAACACACGTGCAGCCCGGTGACGTATCCCGCGCCTTGATCTAGAAAGGAGAGAGGGAGAGGTTGGGGAAGACTCCGTCCAGCAGCAGCACGACGGCGTGGTGGTGGTGAAGGAGCGTGGCACTCCAGCAGGGCTTCGCCAAGCATTGCGAGAGACGAGGAGGGAGAGGGGTAGGGCTGCACCAGGAGAAGGAGTGCGGTTGCCCTCCCACCCCCAACCCCCCACTGTTTATAGGGGGAAGGGGAGAGGGGGCTGGCCCCTAGATCCATCTAGAGGGGGGCGGCCCCTCGGGGGGGGGGGGCAGCGGCCCCCTTAGGGTTTCCAACTAGGGGTGGCGCCCGCCCCAGGGGGTGCAGCGGCCCCCTAGGGTTTCCAACCCTAGGTGCCTTGGGCCCTTGGGGGGTGCACCAGCCCACCAAGGGGCTGGTTCCCACCCAACTACAGCACATTAGGTCTTTCGGGGCAGGTGGACCCTCCTGGTGGACCCCCGGAACCCCTTCGGTGGTCCCGGTACAATACCGATAAAATCCGAAACCTTTTCGGTGACTGAAACTGGACTTCCCATATATAAATCTTTACCTACGGACCATTCCGGAACTCCTCGTGACATCCGAGATCTCATCTGGGACTCCGAATAACATTCGGTAACCATGTCCATCTATTCCCTATAACCCTAGCGTCATCGAACCTTAAGTGTGCAGATCCTACGGGTTCGGGAGGCATGCAGACATGACTGAGACATCTCTCCAGCCAATAGCCAACAGCGGGATCTGGATACCCATGTTGGCTCCCACATGCTCCACGATGATCTCATCGGATGAACCACAATGTCAAGGATTCAATCAATCCCGTATATGATTCCCTTTGTCTACCGGTATAGCACTTGCGCGAGATTCGATCGTCGGTATACCGATACCTTGTTCAATCTCATTACGGCAAATCTCTTTACTCGTTCCGTAACACATCATCCCGTGATCAACTCCTTGATCACATTGAGCTCATTATGATGATGTCCTACCGAGTGGGCCCAAAGATACCTCTCTGTCATACGGAGTGAAAAATCCCAGTCTCGATTCGTGCCAACCCAATAGATACTTTCGGGGATACCTCTAGTGTACCTTTATAGCCACCCAGTTACGTTGTGACGTTTGGCACACCCAAAGTACTCCTACGGTATCCGAGAGTTGCATAATCTCATGGTCTAAGGAAAAAGATACTTGACATTAGAAAAGCTTTAGCAGACGAACTACATGATCTTGTGCTATGCTTAGGATTGGGTCTTGTCCATCACATCATTCTCCTAATGATGTGATCCTGTTATCAATGACATCCAATGTCCATGGTTAGTAAACCGTAACCATCTATTAATCAACGAGCTAGTCAGCTAGAGGCTCACTAGGGACATGTTGTGGTCTATGTATTCACACATGTATTACGATTTCCAGATAACACAATTATAGCATGAACAATAGACAATTATCATGAACAAGGAAATATAATAATAACCATTTTATTATTGCCTCTAGGGCATATTTCCAACAGTCTCCCACTTGCACTAGAGTCAATAACCTAGTTACATTGTGATGAATTGAACACCCATAGAGTTCTGGTGTTGATCATGTTTTGCACGTGGAAGAGGTTTAGTCAACGGATCTGCGACATTCAAGTCTGTATGCACTTTACAAATCTCTATGTCTCGATCTTGAACATTTTCACGAATGGAGTTGAAGCGACGCTTGATATGCCTGGTCTTCTTGTGAAACCTGGGCTCCTTGGCAAGGGCAATAGCTCCAGTGTTGTCATAGAAGAGAGTCATCGGGCCCGACGCATTGGGAATAACTCCTAGGTCGGTAATGAACTCCTTCATCCAGATTGCTTCATGTGCTGCCTCCGAGGCTGCCATGTACTCCGCTTCACATGTAGATCCCGCCATGACGCTTTGCTTGCAACTGCACCAGCTGACTGCCCCCACCATTCAAAATATACACGTATCCGGTTTGTGACTTGGAGTCATCCAGATCTGTGTCGAAACTAGCATCAACGTAACCCTTTACGATGAGCTCTTCGTCACCTCCATAAACGAGAAACATATCTTTATTCCTTTTCAGGTACTTCAGGATATTCTTGACCGTTTTCCAGTGTTCCATGCCAGGATTACTTTGGTACCTTCCTACCAAACTTACGGCAAGGTTTACATCAGGTCTGGTACACAGCATGGCATACATAATAGACCCTACGGCCGAGGCATAGGGGATGACACTCATCTTTTCTCTATCTTCTGCCGTGGTCAGGCATTGAGCCATGCTCAATCTCACACCTTGCAATACAGGCAAGAACCCCTTCTTGGACTGATCCATATTGAACTTCTTCAATATCTTGTCAAGATACATGCTTTGTGAAGGACCAATGAGGCTTCTCGATCTATCTCTATAGATCTTGATGCCTAATATGTAAGCAGCTTCTCCAAGGTCCTTCATTGAAAAACACTTATTCAAGTAGGCCTTTATGCTTTCCAAGAGTTCTATATCATTTCCCAACAATAGTATGTCATCCACATATAATATGAGAAATGCTGCAGAGCTCCCACGCACTTTCTTGTAAACACAGGCTTCTCCATAAATCTGCGTAAACCCAAACGCTTTGATCATCTCATCAAAATGAATGTTCCAACTCCGAGATGCTTGCACCAGCCCATAGATCGAGCGTTGGAGCTTGCATACCTTGGCAGCATTCTTAGGATCGACAAAACCTTCCGGCTGCATCATATACAATTCTTCCTTAAGGAAACCATTAAGGAATGCCGTTTTGACGTCCATTTGCCATATCTCATAATCATAGAATGCGGCAATTGCTAACATGATTCGGACAAACTTCAGCTTCGCTACGGGTGAGAAGGTCTCATCGTAGTCAACCCCTTGAACTTGTCGATAACCCTTAGCGACAAGCCGAGCCTTATAGATGGTTACATTACCATCCGCGTCTGTCTTCTTCTTAAAGATCCATTTATTTTCTATGGCTCGCTGATCATCGGGCAAGTCAGTGAAAGTCCATACTTCGTTTTCATACATGGATCCTATCTCGGATTTCATGGCTTCAAGCCATTTGTCAGAATCCTGGCCCGCCATCGCTTCTTCATAGTTTGAAGGTTCACCATTGTCTAACAACATGATTTCCAGGACAGGGTTGCCGTACCACTCTGGTGCGGAACGTGTCCTTGTGGACCTACGAAGTTTAGTAGCAACTTGATCTGAAGTTTCATGATCATCATCATTAACTTCCTCTCTAGTCGGTGCAGGCACCACAGAAACATTTTCTTGAGCTGCGCTACTCTCCGGTTCAAGAGGCAATACTTCATCAAGTTCTACTTTCCTCCCACTTACTTCTTTCAAGAGAAACTCTTTCTCTAGAAAGGATCCATTCTTGGCAACAAAGATCTTGCCTTCGGATCTGAGGTAGAAGGTATACCCAATAGTTTCCTTAGGGTATCCTATGAAGACGCATTTTTCTGATTTGGGTTCGAGCTTTTCAGGTTGAAGTTTCTTGACATAAGCATCGCATCCCCAAACTTTCAAAAACGACAGCTTAGGTTTCTTCCCAAACCATAATTCATACGGTGTCGTCTCAACAGATTTCGACAAAGCCCAATTTAAAGTGAATGCGGCAGTCTCTAAAGCATAACCCCAAAATGATAGCGGTAGGTCGGTAAGAGACATCATGGATCGCACCATATCCAATAGAGTGCGATTTTGACGTTCGGACACACCATTACGCTGAGGTGTTCTAGGCGGTGTGAGTTGTGAAACAATTCCACATTTCCTTAAGTGCGTGCCAAATTTGTGACTCAAATATTCTCCCCCACGATCTGATCGTAAGAACTTGATTTTCCTGTCACGTTGATTCTCAACCTCACTCTGAAATTCCTTGAACTTTTCAAAGGTCTCAGGCTTGTGTTTCATTAAGTAGACATACCCATATCTACTTAAGTCATCAGTGAGAGTGAGAACATAACGATAACCACCGCGAGCCTCAACGCTCATTGGACCGCACGCATTAGTATGCATGATTTCCAATAAGTTGGTTGCTCGCTGCATTGTTCCGGAGAATGGAGTCTTGGTCATTTTGCCCATGAGGCATGGTTCGCACGTGTCAAATGATTCATAATCAAGAGACTCCAAAAGTCCATCTGCATGGAGTTTCTTCATGCGTTTGACACCAATGTGACCAAGGCGGCAGTGCCACAAGTATGTGGGACTATCATTATCAACCTTACATCTTTTGGCATTCACACTATGAATATGTGTAACATCACGTTCGAGATTCAATAAGAATAAACCATTGACCAGTGGGGCATGACCATAAAACATATCTCTCATATAAATAGAACAACCATTATTCTCAGATTTAAATGAGTAGCCATCTCGCATTAAACGAGATCCAGATACAATGTTCATGCTTAAAGATGGTACTAAATAACAATTATTGAGGTTTAAAACTAATCTCATAGGTAAATGTAGAGGTAGCGTGCCGACGGTGATCACATCGACCTTCGAACCATTCCCGACGCGCATCGTCACCTCGTCCTTAGCCAGTCTCCGCTTATTCCGCAGCTCCTGTTTTGAGTTACAAATATGAGCAACCGCACCGGTATCAAATACCCAGGAGCTACTACGAGCGCTGGTTTGGTACACATCAATAACATGTATATCACATATACCTTTGGTCTTGCCGGCCTTCTTATCCGCTAAGTACTTGGGGTTGTTCCGCTTCCAGTGACCGTTTCCCTTGCAATAAAAGCACACAGTCTCAGGCTTGGGTCCATGCTTTGGCTTCTTCCCAGCAACTGGCTTACCGGGCGCGGCAACTCCCTTGCCATCCTTCTTGAAGTTCTTCTTACCCTTGCCTTTCTTGAACTTAGTGGTTTTATTCACCATAAACACTTGATGTTCCTTTTTGATCTCCACCTCCGCTGATTTTAGCATTGAATATACCTCAGGAATGGTCTTTTCCATTCCCCGCATATTGAAGTTCATCACAAAGCTCTTGTAGCTAGGTGGGAGCGACTGAAGGATTCTGTCAATGACCGCATCATTCAGGAGATTAACTCCCAGCTGAGATAAGCGGTTGTGCAATCCAGACATTTTGAGTATGTGCTTGCTGACAGAACTATTCTCCTCCATCTTACAACTGTAGAACTTGTCGGAGACTTCATATCTCTCGACCCGGGCATGAGCTTGGAAAACCATTTTTAGCTCTTGGAACATCTCATATGCTTCGTGCTTCTCAAAATGCTTTTGGAGCCCCGGTTCTAAGCTGTAAAGCATGCCGCACTGAACCAAGGAGTAATCATCACTACGCGACTGCCAGGCGTTCATAACGTCTTGAGTTGCTGGGAAACCAGGTGCATCACCTAGCGGTGCTTCAAGGACATATGCTTTCTTGGCAGCTATGAGGATAATCCTCAGGTTACGGACCCAGTCCGTGTAGTTGCTACCATCGTCTTTCAGCTTGGTTTTCTCTAGGAATGCGTTGAAGTTGGGGGTAACATTAGCATGGGCCATTTGATCTACAAGACATATTGCAAAGTTTTAGACTATGTTCATGATAATTAAGTTCATCTAATCAAATTATTTAATGAACTCCCACTCAGATAGACATCCCTCTAGTCATCTAAGTGATACATGATCCGAGTCAACTAGGCCGTGTCCGATCATCACATGAGACGGACTAGTCATCACCAGTGAACATCTTCATGTTGATCGTATCTTCTATATGACTCATGTTTGACCTTTCGATCTTCCGTGTTCCGATGCCATGTCTGTACATGCTAGGCTCGTCAAGTCAACCTAAGTGTATTGCGTGTGTAAATCTGGCTTACACCCTTTGTATGCGAACGTTAGAACCTATCACACCCGATCATCACGTGGTGTGAGGGAGTCCTGGATTAGGGGGTCTCCGGACAGCCGGACTATCTCCATTGGCCGGACTGTTAGACTATGAAGATACAAGATTAAAGACTTCGCCTCGTGTCCGGATGGGACTCTACTTGGTGAGGAAGGCAAGCAAGGCAGTACAGATAGGGATATCTCCTCCTTTGTAACCGACCTTGTGTAACCCTAACCCTCTCCGGTGTCTATATAAACCGAAGGGTTTTAGTCCGTAGGACAACAACCATAACATACAATCATACCATAGGCTAGCTTCTAGGGTTTAGCCTCTCTGATCTCGTGGTAGATCTACTCTTGTACTACCCATATCATCAATATTAATCAAGCAGGATGTAGGGTTTTACCTCCATCAAGAGGGCCCGAACCTGGGTAAAACATCGTGTCCCCTGCCTCCTGTTACCATCCGGCCTAGACGCACAGTTCGGGACCCCCTACCCGAGATCCGCCGGTTTTGACACCGACATTGGTGCTTTCATTGAGAGTTCCTCTGTGTCATCACCGTTAGGCTTGATGGCTCCTACTATCATCGATAGCGATGCGGTCCGGGGTGAGACTTTTCTCCTCGGACAGATCTTCGTATTCGGCGGCTTCGCACTACGGGCTAATTCGCTTGGCCATCTGGAGCAGATTGAAAACTACGCCCCTGGCCATCGGGTCAAATTTGGAAGTTTGAACTACACGGCTGACATCCGCGGAGATTTGATCTTCGACGGATTCGAGCCACAGCCGGGCGCGCCGCACTATCGCGATGGGTATGACCTAGCTCTGCCGCTGAACAGTACCCCAGAGGCCGCGCCCGCATCAGCTCCGACCCTTAGCTCGGAGCCAACTGCGCCAATCGAGGAAGGGTGGTTAGACACCGCCTCAGGGGCTGCAGTCTCAACGGCGATCGAGCCGAACACCTGCCTAACCCTCGGTGCAGCCCGTGACTCCAAGGTGCCGGACTCTTTTTCTGACTCCGAACCATCCGCGCCCCTGCCAATCGAATCCGGTTGGGCGCCGATCATGGAATTCACTGCCGCGGATATCTTTCAACACTCGCCCTTCAGCGACATTCTGAATTCACTAAGGTCTCTCTCTTTGTCAGGAGAGCCCTGGACGGATTATGGCCAACAGGATTGGGATGCGGACGACGAAGAAATTCGACGCCCACCCACAACCCACTTCGTAGCCACTGTCGATGATTTAACCGACATGCTCGACTTCGACTCCGAAGACATCGATGGTATGGACGACGATGTAGGAGACGCACATGAACCAGAACCTATAGGGAACTGGAAAGCCACCTCGTCATATGACATATACATGGTGGATACACCCAACGAAGGCAATGGTGACGAGATAGTGGAGGATGACCCCTCCAAGAAGCAACCCAAGCGCCGACGTCAGCGGCGCCGCTCTAAGTCCAGCCAAAGCAAAAGTGGTGATACCGACACAGGAGATAATAACACTCCGAATAGTGCCGAAGACAACAACAATCCCCGACAGCAAGATTTAGAGCAGGAGGGTGAAGGAGCCAGCTCTCCTGAGAGAGCGGCAGACGGAGAGGAGGAGGATAATCACATGCCCCCTCCGAAGATGAGGCAAGCCTCGGCGACGATGAATTTGCCGTACCAGAGGATCCCGTCGAACAAGAGCGCTTCAAGCACCGGCTTATGGCCACGGCAAATAGCCTGAAGAAAAAGTAGCAGCAGCTTCAAGCTGATCAAGATCTGCTAGCTGACAAATGGACTGAAGTCCTTGTGGCCGAGGAATATAAACTCGAGTGCCCCTCCAAGAGTTACCCAAGGCGCAGGTTACTACCCCGACTGGAGGAAGAAGCATATGATACGGCTGATCGGCCACCTCGTGGCCGCGATAGAGAGGCATTCCAGCCAAAAGCTCAGCCTCCACCTCAACGCCATTCAAATAAAAAGGCATGGGGAGATACGCCAGACCCGCGAGACATATTGGAGGACAAGGCAAAGCATTCAAGATCGATCTACGGATCACGAGGGTGCACCACTCTGCGAGACGACAAATGTCACGCCGGATACAGTAAAAGCAAATCCGGCCGGGCCGAACACAGCAGGCAAGACCCATTCGAGATGCGTCGCGATATAGCCCAATACAGAGGCGCCGCACACCCCTTATGCTTCACAGACGAAGTAATGGAACATCAATTCCCAGAAGGTTTCAAACCTGTAAATATTGAATCATATGATGGCACAACAGATCCCGCTGTATGGATTGAGGACTTCCTCCTCCACATCCACATGGCCCGTGGCGATGACTTACACGCCATCAAATACCTCCCACTAAAGCTCAAAGGACCAGCGCGGCATTGGCTTAACAGCTAGCCAGCGGACTCCATTAGCTGTTGGGAAGATCTGGAAGCCGCATTCCTCGACAACTTTCATGGCACTTATGTGCGACCACCAGACGCCGATGATTTGAGCCACATACTTCAGCAGCCAGAAGAGTCGGCCAGGCAATTCTGGACTCGGTTCCTTACAAAGAAAAATCAAATCGTTGACTGTCCGGATGCGGAGGCCTTAGCGGCTTTCAAGCACAACATCTGAGACGAGTGGCTAGCCCGGCACCTTGGTCAGGAAAAGCCGAAATCTATGGCAGCTCTCACAACAATCATTACCCACTTTTGTGCGGGAGAAGACAGCTGGCTGGCTCACAGTAATAACATATCAAAGAACCATAGTACCTCAGATACCAAGGACGGCAATAGCAGGTCACGTCGCAACAAGCATAAGCGCCGCATTAACAGTGAAAATACTAAGGATACGACAGTCAATGCCGGATTCAAAGGCTCTAAACCCGGTCAGCGGAAAAAGCCATTCAAACAAAGTACGCCGGGTCCGTCCAGCTTGGACCGTATACTCGATCGCTCGTGTCAAATACACGGCACCCTAGACAAGCCAGCCAATCACACCAACAGGGATTGTTGGGTGTTCAAGCAGGCCGGTAAGTTAATTGCCGAAAATAAGGACAAGGGGCCGCATAGCGATGACGAGGAGGAGCCCCGGCAGCCGCACACTGGAGGACAGAAGAGGTTTCCCCCGCAAGTGCGGACGGTGAACATGATATACGCAACCCACATCCCCAAGAGGGAGAGGAAGCGTGCGCTCAGGGACGTATATGCATTGGAGCCAGTCGCCCCAAAGTTCAACTCTTGGTCCTCCTGTCCGATCACCTTCGATTGCAGGGACCACCCCACTAGTATCCGTCATGGCGGATTTGCCGCACTGGTCCTAGACCCAATCATCGACGGATTTCACCTCACTCGAGTCCTTATGGACGGCGGCAGAAGCCTGAACCTGCTTTATCAGGACATGGTGCGCAAAATGGCTATAGACCTCTCAAGGATCAAACCCACAAAAACGACCTTTAAGGGCGTCATTCCAGGTGTAGAGGCCCATTGCACAGGCTCAATTACACTGGAAGTGGTCTTCGGATCCCCGGATAACTTCCGAAGCGAAGAGTTAATCTTCGATATAGTCCCATTCCGCAGTGGTTATCACGCGCTGCTCGGGCGAACCACGTTTGCTAGATTCAATGCGGTACAGCATTATGCATACCTCAAGCTCAAGATGCCAGGACCTCGCGGAGTTATTACAGTCAATGGAAACACAGAGCACTCTCTCCGAACAGAGGAGCACACCGCGGCCCTCGCAGCAGAAGCGAAAAGCAGCCTCTCAAAGCAATCAACAAGTTCGGCGCTTCACAGCCCGGACACCTTCAAGCGCGCCCGGGGCAATCGTCAAATAGACCGCCTGGCGCGATCTGAGCTCGCGTAGCAATACGGCGGCCACCCCAATCCTAGCCCAGCGGCGAAACTCGTGTCGCGCGTACATAATTACGCATTAAAAATACCATGGGCACAGGTGGGGAGGGGGGCACAACTACGGCACGCCCCAAGACATAGCCTAAACCGCACTAGGGGCTTCCCGTTTGGTTATTTTTCTTTTCCTTTCAGGACCTTAATCTCTGGAAACACTGTCCGGCAGCACTATTGCCGAACACATGATGCAGCAACCAAGGAGGCAGACAGCTACGTTATATCACGGAAGTCCCAGGTTGATTACAGTAACGAGTGACATATTCAATTTAATATCATTCCTCGGCTTGCCCTTGGAAGGGACATAGTCCTACTCTTTGCTTATCGCACTATCTGTATCACTATGCTTTAACGCAATTTTTTAAATAAACAATGCATGACATTACGGATATTATTGCATTTTTGTTATATATATATATGTGTTCATTAATGACGCCTTGCAACCGTACACTCTGGTATGGCTAATACACCAGGGGCTTACGTACCCCACAATGCGGTGTGAAAAGTCCGAACACTTTCACAAGTGCGGCACCCCGAACTTATAGCATTATATGCATCAGCTCCGAATCATGTCTTTGGTCAAATGTTGGGTTTGCCCGGCTCCTATATTTTGGTACCTTACGTTCTGCTCTATCGGCTAAGGTAGCGCTAGGAGAACTACCGCGATTGTGCCCCGGTTCTGCCGGGCCGAGCACCTCAGTAGAGAAAGCTAAAACTGACTGTCATGATAAGGCGAGAGACTGGTCGCTGTTCGGCGAGGTTTTTCGAGTCCCTAAAGACTTATGCCACTTAGGGCGAGGGGCCGGCCCTGTCCGGCTTACAGGTGTGTATCGCGCCCCGAATTCGGCCTTCCGAATACCAGGGGCTTCGCCGAAATTTAAAAAGAATTCTATGGCTAAGTGAGAGTGATAAAGAATTATTAGTCCGGTTGCCTTGTTCGTCGTCCTGAGCACCTCCCTCGAAGGACCCAAATATGGGAACAAGAGTGCTCAGGTTTATCCCGAACACCCCAGCACTGGTGGCATGGGGGCAGAAGCCGAGGACTAGCCATCTCTCAGATTGGATAAACAGCCAAATAGAAGGCAATATTTTAAATTCAAACAAGCGTTGCATAGCGCATATGAAACATGTTTTCATAAATACAGGATAAAACGAGCAAGATTACTCAAATATTACATCTTTTGAACACTCGTCCGCGATGAGAAGGGCACCCGGCAAAACACCCTCGTAGTACATCTCGGGGTGGCGGTGCTCCTTGCCCTCCGGCGGCCCCTCCTTGATCAGCTTCACGGCGTCTAGCTTGACCCACTACAATTTCACACGGGCGAAACCCCGACGTGCACCTTCAATGCAGACAAATCGCTTGACGACCTCCAGCCGCAGGCAGGCATCCACAAGCCGCCTCACCAGGCCGAAGAAGCTGTTCGGAAGAGCGTCGCCAGGCCACAACCGGACTATAAAGCTCTTCATGGCCTGATCGGCCGCCTTATGTAGCTCGACCATCTGCTTCAGCTGGTTGCTCATTGGCACCGGATGTTCGGCCTCAGCATACTGAGACCAGAACAGCTTCTCCATCGAGATTCCGTCCTCGGCTTGGTAAAATTGTGCGGCATCGGACACACTGCGGGGCAGATTTGCGAATGCTCCTGGAGAGCTCCGGATTCGGGTAAGTAATCGGTAATTAACTTTTACATGCTTTCTTTGCATATAGAAAGCCTTACCCGCCGCTATCTTCTTCATCGCGTCGATCTCTTGGAGGGCCTTTTGGGCTTCGGCCTTGGCACTTTTTACACTCTCGAGGGCCGCGGCAAGCTCAGACTCTCGCGTCTTCAAGTCATGCTCCAATGCCTCGTGCTTCGTCACGAGAGCCTGGAGCTCCTGCTGCACCTCACCCACCCGAGCCTCGTGCTTCTCTCGCTCGGTGCGCTCCTTGGCCGCTTTATCTTCGGCCTTGGTTAGCGCTTGCTTCAGGGTCGCCACCTCGGTCGTGGCCCCTGGCGAACATACAATGATCCTGTCATTTTGCAATCGCGTCCTTTTTATATATACATTTCTATAGATAGGGTATTACTTACCGCTGTTCTCCTCGAGCTGCCTCTTGGCAAGGCCGAGCTCTTTCCTGGACCCCTCAAGGTCCTGCTTCAGTACGGCGACCTCCGCAGTCAGTGCGGCGGACGCCAGCAGCGAAGCCTGCATATGCATATTGACACACTTATATTAGACTCCTGCGATATTATTTGATCCTTTGTTCGGCTTTTCTTTGTGAACACCGAACGAAGCATCAGGGGCTACTGTCTATGCGGTAATATTTCTACTACATTTTAAAAGCCTTACCTCAAAGCCTGTTAAAAGGCTGGCACAGGCTTCAATCAATCCACTCTTGGCGGACTAAACCTTCTGGATCACCGCACTCATGATAGTGCGGTACTCCTCGTCGATGGATGCACTGCGAAGCGCTTCCAGCAGATTGTCCGGCGCCTCTGGATGGACAGAGTTCACCGGCATAGGTGTCTTGCCCCTCTTAGAAGGAGGCCGCCTGACCGAGCCCGGAACCGCTGGAGGGTCCGGCGCAGTGTTTGGCTGAGGGCCGAACTCGGAGCTCTCGGGGGCTCCGTCCCCTCGGCTTCCGGAGTCTGGAAGGTCGCCTTGAGGCGCTTCCGGGACCGTCTCCCCTCGATCAGGTGCCTCTTGAGACAACACCTCGGCATCGTCGGTAGGATGAGGGGAGGTGGCGGTCGGGAATGGATCGCTATCCATGTCCGACGAGCCCAGGGAGCTGCCCGATGATACCTCGATATTGGCTCGTGGCAGCCTGCATAATTATGTTCGGTGATTAGGGAAAGCAGTGCGAGAAAGGAATCCTATGAGTTACTCTGGTATCCGAATACTTACGATCTCCCCGGGGGCTTGACCCTGGGCAACCACTCATCTTCGCCTTCGTCGGCGGCGGTGGAACTGTCCGGAAGGAGAGTCCTTCCCTTCTTGGACCCTCCGGCCTCCCCAGTTGGGGCGGGCTTCCTTTTCTTGTCTCCCCCAGTCGGTGGGGGAGCATCTTCTTCTTCTTCCTCGTCTTCGGGGGAAGAGTGCGTGGCAGAGTCATCGGACGGTGAGTCCGACGACGCCTGGCGTCGGGAACTCTTTCGGGTTCCCTTGGCCTTCTTGGTCTTCTCCGGCACCTTATAAGGGGCCGGAGTCAGCATCTTCGCCAGAAGAGCGTCTGCGGGGCCTTCGGGCAAAGGAGCTGGACAGTCGATCTGTTCGGCCATCTTCTGCCAGTCCTGTCGAAGGTACGGGAGTTTAGATCCCGCACAGAGCCCATCTATATAAAATAAGTATCCTGTGAAAGGTAAAATAGCTTACCGCACTGGCTTGGCGCTACGCGCTGAATCCGCGATCCTCAGTAATAGGGTGGGGACCTCGGCACTTTTAAACAACACCCTCCAAGCATCTTCATGAGTTGTGTCAAAGAGCCTGTTTAGAGTTCGGTGCTGCGCCAGATTGAACTCCAACAAGTTGAACTCCCGTTGTTGGCACGGGAGTATCCGGCGGATGAGCATGACTTGGACTATGTTGACAAGCTTGAGCTTCTTGTCCACCATGTTTTGAATACATGTTTGGAGTCCGGTCAGCTCTTTCGAATTACCCCAGGACAGGCCCTTCTCTTTCCAGGAGGTGAGCCACGTGGGGATGCCAGATCGGAACTCGGGGGCTGCTAACCATGCAGGGTCGCGCGGCTCGGTGATATAGAACCACCCCGATTTCCACCCCTTTATGGTTTCCACAAAGGAGCCCTCGAGCCATGTTATGTTGGGCATCTTGCCCACCATGGCGCCTCCGCACTCTGCCTGGCGGCCGCCCACCACCTTCAGCTTGACATTGAAGGTCTTCAGCCATAAGCCGAAGTGGGGCTTGATGCGGAGGAAGGCCTCGCACACGACGATAAACGCCGAGATGTTGAGGACGAAGCTCGGGGCCAGATCATGGAAATCCAGGCCGTAATAGAACATAAGCCCACGGACGAAGGGATGGAGAGGGAATCCCAGTCTACGAAGGAAATGGGTGAGGAATACTACCCTCTCATGGGGCCTAGGGGTGGGGATGAGCTGCCCCTCATCTGGGAGCCGGTGCGCGATTTCGTCGAGCAGGTATCCGGCTCTCCTCAGTTTCTTGATGTCTCCCTCTGTGACGGAGGAGACCATCCACTTGCCTCCCGCTCCAGACATGATTGGAGAAGGTCGAGGTGGGAAGTGCGGACTTGGGTGCTAGAGCTCGAGTGTACGAAAACGGATGAGCAAAGGAGGAAGATGGCGTGAATAGAAAGGTGAATCCTTATCCCTTTATATGGGCGGACGAAACTAAGCGTCCCCACTTGCCTGGTAAAACTCGCTTATCCCCCAAGCGCCGCAATTGATGGCGCGGTTGGGTTACCCACGCCCGTATTGATGAGAATCCCGTAATAAGGGGACACGATCTCTGCTTTGACAAGACGTGCTGAAAAAATGCCTCGCATTATGTGCAGGGCTAGTTAAAAGAAACGGTTCGAATAATCACCGGGCCATGACGTAACCTCATGCTGCCAAAACAAGCCAGCAAATTAGATCTGCGAAAATATTATTCTCTCTATGGTGGAATGTGGAACTTATTTTGCAGGGTCGGACACTATCCTCGTATTCAAATTCTTCTGCGGTGTATTTGGAGAAGGAACCCGCCTTGCAATGCCGAAGATACTGTGCGCCGGACTCATCGTCATTGAAGCCTGGTTCAGGGGCTACTGAGGGAGTCCTGGATTAGGGGGTCTCCGGACAGCCGGACTATCTCCATTGGCCAGACTGTTAGACTATGAAGATACAAGATTGAAGACTTCGTCTCGTGTCCGGATGGGACTCTACTTGGCGTGGAAGGCAAGCTAGGCAGTACGGATAGGGATATCTCCTCCTTTGTAACCGACCTTGTGTAACCCTAACCCTCTCCGGTGTCTATATAAACCGAAGGGTTTTAGTCCGTAGGACAACAACCATAACATACAATCATACCATAGGCTAGCTTCTAGGGTTTAGCCTCTCTGATCTCGTGGTAGATCTACTCTTGTACTACCCATATCATCAATATTAATCAAGCAGGACGTAGGGTTTTACCACCATCAAGAGGGCCCGAACCTGGGTAAAACATCGTGTCCCTTGCCTCCTGTTACCATCCGGCCTAGACGCATAGTTCGGGACCCCCTACCTGAGATCCGCCGGTTTTGACACCGACATGGTGCTTCAAAACAATGGACCTTAGCAACGGTGCACAGTTAGGGGGAACACAATTCTTGATATTTTAATGAGGGATCATCTTATTTATGCTACCGTCGTTCTAAGCAAATAAGATGTAAAAACATGATAAACATCACATGCAATCAAATAGTGACATGATATGGCCAATATCATTTTGCTCCTTTTGATCTCCATCTTCGGGGCGCCATGATCATCATCGTCACCGGCATGACACCATGATCTCCATCATCGTGTCTTCATGAAGTTGTCTCGCCAACTATTACTTCTACTACTATAGCTAACGGTTAGCAATAAAGTAAAGTAATTACATGGCGTTTTCATTGACACGCAGGTCATACAATAAATTAAGACAACTCCTATGGCTCCTGCCGGTTGTCATACTCATCGACATGCAAGTCATGATTCCTATTACAAGAACATGATCAATCTCATACATCACATATATCATTCATCACATCCTTTTGGCCATATCACATCACATGACATATGCTGCAAGAACAAGTTAGACGTCCTCTAATTGATGTTGCAAATTTTTACGTGGCTGCTATAGGTTTCTAGCAAGACATTTCTTACCTACGCCAAAACCACAACGTGATATGCCAATTTCTATTTACCCTTCATAAGGACCCTTTTCATCGAATCCAATCCGAGTAAAGTGGGAGAGACAGACACCCGCTAGCCACCTTATGCAACTAGTGCATGTCAGTCGGTGGAACCTGTCTCACGTAAGCGTACATGTAAGGTTGGTCCGGGCCGCTTCATCCCCCACTATGCCTCCGAATCAAGATAAGACTAGTAACGGCAAGTAAATTGGCAAAATCGGCCCACAACAATTTGTGTTCTACTCATGCATAGAAACTACGCATAGACCTAGCTCATGATGCCACTGTTGGGGATCGTTGCAGAAATTAAAAAATTTCTACGCATCACCAAGATCAATCTATGGAGTTTACTAGCAACGAGAGGGGAGTGCATCTTCATACCTTTGAAGATCGCGATGCGGAAGCGTTGCAAGAACGCGATTGGTGGAGTCGTACACGAAGCGATTCAGATCGCGGCCGATTCCGATCTAAGCACCGAACAACGGTGCCTCCGCGTTCAACACACGTGCAGCCCAGTGACGTCTCCCGCGCCTTGATCTAGCAAGGAGAGAGGGAGAGGTTGGGGAAGACTCCGTCCAACAGCAGCACGAGGGCGTGGTGGTGGTGGTGGAGGAGCGTGGCACTCCAGCAGGGCTTCGCCAAGCACTGCGAGAGACGAGGAGGGAGAGGGGTAGGGCTGCGCCAGGAGAAGGGGTGCGGTTGCCCTCCCACCCCCCCCCCCCTCACTTTTGTAGGGGGTAAGGGGAAAGGGGGCCGGCCCCCTAGATCCATATAGAGGGGGTGGCGGTGGCCCCTTGGGGGGGCAGCGGCCCCCTTAGGGTTTCCAACTAGGGGGGCGCCCACCCCCCCCGAGGGGGGGCAGCGGGCCCCTAGGGTTTCCAACCCTAGGCGCCTTGGGCCCTTGGGGGCGCACCAGCCCACTAAGGGGCTGGTTCCCACCCAACTACAGCCCATTAGGTCCTTCGGGGCAGGTGGACCTTCCCGATGGACCCCCGGAACCCCTTCGGTGGTCCCGGTACAATACCGATAAACCCCGAAACCTTTCCGGTGACTGAAACTGGACTTCCCGTATATAAATCTTTACCTCCTGACCATTTCGGAACTCCTCGTGACGTCCGGGATCTCATCCGGGACTCCGAACAACATTCGGTAACCACGTACATCTATTCCCTATAACCCTAGCGTCATCGAACCTTAAGTGTGCAGACCCTACGGGTTCGGGAGGCATGCAGACATGACTGAGACATCTCTCCGGCCAATAGCCAATAGAGGGATCTGGATACTCATGTTGGCTCCCACATGCTCCACGATGATCTCATCGGATGAACCACGATGTCAAGGATTCAATCAATCTCGTATACGATTCCCTTTGTCTACCGGTATAGCACTTGCCCGAGATTCGATCATCGATATACCGATACCTTGTTCAATCTCGTAACGGAAAATCTCTTTACTCGTTCCATAACACATCATCCCGTGATCAACTCCTTGATCACACTGAGCTCATTATGATGATGTCCTACCGAGTGGGCCCAGAGATACCTCTCTGTCATACGGAGTGACAAATCCTAGTCTCGATTCCTGCCAACCCAACAGATACTTTCGGGGATACCTGCAGTGTACCTTTATAGCCACCCAGTTACGTTGTGACGTTTGGCACACCCAAAGTACTCCTACGGTATCCGGGAGTTGCACAATCTCATGGTCTAAGGAAAAAGATACTTGACATTAGAAAAGCTTTAGCAGACGAACTACATGATCTTGTGCTATGCTTAGGATTTGGTCTTGTCCATCGCATCATTCTCCTAATGATGTGATCCCGTTATCAATGACATCCAATGTCCATGGTTAGGAAACCGTAACCATCTATTGATCAACGAGCTAGTCAACTAGAGGCTCACTAGGGACATGTTGTGGTCTATGTATTCACACATGTATTACGATTTCCAGATAACACAATTATAGCATGAACAATAGACAATTATCATGAACAAGGAAATATAATAATAACCATTTTATTATTGCCTCTAGGGCATATTTCCAACATGCGATGCACGTGCCGGCGGGGGTGTGATGATACCCACAGGCGATGGTATGGGTGGCGACTTGGCGCATATCTGGTTGTTGCCTGCTGAAGAGCAGGTGGACGAGCAGCTAGCGGACATGCTTGCTGCGGCCAGAGCTTCTGATGGTAGGCAGAGTAAGTAGAGAAGAGGAGAAGCGAACATTGGATATGTCAGTTTCATTACTTGCAGAGTAACATCGCACCATATATAGTCATAGTCTACGTTTGGATTCGAACCAGCTACAAGAGCACGTCTCTCTTTTTCTAAAACTCAGCAACGTCTCTTTACTGGTACACTAGCTTGTTTTGTACGCCTTCTCAAGTCTTTGATTCCTCCAGCTGACATCTGGGACCCACCGGAAGGGCCTCTGTATTTCGTGAAAAAAACGTGCCCCCCGCTGACAGGTCGGACCCACGAGCTATCTTCGCACGCAAGGAAGTGCCTCCTTATTATGCACAAAAAATGAATACTCCCCCTGCCAGCTAGAACCCAGCATAGTGGGAGGCTAACTTGTGGGCCTACCAAGTTGACGGGGGCGGAGGGCTTTGTCAACTTAGTCAATATGAACGATTCTAGCTCCATTTACCGTACGATGTTCATCCAACGGCCGTAGTGCTTCTTCAACCTCTGGTCTTCTTGCCTCAGCCGCCCAAACCAGCGCCGGTCGTGCCTCGTGCTCCTGCCTCCCATGACCGGTTGTGATGCCGCGGAGGCCTCACCGCCCCCTACTACCCCAACCGCTGGCCAGGCCATCCCTCTACTCACCCACACCCCCTGTTATTTTGTGGCGACGGCAGCCTCACACCGCAGCCAAACCAGTGAACCCTCGTACTCCTGTCCGCGTGGGCATCCACTGTCCCGTCTTCCCCGGCTCCGTGTCGTCCCCTTTCTAGGCCTCGCCGCAGTCCACCGCCTTGGTGCTCTCGGTGCGGCATGGTCAATGTGGTCAACGACCAACTTCCATCGGAACAGTACTGTACATGGAGAGGCTGACAGCTAGGTCCATGGCCGCAGCTGGGTCCACGGCCACAGCCCAGTTTTTTTGTGATATGCCAAGTAAGTCGCTTTGTTAGGCCTGTTGGGCTGCAAATCTTTCAAGACGAGGAGAGCTTCATTCGACTGGCTGAGAAAATGGCCTATTAGTAATGAGAAATGGGCTGTACATTTTTAAAACACATCAAACTGGCAATTAGTTTCAAATTTCTTTTTTTCATTTCAAGATTTTAAATTGCATTGATTTTTATGCATGGAAAATTTGTTGGATTTTATATTGATATACATTTATTTTTAAAATCAGTTTGAATGTGACTCGAAATTTCAGGATTAAAAACAGTTTGGACCGCACCGAAATATGCAAAATTTCGTATAATTTTTTAACCGTGGCCACAATATGGGTTGTAATGCTAACAAAAAGAATATGGGCTCAAAAAAACCTTAAGAATTAGCAAATGGGCTGTAAATTATTAGAAATAATGGCAGATGGGTTGTATGCTGTTTTCCACATATTTGAGGCTTTCCAAAAAAAGGTTGACGCACAAGCAGTGACTGTTGGATGTCCATCCAACGGCTGTCGTGCTTCTTCAATCTCTACTCTTCCTGCTCCAGCCGCTCAAACAAGCGCCGGCGGGACTGCCTGCTCCCTCCTCCCTGCGGCCGGCTGTGCTGCAGCGCAGGCCTTGCCGCCCCACCGTACTCCCATAGCTGGCCTAGCCATCCCTCTACTCACCCTCACCTGTTGTTATTCTTCGGCAAGGGCAGACGAACCAGTAAACCCTCGTACAGTCGTACTCCCCTCCGCGTGGGAAACAACTGCCGAGTCATCCCTGGCTCCGTGTCTTTCCCTTCCTAGGCCTCGCCCTCGTCCACCGCCCTGGTGCTCTCGGTGCGGCCTGGTCAATGTGGTCAACGACCGACATGCATCTAAAGTGGGCTGTACGTGGAGAGGTTGACAGCTGGGTCCACGGCCGCACGCAAGGAAATGCCTCCTTATTACGCGCAAAATAATGATTCCTCCACCTGACATTTGGGACCCACCAAAAGGGCCTCTGTATTTCGCCAAAAAAACGTTACCACCGCTGACAGCTCAGATCCACCAGCTATATCTTCGCATGCAAGGAAGTGCCTCCTTATTACGCACAAAAAAATGAATACTCCCCTGCTAGCTGGGACCTAGTATAGTGAGAGGCTGACTTGTGGGCCTACTAAGTCGACGGGGACGGAGGGCTTTGTCAACTTAGTCAATATGCACGATTCTAGCTCCAGTGACCGTACGATGTTCATCCAACGGCCGTAGTGCTTGTTCAACCTCTGGTCTTCTTACTCCAGCTGCCCAAACTAGCGCCGGTCGTGCCTCGTGCTCCTACCTCCTGTGGCCAGCTGCGATGTCGTGGAGGACCCCCTACTACTCCCACCACTAGCCAGGCCATCCCTCTACTCAGCCACACCCCCTGTTATTCTGCGGCAACGGCAGCCTCACACCGCAGCGAACCAGTGAACACTCATACTCCTCTACGCGTGGGCATCCACTACCGCGTCTTCCCCGGCTCCGCATCGTCCCCTTCATAGGCCTCACCATCGTCCACCGCCCTGGTGCTCTCGGCACGGCATGGTCAACGTGGTCAAGGAACGACTTCCATCGGAAGATTACTGTACATGGAGAGGCTGACAGCTGGGTCCACGGCTGCCGCAAGGAAGTGCCTCCTTATTACGCGCGAAATAATTATTCCTCCACTTGACAGCAGGGACCCACCGGACAGGCCACTGTATTTCGCGAACAAAATGTTTCCCCTTGACTGCTGGGACCCACCAGCTACATCTTCACACGCAAGGAAGTGCCTCCTTATTACGCACAAAAAATGAATAATCCCCCTGCTAGCTGGGACCTAGTATAGTGGCAGGCTGACTTGTGGGCCTACTAAGTTGACGGGGACGGAGGGCTTTGTCAACTTAGTCAATATGCACGATTCTAGCTCTAGTGACCGTACGATGTCCATCCAACGGCTGTAGTGCGTCTTCAACCTCTGGTCTTCTTGCTCCAGCCGCCCAAACCAGCGCCGGCCGTGCCTCGTGGTCCTGCCTCCTGTGGCCTGTTGCGATGCGGCGGAGGCCTCACCGCCCCCTACTACTCCCACCACTGGCCAAGCCATCCCTCTAATCACCCACACCCCCTGTTATTCTGCAGCGACGGCAGCCTCACACCGCAGTGAACCAGTGAACCCTCATACTCCTCTATGCGTGGGCATCCACTGCCGCGTCTTCCCCAGCTCCGCGTCGTCCCCTTCCTAGGCCTCGCTGTCGTCCACCGCCCTGGTGCTCTCAGCGCGGCGTGGTCAACGTGGTCAAGGAACGACTTCCATCAGACATGGACTGTACATGGAGAGGCTGACAGCTGGGTCCACGACCGCAGCAAGGAAGTGCCTCCTTATTACGCGGAAAATAATGATTCCTCCACCTGATGGCAGTGACCCACCGGACGGGCAACCATATTTCGTAAAAAAACGTTTCCCCCTGACTACTGGGACCTACCAGCAACATCTTCGCACACAAGGAAGTGCGTCTGGGGAAAAAAACGATTCGCCCCCCTGACTGCTGGGACCCAGCAGCTACATCTTCGCACACAAGGAAATGCCTGACAGTCGGGACCCACCTGGTCGAAGCGTATGTAGCATTGTCATTCTGGTCACAAACGTGTACGTACATACTGGTCCATGTAGAGGCGCACATGTGTCGTAGTAGAGGCGCGCACGTAGCATTACTAAAAAAAGACACATCCGTGACATTTTGGGCCGAACGAAATATTTTTCTATCATACTTATGACACTTCTATGACAATAATTGTGACAAAACATGGTATCATCATAGATGTGGTGGGATCCTACTTTTATGACAAAAAATCATGATAGAAAATGGGCTTTTCGTCCTTGGCGGGCCAGAGACGCAGCTGCATGACATTCTTTGGGTCGTCCATGATGGAAAAAACCGTGGTAGAAGCGAGGGCGAGGAAAATATCGGGGTGTTCCCGGTTACGGTGGGTGGTTGGGGCCGAGCGATGCGCGTTTCTCTCGTACACGCACGTGCGTGGGTGCGAGGCATTGGGCTCTAACTGAACCCGAGCGAGTAGTTGGGCTCTAACTAATCCCAAGCGATTGCACTGCAGGCTACGCGTTACTAAACCCGAGCGATCGATCGATGGCTGTTAACTGAACCCGATCGAGCGATTCCTTCGCTACTGTTGCTAACTGAAGCCGATCGATGCTGCCTCTGGATGAACAGTGAGCGTTGCTGGGGGGTTTGGATGAACAGTTCCCGGTGGGGGTGGATGAACAGGACCTCGTGGTGTTACCTTTGGATGAACAGGACCCCGATCGATCGAGCCGGTTGGGGCTGGATGAACAGGACCCCATGGAGGGTTGGATGAACAGTAGACGGTGGAGGGCTGGATGAACAGTAGCGCATGGAGGGGCGGTTGAATAGGAGCCCGTGGAGAGGGCTGGTTGAATAGTAGCCGGTGGAGTAGCGTGCGGTGAAGGCTGGATGAACAGGAGCCCGTGGATGAACAGTCATAGGTGGAGGCTGGAGGAGGTCGACGGTGGATGAACAGTAGCCCATGGAGGCTGGAGGGGGTCGATGGTGGAGATGAACAGTATCCTGTGGAGTCCCATTTTGCGGTACGCCACACCCCTCCCGATGAACAGGACCCCGGTTTCGACCGTAGTGCTCCAACACAAGTCTGTTTCCTTCGTTTTGCGGTACGCCACACCCCTCCCGATCAACAGGACCCCCATTTCGACCGTAGGAGGTCCGTTTCCTCCATTTTGCGGTACGCCAAACCCCTCCCGATGAACAGGATCCCGTTTCGACCGTGGCCGGTCGAACACAAGGCCGTTTCCTCCGTTCTGCGGTATGCCAGGCCTCGTTTCCATCAGCTATTCCGTCCAAGCCCTCCCGATGAACATGACGACGCATTTCGTTCTGACCCAGCCGGTTGGCTCCCCATGAACACGATGACGACGATGTTTCTCCGTTCCGACCCAGCCATGTACACGATCCCTATTCGTACATTTGCGCGAGTAGGCGTTCGATACCCTGCCCGTATGTAGGTACGTGGCCGTATTTTGTTTCTTGCACACTGGCCGATGTACGTACGTGTACATGCTACGTGCGCGCCTCTCCTACGACACGTGTGCACCTCTACATCGACCAGTATGTACGTACATGTTTGCGATCAGAATGACAATGCTACATACGCTTCAACCAGGTGGATCCTGACTGTCAGGCACTTCCTTGCATGCGAAGATGTAGCTGGTGGGTCCCAGCAGACAGGGGGCGAATCGTTTTTTTTGCCCGGACGCACTTCCTTGCATGCGAAGATGTAGTTGGTGGGTCCCAGCAGTCAGGGGAAACATTTTTTTCACGAAAACGGTGGCCCATCTGGTGGGTCCCTGCTGTCAGGTGGAGGAATAATTATTTTGCGCGTAATAAGGAGGCACTTCCTTGCGGCCGCCGTGGACCCAGCTGTCAGCCTCTCCATGTACAGTACTCTTCCGATGGAATTCATTCCTTGACCACGTTAACCACGCCGCGCCGAGAGCACCAGGGCGGTGGACGACGGCGAGCGGCGAGGCCTAGGAAGGGGACGACATAGAGCCGGGGAAGATGCGGCAGTGGAAGCCCGCGCGGAGAGGAGTACGAGGGTTCACTAGTTCGGCTGCGGTGTGAGGCCGCCGTCGCCGCAGGGCCTGGCCAGCGGTGGGAATAGCAGGGGCGGTGAGGCCTCCGTGGCAGCACAACCGGCCACAGGAGGCAGGAGCATGCGGCACGACCGGTGCTCCTTTGGGCGGCTGGAGCAAGAAGACCAGAGGTTGAAGAAGCACTACGGCCACTTGATGGACATCGTACGGTCACTGGAGCTGGAACCGTTCATATTGACTAAGTTGACAAAGCACTCCGTCCCCGTCAACTTAGTAGGCCCACAAGTCAGCCTCCCACCAAGGTGGGTCCCAACTAGCAGGGGGAGTATTCATTTTTTTGTGCGTAATAAGGAGGCACTTCCGGTGGGTCCGAGCTGACAGCAGGGGGACGCTTTTTCACGAAATACAGTGGCCCGTTTGGTGGGTCCCAGTAGTCAGGGGGGAAATGTTTTTTTTGCCAAATACGGTGGCCCGTCTGGTGGGTCCCTGTTGTTAGGTGGAGGAATAATTATTTTCCGCGTAATAAGGAGGCACTTCCTTGTGGCTGCCGTGGACTCAGCTGTCAGCCTCTCCACGTACAGTACTCTTCCGATGGAAGTCGTTCCTTGACCATGTTGACCACGCCGCGCCGAGAGCACCAAGGCGATGGACGATGGCGAGCGGTGAGGCCTAGGAAGGGGACGACGTGGAGCCAGGGAAGACGCGGCAGTGGAAGCCCGCGCGGAGAGGAGTACGAGGGTTCACTGGTTCGGCTGCGGTGTGAGGCTGCCGTCACCGCAGAATAACAAGGGGGTGTGGGTGAGTGGAGGGATGGCCTGGCCAGCGGTGGTAGTAGTAGGGGGCGGTGAGGCCTCCGCGGCAGCACAGCCAGCCACGGGAGGCAGGAGCAGGTGGCACGACCGGCGCTGCTTTGGGCGGCTGGAGCAAGAAGACCAGAGGTTGAAGAAGCACTGCGGCCGTTGGATGGACATCGTACGGTCACTACAGCTAGAATCGTCCATATTGACTAAGTTGACAAAGCCCTTGGCATGCGTCAACTTAGTAGGCCTACATGTCAGCTTCCGAAACGGTGCGCCCCAGATGTCAGGGGGAGGAATCATTTTTTGGGAGGGTGAAGCTAGAACATCCGAGATTGAAGAAGAAGCACAGCATCCGTTGGATGGACATCCAACGGCCACTGCTGCTAGAACCGTGTGTTAACTATAATAAGTTGACAAAGCCTTGCATACGCGTCAACTTCTTTTTTTAGGGGACGTGTCAACTTAGTAGGCCCACAAGTGTGTGGCGGAGAACTTATAGCCCATTTGCGATTTGTAAGAATGTATAGCCCATTTTTGAATTCTAATGGAATTTACTACAGCCCATTTACAGTTTGTTAAAAGTACAGCTCATTTTCTAGCTAGGACAACGAGTAATAATTTCAACCAACAGTTCAAGAAAGAATTCAATAAATTTTCCCACATTTTGATGGGATCCGAAATATTTTTATCGCGAAATTTCTAGTCAGATTAAATATAAATTTGTATTACATAAAAATCTAACGAAACATTGCACGTGCAACAATTAAAAATTAAGATTTTCAAAATCCATAAATAATATTTTATAAACTAATTTCGTGCTTGGTGCATTTTTTTAGTTACTGCCCAGTTTTTATAATTACATCCCATTTATTATTTCTTAAAGCCCATTTTCCTGTTAAGCCTAATGCATCCCTCCTAGGAAAGATTTGCAGCCCTGCGGGGTCGAGAATAACAAGTTGACCTTGCCTGGGTATTCCTCAAAAAAACGTATAGCTGGGCTAGCCATTTTCATCTTGAAAAAAATTAATATCTGGGCTGGATATCTGTCCTGGGCTAGACGGGCCACAGCCCGCCCAGTTAATACCCAGCTCTCGTCTGAACAACAACAAAAACATCGCCAAGAAAAACTCTACAGTGCTCACACCTCAAAAACACAAATACTGCTCGAGCTGCTGGTCCCAGCTGTCGGCCGCACCTTGTGCAATTCTCTCGTTTATATTGACTACATAGGTTGACAATGGTGTGGGACCGTGATGTCAGGAAACCAGGAGGAAGCAAAAAAATATAGTTGTACATAATAAGGAGGCACTTGCGTACGTACGGCTGTGGCCCTAGTGGGTCCCTACTGTCATCCATTCAAAACAAAGTCATCTCCTGAATCCTCATGTTCATTGACCATGTTAACAATGCTCGGCGCCATGGCGAGGGCAACAACTTGAAGGAGGACGGAGAGGGCCTCGCGGGCCCTACGGATGGTCTGATACAGCGCCCGCTGCTCATTCAGGAAGCCCGGATCATCGGACACCTATGAGCACCTTCGAGAGACTGAGATGGCATGAAACGGTAAGGTCGCGCTTGGGAGCTTTGGTTTATTTCACACCTGTATTAAGATACAAGCATAATTTACTCGTCATCGGAAACAACACGTAAAATATAGGCATAATGAAACCGAGGGCCCGAGGTCTGTAAGTAAAACCGGCGGGTTACGCATGTAATTTGAGAGACCGGTGTATATTTTACTAGTCGAAATCGACCAACCAAGCGCTTCTCCCGAGACCATCTGCTTTTATTTACAAGCGTCAGTTTTACAAGCGGTTTTGGTTGGAAAACGATGATCCAATCATGGCCTAAGAAGATGAGTTGGTCGGAAGATCATATGGTTTCACGTCTAACCTACCCGGCTTGTCATATAGGCTATGAATGAAACATAAGACGATGAACTTCTTAAGCACGGAAACAACAGAAGAGGATGATCTTCCTAACAAGCAAATCACTGGAATTAGATCGACATGCAAAACAATACGAAGCATTATTCTCAGGAGGCACGGTGGACAGCTCGTGATGTCGCATGCCACAACATTCCAAGCTCAACTTTACAATCAAACACAAGGCCTGGCATTACATAGACAATATTTAGAACAAACTCTTAAAATATCTTACATAAGTCAACATTCATGTGACTATGCATCTTAGCAGAGTAAATATTTACTTCTGAACTAAAGACAGGAATAGGAAAAAACAATCAACGTTGCTCACAACAAAGGGCGTCCCACTCAAAAATATCAAATGCATGTCTTCTGGCTAACATTAATGAGCAAAAATTGACAAGGTTTTCCAATTCCAATATTTTAACTAATGTCAACTTTGACAAGCTTTTCCCATTCAAAATATGTAATGCCTATGATTGTGGAACGGGCAAGGTTTGTCATCAGTTTGTCATCTGATAGTCCGGTGGCTCAAGGTGACGATGAATGATTAGAGAACCATTCGATGTATTGTGCATGATGTGAAGTATTATGGATGACACGAACCATCTAAACATTTTGTGTAGTTCCACTAAAATCAAGCTGAGGATCCCTGTGGATTTCGTATTTATATACTGCCAGAAAACAAAGACACATAAGCACACACATGAATATTGGCCCCAGTGTCAACCCACCAATCGGTGGACTAACAAACTGAAAGTATGGTAAATAGATTACCATACCCAGATGCCCCATCATTGTTGCTTAGAGTGACATTGATAGACTTGGAGTCCTGTCCTGGCTTCTTGGTACTTGTTTGGGCACTTGTTTGCCCAGTGTTCCTCCAAACCACAAGTAAAGCAGCCATCTCTATTTTTATCTTTCTTCTTATGCTTCTTAATGGCCGATGCTGGCAGCACCATTCAAACATATAGTCTGGTGTCTCAAGGTGACGAATAATGATTAGAGAACCATTCGATGTATTGTGCATGATGAAGTATTATGGAGGACACAAACCATCTGGACATTTTGTGCAGTTCCACTAAAATCAAGCTGAGCATCCCTATGGATATCATATTTATATGCTGCAAGAAAACAAAGACACAACAACACACACATGAATATTGGCCCCAGTGTCAACCCACCAATCGGTGGACTAACAAACTGAAAGTACGGTGAACAGATTACCATACCCAGATGCCCCATCATTGCTGCTTAGAATGACATTGACAGATTTGGAGTCTTGTCCGGGCTTCCTGTACTTGTTTGGGCACTTTTTGCCCAGTGCACTCCACGTGTTGTAGAGTTTCCTATGCTCTTTGTAGACTAGTCATGTCACCAGCGTCTACTAATACTCTGTAAAGATTCTCGATCATTCCTTGTGTAATGTAGCGCAAATAGTGACTGCTTCTTTCTGCAAAGTGGTAAGACCAACTAGACCCACTAATGCAGTAGTTTGCCTTAGACACATTGGCTCCTTTTGTGCAGTTCAACTAAAATCAAAGTCGGAATAAACCGAGCTTTAATTTTGATATCCCTATAAGCAACAAAAGGTATAAAGGAAACAATTACTGAGAAATAACGGTTGATGACTTGTACTCCCAGAAGAAAAACATCTACTGATCTACCTTATCTTAATGGGAAACAAAGCAGGAGAGTAGCAATACTCAATCAATGTGATTCATTCATATTAACTGAGACACTATGTTAACAATGCCTTGTTTCAACATGTATAAAGAACGACAAAGCAGAAAAGTATCGTTCCCAAAACAATGCGACTGATTCATTTTAACAGAGACATTATCTTAACAATACCTTGGTTAAACATGTAGAAAGAACTACAAAGCAGGATAGTACCATTTGTAAAACACTGTAACTGATATATAATAACAGAGACATTATCTGAACAATACATTTCTTAAACATGTACTTCGGCCGATCCCTAACAGAAATGGTACTCCCGCCGATCCCTAACAACTGTTGCAGTTGTGAACTAAGATTCAGTAGTTAATTCTGAGGAAAGTCGGTACTAACCTTTCAAGACCAAGATTTGAAACAACTCGTGAGGAAGACCTGAGAGAGATCTCAACACATATATGGAAATTCGGTCTCATTTTGTGTAGTTCCGCCAAAATTAAGGAAAGCAAAATGTCACAATAGCAACAAGTTGAATAGATATCCCTGTTTTAATAGAGGCAAAAAAGGAATCAATTACTGGCCAATAAAGGAGGATGAAACATGCGGCCACAAAAATGGTAATCCCGCCAATCCCTAACAAGTGTTGCAGTTTTGAAATAAGATTCAGTAGTTAATTATGAGAGTGGCATTGCTTAATTTTACCAGCGGCATTAGATTAACAAAAAGCATAAACAGTTCCAGGGGAGAGTGGGCGCAACAACAACATGTGCTTCCATCTACTTATAAAGGGGGTGATGCAGAGTTTGTTGTAACAAAGCAACAAGCATAATGTCTGGGTTGGTCCCATTTTTGTTCACTACTTAATGGGAAAAGACAGCAATACAATAGCTTCAATTCAACATTTATTTAAAACGGTACCAATACAAGTAGCACATCATCTCAAAATACACTGCACGATCATGTGGATGAAGGAAAGTACCAACCTGTCATGACGCACACAAGATCACGTACGAATCTGCCAACACGAATAGGAAAACCAGTCTCGTTTTGTGCAGTTACTCTGAAATCAAGTAAAGTCCCCGGTGTGACATTTAAGTTTGCTATAGCAACAAGTTGAATAGATATCCCTGATTTAACAGAGGCAAAATAGGAAACAATTACTGCCAATAAAGGAGGATGAAACATGCGGCCACAAAAAGAAGCATCTACCTTATCTTGATGGAAAACAAAGTATAGGACAGTAGCATTTCTAAAACGGTTGCATTGATTCATATTAATAGAGAAATTCTCTTAAAATAGTTCAGTAGTTAATTCTGAGAGTGGCATTGCTTAAAATACAATAGCTTCAATTCAACATTTATTTAAAAAAGTACCAATACAAGTAGCACAACATCTCAAAACACACTGCACGATCATGTGGATGGGACATGGGACATGGCGGCACCATGTGCGTCCACACATATAAATGGGTGATGCAGAGTATGTAGCCAAGCAGCATATCTGCGTTGGTCCCATATTTGTTCTCTTTCAAACTTTTTCCGATGTGAGGGCAGCAAATCTAGTCCTCCACAAACTACCCAACCCCGTAGTTTGTTTCCCTTTTCAACAAAGAGTTCGGTTCCTTACAGATGTGTGTATTGGGTTACCCCATTTTTCCCTTTTCGACCAACAAAGCGGCTGGATAGCTAGTCTATACTACTTTCCCTCCCTCCTTTCCTCATTGAACTACGTCCTAGATTCATGCTCCACCCCACCGCACCCTTCTTTCCTCTTTGAACCAAGACCTAGATTCGATTACAGAATCAAAAAAGATCATCATGCAGCTAGACCAATGATGGTTTCAAAGAAACTTATACCTTAGTGTCGTCGGGATGTGGCAAGGCGTGCGGCGGGAGGTCGGATCTGCCCACACTACATACGACAGCAAGGAAGAAGGGGTCGGTGGCCCTCCCGCACAGGCGTTGGGTGAAAGAAAAAAGCGCAGCCGGCAGTGGATTGCCTCCCTCGCCGAAGACGATAGAGTGAACGTTGCACCTCCTCCCCTTCCCGGTGCGATGGATCCAGATGCCTCCTTCGCCAGCTGTGAGGGGGTGAGAGAGACAGAGGCCACAAAGTAGTCTTGTTTAGATCTGGTGAAGAGGGTGAGAGACAGTGAATATAGCAAACCCTAGCAAAGGAACGCTGAGCCTCCAGCGTGTATATATACTGTTGGGGAACGTAGCATAAATTCAAAATTTTCCTATGTGTCACCAAGATCTATCTATGGAGTCATCTAGCAACGAGGGAGGAGTGGATCTACATACCCTTGTAGATCGCGCGCGGAAGCGTTCAAGAGAACGGGGTTGATGGAGTCGTACTCGTCATGATCCAAATCACCGATGATCCTAGCGCCGAACGGACGGCACCTCTGCGTTCAACACACGTACGAAGCAGCGACGTCTCCTCCTTCTTGATCCAGAAAGGGGGAAGGAGAGGTTGATGGAGATCCAGCAGCACGACGGCGTGGTGGTGGAAGTAGCGGGATTCCAACAGGGCTTCGCCAAGCGCTGCGGGAGGAGGGAGATGTGTCATGGGAGGGAGAGGGAGGCGCCAGGGCTTGTGTTTTGCTACCCTCCCTTTCCCCCACTATATATAGGGCCAAGGGAGAGGGGGGGCGCAGCCTTTGGCCCTTCCTCCAAGGAAGGGTGCGGCCAAGGGAGGAGTCCCTCCTCCCCAAGGCACCTCAGAGGTGCCTTCCCCCTTTAGGACTCTTCCTTTCCCTCTTCTCTTGGCGCATGGGCCTCTTGGGGCTGGTGCCCTTGGCCCATGTAGGCCAAGGCGCACCCCCTACAGCCCATGTGGCCCCCCGGGGCAGGTGGCCCCACCCGGTGGACCCCCGGGACCCTTCCGGTGGTCCCGGTACAATACCGGTGACCCCGAAACTTGTCCCGATGGCCGAAATAGCACTTCCTATATATAAATCTTTACCTCCGGACCATTCCGGAACTCCTCGTGACGTCCGGGATCTCATCCGGGACTCCGAACAACTTTCGGGTTACCGCATACTAATATCTCTATAACCCTAGCGTCACCGAACCTTAAGTGTGTAGACCCTACGGGTTCGGGAGACATGCAGACATGACCGAGATGACTCTCCGGTCAATAACCAACAGCGGGATCTGGATACCCATGTTGGCTCCCACATGTTCCATGATGATCTCATCGGATGAACCACGATGTCAAGGACTTAATCAATCCCGTATACAATTCCCTTTGTCTATCGGTACGATAATTGCCCGAGATTCGATCGTCGGTATCCCGATACCTTGTTCAATCTCGTTACCGGCAAGTCTCTTTACTCGTTCCGTAACACATCATCCCGTGATCAACTCCTTGATCACATTGTGCACATTATGATGATGTCCTACCGAGTGGGCCCAGAGATACCTCTCCGTTTACACGGAGTGACAAATCCCAGTCTCGATTCGTGCCAACCCAACAGACACTTTCGGAGATACCTGTAGTGTACCTTTATAGCCACCCAGTTACGTTGTGACATTTGGCACACCCAAAGCACCCCTACGGTATCCGGGAGTTGCACAATCTCATGGTCTAAGGAAATGATACTTGACATTAGAAAAGCTTTAGCATACGAACTACATGATCTTGTGCTAGGCTTAGGATTGGGTCTTGTCCATCACATCATTCTCCTAATGATGTGATCCCGTTATCAATGACATCCAATGTCCATGGTCAGGAAACCGTAACCATCTATTGATCAACGAGCTAGTCAACTAGAGGCTTACTAGGGACATGGTGTTGTCTATGTATCCACACATGTATCTGAGTTTCCTATCAATACAATTCTAGCATGGATAATAAACGATTATCATGAACAAGGAAATATAATAATAAGTAATTTGTTATTGCCTCTAGGGCATATTTCCAACAGTCTCCCACTTGCACTAGAGTCAATAATCCAGTTCACATCGATATGTGATTAACACTCAAGGTCACATCCCCATGTGACTAACACCCAAAGAGTTTACTAGAGTCAATAATCTAGTTCACATTACCATGTGATTAACACTCGATGAGTTCTGGGTTTGATCATGTTATGCTTGTGAGAGATGTTATAGTCAACGGGTCTGAATCTTTCAGATCCGTATGTACTTCGCAAATCTCTATGTCATCTCAGATCCGATCTTCGTTCTAGTCTTTCTTCTCGCTCGTTTATCGGAATCAGGTGATTCAAGCGCCTGGAGTTTCGTTTCGAAACCGCCGTTCTGTCTAATCAACTTAAACAAGTTTTTGCCCCGGTAAAATTTGACCTAGATTCAACTTGCTAGAACCGAGTTGTTTTCTTCCGCCGTTTGTTTTTCCATTTCTTTGTTCGGTTCATTCTTTCTTTGCAACCGGAGTTCTTAAGTTGAATTTCTGGTTCGTTCTCTTGTTCGAGTTTTACCTGTGCATTAGATGAGTACTTATTGTATGCTTGTTGTTTGTCTGTGATAGATCACCCGGATTGCGCTGCTTGTTACTTCGATTCCCTAGGTCTCGCGGATCATCAGCAAGGCAAGTAACACTTTGATCATACCTTTTCTACAACCCATGTTTTATTGCATTAGATTAATCCTCTCACATTGCATGATTAGGATCTAATTAAACTGAGGGATGGGAAGTAGATGAGGTAGTACCTATTACCTGTATTATTATGAAACCTTTGGGAGTTACTTCTACGTTTGCTTATTATGCCATGCTATGCTAGTAGACGTGGATTGGGCGAGTGATATCCATGTCAGATGTGAGATATTTAATTAATGGTTTATCTAAGGTGGCAACCTAACACACATCTGGGTGGATTGAGGCACCTGATGTCTATCAGGACTTGCCTGTTTTTTTTGGACCGCCACCCAGGCTCAAAGGGATCATAAGATCTTTCATGCTAGAAACTTCCGTGTGCAGCCACATGCTACTATGGGCTCTGGCATAGTTGACTAAGTTGTGCGAACTCTTACGGGGTGGACTAGCAGATGTAGGGGTTATAGGTGGTACGGTCTACCCCACAAGTAAGGTGCTAGCGCTTCTGAAAGACTATGCCTCGATCATCCGTCTTCTCAAACACCATGTAGTGCGAGAAAACAAACAGAGGCGATCGAGTCATGTGGGGAAAAGTGCGCAAACCTCTGCAGAGTGTACAAACTAATCATGATTAGCCGTGTCCCCGGTTATGGACAACTTGAGTATCTAGTACTTGAATATCATGTGAATCTCAACATGTTACTTCTAATTAATGTTGTTGGGTTTTAATTGTTCACTTAATTGGGATCGGAATGCTGTCAACCATTCTCGATGTTTCACAACCACCATGATAGTTAAATAAATTTATTCCTTTGCAGTAGGGAAAAACCGGCTTTACACAAAACTATAACCATAGAGCTTTCCACCAGCCATATATGCATATAGTATAGCTGTTTCATTCCATCACTCTCTATGTGTTACATTGCCAGCATATTCCATGTGCTGACCCGTTTTCGGGCTGCAACTTCTCATGTTGCAGACTTTTCAGACGACGAGTAAGGTGCTTTTAGGTCGTGGTTCTATACTCAGTGATGCCGCTGGAGTTGATGGACCCATTTATCTTCCAAGTCTTCCGCTGTTTTTGACACTAGATGGCCTTAAGCCATATTTATTGTAATAAGTTCTCTTTGAGATAATGCTGTAATAAGTGTGTGATTGCCACTCTGCTATAAATCCTTCGATGTACTGTGTGGTGTCAGCATTACTGATCCAGGGATGACACCCGAGCACAGTAGACTTGATCCATTCGGGTCTGGTCGCCACAGAGATGGTATCAGAGCACACGCTGACTATAGGACACGACCACTAAGTTAAAGCCATAGATCACCATTCTCTTCTCATTTTCTAACTCCTCATCTTTTCTACTCTATTAGCATGACGAACGCGAAGATTAAGTACGCTCAACCGGATGAAGGCACACCATTTGGATTTCACCTGAAGGAAGTCACCAAGTACCTGAACATTGGATTACCAAGCTTCACGGGAACCTTCAACGCCACTCTGCCTGAAGAGGAGCGCTGGAAGATTCAAGCTCACGTTCTGGGAAGGACATTCGCGCCAATCACGAAGCCTATAGATAGTGTTTTCAATGCACCAACCTGGAGTTTGGGAAAGAGCATGGCAGCTCATATCACCATAGGACGCATTGGAGAAGTCTACCAAGAAGACCTCAAGGACACTATCTACCAGATTTGCGGACGCCGAGATGAACAATGGGAGTTAGTCAGCACCAAGAAGGATAGATCCATTGCATCTTTCATCCAGGAGTTAAACCAGCACATTCGACGCCACGAGAACCAGATGTGCAATGATATGATAGAGTTGAAGAATGCGAAGGCAAGGATCATCGAGCTAGAAGGAGAACTGAAGTCTACACGCAAGGACTACATGGACGAGATCGTAGCTCTAGCAAGGCACAATGGCGATCTTAAGCAGGAGATTGAAGAACTCAAGAGGAAGTTAGCATCAACGGAGGAAGACGAGTACGTCGCATGTCCGGACAACTACATCATCATCGACGACACCGATTCAGATCCAAGTGAACCCGACTTTGAAGACGAAGCTGGAGTAGATATCATGGAGTCTTCCACCGGTTCAAATTTCTAGATGACCACCAAATAGTAGTAGTAATCCCCCATGTAAACAATAGTTCGAGCACTTTTGCGATAGTTAGACCGTTTGTAAGCCCTTGTTTGATTGAATGAAGTGATTTTGTGTGCATTTGCTCATGTGCATTGGGGTAGTGTTTTCCCTTTAAACCTCATTCTATTCTTAATTCTCGTATCTTCTAAACCCTCAGATGCCTCCAACCCAAGCTCTTAAAACACCTATGCTAGTAAGCTCACCAGGAGCAGAGTACATGGCCGGACAAGGATGTTTTCAAGTGCCATTAAGTATAGGAAGGCATGTTTTCCCAACGGATTTAATTATTCTGGAATCCCAAGGTTTGGATGTGATATTAGGCATGGATTGGTTATCAAAGTATAAAGGGAATATTGAGTGTGCTAGTAAGTCAATTTTGCTTACCACACCAGAAGGAAGAAGGATCAAGTATGTATCCCGGCATGTACCAAAAAGGACACAAGTGAATTGCCTAACAGGAGTTGTGCAGGAGGAAGTACCAGTGGTAAAGGATTTTCCTGATGTATTTCCTGAGGAATTACCAGGCATGCCACCGGATAGAGACATTGAGTTTTTGATTGAGTTATTGCCAGGTACAGGCCCAATATCGAAGCGACCGTACCGGATGCCAGCAAAGGATTTGGTGGAAATTAAGAATCAGATTAAGGAGTTATTGGATAAAGGTTACATTCGCCCAAGTTCTTCGCCTTGGGGATCACCCGTACTTCTAGTGGAAAAGAAGGATGGATCATTAAGGATGGTTGTAGATTATCGGGGATTGAATGAAGTAACCATCAAGAATAAGTACCCACTACCAATGATCAACGATCTGTTTGATCGGTTGCAAGGAGCTAAAGTGTTTTCCAAGATCGAGTTGCGATCAGGGTACCATCAATTGAAGATTCGGGAGCAGGACATACCTAAGACAGCATTCACCACGAGATATGGACTGTATGAGTATACCGTTATGTCATTTGGATTGACTAACGCACCTGCCTATTTTATGAACCTGATGAACAAGGTGTTTATGGAGTTTTTGGATAAGTTCGTCGTAGTGTTCATTGACGACATTCTGGTTTATTCGAAGAATGAAGAGGAGCATAAGGAACATTTGCGTTTGGTTTTGGAGAAACTAAGGGAGCATCAGTTATACGCCAAATTCAGCAAATGTGAGTTTTGGTTGAAGGAAGTTGGATTCCTTGGACACGTTATATCCGGAGAAGGTATAGCAGTTGACCCCACTAAGGTTGAGACTGTAACTGAATGGGAATCACCAACAACAGTTGGAGAGATCCGGAGTTTTCTTGGACTCGCAGGATACTACCGGAGATTTATTGAGAATTTCTCAAAGATTGCGAAGCCTATGACGGAGTTGTTGAAGAAGGATACTAAGTTCAAATGGACTGAGGAGTGTGAGGCTAGTTTCCAGGAGTTGAAGAAACACTTGGTTACCTCACCAGTATTGATTTTGCCAGATCAGACCAAGGATTATGAGGTGTATTGCGACGCTTCACGTCGAGGACTTGGAGCAGTGCTTATGCAGGAAGGAAGAGTTGTTTCGTATGCTTCACGGCAATTGAAGCCTCATGAGTTGAATTATGCCACGCATGATTTGGAGTTAGCAGCCGTAGTGCATGCATTGAAAACGTGGAGACATTTCCTCATTGGAAATCATTGTGAGGTGTACACGGATCACAAGAATTTGAAGTACATTTTCACGCAGAAGGGGTTGAACCTCAGACAAAGGAGATGGTTGGAGCTCATCAAGGATTATGATATGAGATTGCATTACCATCCCGGAAAAGCTAATGTAGTAGCTGACGCATTGAGCCGTAAGAGCCATGTCAGTACTCTAATGACGGGGAAAATACCCAAGGAGTTAGCAGAAAACCTTCGTGAGCTATGTTTGGAAATAGTTCCGAGAGGCTATGTAGCAGCATTGGAGATTCAGTCAACATTGATGGATAAAATCAGAGAAGCTCAGAAATCTGACAAGGAGATTGCTGCTATAAAAGAGAAATTGAGCGAAGGAAAAGCAAAGGGATTTCGTGAGGATGAGCACGATACCCTATGGTTTGAGGACCGTGTTTATGTGTCCAATGACCCGGAGATCAGGAAGTTGATTTTACAAGAGGCACATGATTCACCGTATTCGATTCACCCAGGGAATACCAAGATGTATTTGGATTTGAAGGAAACATTCTGGTGGACCGGAATGAAGAAGGATATTGCAGCATATGTAGCAGTTTGTGACGTATGTCAGAGAGTAAAGGCAGAGCATCAGAAGCCAGCAGGATTGTTACAACCATTGCCGATACCCGAATGGAAGTGGGATAAGATAGGCATGGATTTTATCACAGGACTACCCAGGACGAAAGCAGGCTATGACTCGATATGGGTAGTAGTTGATCGTTTGACGAAGGTAGCACATTTTATTCCAGTTAAGACCACTTACACCAGTGCTAAGTTGGCAAAGATATACATGACTAGGATCATTTGTTTGCATGGAGTTCCGAGGAGTATCGTATCAGATAGAGGAACCCAATTTACCTCAAAGTTTTGGAATCAGTTGCATGAAACTTTAGGAACCAGACTAGAGTTCAGCACAGCTTTTCACCCACAGACGGATGGACAGACCGAGAGAGTCAATCAGATTTTGGAAGATATGCTGAGAGCTTGTGCACTAGATTATGGATCTAGTTGGGACGATAACTTGCCGTATGCGGAGTTTTCTTATAACAACAGTTACCAAACCAGTTTGAAGATGGCACCTTTCGAAGCTTTATACGGAAGGAGGTGCAGGACACCGTTGTCATGGGACGAAGTTGGAGACCGTCAATTCTTTGGACCAGATTTGATTAAGGAGTCTGAACGGAAAGTTAAGTTGATTCGCGATAGGCTCAAGGTAGCCCAGTCCAGGCAGAAGAGCTACGCAGATTCTAAACGCAAGGAGACAGTTTATGAAACCGGAGACAGAGTTTATCTCCGAGTATCCCCACTTCGAGGAGTTAAGCGCTTTGGAGTTAAGGGAAAGTTAGCACCGCGTTTCGTTGGACCGTATAAGATCTTGCAACGTATGGGAGAAGTCGCTTATAAGTTGGAATTACCAGAGGGACTGTCAGGAGTTCATGATGTATTCCATGTTTCTCAGCTGAAGAGATGTCATGCCGAGATGGCAGAGGTACCGCTAAGAGATACAGTACCGCTCGAAGCGATTCAGTTGAAGGATGACTTAACGTATGAGGAGAAGCCAGTCAAGATTCTCGATTATGCCAGCAGAGTTACCCGCAGCAAGGTTATCAAGTTTTGCAAAGTTCAGTGGAACCACCACTCAGAGGATGAAGCCACTTGAGAAAGAGAAGAAGATTTGCTCAAGGACCACCCTCACCTATTTTCTAGCCAACCCGAATCTCGAGGGCAAGATTCATCTTAAGGGGGGTAGGTTTGTAACATCCCAAATTTTCAATTTCGAATGTTATTACACTAGATCATCATGCATATCATATTTTCATGCATTTTTGGTAGATCCTAGAAATTTCACGCAACTCAAGGACCTTCGGAGAGAGTTGGAGATTTTGTTATTTTCATATTGAGAGTTTTCTCAAATGTGAAAAGAGGATCATGTGATTTATTTATTTCATCTTCAATTATTTTTCCAATATCAAAATATAAGAGAGGGAATAATATGACTTTCCCAAAATTGAGGAAAAATGAAGATTTAATAAATAGATCAAATTTTGGTTTTGCCAGAGTTTTGATTGCATTTTATTTGGATAGGGAAAAATGCGCGTTTTCAAAAATTGCATTTTAGGTCCGGAGTAAAGTTCATTTTGTTCGGCTCATTTTTAGGAGTCGGGGAAAATTTACTTTAGGTTTTTCGGAGTTCGTTTAGTTTCTTTTTCTTTTCTGTGTTTTTCTACGCGCGGAACCAGTTAAAAAAAAAGGAACTCCCACAGGCCAGCCGGGCCAAAGGCCCAGCCAGCCGCCGCCCCCAGCAGCGCTGTGCGCCAGGCGCCAGGCGCCAGCCACCGCCTCCCTTCGCCCAAGCTGAGTCCCAGAGGGACTCAAGGCCGGTTCTAGCCCCCTCTTTCCTTTGTTTCGTTTTCCTTTTTCCTCTCTTTTTCTTGTCCCCTACCCCAAGTAAACTCTCCCCTCCCCAATATAAATACCCCAACACCCCCCCTCCAAATCATCAAATCAAGCCCCAAGCCCCAAGCCCTCCACCACACCCCGCGCCCTACACCGCCGCCGCGCCACCCCACACCCGCGCCGCCGCACCTTGCCCACGCCGCCGCCGCCTTACGCCACGCCGCCGGAGCCCCTCGCCGGAGACCTCGCCGGAGGTTGCCCCGCGTCTCTTTTCCTCGGATCGTTTTCTTCTAATCGTTCCGATTCTTTTCTTCCCTACCGATTCGTTTTCTTTCCGGTTCTTCTCTAAACCGTTCCGGTTTTCTAGATCGGTTTTTCGTTTCGGTTTTCTTCTCCGAAACCCTAGATCGGATTCGTTTTCTTTTCCGATTTAGTTGCCTAGAGATCGTTCACCGGACCGTTCGTCCTAACGAACGTGATCACCGGATTCTTCTAGGTTAACGAACATCTGTTCTTTTAACCGTTCTTCTTTTTCTTCTCGTTGGATTTATTCCGCGTCTTTTCCGCGATCGCGATCTCAGATCCGATCTTCGTTCTAGTCTTTCTTCTCGCTCGTTTATCGGAATCAGGTGATTCAAGCGCCTGGAGTTTCGTTTCGAAACCGCCGTTCCGTCTAATCAACTTAAACAAGTTTTTGCCCCGGTAAAATTTGACCTAGATTCAACTTGCTAGAACTGAGTTGTTTTCTTCCGCCGTTTGTTTTTCTATTTCTTTGTTCGGTTCGTTCTTTCTTTGCAACCGGAGTTCTTAAGTTGAATTTCTGGTTCATTCTCTTGTTCGAGTTTTACCCGTGCATTAGATGAGTACTTATTGTATGCTTGTTGTTTGTCTGCGATAGATCACCCGGATTGCGCCGCTTGTTACTTCGATTCCCTAGGTCTCGCGGATCATCAGCAAGGCAAGTAACACTTTGATCATACCTTTTCTACAACCCATGTTTTATTGCATTAGATCAATCCTCTCACATTGCATGATTAGGATCTAATTAAACTGTGGGATGGGAAGTAGATGAGGTAGTACCTATTACCTGTATTATTATGAAACCTTTGGGAGTTACTTCTACGTTTGCTTATTATGCCATGCTATGCTAGTAGACGTGGATTGGGCGAGTGATATCCATGACAGATGTGAGATATTTACTTAATGGTTTATCTAAGGTGGCAACCTAACACACATCTGGGTGGATTGAGGCACCTGATGTCTATCAGGACTTGCCTGTTTTTTTGGACCGCCACCCAGGCTCAAAGGGATCATAAGATCTTTCATGCTAGAAACTTCCGTGTGCAGCCACATGCTACTATGGGCTCTGGCATAGTTGACTAAGTTGTGCGAACTCTTACGGGGTGGACTAGCAGATGTAGGGGTTATAGGTGGTACGGTCTACCCGACAAGTAAGGTGCTAGTGCTTCTGAAAGACTATGTCTCGATCATCCGTCTTCTCAAACACCATGTAGTGCGAGAAAACAAACAGAGGCGATCGAGTCATGTGGGGAAAAGTGCGCAAACCTCTGCAGAGTGTACAAACTAATCATGATTAGCCGTGTCCCCGGTTATGGACAACTTGAGTATCTAGTACTTGAATATCATGTGAATCTCAACATGTTACTTCTAATTAATGTTGTTGGGTTTTAATTGTTCACTTAATTGGGATCGGAATGCTGTCAACCATTCTCGATGTTTCACAACCACCATGATAGTTAAATAAATTTATTCCTTTGCAGTAGGGAAAAACTGGCTTTACGCAAAACTGTAACCATAGAGCTTTCCACCAGCCATATATGCATATAGTATAGCTGTTTCATTCCATCACTCTCTATGTGTTACATTGCCAGCATATTCCATGTGCCGACCCGTTTTCGAGCTGCAACTTCTCATGTTGCAGACTTTTCAGACGACGAGTAAGGTGCTTTTAGGTCGTGGTTCTATACTCAGTGATGCTGCTGGAGTTGATGGACCCATTTATCTTCCGAGTCTTCCGCTGTTTTCGACACTAGATGGCCTTAAGCCATATTTATTGTAATAAGTTCTCTTTGAGACAACGCTGTTATAAGTGTGTGATTGCCACTCTACTATAAATCCTTCGATGTACTGTGTGGTGTCAGCATTACTGATCTAGGGATGACACCCGAGCACAGTAGACTTGATCCATTCGGGTCTGGTCGCCACAGTTGGTTTCTCCGTTTCCATTTTTTCTCCAGAAAAATGGAAACTCTCCACTCCATTTTCATTCCTACTCCAAGGTTGCCCCGTTACAACATTCCATCAAATATAAAGGAAAACTAACACACATGCTGATGCATCTCAATGATTCACAGATCATAGCCAATATTTACTTCACAACTAAAGACAAAAGTTGTGAGAGCGTGTACGAAAGAAAAACTACTGATGGGGTCACTACGACTTAAACCCTAAACCCTAAACAGGATTTAATTTCCTGGCCAGGTAGAACCTGTCGAAGGAAAGACGGCTGGAACCCTCGGATCATATGATGCTTTTGTGCAGTTCCACTAAAATCGAGCTGAGCATCCCTGATGGCAAAGATATTGAAGAAGTGTGATTAGAATAATAGTACTGGCACTAGTTCATGAGACATAAACTCATCACAAGTAGAAGCCGGTAGAAGTAGAGAATGATCGACATGGAGATGGAGCTACGTGGGGAGCTGCGGCAGTGGAGCAAGCCGGCTCCAAAAGGAAGATGGACTACCTGGGACATCGGGCTATAGCTAGAAGGGCGGTTGGGACACGACATCGGGCCATACCGCGGTGACCCTCAGTTGGGACACACCAACTGTGGATTTTCTCCCTCGCCGATGTCGACCGTGTCTACGTAGAACATTGTTCCCTTCCCCCAGCTACGGGATCAGGCTGGATATGTGACCAGCGGTGTAGCCACCGTCGTTCTATGCTTGTGAAGAGAGCAACCCAAGCAAGCAGGCTTGTAGCTTAGGCTCCTGCTAGAGTATATATAGTGGTTTTCTTTTTCTCTCCATATCAACCATTTTATATTGCGTGTGTGTCATTGAAGAGTGAAATGATGGTTGCTTCTTTCGACTAACTTACTGTGTGATTTGACTGCTCCTTTAGTGGCCCCTACACGTACTCCCCCTACGTGTATGCAACGGTCACACATACACATGGACGCAAAAACGCGCGCGACGTCCTAATGCATGCATGTCCGAGCACACGACGGAACATATAGGTCACGCTCAAGTGCTCAACCTACACGTGCATGCACACATATACTCAGCCAGGGTGAGCTAGTGACCGTATAAACACCGGAAAATGTATATATTGAGCGCAATGAGCGTATTATGAAGTCCACTGACCGTATTTTTACAAATATACAGTGACAGACAGTGTATTTATGTCATTTGAAATTAAGCCATATTAACCAGAGAGGAGGCAGTATAGACTAGCATTACTTTGATGTGTCCCGTCAACTTGCCGAACGAGGAGAAGCTTGCAGCACGGGAGAAGCTTGCACGTGGTGGCTCGCAGGACAAGGAGAAACTTTTGACTAATGCAAGCTCTCCTTCGCTCAGGCGGTGGACGTGCAACAGTTAATTCGGTGTCAGATTGCCAGAAGCATACACTATACTAGTACTATTATTGTTGCACTTCCCGAAGAGGCAAACAGCCAAGTGCAAAGTTTACTAGTACTAGTACTACTACTATAGTCTATAGAGGTATGTACTATACTAGTACTAGGAACCGGATGGAGGAGCGTCTGCACTCTTACTATATTTTTAAAATGTGATAAAGCAATCTTCAACACATTTGGTTCTCTTCGAGGGTTCTCGCATGTGATAATGGAAGTTGATTGCATGGAACACTCGCCACAATTCTCGCTTAATTCTGGCTCATATCCTGTTACAAATAGGAGCGCTCGGTAATATTTCCTCTTTTTTGTTATTCAGCATGTAAACAGGTCAGCAAACCTTGCGGCACATCTTTGTGCGAACCGTGCTTGCTGCACTTTGAATGTGGCCGAGAGCTGGCTTGATGAAACACCTCGCTTCCTACTTCTTTTTTTGCGGGGTACCTCGCTTCCTAGTGACAAGTGTCTTGGCGGATCGTCCTAAGAATGCTTATATATGAATAAAGCTCTCTCATTTACATGCAAAAAGATTAAGCCATATTAACCAGAAAGGAGGGAGTATGGACTAGCACTACTTGTTGGTGTGTCCCGTCAACTCACAGAATGAGGACAGGACAAGGTGAAGCTCGCTTACGCCTTTTGACTAATGCAACATACCCTCGCCCAGGTGGTGGACATGCATCAGTTCATTCGGTGTCAGATTGCCAGAGGCATACACTGTACTAGTACCGAACATGCGGAGTACCATCATTGTTCGACTTCATGAAGAGGCGAAGAGCCAAGCGCAAGGTTTAGTAGTACGAGTAGTACTACTACTAGAACCTCATGGTGGAGCCTCTGTACTCTTTTTTAATCTCTGATAAAGTACACATTTATTCCAGAGAAGGGCAGAAAACAGCAGCCCAATATGTAATGATGATATCGATCAACCATGCTCGAATATATCTTGGCCTTCGTGCGAGCCCGTCTGTGTGTTCTCGCTCCTCGTCTCTCTCAAGGAATGGCGGGTTGGCCATTTTGCCATCAATTGAGAGCGGTTTGCTCACACTCCAGTCCCACATGGCAGTGATATGCCAAGAGGAGGTGCATTGACCGACTGGCAATATACGTACTTGGTTTTGCACCTTCATACTACTCCTCCCTCCGTCACAGTTTACAGGGCACGCTTCATTATGATGCATTTCTCTCAATGCATTTTCACCACCAGAGAGACTTTAGATGCGTTTGGTTTAATGCTCAATTAATTAGGGCGTGGTAGCCGCAATTTTCTCTCGATGTAGTACTACAGAGTGGAGTAAGTGCATGCATGTGTGTACCCGGGGTGGAAGCACTGCATGCATGTGTCTACGCATTCTTTCCTCTAGTAATAGACGCCATGCTATGACTACTAATGCTATTTTTCAGGCCGGTCGCTAGTCGCCTTGGTCCCAGAGATTTTCTCTTTTACTGAAGCGGGCTCTATAAACAGTGACAGATGGAGTAGTATGAGCAGATTCAAAGAAGAGTGTATTGATGGTTGCTTCTTCCGAGCAACTTACAGTGGGAAAGGTGGGGCTTATGAATTGACTGCTCATTACTCACTATTAATGTGGTGCAACGACCGGTCTGAGTCTCCCATGCGGCTGTGCACTACCCCCTCGGTTCTTAAATATACTCCAGAGTATTTGTCTTTCTAGATATTTCAACGAGTGACTACTCAAGTATTTGTCTTTTTAGACATTCAAATGGACTACTACATATGGATGTATATAGACATATTTTAGAGTGCAGATTCACTCATTTTGCTCCGTATGTAGTCACTTGTTGAAATCTCTAGAAAGACAAATATTTAGCAACGGAGGGAGTACACATATGAAGCAAAATGAGTGAATCTACACTCTAACATATGCCCATTTGAAATTTGTAAGAAGACAAATATTTAGGAACGAAGGAGTATAATTTTGTGCATGGCACATGGACCCGGATGCCGAAGAGGCTTCTGGCAATGCTATCAAGCTTCCAACATTTGTTTACATAATTGACGTACTATACAAATAATTTTCTAGCCACATGAAATTGTACAATGGTGTGAGCTTTCAGCTTCTGTTTCGTGTGTCTTTCCATCGATGCTCTTTCAAAAACAATAAAAAACTAACTTCCTTGCTAATAAGAGCTAATATTTACATCACAACTGAAGACAAAGTTGTGAGAAGGTGTTAAATTAAAATTGATCCATGCTTTCATTGGCAGCAACGTCCCCCCAGCTCTGTCTAAATCAACAAGGCATTTTGGGAAAAAAGTATATGTCTGGAGCATGCAACATTCCGATCATTTTGTGCAGTTCCACTAAAATAGAGCTGAGCGTCCTTGTTCCAAAGATATTAAGTGTGATTACGACAATAGAGGACTGCTGATGAAACAATAAACACACAAATAGAAGTCGGTCACCTTTGCAATCTCTCTTAAGACTAACTAGTTGGAGAAGATTAGGCTCGGAGTTGGATGAGGAGGATAGAGCAAAACCAATCTCCTTTGTGCAGTCGCACTGAAATGTAGAGACATTGCCCGTGTGACATTTTGGTAGAACTGCACAAAACACTCTTAAGAAAAAAGTGATTTGTGCAGTTCACCAAAAGGTCGCAATAGCAACGAGGTGAAATGGATAGCCCTGTTTGCAAAAAAGAGGTAGAAAGGAAACAATTACTGGCCAATAACAGTTCATGACACATGCGACGACAAAAAAGAAGCATATTCATTGTCCTAAGGGAAGATAACAACACAGTTGTGTTTGTCTAAAACGGTGTGAGGACGAGATTGCAATATGGAAAGTACACCGGACGAGCTATGTTTTGCGCAAAGAACTATGGAAGATCCACATGCAACGACGTGGGAAGACGGGAAGTGGAGCAAGGCCGGAGGGGATACTTGGAGGTCGTCGGGATGTAACTAGGTGAGCAGTGGCGGGCGGAATCTGCCCATACTACGGCAGCGAGCAGGTGGCGTAGGCCCTACCACGCCGGAGCTTGGTCAGAGAGAACGGCGTGTACCGCAGATCGGGATGTGCTGCCTCGGCGCCGTCGAACGGAGAAATGATGCATGTCCTCCCTTTCCACCGGCAGACGGGGTGCGGCCGGATCAGTGACCAATGGTGAGAGAGAGAGAGGCCACCGCAGCCTTGTGTGAGATACTCTGAAGAGAGACAAACCAGGCAGGCAGGCTCCATTGTATATAGTGGAGCGGACTACCTTTTTCAATATAAAAATCATTTTATATTCTGTGTACGTGCCATTGAGCTATATAACTTTATTTAAAAATAACGCGCCAATGCATCAAGTCAAACTTTGTTTCGTGCACGCGTGGTACACGACCTCCGTAGGTAAACAACCGCTACACATGTTCAAATTAACACGTGGGCTGCCATTTCGTACAAAAATGAGCTCCACCGTGTACCCGCGCGGGTGTGGCTGGGCACGAAGCGTGAGTACGTGCACGGTGCACCTATTCTCTTCTTGTATATGTACACCACCTACGTGGGGTTGTGTGAGAGAGATACAAACGTAGACAGATAGTATAGTGTGTGGGTTCGTGAGAGTTTTTTTTTGGGGGGGGGGGTCAATCAAAAAATGTAACATATGCAATGTGTGTGAAATAGAGTCCTGGATATATCATATATATAGAGGGGGCGATCCACGAGAAGAGAGTGGAGGTATCATCGGCTTGAGGTGTCCATAGAATCAAAGAGAGGGATGATGTATGTGTGTGTGTGCGGGATGCATCTAGGAGGTGGTGCGAGAGTCATACTATATCGAGGGGGAAGGAGTGTGCGAGTACGAGATCGATGAAAAGAGTGGTGGGAGTGAGGCATGGACGGTGATAAGAGAAGAGGGGAAGCTTGTGTTTTGTGCTAGGCACACCTGGCTAGAGAGGCATATCGATCGATATGTGCCGTAAAGAAGGAGCTGGGGGGCCTACACACACCGTGGGTGAACGACCTAAAGTGAAAAGACGAATTTGCATGATGGAGCGAGAGAATGCTGACGGAGGATGAGAGGGATGCGGGCGTGTGCATGCACGAGAGAAAGTTAGCGCTAGCTAGCTACAAAGATAAGAGGATTGTGTGGGTGTAAAAGATGAATAGAGATCATACTTCATTATAAAAAGCGAATTCGGATATTTCAAGAATTTATCATAGTGTTTTAAACCGACGCATGTGTGAATATATATAACGGTGATGCACATGGTGTGGTTATGAACATGTTATACTACATATAATATATTTTATCTCTACTCTTATAAAAAACAGAGTTGTTGATGATGGTGTGCCTGCCATCCTGCAATATAGGCCGTCCGATTTATATCTGACGGATAGGAAGGAAACTATGGCAATTTTGAAAAACATACCCACACCCCTCTCCATATTTGCAAATTAGGCCTCCCCTTGATCATGTTGATGTTCTGTGGAACGCATGGGCATCTTGCTAGTACTAGGTATAATATATAGAACATTGATCATAATTTGGGCTAATGTGTGGCTTTTGCAGCTCAGGTCTAAATACTTGTCATAATGTAGGGGGCGGGGCACTATACTATGTGTGATAAACACGGTGTACACGTATAGAACATGGTTTAGATTATGAATATATAGTTAGTATATCAAATGTACTATTATTTGGAATCAACATCAAGTGTATTCAAAAAATAGAATTCGAGTTCATGTAGTACACATAGTTCATATCTATCTCTATAGTAATCATGTGGTGTGTTATTAAGGTAATACACGAATGATGGTTGAAGTTGGCAACAATCATGATTGTAGATTCTTATTGAAATAGAGAAATGAATTCAAATTTAGTTCGAATTGAAGCGGTAGTATAGACATTTGGAATGCACTAAAATGTTGGTATGAGTAGGTTACATGCATTATATAGCAAGCAAAAAAAATTAATTGGACATAACATGGAGTTCATACTTGCTCCTTCCATCTATATAGGGCATAATGTGTTTTTTAAGACCGCCTTTGACTATTGACAAGATTAATACTACATGACAAGCACAATGTGAAAATTATATCATTGAAAGAACCTTTCACAGGCGAATTTAGCGGTGTGCTTTGTGTAAGTTGCATGTCATATATTATTGCTCTAATATTTGGTCAAAGTTAGCATCAAAAAACGCATTAGGCCCTATATAGATGGAAGGAGGGAGTAGCTTTGAATAGCATTTTTATAGTAAAACGGGGCAAGACTCTCTCTTTGTGTGGTGTGAATATTTTTATTTTTTCGTTTTCTTTTTGGTTGAGGGAAGTGTGAATTGATTTGGTACGTACAAGTACAATATTACACATTAGGCTTGTCCCTAAAATTCAACCCGCTCCTTGTTATATCCTAAAAATTCAGATATCGTGCTCCCAAAACTGGCGCCTTCACCACTCGCCCCTTGCTATCCTGAAATTACAACGCGCGCGTAAACTCCCTCCAGCTGCCAAATCCCGACACGCGAAATCCCCCTTCTAACCCCGAGCCGAAAGGGCCGCTAGTTCAAATTGGTGGGGGGTACTTTTGTAACACACCCTACATTTTGGACAAGCGTGTCCCTAAGTCATGGTTCACCCCCTCCCATCGCCTCCTTTTTGCCATTCGAAATCCCAGGCCGCCATAACCTCTCTGCTCCAGCCTCGAAACCCCACCCCGCTCCATCCGCCACCTCACCACTGCCCAGCCGGAACCTCTTCCCCGACGACGTCGTCCACCGCAACAGCTCGACGTCTCTCGTCCACCTCCCCGGATGAGGATCCGTTGTCCATCTCGTCATCCCGCCGGTTCAGCCACCCCGTCCTCCACCTCCAAGGAGCTGCTCCGACGATCGCATCATCTATCGTGGTTGCTCCATCCCCATAGCGCCACCTTAACCTGCTCCACCGGAACCACAGCATCCTCATCGACTCCTCGGACGAAGCCAAGGCCTACTCGGCACCACCAAAGAGGTTTTACACTCATCGCATCACACCTTCTCCTTAGCTTGACCTCCCGGCGCTGACGGTGCTCCATCCCGCACCCCCATGGAGCGGCTACCTTGAAGCCGGCGCCGCGGGCGACATCTCCACGGCAGCTCTCCCCAGTGCGAGGCCCCTTCGGCAGCGGCGGCCATACCATCCGAATCTGCTGCTGCTCTGGCTCTCGCTCGCTCGCGCTGCTCCTGCTGCTCTCCCCCTCGCTCGTGCTGCTGCTCTGCTCCGATTTAGCTACACTTCAGTCGACTGAATCGACTTTTGGGTCAGTCGATTTTCAGGGGGTGGGGGGCTCGCCGGAGTTAAGGAAGAACCACCCGCAGCGGGGACGGGGGCTCGCCGGAGAGGTACCCCACTATCTATATTAGGGTTCAGGGTGGGGGCGGGGGCCTATAGGGTTGGCCGGGGCGGCGGTGGACCGGCGGTGGGGAGTTGTTTTGGGGCGGCGAGGTGGCGCTGGGGCCGGCGGTTCGGTTGGTGGTGGCTGGCGGCTCAGGGGGTGCAGGTTGAAGATGAACTATAGGCCCTCCCTAAACTACATGTCAAGTGCCTCTCTGCTACCATTGCGTTCAGTTTCGATAGTAACATTCAGATTCCATAGTAAATTTCAGTTTCCACAGTTAAGTTTAGAGTCAACAGTTTTTACCTCATCTGTTGTAGTCAGGTGGTTTTTGGTGATGTAAATTTTACATCTATTTTACATCATCTATTAGAGATGCTATTCCACTTGAGATTGACGATATATGTCTTGTGCTGCTTCAGCCTTGACGTCTTACAGCTCACCGGGGCTGCTCCAATGATAGAATGATCCATCACAATAGAGCAGTGCCCTGGACACCGCCTACAGATTCCTCAGATCTTCCTCCACACCTCCGACATCCACCTCTGCCTCAACTGCTTCAGCGACCAACCCAATGATGCTGAGGTCGACACGGCTACGGCAAAGAGGTTGTACACTTGTTGCATCACTTATTACTATACATTCATGTCGATCCATTAGGGCTATTTTGGTTTGACGGAAAAACATAGCAATAGGGAATTTTCCAATGGCACTCTACTATTCAATTATTCATGCATTTGTTGAGAGGAATGAAGCAAAACATCCACCTGGACCTACTTTTCAAAATCCTATGCATGAAAACAAGACCAAGTGCATTAGTGGCAGAATAACATTCTAACTATACACGCTTTCATATGGTTTCACTTTATTTTGGCCATGTTTCTTTGCATTCCTCTGCTCTTCCAATTCCTGTAAACCAAACACTCAAGTTGACAGAAATCCTGTGTTTACAAATGCTATGTTTACCATGTGCATTTGAAAGTGCGTTATATCGACTAGAGGGGGGGTGAATAGGCGATTTTTATGTAAGTCTTCAGAACATGGGAGTTTTGAAGACAAACGATAAAATTAAACCTATTTCCATGCAGCGGAAGGTAGACTACACTAGGCAAACCATAGTCAAATATTCAATGAAATGAAAGCACAAAGACTAATAGCAGCTAGGTAGTAAGGATCAAGTAGGAAGATATTGTGAAGCCAAACAGAACACGCAGTCACTCAGTGAAGACAAATGATAGAGCAAACATACAATGACTTCACAAGGAGGAATAGTAAGTAAAGTGAAGTGAAGATGAAACTAGTGACTCGTTGAAGACAATGATTTGTTGGACCAGTTCCAGTTGCTGTGACAACCGTATGTCTGGTTGGAGCGGCTAGGTATTTAAACCTTAGGACACATAGTCCCGGACACCCAGTCCTGAACACGCAGCTCAGGACACCCAGTCCTCACCGTATTCTCCTTGAGCTAAGGTCACATAGACCTCGCCCAATCACTCTGGTAAGTCTTCAAGGTAGACTCCCAAACCTTCACAGACTTCGTTCATTGGCAATCCACAATGTCTCTTGGAAGCTCAGAACGCGACGCCTAACCGGCTGGAGGATGCACAGTCCTCAAGTGTAATAAGTCTTCAGATCACACAGACAAGAAGACTTAAGTGATGCCCAATTCTCTCTAGCTCTGGTGGTTAGGGCTTTTATCCTCACAAGGAATTCTCTCTCAAAGGCTTCGAGGTGGGTTGCTCTCAAACGACAAAAGCCGTACTTTCTAACTGAGCAGCCAACCGTTTATGGTTGTAGGGGGTGGGCTATTTATAGCCACTTGGCAACCCGACCTGATTTATCCGAAATGACCCTGGGTCACTAAGGAACTGACACGTGTCCCAACGGTCAGATTTCAAACTCACGCGGCAACTTTACTTGGGCTACAAGCAAAGCTGACTTGTCCGACTCTGGACAAGATTCGCTCTCATAGTCTTCACTCGAAGACAAGGTTTTTGGTTTAGGCATCACTTCAGTCATTCTGACTGGTTCTCTTGGACCCCACTTAACAGTACGGTGGTTCCTATGACTCAACACAAAAGAAAAAGAACTACGAAAGATCTAAGTCTTCGAGCTCCATAGGCTTCATATCGTGTCTTCTCTTGTCATAGTCTTCAATGTGAATATCTTCATATACCACCTTTGACTTCAATGTCTTCATAAATTTTTAGGGGTCATCTCTGGTAGTAAAACCGAATCAATGAGGGACTTCTACCTGTGTTACCCTGCAATTCTCACAAACACATTAGTCCCTCAACTAGGTTTGTCGTCAATACTCCAAAACCAACTAGGGGTGGCACTAGATGCACTTACAATCTCCCCCTTTTTGGTGATTGATGACAAACTAGTTGAAGTTTTCAACGGGGAATATAATCTGTGAAATTGTAAAGAATAAGGAATTGTCTTCATAAGTTGCAAGGGCTCCCCCTGAAGATGTGCATCTGAGTTAATTTGCTTTTGGAATGCAACTGCACATGGCAGGTTGTACTTGTGGAGATCCGCTTCAACTTATGATGACAATCCACTATGCATGTGAAAGTATATGAAGATAATGCCATGCATAATGGAAAATGGACGTCTGCAGAATGAGCTAAGTGCGGAATTTATCGTCGCACATGCGGAATTTATCTTCGCAAAACAAGGTGGCAAATAAGTAGCAGACGACCATCTAGTTTAAGTGTTACAACTCATAAGAACCAAAGGTAGCAAAAAAAACGAGAGTTGTAAGCACGAAGCAAAATATAAGGCACCCGCCCATATGAACCCGCTTGAAGACTATCAATCTCATATGCTTCTCCCCCTTTTGTCAGTAATGACCAAAAAGGTTTGAAGACATAGAGCCTCTACTCGTTCCCATGAGGAGTAGGTGAAGTAGCAGGGTTGTTGGTGTTGTTTGGCGGTGCAGAAGAGCTTGGAGGTGCTGAAGGATATGGCGGTGAAGTAGCATCGTCTTCTTCCTCAATAATTCTGGCAGTGACTGTGGCAGCAGAGGAAGAGAACTCAGAGTCTTCAAGGGATGGAGTTCCCAGCAGCACAGCCCTTCGAGGAGGTGTGGAGTCAAACTTGAATCTCTCAGTGAAGCCATCCTTTTGAAGATCAGCTTCAGAAAGCATCATCGTTAGCCCTTTCCAAGTGCGTCGACAGGTTTCATGGGCAACGAAAGCATTCTTGGTGGCAAGATTTCGAGTGCGATTAACATCCACTAAGAGGCTTTTCATCTGACGCTTCAGCCAGTCATGATGCCTATCTTTTTTCTGATGTAGGGCCACAAGAAGCTCTCGGTCGTTGAGAACACGAGTGCGCTTCTTGGGTCTTGAAGCAGTGGCACTGTCAGTGGCTTCAGTGGAAGCAGGGTGTGGTGCACGTGTAGTGCCAGCTAAAGGATACACCCGAGAAACTGCTTCAACGCCTTCAACGTTCTGTGTAAAACTCTGATGTTCTGCATTCTGAAGACTTAGAGGTTGCTTGGCAGGCTCAGAATATATGGCTTCAGTAGACATGTCCATGTCAGGCAAGAGGATCTGATGGTTGCGGGCTGAGGGCTGATAAGAGATGGCGGAGTGTAGCTTGATCAGCCGCATGACCCAAGGGGCGTAGAACTTCAAACCAAACAGATCCATGCCTGATGCAGCAAGTTGGCGTATGAAGAAGTCCTATGCATTGAAGCATTTGCCATTAAGTATATAGAAGACCAAAGTCTTCATTGCACCCTGAAGCTTGGCATTTGGAGAGTGCCCTTTGATAGGCCAGAGAGTTCGCCTGATGATGTGATAGATGGTTCTGGGCAGGTACTCAAGGTCTTCAACGAAGAACTCTGTGGGATACGCAGCATCTTGAGGCAATGGCTTCATCATGCTGAGCATTTGACTCATATTAGGTTCTGGTCGCTGAAAGATACTCTCAATAGCTTCATCATGCAGCTGACAGCCTTGCTCGAAAAGATCGCCAGGAGTGGGCAATCCAGTGAGCTCAATGATGTCAAATGCATTGGCTTCATGATGGACGTTGCCGGTCATCCACTCCAGGGCCCAAGTCTTCGGATTTCTGCTGTATCCTTTGATGTGAAGTGTGGCATAGAATTGTAGCAGCAGCTCTTCATTCCAATGCTCTTCAGCAGTAACAAATTGCAGCAGACCCACTTGCTTGAAGCAATCCAACGCTTCTTCTAGACAGGGCAGACCAGCTATAGCTTCAACGTCAAGGCGCTTGTGTGGGAAGATGCGACATTGGTTGTAAAGAATGCAAGAGTAATAGCTTCGCTGAGGATAGCTCCAGAACCGATCAGATAATATCTGTTCCCTTGAGTAGGGGTTCCTGGAGCTATCGAAGAACGTGTTGTCTGCCCTGAAGCCATTGATGTTGAAGGAGCCAGGTGCTGATGTAGGACCTGGAAACCTTGGCAGTCTTGGGATTGGCTTCTGGACCTGAGGCTTGTGCTCAACATGATAGTTGAATTGGGGACCGGCAGCAGACTCAGGAACAGAAGTGGCGGGTTCAGTGGCTTCGCTGTCTTCTGAAGCTTTTGCTGGGGAGGGCTCCACATTAGCTTCGTTGTTGGTTGTGGCAGCCTCAAGATTTTCATCCTCCACTGGACTAGCTGGAGGGTCGGTCACAGGCACGTTCTCCTAGAGAACTGCTTCTTCTGCGGCTGATGCAGCCGGAATGTCTTCAGCATAGACTTGAGGCCTTGGACCTTTGCGAAGCCTGCGGAACGCAGACGACGCCTGTGGAGTTGGAGTGGGCTGGGCCTCATAGTCTTCTTCCTCTTGTGGGCGATCCACCCATGAAGCATCCTGTGCAATTGGCGTCAGTGGACGACAATGCTGATGAGTTCGCTGTTTTCAAACTGAGGAAGGACTGCATCATCTACTACATTGTCATGATGACCAATGTCTTCAGCAGCGATGGGATCAGCTGCTGGAATGTCTTCAGCTTCAGGAGCCTCTGTGGAAGCAGGCTCATGAACTGTCAGTTGACGTTCTGCGTCAGGATGAACCATAGAAATGGGTTCAACTATCAAGGGCTCTGTGGGAGCAGCCCGAGCTTTCTTGGTTTTTCTCTTTTTCTTCGTGAGGGCAGTAGGAGAGTCTTCAAAGTGTTTCCTCTTCCTGGCTTCAGCCTCAGCAGTTCTTGTCTTCTTGAGCTCTGAAGCTGTTGACCGGCTCTTTGGCTTCGAGCTAGTCATTCTTGTTGGGAAGACAATCAGAACTGCTTCTTGCCTTGGTGCATCAGATTCAGCCATAGCAGGCTTCTTCTTCTTCTTTGCGGCCATCCTGGGGTTGATGCCAGGACGCCCAAGTGCTTTGCGCTTCTCAGCCTCATTATAGGCTTGCACACATCTGTCAGCCAAAGTCTTCATGCGCTCACGCGAACCCTGAGCTTCTGCACGCTTCTTCACAAAGGCTTCCTTGAGCTCGTGCATCATTGTCTTGAAGTTCTGCACTTCTTGCACGCTGAGCTTGGCCATATGCTTCTTGAACTGAGCCTTTTCATAGTCAATCTTCTGCTTCAGTTCAACGATGCGCTGGGCAATAGCAAGTTCTGAAGCAATGGCGCCTTGGAAGGCGACACTGAGGCCAATAGGTAGATGCAGATCTTCAAAGCTGATGTTTGGCGTGTCAAACCACTCGTCAATGAAGTTGTGGATGATGGTGACATCAAAGAGAGGCAGATCATTGAAGATTTCTGCTTCTTCTTTGCTCTTGATGAGTTGCTCAAGAGCGTCATCTGCAAGATCTTCATCACTTGACAGATCAATGTCGTCATTGCGCAGGATGGCAGCAGCTGTTAGCTCTTTGCCAGTGTGAGACAGAAGCATCTTGGCCTTCTGGAGCTTGGAGACACGTGATAAATCTTCAGACTGCACACTATCTTCAGGAGGTGCAGTTGCCAGTGGCTTCGCCCTTGAGATTTTCGGTGAAGAGGCAGGCTTTGAAGCTTTAGGCTTTTTCATCTTCTTTGGCTTCAGCACCGCAGGAGCTTCTTCTGATTCAGAGTCAGCTGGAGGCTCATTCACTGCGGTCCCTTGAACTAAGATGCGGGTGATGAGGCCTTCAAGGTTGGCATAAGGACCGATGACATTGGGTTCTGCTTCTCGTGTGCCATCTGCCCTTGGTGCTGAGGGACCAGGGTTGAAGTCTAACCCAAATTTCTTCTTGTTCTGCTTCGCTGAGTTTTGGGCAAACTGGAAGTTGAGCTTGAACAGATTGTCGTCACGACACCAGAGTAGTGACGACGGATGTGCATCATCAGGCTGTGGCCCACGAACCATGCATGGATAGAAGCTTTGGGCAATAGCTTCATCTCTGGACCTGGGTAGAAGATTCTTGTATAAGATATCTCCCCACGGTCTTTTGATGGCACTTTTCTCAGCATACTCTTGGGTTGTGAAGCGGTATTTGAACCATTGTTCTGCCCAATAGCGTCGAATCCATTGGATTTGGGTCTTGCGCTGACCATAATCCTCTTCAGGATCTGTCTTATACATTTCTGCGATTTCATCAGGCAGATCTCTGGATGTTTTGCCACGACGTTGTCTGCCCCCCTTCCTTGCTGCTTTCTCTGAAGCCATAAACTTTAACTTGAAAGGCTTCAAGACGTTCAACGGCTTCAAAGGCTTTCTCTTGCTGGACCAACAGGAACTGGCTTCAGGAGAATTTATGTGATGCTGTAAGAATTCTGCAAATGAATGCAGACTATGAGAACCAAAGGATTCTCCCACGGACATGTACCTATGACAGCATTAAGGTGCGAGGGAAGGGGAAGAGGTCATATGCATTCTCAGAAGATTTTGAAGATAAATTAGTTTAGAAGACATTGACCTCATCGTGCGAAGACATTCACTCATAGATAAGAAGTTGGTTCCGGATTTGTACGAATCCACAGATCAGTACAAGTGAGGAATCTAACTACTTAGTGAAGCACAAGTGAATATACTAGGCATGTTATGAGATGCAGTATGAGAGAGATCTAGCTTGTGTGAACAGAAACTTCTTGTGATAGAAAGTGACAGATCAATAGGATCAACGGTGCTATAAAAAGGGAGTTTTATTTACCACACTGAGAACTGCTAGACGGAGTGGGAGATGAGGCCGAGCAGTTCACTCTTCCGTGCCCTAACTTGGCGACGGAGGACACCTACGGCGACGGCGGAGAGGACGATGTCCGCGGTCGGCGTGAAGACGGCGTCGGAGAGGTTGCGGCAGCGAAGCGCTTCGTCGCCGGCGTCGTCGAGAGCTAGCGGCGGCGCTAGGGTTTGTGCGAGGGCGGAAGAAGAGATAATGACCGTTGTGAGTGTGTATTTATAGGCACAAGGGCGGCACTGTGCTATTACACAGGTGCCCCTGGCGATTCGCATCTGAGGAACACGTGGCCAGTATACGGAATTTTGGGGTTTGTTCCACGGCCCACGCACGCCTGGATTGTCGGGTGGTCGTTCCTACTTCTCCGGATTTCATGTGGAGGAATGAGCATTGAAAACGGAATTAATGGTTGTCTCTGTATCTTCTGCTGACAAGGACGCAGAGAAGACATTCGACAGTTTCAATAGAATGCATATGACTTGGAGAGATAGAGTTTGAGATAGAAAGCATAGAGAAGTTGGGGTCCGATCACATTCACTTAGTTCAAAAGATTCAACACGAAGACATAGCTATAAGTGAATGCTGTAGAGGACAGAACATTAGCATATATATGTATATATATCTATAATCAACATAGTGAAGATAATCATGAAAATATGTTGAGTTGAAGCCAAACCAAATGTGAAGACATTGCAAGGTAATGCCACGAGTGAAACACTTCAAAATAGAACGTTTGGTGGTGGCGTTATCCACCGTATAGGAAGTATTAGACCCAGACATGGCGCACAATTATCGTGCCGCTCCGAAGTCAAATTCCACATTAATGTATTCACACTTAGAATGTATGTCTTCATTGATTGAAGATATACTTCACTTCGTGTGTTGCACATCTAAGTCATCAATATGCATATGGGTTAGGATGTGTGCCTGATCACAGGACATTTGAGGATTCCAGGATATTTAGCTCACACCGTAACTTGCAAAACCTCTTCTCATCCAAGGGCTTGGTGAAGATATCTGCCAATTGCTCTTCAATGTTGACGTGTATGATATCAATGTCTTCCTTCACAACATGATCTCTGAGAAAGTGATGACGAATTTCAATGTGCTTTGTCTTCGAGTGCTGAACTGGATTGTTGGCAATCTTGATGGCGCTTTCGTTGTCGCAGTAAAGTGGCACTTGCTTCAGATGAATGCAGTAGTCCTTGAGTGTTTTCTTCATCTATAGAAGCTGAGCGCAGCAAGATCCAGCAGCAATCTATTCAGATTCAGCAGTGGAGAGAGATACACAGTTCTGCTTCTTTGAAGACCAACATACAAGTGATCGTCCCAGAAAGTGACATGTGCCTGATGTAGACTTGCGATCAACTTTGTCACCAGCATAATCAGCATCCGAGAATCCAACCAGATCAAACTCTGAGCCCTTTGGATACCATAATCCTAGAGTTGGGGTGTGAGCCAAATATCGAAGAATTCGCTTCACAGCTAAGTGATGCGACTCCTTTGGTGCCGCTTGAAATCGAGCACACATGCAAACACTAAGCATAATATCTGGCCTAGATGCACATAGATAAAGTAAAGAACCAATCATGGAGCGGTATACCTTTTGATCGAACTCTTTACCATTGTCGTCAGGACCCGGATGATGTTTGGCTGGCATTGGTGTTGTGAAGCCTTTGCAGTCTTGCATACCGAACTTCTTCAGGCAATCTTTGAGATACTTCTCTTGAGATATGAAGATGCCATTGCGTTGTTGTCGTATTTGAAGACCAAGGAAGAACTTCAGCTCCCCCATCATGGACATCTGATATTGCTCTTGCATCATATATCCAAACTCTTCACTATACTTCTGATTGGTGCAGCCGAAGATAATGTCATCCACATATATTTGGCACACAAACAGTTCACCATCATATGTCTTCGTGAAAAGAGTGGGATCTAGGGAACCAGGTATGAAGCCTTTGCTCTTCAGGAAGTATTTGAGTGTGTCATACCAGGCCCTAGGGGCTTGTTTGAGGCCATACAGTGCCTTGTTGAGCTTGTATACCATATCAGGATGATTTGGATTTTCAAAGCCAGGCGGTTGTGCAACATACACTTCTTCTTCAATTTCGCCATTGAGAAAGGCACTCTTCACATCCATTTGATATAGAAGTATGTTATGATGATTTTCATAGGCCAGCAGTATGCGTATAGCTTCAAGTCTAGCCACAGGAGCAAATGTTTCATCGAAGTCAATGCCTTCCACTTGAGTATATCCTTGAGCAACGAGACGAGCTTTGTTTCTGACCACTTGACCATGCTCATCTTGCTTGTTGCGGTATATCCATTTGGTGCCTATTATATTGTGCTTCCGTGGATCAGGACGCTTAACCAGTTCCCATACATTATTCAGCTCAAACCGTTGAAGCTCTTCTTGCATAGCTTGAATCCATTCAGGTTCCATGAAGGCTTCTTCAACTTTCTTGGGTTCTGATATTGAGACGAATGCGAAGTGCCCACAGAAATTTGCTAGCTGAGTTGCCCTTGAACGAGTGAGTGGACCAGGTGCATTGATTCTATCAATTATTCTTTCAATCTGCACTTCATTGGCAACGCGAGGATGTACAGGGCGAAGACTTTGCTCTGGCTGTTCATTGTCGTTGTTGGAAGGAATGTCTTCAGGCTGAGCATTGTCTTCATGTTGATCAGGTGCTGAAATGATAAGTTCTTCTTCAGGATCAGCTTCAGAAGGTATAATTTCTCCAGTTCCCATTAGCTTGATTGATTCACTGGATGGAACTTCATCTAGCACACTTGGCAGCTGCTCTCTTTGTGAACCGTTGGTCTCATCGAACCGCACATCAACTGTTTCAACCACTTTGTAATGAAAGAGATTGAAGACTCTGTAGGAGTGTGAATCCTTTCCATATCCAAGCATAAAACCCTCATGTGCTTTTGGTGCAAATTTTGAGGTGTGATGTGGGTCCTTGATCCGGCACCTTGCGCCAAATACTCTGAAGTAACTGACATTTGGCTTTTTGCCAGTAAGGAGCTCATAAGATGTCTTGTTCAGTAGCTTGTGAAGATAAACACGATTGATTGTATGGCATGCAGTATCAATGGCTTCGGGCCAGAATTTTCTTGGGGTCTTGTATTCATCTAGCATCGTTCTGGCCATCTCAATTAGTGTTTTGTTCTTGCGCTTGACGACGCCATTCTGCTGTGGCGTGTACGGGGCTGAGAATTCATGTGTGATGCCCAAAGTATCAAGATATGTATCAAGGCCAGTGTTCTTGAATTCAGTGCCATTGTCACTTCTGATGTGCTTTATCTTGGCGCCAAAATTGTTCATAGCTCGATTGGCGAAGCGTCTGAAGACATCCTGCACTTCAGGCTTGTAAAGGATTATGTGCACCCAAGTGTATCTAGAATAATCATCAACAATAACGAAGCCATAGAGGCAGGCAGTAGTAGTTAGAGTTGAGTAATGAGTGGGACCGAAAAGATCCATGTGAAGCAGTTCGAAGGGTTGAGTAGTAGTCATGATTGTCTTCGAGGGATGTTTGGCCCTCGTCATCTTCCCTGCTTCACAGGCACCGCATAAGTGGTCTTTCTTGAACTTGACGCCCTTGATGCCTATGACATGCTTCTTCTTCGCAAGGGTGTGGAGGTTCCTCATGCCAGCATGTCCAAGCCTCCGATGCCAGAGCCAGCATTCTGAAGCCTTTGCTAGAAGACATACTGCAAGCTGTGGCCCTGCTGAGAAATCTACCACGTACAAATCATATTTTCGATACCCTTCAAACACTAGAGACTTGTCAGATTCCATTAGTACAAGGCAACGATATTTTCCAAACATTACGATCATGTTCAAATCGCAAAGCATTGAGACAGACATTAAGTTGAAGCCAAGGGATTCAACAAGCATGACTTTATCCATGTGTTGATCCCTTGAGATTGCAACTCTACCTAGACCCAATACCTTACTTTTACCAGTGTCAGCAAATGTGATGTGGCTCTTGTCGGATGGACGTAAGGTTGAGTCCATAAGAAGACTTCTTTTGCCAGTCATGTGATTTGTACACCCACTGTCAATAATCCATTCTGAAGACACTGGTGTCGTACCCTACAGTGCAGTTAGGGGGATAGGCTTCACCAAGAGCATTGTGAAGCAAAAACATTTGATGAACCAGTGGGTTATGAAAGCTTAGATCCAGGTTAGGACTAATAGGGAGAGTAGCAAGCGATTCAGGTACGAAGTACATAGTAAGACCATTTGGGCATTTGATCTTGCACCCTACAAGTTGTTTAAGGTCCCCAGCAATAGCTTCAGACGATTTTGGTTTTCTGCTGGAGACCTTTTCTTGCAAAAGAGAGTTAAGCCTTCTTTACCACCCACATCTTCAAGGGTGGCTTAGAAGCAATAAGTCTAAGTGCAGCATCTGAGAATTTTGGCTTTGAAGCCTTAGCAAACAGTCTTGCAGGCGGACAATAGTACTCATAAGAATAAGCAGAATAGTTCTTAGTCTTATGAACATGGCGGTTTGATGAATCGCTCTCATATTCATATGCCTGAGTATGATTTTCCTGCAAAACATTTGCGTTAGTGCGACTCAGGTGAGTCCTTTGTCTGTATGAAGCCTTTGGACCGTATGAAGCCTTTGGTCTGAGGTTTGTCTTCTTCACGTGAGGTGTCATGATGACATTCACAGGAAGACTCTCTAGACACCTTTTCGGAACCCAGATCTTCTTCATAGGCAGTCCATTCCTGCAGTTAGTACCAATGTACCTGGCAAACACTTCACCATTCTGATTCTTAAACAGTATATAGTTTGCATCAAAGGATTCATCAATGATAATGGGGTTAGCACAAGTGAAGCCAGATAGATTGGATGGATTTGCTGAAGGTTCCTTTGCAGCAACCCACATGGTTTTGGGGTACTGCTCAGGTTTCCAGTAAGAGCCATCTGCATTCATTTTCCTTACGAACCCAACACCCTCTTTCCTAGGGTTTTGGTTCAGAATCTGCTTTTTGAGGACATCACATAGTGTCTGATGCCCTTGAAGACTTTTGTACATCCCTGTTTCAAGCAATGTCTTCAACCTAGCATTCTCATCAGCAATAGCGGTGGTATCCTCAGCAGAGGGGTTAGCTACCACATCAACAGTTGAAGATATTGCAACATCAGTAGCAGTAGAACATTCAGCAACAGAAGTAGCATTATCACGCTCAATGCATTTAAGACATGGTGGTTCAAATCCTTCCTGAGCGGGACTGATCTGTTTGGCGCGAAGTGACTCGTTTTCCGTTTGAAGATCTTCATGAACCGCTCTCAATTTCTCAAGATCTTGCTTCCTTTGAAGATAATCATAGGAAAGCTTTTCATGAGTTGTTGAGAGAGTTTCATGACGACTTTCAAGTTCCTGATACTTAACGTGAAGATTTTTTATGTCTTCAATTAAGGATTCAGATCAAGTCATCTCAGCACCTAACAGATCATCGCTTATGTCTAACAGTTTTTGAATATGTTCCATAGCTTTCTGTTGTTCAGTTGCAATTTTAGCAAGTGTTTTGTAGCTAGGTTTTGAACCACAATCAGAGTCATCGTCACTAGATGTTTGATAGTGAGTAGTGCGTGTGTTTACCTTGGCACCGCGTGCCATGAAGCAGTAGGTAGAAGCGGAGTAGTCCTTGTCATTTGCATCGGTGTCGGTGATGAAGTCATTGTCTTCGGTGTTGAAGATGGACTTGGCAACGTATGCTGTAGCCAGACTTGCGACGCCTGAGTCGGATTCCTCTTCAGACTCCACCTCCGCCTCCTCAGAAGCAGACTCCTCCTCTGAATCCATTTCCTTGCCAACGAACGCACGTGACTTGCCAGATGAGCTCTTCTTGTGTGATGAAGACTTTGAGCAAGACTTGGAAGAAGACTTTGAGTATTTCTTCTTCTTCTTCTTGTCATCAGAGTCATATTCCTTGCTCTTCTTCTTCTTTTTGTTCTCATTGTCCCACTGTGGACACTCAGAGATGAAGTGGCCAAGTTTCTTGCACTTGTGACATGTTTTCTTCTTGTAGTCTTGAGCAGGAGCTTCATCATTCCTTGAACTTGATCGGGAAGACTTTCTGAAGCCTTTCTTCTTGGTGAATTTTTGGAACTTCTTGACAAGCATAGCAAGTTCCCTTCCAATGTCTTCAGGATCATCAGAACAGCTATCAGATTCTTCTTCAGATGAGGAGACAGCTTTTGCCTTCAAGGCACGAGTTCGCCCAAGGTTTGGACCGTAGATATCTCTTTTCTCCGAAAGCTGAAACTCATGTGTGTTGAGCCTCTCAAGTATGTCAGACGGATCGAGTGTCTTGAAATCAGGACGTTCTTGGATCATCAGGGCCAGGATGTCAAACGAACTATCAAGTGATCTCAGCAGCGTCTTGACGACTTCGTGTTTGGTAATCTCAGTGGCGCCGAGGGCTTGAAGCTCATTTGTGATGTCAGTGAGTCGGTCAAATGTGTGCTGGACATTGTCATTGTCATTTCGCTTGAAGCGGTTGAAGAGGTTGCGAAGGACACTGATTCTTTGATCTCTCTGGGTTGAGATGCCTTCATTGACCTTGGAGAGCCAGTCCCAGACCAGCTTGGATGTCTTCAAAGCACTCACACGGCCATACTGTCCTTTGGTCAGATGACCACAGATGATGTTCTTGGCAGTAGAGTCCAGTTGAACGAATTTCTTGACATCAGCAGCAGTGACACCTTCTCCAGCCTTGGGAACGCCATTCTCGATGACATACCATAGGTCGACGTCAATGGCTTCAAGATGCATGCGCATCTTATTCTTCCAGTAGGGATATTCAGTTCCATCGAAGACGGGGCACGCAGCGGAGACTTTAATTATCCCTGCAGTCGACATAGCTAAAACTCCAGGTGGTTAAACCGAATCACACAGAACAATGGAGCACCTTGCTCTGATACCAAATGAAAGTGTGTTATATCGACTAGAGGGGGGGGTGAATAGGCGGTTTTTATGAAAGTCTTCAGAACATGGGAGTTTTGAAGACAAACGATAAAATTAAACCTATTTCCATGCAGCGGAAGGTAGACTACACTAGGCAAACCATAGTCAAATATTCAATGAAGTGAAAGCACAAAGACTAATAACAGCTAGGTAGTAAGGATCAGGTAGGAAGATATTGTGAAGCCAAACAAAACACGCAGTCACTCAGTGAAGACAAATGATAGAGCAAACATACAATGACTTCACAAGGACGAATAGTAAGTAAAGTGAAGTGAAGATGAAACCAGTGACTCGTTGAAGACAATGATTTGTTGGACCAGTTCCAGTTGTTGTGACAACTGTACGTCTGGTTGGAGCGGCTAGGTATTTAAACCTTAGGACACACAGTCCCGGACACCCAGTCCTGAACACGCAACTCAGGACACCCAGTCCTCACCGTATTCTCCTTGAGCTAAGGTCACATAGACCTCGCCCAATCACTCTGGTAAGTCTTCAAGGTAGACTCCCAAACCTTCACAGACTTCGTTCACTGGCAATCCACAATGTCTCTTGGAAGCTCAGAACGCGACGCCTAACCGGCTGGAGGATGCATAGTCCTCAAGTGTAATAAGTCTTCAGATCACACAGACAAGAAGACTTAAGTGATGCCCAATTCTCTCTGGCTCTGGTGGTTAGGGCTTTTATCCTCACAAGGAATTCTCTCTCAAAGGCTTCGAGGTGGGTTGCTCTCAAACGGCAAAAGCCATACTTTCTAACTGAGCAGCCAACCGTTTATGATTGTAGGGGGTGGGCTATTTATAGCCACTTGGCAACCCGACCTGATTTGTCCGAAATGACCCTGGGTCACTAAGGAACTGACACGTGTCCCAATGGTCAGATTTCAAACTCACGCGGCAACTTTACTTGGGCTACAAGCAAAGCTGACTTGTCCGACTCTGGACAAGATTCGCTCTCATAGTCTTCACTCGAAGACAAGGTTTTTGGTTTAGGCATCACTTCAGTCATTCTGACTGGTTCTCTTGGACCCCACTTAACAGTACGGTGGTTCCTATGACTCAACACAAAAGAAAAAGAACTACGAAAGATCTAAGTCTTCGAGCTCCATAGGCTTCATATCGTGTCTTCTCTTGTCATAGTCTTCAATGTGAATATCTTCATATACCACCTTTGACTTCAATGTCTTCATAAAGTTTTAGGGGTCATCTTTGGTAGTAAAACCGAATCAATGAGGGACTTCTACCTGTGTTATCCTGCAATTCTCACAAACACATTAGTCCCTCAACTAGGTTTGTCGTCAATACTCCAAAACCAACTAGGGGTGGCACTAGATGCACTTACAGCATTCCTATCCTATTCCGGTGTTTTTCCTATCCCTGCGTTTTTAGAGTCATGCAAGCCAAATGAGCCCTTACAGAATTACTTCAGTTACAGGTAGGTGTCGAAGGGAACTTTGTGTGGTTTGTCCTGCTCCTGCCGTGACGTCGTCCACCTCAACTGAGCTGCTCCATTGATAGAAACATCCTCCAAACCAGACATCACGACTCCTGACCGTCTTTCGCCGCCTCAGATTTCCTTCCCTGCCGCCGGCACCCACTGCAACGGCATCACCATCATCGACTCAGCAGATGAACCTGAGGAGTACACGGGTCCACAAGTGAGGTCACACTCTTTTGTTTCTGCTTATGTTATGCATTGCTTAAAATTACCTGCTACTTTATCGTCCTGTTCACCTCTTGGACTCCAAGTCAGGTCCAAATTAATGTTCAGACTTGAGTTCTAAATTAGTTATGGGGCACATATCGAGGAAGCAATGAATAGTATCTCTGTCTAATATCTGGTTCACCTAGGGTATGCCTATGTTGTTCATCTTGGGTGGGAAACAAATAGTAAAGCAATCATCATCTGTCTTTTTATTAAATTAAAGCAATCATCAGCCTGCTATCATTATTTTTGGATCCATCCAGTGGTTGTTACCATCACTCTAAATTCCTGCATGCTCTCCTTACATAATCTCACCATATTTTTTCGTATGCATGTCAGAAATTGTACACAGTCATGCTAAACATGTAGAGAAAAGGAGAAGATTTTTGTGCGGCAATACAATGTCATGCAGACATCACTCCATGGTGGGTTCAATGGCAAACCCTCCCCACCCCTCTCCAGATTGTAATCCAGAGGAAGATATCTGTTCTGAGGCGGATTCAGACGCCGCTGACCACTCCTATTTACCTCCCAAGGTGTTTCCTCTACCTTGGCATGATGATGTCAGTCATATCATGCATATGTTGCCTTGCAGTGCCTACTTTTGACATCATATATGTCATCTGCTTAGTTTAGACATGTTCTGTAATGCCACCTATTTAGTTTCTATATCATATATGGGAATTGTGCAGTCTCATGTCTTTTAGCCAGCCATAATATACGTGAAATGTGCAATGCCATCCAGTTTAACCAGGAATCATATATTTGAATGATATCTTGCCTATCCTTTTCTTCATTACATTTCCATTTGTCGACAATGTTTGTACATTAAACTACTCTTCCTATGAATCAGCCATTTGGGTGGGAGATTGAAAAATCTGGAGTGAAAACAAGGCCTTCAGAGAAGATAGTGCTACCTGTCGAAGCAGATCTCTTGTTGGGTCCCGATAGCTCCCCGGAGATGGATTCAGAGACAGATGACTAGTCCTATTCCCCCACCGAGGTGTATGCTCTAACTTGGCATGGTTATACTGCTCATATCATGCATATGGTGTCTTGCATTACATAGTTTAGACATCATATACACAATATTCAACACCATGTTCTTAGTTCAGACATCTTATCTAATGCACTCCATTTAGCACATAAATCACATATGTGAATTAAATGATGCGATCCTGATTACTTAGATAACATGTAGGTGAATTATGTCATGCGATCTTGTTTAGTTATTCATCATATCTTTGAATTATGTTATGCTATGATATCCAGTTTAGATAGACATCATATATGTGAAATTATGTCATGCTATCCGTTTTAGTTAAACAATATACATGTCAAATATTTCATGCCCTCTTTTTTCCACACTATCTATTGCATCTGTCTCTCATACAATGTTTGTACATTCAACTATGTTTCCTGTTTATCAGCCATTTGAATTGGAGCGGGTGATGTCAACATCTAGCGGACTAAAAACACGGTCTTCAAATAAAAGAGTGCTACCTCTTGGTGAGATAGCACCCCGGTTGTACATGCACGAGAACCAGCCCTACCACACATAACCCAAACTCTGCAGATTGTAACCCTACTGCGATGGACAGAGAACCAGCTAAAACAGTGCTACCTCTTGGTGGAGATAGCACCCCGGTTGTACATGCACGAGAACCAGCCCTACCACACATAACCCAAACTCTCACAGATTGTACCCCTACTGTGATGGACAGAGAACCAGCTTCACCCAATCTAACCCCAACCCCAGCAGATAGTAACCCAGTTCCTCTTGACACAGCACCATCTCCACCACAGAGCTCCCAAACAAGAGCAGTTAGTAAGGCAGCTCCAGTGCCCAAAGGGCCAGTACTACCACGGCGAACCCCAACTCCACCAGTTAGTACGCCTATTCCTGTGGAGGAAGCACAACCAGCTAGTCGTAGTTTAGCATCTATCACATTTGATGTTGTTAAATCATATGTATGTATCTTCCCATCTTGGAAATATTATACTGAAGATGAACGAAAATGCCAGTTGCAGGTGTTTGTCCAGGAGTTATGTGTAAGTAATGTTATTCATGGCAATTACTTTGCTTTGTCCCATACATCCTACCTCCATGATGGTTATAATACAGCAAATTTTCCCATTTTTCTCTATAGAGAAGGACCGATTTGGAAACTCAGGATGAGGTAACCTGTGCTAATACCTCTGCTATCTTCAAGAATGCTTGGTGGCAGTATCGGAATTACCCGAAGAAAACGTACTTCACCGGCAAAGAAACTCATCAAATTCCTTACGTTCTCCTGAGACACATTTACTGGACGATAACTGGGAACGCCTTGTTCTGTATTGGTCCGAACCAAGAATGTGGTAAGGTCTATGAGCTCATTTTCTATTTTTAAGTACTATATTCTTTTGTCTTACTGTCTGTTCATGTAGAACAAGTGCCTAAACCTGAAGAACAACTGTTCTAATTTAAGATTCCATTGCTATCATAGTTCAAAAAAGCGCTAGGCGTTAATTGTGCGTTTTGCCACTGCCTTGCGCTTTACTGACCAAAGCGCATGCTTATGCGCAGTTATGCATAGATTAAGCGTAGTTATGCGCAATGCGTTTCGCCAACGCCTAGAGCCTAGGCGCGCTTAAGCGCTCGCTTAGGCGTGCCTTTTTTAACTATGATTGCTGCTGTGCATACTGCTTTGCTCTTGTATCACTGTATTTACTCATACAAACTTATTTTTTAATTGAAGGATCCAATCGAAACTCCAATGGCACAGCAGGTATGTTCACCCATGTTTCTTTAACAGGCTTGCTCTTATCAATAGCTCTGTTGATTTCAATTTCAATTGTGTATATAGTTGACTTCTCATATCATGTACATTACTAGCATCACAACATAGCCAATAGTGTTGTTGTACATGTAGATCCGTGGTACCCATCTGAAATATTGTTGTGACGTGTAGTTTCCAATGCTTTGTATTGTTCCACTGTTGCTTTGTCTTGAACTGATATGATTTGAACCGTGTCTCTATTTTGATTTGGAAAGACAATGCAGTGACCATAGGACATAGATATATGTTTGTTTGATGCTTTTATTATGTACTAGTACTTGGCAATAGAAGACTTGGTAGTTTAATCTTGTCCACCTTACTAATGAACTGGTTCACCAAAATGAGTTTCATATACTAGTACATGCTAAACCTGTCATGTGTCTGCTTGTTTCTTCTTTTAGAATGCTGACAGAATATTGGGGAAGAGTGCCTTATTAAGCAATGGTAAAGGAAGTAATATAGATAAGGTTCAGGATAGTGACACATCCTTGTTGGTCTCCAACAAAGCTAATAAAACAGCTAAGGAAGACTATCTCGAAGACAGTGAGACAACCCCAAAGTCATGTCTTGGTTTAGTGTTCGAGTTACTGGCCACTACCGTGTAGCGACCCGACCTCAGACGGTCAAGTCTCTATGCTTAAGTGTCATCCCTGGATCGGTATGCTGACACACAGTACTCGAGGATTTATAACAGAGGTAAATCACATGTATAAAATAACGTAAATACTATTACCTCAATCCAAATAGCAGAAGTAACAACAAGGTTGTGGATTCCCATCAACACCAACGGCAAAGTTGAGTGTAGAAATCGTTACCCTAACGTATCACTTACTCGTCGTAAGAAGTCCTGCAACATGAGACGTTGTAGCCACAGAGGGTCAGTACATTGAATGTACTGGCAAATTCACACCATAGGATAATGATGAATAAAGGCTATCACTACATGCATATTTGGCTGGTGGAAAATCTCTATGGTTATAATGTTTTTGCGTAAAGCCAATTTTTCCCTACTGCAAAGGAATATATTTTATTTAACTACAAAGTTGGTTGAAAATATTGAGAAGGTTCCTCCAAATCAATCCCAAAATAATAATCATTAACCCAATCAAGTTAATTAAATAGAGTGTTGAGATCAACATGAATATCCACAGACCAGAGACTCAAAATTGTCCATAACCAGGGACACGGCTAACCATGATTAGTTTGTACACTCTGTAGAGGTTCGTGCACTTTTCCCCACAAGACTCAATCACCTCCATTGGATTTCTCGCACTACATGGTGTTTGAGAAACGGATGACCGAGACACAGTCTTTCAGAAACATTAACTCTCTACTCCGGGCAGACCATACCAAACCTACAACCCTCTACATTTTGATCCACCTCTTCAAGAGCTTCACGTAACTTACTCAACTATGCTAGAGCCCATAATAGCTTGTGGCTGCACACGGAAGTTTCTAGCATGAATAATCTTATGATCCCTTTGAGCCTGGGTGGCGGTCCATAGGAAAATCACACGGGTGCTCCGGGATTTCCAAAAATACAGGCAACACTGGGTACTCCAGGTGCCTCAATCCACCCAGATGTGTATTTAAGTTGCCACCTTAAGTTGAACCATTAATTAACAATCTCACATCTACCATGGATTTCACTCACCCAAACCACGTCTATGAGCATAGCATAGCAATATAAGCAACGCGTAGAAGTAACTCCCAAGGGTTTGAATATAACAGGGCAATAGGTTCTACCTCATCAACTACTTCCCAACCCACATGTTACTCACATCCTAATCATGCAATGTTTGAGGATTGGAACTAATGCATAAAAACTGGGTATGAAAGGAATATGATCAAAGTGTGAACTTGCCTGCAATGTTGATGAAGATGATTCACACTCAAAACTCTTGATAGTTCTACTCGTCACACTCCGTTCAATCTATCGTGAGCAAGCAATAGTAACCACACATAAGCCATCACTCAGAAGATCGGGAAGAACGAAGAAGACAGTTCGGAAAACAAAAAACCCAAGAAAATAACTCTTGCAACATAAAATAATTTCTAACAGTACCAAAATTATGTGAATTTGGCCTTATCAGAAAGATTAGGTTAAGAGCTTCGCTTTGCAAAAAGAATCAACTCAAACGGAGTTACGGAACTCAAGTTATGAACAAAAGAAGTTTGAATCTGAATCTGAACAAATTTCGAAATTTGAAAATTTCAAAAAGTGACGTGACACTGGATAGGTGAAAACAAGATGAAACTATGATTGGTTTCATCTAATTTGGATGAACGAGTAAAAAGTTATGGCTATTTGAAAAATCAGGGCCAAGTTGTTTTACGGAAGTAAAATAACTACGGCTGAGAAAATTCTATGTCTAATGTATAAATACAGAGACTAATTGATAATCTAATTATTCTACAATACTAGACTAGAAATAATAAGCTACGGAAGAATATATGAAGAAAGATACCTTTAAGGTAGAGAAAAAAATGACTTCGGAGAGAGGAGACAATTTCCATAAGTCCCGCCGAAGAAAAGAAATAATTTTTCTTTAGTGAATCTAGTCAAACCAAAATATTGATTTAACCTGGATCGGATGATTTTTGAAGGCTCTATGGGTCTATATTTATTGATGGAAAAGAGTCTTAGAGGTTAAAGGCTAGGTAATGTGGGACTAAACATAGATGAAAAGAAAAGAAACAGAGAAGAAAAGAGGCGGCTCGCATGGGCCTAAAGGCCTTCGGCTGGCCGCGCGCGCACGCTGCTGCTGCAGCTTTTTAAAAAAACAAAATTCGGCCTAAGAAAAAAATGAAAAGGCTGGCTGGGCCTGGCCCATGTAGGAGAAAAAGATGGGACGCCCGCTGGTACTATGATGCGCACGTGTGCAACATTTAGGGACGGGCCGCACGTACAGTTTTTTTTAAATAGAAACAGAAGGATAACCTGAATAAAGAAAAAATAAAAAAATTATAGGCATATTATATATCAAAATTTTCAGAAAAAAGATTTTCTACAACATGAACATTTCTCTAGTACCAAATAAAATTCACAAAAATTCAAATAATTCAAACAGTGCTACTTCTACAATAAAACCCAATAAAAATCATTTTATAAATACCAAAATGATTTCAAAATTATTTCTCTCCAATTTTCTGGTGTAGGGAATCATTTTACCCTATTTTCCATTTATTTTATTTTTGTAGAAAAATAATTTGAATAAAACCCAAATAACTCCAAATTGAAAATAATTTCAAACAGACTTTAAATTTGATCCTTTTAAACTTCCAACTCGTATTTCATATATTTTGAAGAAGTCATTTTATCTTCTCTCATGAAAATCATTGAGTTGCTTAAAGTTTCTGAATTTGAAAAATTTCCAAATAAAATTCCAATCTTTTCAAAAACCCATTTTCATTTAATTAAATGGAAGAAGTTATATCATCTTCTCTCGAGGGTTTTGTATTTGAAAAGAATTTTGAATTCACGGAGATCAAAATGCAAAAAGGTGAAAGTTTGGGAAAGTCCTTTTATTCCCTCTCATTTAACTTTCAAAAAGTTTCAAATTCACTCAATCAATCACACAACAATCAAACAAACAATCAATCTATCTATTTATTATAACATTCCAAAATTTAGAATTTTGGGATGTTACAAACCTACCACCGTTAAAATGAATCTCGTCCTCGAGATTCGGAGAGGCTAGAAAGAAATAGGTTAGGTTTGGGGGTCTGGGGTGCTACCACCCTTAGAAGCATGGTTACGGTTCCATCAAAACTCATATACTTCATCCATATTGTTAACAGTGTCGGTCTTCTCAGATCTCCAGGATGATTCCTTATCTGGGCTCTTTCGTAGTGGCATAACCTTTTCCTCAATTCTTCTGTACTTTCATCCTGGTAAGGTTATTCTGAGATTGGGTCTTCTTAGCTGACGGGTCTGGTGCCAATACTAAACAACTATCGATATCTCATGGTGGTCATCCATTTATGGTTTCTCCTGCAGGAAATGGGCCTGGGTTGATCCTCACCGTATAACCTACGGTTGGCAAAAGCTGCCTTGTACAAGGGAAAAATTGCTATACCATTCTAAGGTTTAAACAAGGTTTAATATCGTCATCCCTCTACTATAGGCAAGTCACTCAGGTTTACCATCCCATGTAGCAAGGCGAATAATAAGAGTAAGTCGGTATGGTGATCAATCCATCCCGCACCCAAATCATTACCCTGTATATGGTTTAGTAAATCTCTCATTCTAACACTCGGCCATCCTCACAAGCATTGCAGAATTTTCTCTTGTCGACGAACTAAGTTCGGATAAATCCATGGATTCTGCAAGCCAAACAAACATCTATCGTTCCTTCACAACTCTCAGGTTTTGTGTTACTCCTATAAAATCGTAACTTCTTCCATGGTTTTTTCCTTCAGCAAGAATGTGCTTGCTTCTTGGCAGGTCCTGGGGCCTGTGGGTTATGGCCCATCTCATCACTTGTAGTCCTTGAACTTATCATCGGGCAACTGATCATTATTCCAACTTCCAACTTCCTAGTATTCTTAAATCCATCCAATTGTATTGTCTTCCTTCCTTCTATTGGCACCAAACTAGGACATGATTACTCAGATTCATCATGGAGTTTCCATTGATCCATAATACCAACATCATACCTCCTTTATATCCAATAGTAATTCATCTCTTCATCCTCGTGGGTTATCCCACATATCGAGATAAAACTTATACTTTTGAAGTCCACTCCATGGTACATCATTATCCTTTCTAGGGGTCAAATCTCCTCACAGGGTACTACCACCCTTAAATGTTCCAACCATCCATAGACCATATTTCTCATATCCTCTAAAATGGTCAAACTCTTGCTTCATAGGGTAACAACTCATAAAATCCAATCAGTACCAACGAGGCTAACTTAATTGATTCTCCAATGATTACAATCTCCTGCTTTTCCATTACATGCCTCAACTCAACACCTCAATACAAAAGAGTTGTTCCCACTACTTCTACTACTACATTTCTTTCTTGCAAACTCAACTATTTAGCTCAAGGCTCCTTCTCTTTGGGACAATCTCTGGCAGAGTGCCCTGCTTCATTACAGCAGAAACATATTACTTCTGACAAGTCTCGAGGTTTCCTTTTTGGGCAACGGCTGAGGTAGTGCCCTGACTCCTTGATCACATTTGGTCCAAAAAATTGACGGTCTCCAACTTCATCCCACATCAACGGTGTCTGTCTCCTTCTCCCATACAAAGCTTCAAAAGGGGCCATCTTCAAACTGACTTGGTAACTGTTGTTGTATGAGAACTCCGTGTAAGGTAGATTATCATCCCTACTAGATCCATAATTTAGCGCACACGCTCTCAGCATGTCCTCCAGAATCTGATTGACTCTCTCGGTCTATTCATCTGTCTGCGGATGAAAGGTTGTACTGAACTCTAGCCTGGTACCCAAAGGCTGGTGCAGCTGATTCCAAAACTTTGAGGTAAACTGTGTTCCTCTATCTGATACGATGATCCTCGGAACTCCATGTAGACATACGATCCTGGTCATATATATCTTGGCCAACTTCGCACTTGTATAGGTGGTTTTCACTGGGATAAAGTGAGCCACTTTGGTCAAGCGAATCAGCTACTACCCAGATAGAATCATATCCCGTCCGGGTTCTGGGAAATCCGGTAATGAAATCCATGCCAAGCTTATCCCACTTCCATTCGGGTATCGGCATAGGCTATAGTAATCCTGATGGTTTCTGATGCTCTGCCTTTACTCTCTGGCATACATCACCTACGACTACATACTCCGCAATATCCTTCTTCATACCAGTCCACCAGAAACGCTCCTTCAAGTACAAATACATCTTGGTGTTTCCAGGGCGAATTGAGTATGGTGAGTCATGAGCCTCCTGAAGTATTAACTTCCTGATCTTTGCATTATTGGGCACATATACACGGTTCTCAAACCATAAGGTGTCGTGCTCATCCTTACGAAAACCTTTGGCCTTTCCTTTGCTCATCCTCTCTTTTACCTCAACAATCTCTTTGTCATCCTTCTGAGCTTCACGGATCTTTCCCAACAATGTAGACTGAACTTCCATTGCTGCAACAAAACCTTTGCGAACAATCTCCAAGCGAAGTTCCCTGAGATCCTTGGTTAACTCCTTTGGTAATTCCCCACTTATGAGGGTATTCGTCCTTGTTTTCTTTATGGTTGTGTCCTATTTCCCCACAAAGCTTGCATGCACAGGGTTTCTTCATATCCTTTCCAGAAGGCTTCAATTTCTGGGACACAAACCGAGACTTTAGCAAAGTCAACTTAAATTCCTTCCAAATGGTTACTCCTTGCCATCCATTGATGGTTTGGTACATCCCCTACCAAGTAACAGCACCTCTTTCAAAGCACTGAAGAGCATGCTGGGTTATATCCTTTCCGACTACAGGGTTATTCTTCATGTGATCCTCCATGTTCTGAATCCATCGGTCTATCTCCAATTGACTCATCGGTCCAGAAAATACGAGCTCATCGCCATTCGTCCTCTATTGGGTCCATGGGTTTGGGGTGGGATAAGAGAGATAGAGAGGGATACACACAAAACAAACAACAGTTTTGAAAAGATAGATTTTATTGTGGCTGTCGAAAAACATCAAATAAATGACAGCTCGCAATCATCGCATCTAACATAGGTATATAACAGGGGTTTGGTCTTCTAAAGGTCAATAGATCTTCAAGGTCGTCTAACTCTTCAAGTCTTCTTCATGACTTCGATGGCTTCTTCCGATCGTGCTTATCCTTCTCAATTCCTTTTGCCAGATCATCCCTGTTGTCGCAAAGTCTCTCATGACGTCCTTTAATGTTCTGGAGTTGTGTTCCAAACTTCTGGTTTTGACATCATTGGCATGAACCACGGTCCTACTGTCCTTCAGTTCCTGACAACTCTCCGGTATCTCGAGGTTTTGCTCCTCCAGATTTGGCTACTTTCAACTTCTGGGTCCTAAGTTCTTCACGAAATGCTTCTTCATCAAATACGGCTTCCTGCAAGTCCATCTGAAATTTCTTGATGTAATACTCCAGATCTTGGCGATACACCAGCTAAGGTTAAAACATCATCTTACTGATAGGTGCTCCATAAGCCTTCTACCATCCAATCTTTCCATGCATATGCATGCTTAACTCGGCACGGTGACAAATAGCATAAGCGGGCGATGACATCATAGATAACCGTGTTTCTGCACTTATCATTGCGTAAAGCCAATTTTTCCCTACTGCAAAGGAATATATTTTATTTAACTACAAAGTTGGTTGAAAATATTGAGAAGGTTCCTCCAACTCAATCCCAAAATAATAATCATTAACCCAATCAAGTTAATTAAATAGAGTGTTGAGATCAACATGAATATACAAAGACCAGAGACTCAAAATTGTCCATAACCGGGGACACGGCTAACCATGATTAGTTTGTACACTCTGCAGAGGTTGGCGCATTTTTCCCCACAAGACTCGATCGCCTCCGTTGGATTTCTCGCACTACATGGTGTTTGAGAAACGGATGACCGAGACACAGTCTTTCAAAAACATTAACTCTCTACTCCGGGCAGACCATACCAAACCTACAACCCTCTACCTGCTGATCCACCTCTTCAAGAGCTTCACGTAACGTACTCAACTATGCTAGAGCCCATAATAGCTTGTGGCTGCACACAGAAGTTTCTAGCATGAATAATCTTATGATCCCTTTGAGCCTGGTGGCGGTACATAGGAAAATCACACGGGTACTCCGGGATTTCCAAAAATACAGGCAACACTGGGTACTCCAGGTGCCTCAATCCACCCAGATGTGTATTTAAGTTGCCACCTCAAGTTGAACCATTAATTAACAATCTCACATCTATCATGGATTTCACTCACCCAAACCACGTCTACGAGCATAGCATAGCAATATAAGCAACACGTAGAAGTAACTCCCAAGGGTTTGAATATAACGGGGCAATAGGTTCTACCTCATCAACTACTTCCCAACCCACATGTTACTCACATCCTAATCATGCAATGTTTGAGGATTGGAACTAATGCATAAAAACTGGGTATGAAAGGAATATGATCAAAGTGTGAACTTGCCTGCAATGTTGATGAAGATGATTCGCACTCAAAACTCTTGATAGTTCTACTCGTCACACTCCGTTCAATCTATCGTGAGCAAGCAATAGTAACCACACATAAGCCATCACTCAGAAGATCGGGAAGAACGAAGAAGACAGTTCGGAAAACAACAAAACCAAGCAAATAACTCTTGCAACATAAAACAATTTCTAACAGTGCCAAAATTATGTGAATTTGGCCTTATCAGAAAGTTTAGGTCAAGAGCTTCGCTTTGCAAAAAGAATCAACTCAAACGGAGTTACGGAACTCAAGTTATGAACAAAAGAAGTTTGAATATGAATCTGAACAAATTTCAAAATTTGAAAATTTCAAAAAGTTGACATGACAGGTTAACAGGATATGTGAAAACAATACGAAACTATAGGCGTTGGTTTCATCTAATTTGGATGAACGAGTAAAAAGTTATGGCTATTTGAAAAATCAGGGCCAAGCTGTTTTACGGAAGTAAAATAACTACGGCTGAGAAAATTCTATGTCTAATATATAAATATAGAGACTAATTGATAATCTAATTATTCTACCGTACTAGTCTAGAAATAATAAGCTATGGAAGAATATATGAAGAAAGATACCTTTAAGGTAGAGAAAAAAATGACTTTGGAGAGAGGAGACAATTTCCAGAAGTACCGCCGGAGAAAAGAAATAATTTTTTTAGTGAATCGAGTCAAACGAAAATATTGATTTAACCCAAATCGGATGATTTTTGAAGGCTCTATGGGTCTGTATTTATTGGTGCAAAAGAGGCTTAGAGGTCAAAGGCTAGGCAATGTGGGACTAAACATAGATAAAAAGAAAAGAAACAGAGAAGAAAAGAGGCGGCTCGCATGGGCCTAAAGGCCTTCGGCCGGCCGCGCGCGCACGCTGCGGCTGCAGCTTTTTTTTAAACAAAATTCGGACTAAGAAAAAAATGAAAAGGCTAGCTGGGCCTGGCCCATGTAGGAAAAAAAGGTGGGACACCCGCTGGTACTATGATGCGCACGTGTGCAACATTTAGGGACGGGCTGCACGTACAGTTTTTCTTAAATAGAAACAGAAGGATAACCTGAATAAAGAGAAAATAAAAAAATATAGGCATATTATATATTAAAATTTTCAGAAAAAGATTTTCTACAACATGAACATTTCTCTAGTACCAAACAAAATTCACAAAATTCAAATAATTCAAACAGTGCTACTTCTACAATAAAACCCAATAAAAATCATTTTATAAATACCAAAATGATTTCAAAATTATTTCTCTCCAATTTTCTGATGTAGGGAATCATTTTACCCTATTTTCCATTTATTTTATTTTTGGAGAAAAATAATTTGAATAAAACCCAAATAACTCCAAATTGAAAATAATTTCAAACGGACTTTAAATTTGATCCTTTTAAACTTCCAACTCGTATTTCATATATTTTGAAGAAGTCATTTTATCTTCTCTCATGAAAATCATTGAGTTGCTTAATGTTTCTAAATTTGAAACATTTCCAAATAAAATTCAAATCTTCTTAAAAAAACCCTTTTCATTTAATTAAATGGAAGAAGTCATATCATCTTCTCTCGAGGGTTTTGTATTTGAAAAGAATTTTGAATTCACGGAGATCAAAATGCAAAAAGGTGAAAGTTTGGGAAAGTCATTTCATTCCTTCTCATTTAACTTTCAAAAAGTTTCAAATTCACTCAATCAATCACACAACAATCAAACAAACAACCTATCTATCTATTTATTATAACATTCCAAAATTGGAGGATTTTAGCTGTGCTGCGACAAGAAGCAGAAGGACTGCGGAAGTCCCTGGAGCATTCAGATGCATACTTTCTGGTGCAACAACAAGCGTTGGAGGATTTTAGCGCCAAACAGTACAAAGCTAATAAGCTTGCTAAGCTTATTGCCAGCATGGTGGATACCATGTTTCTTGAGCTCTTCTGAAGTTGTTTCAGTTATGCTCTTGTTTTGCTGTCGCGTTTATTTGCATTGGTGGCCAATTTTGACGACCAGTGTATGTAATATGCTGCTTTGTTCCCTATATTTGCACTGGAGGCGAACTTTGATGCTCGGTGGATGTAATATGTGTAATAGCAGTAATAGGCTATCGTTAATTGCTTGCTTATTTATTTCCTTATTGTCTTGTTTAGTTGTTTGCTTGTAGTCACTGCAATTCTTTTTCTGTGTTTTTCTAGTGGCCCCAATAACATATTTTTGGAAACTAGGCCAAAATAATCATGGCAACACATGGACTGTTGTAACCATGGGCCTCCTGCGGGCCGTATAATCCATGGGCCTTCTATGGGCCGTAGGATCCATTAGCCTTCTATACGGGCCGTAGGATCCATTGGCCTTCTACGGGACGTACGATCCATGGGCCTTTTACGGGCAGTAGGATCCATGGGCCTTCTATGGGGCATATCATCATTTCGCCAACCATGGGTCGTACTATTCGTGGACAATAACGGGCCATTAATAGGTCGTATTTGATAACTCTTTGAAAACAGCCCAACGGGTTTTTTTCGACATGAAAATGGCCCAACGTATTAACGGGCCACAAATGTGCCAACTGTAACCACGGGCAGAATTTGGCCCACAAGCAGAAAATGACAGTAATGGGTCGTAAGTAACCGAATGCTGGAAATGAGCCCAAGAATAAATGGGCCCTGAGAAGGCCGAAAGATAACATGGGCTGGAAACGGCCCAACGAAATAATGGGCCGTTAATGGGTATAAAGTGATACACTGTTCATTACGGGCCAGTTTTACCACGGGCCGTTAAGGGGCCAAGTGTTACTAAGGGCCTCATATGGGCCGAAAGACGTCATGGTCCATACATGGACCGAAAGTTAAAATAGGCTGGACTTATATTGGACAGCCCAGATGACGCTACTAGGCCTAATTCGGATAGGCCGTAAACGGGCCCTGGGATAGCGGGCTGTAAATGGGCTATATGCGAACAGGCTGTTAACAGGCTTGCCGTGGGCCGGCCTGCCACCTTTTGACCAAGTCAAACGGGCCGGCCTTTTCACAGGAATGGGACTCTGTTGGGCTGTGCCACGTGTCGGCGTATCATAGGCACTTTGTGTCCACTGAGTGGATGACATCTATCCCAACAGTGAGCCGACACGTGTTTCCTCCAGCCAATGATGATTTTACATGTGGAAATCCCCATTGGCCGGGGCTGTTAACGGGTTATCGGATCCAAAACCGGACCCGATAGCTTAATGGCGTTCCGTTACGGTGGATGCCACGTGTCGGTGACCCTTGACGAAAGCACTTCTGTGACACGCGATTTATCGTCATGGAAGTGGACACTTCCGTGATGATAATGTTGGTAATGTCATGGAACACTTGTACGACACCACGGGTATGACTATCCTGATTCTGTCATAAATTTGTCATGCATATACATGCATGACAGAAAATGTGACCTACTGTGACAAACACGTATCATCACGGAAGTGTATTTTTTTGTAGTTCATGTACACGTACGTACAACGGCCAGTGTGCAAGAAAGAAAATACGGCCATGTACGTACATACGGGCAGGGTCTCGAATGCCTACTCGCACATACGTACGGCCAGGGCTCGTGTACATGGCTGGGTCGGAACGGCGAAACAGCATCGTCGTCGTGTTCATGGAGAGCCAACCGGCTAGGTCGGAATGGAATGCGTCGTTGTGTTCATCAGGAGGGCTTGGACGGAACAGCCAATGGAAACGAGGCCTGCCATACCGCAGAACGGAGGAAACGGCCTTGTGTTCGACTGGCCATGGTCGAAACGGGATCATGTTCATCGGGAGGGGTCTAGAGTACCGAAAAAGGGAGGAAACGGACCTCCTATGGTCGAAACGGGGATCCTGTTCATCGGGAGGGGTGTGGCGTACCGCAAAACGGAGGAAACGGACTTGTGCTAGAGCGCTACGGTCGAAACGGGGGTCCTGTTCATTGGGAGGGATGTGGCATACCACAAAACGGGACTCCACGGGATACTGTTCATCTCCACCGTCGACCCCCTCCAGCCTCCACGGGCTACTATTCATCCACCGTCGACCTCCTCCAGCCTCCACCTGCGTCTGTTCATCCAGCCTCCACCGCGCGCTACTCCACCGGCTACTGTTCAACCAGCTCTCTCCACGGGCTCCTGTTCAACCACCCCTCCATGGGGGGCTACTGTTCATCCAGCCCTCCACGGGGTGGTCCTATTCATCCAGCCTTCCACGGGGTCCTGTTCATCCAGCCCCAACCGGCTCGATCGTCGGGGTCCTGTTCATCCAGAGGCAACACCACGGGGTCTTGTTCATCCACCCCCACGAAGAACTGTTCATCCAAACCCCCCAGCAACGCTCACTGTTCATCCAGAGGCAGCATCGATCGGCTTCAGTTAGCAGCCGTAGCGAAGGAATCACTCGGGTTCAGTAACGTCGCTAGTGAAATCGCTCGGGTTCAGTTAGAGCCCAACGCCTCGCACACACACACGTACGTATACGAGAGAAAAACGCATCGCTCGGCCCCCGACCACCCACCGTAACCGGGAACTCCCCGAAATTTTCCTCGCCCTCGCTTCTACCATGGTTTTTTCCGTCATGGACGGCCCAAAGAATGTCATGCAGCTGCGTCTCCGGCCCGCCCAGGACGAAAAGTCCATTTTCTGTCATGATTTTTTGTCATAGAAGTAGGAACCCACCACATCTATGATGATACCATGTTTTGTCACAATTATTGTTATAGAAGTGTCATAAGTATGACAGAAAAAAATTCGTTTGGCCCAAAATGTCATGGATGTGTCTTTTTTTGTAGTGCACCTACTTTCCCCTACATCTGCTAGTCTACCACAGTAAGAGGTCACGCAACATACTCAACTATGCCAGAGCCCATAATGGTTGAAAAGTTGGTTAACTGGAAAGAGGGCTTCGAGATGAAGATTTTGGCGTTGGTTTCACTGGATTTGGACGAACGGCTGAAAAGTTGCGAGGGTTTGAAGATCAGGGGCTAATCTGTGATAAAAGTGTTCGCGAATAGGTCCCTGGCCGAAAAATAAAATAAAAAGAAAAATCTATCAGAAGAATGTCCGCTAACAGAGACTAATGAACGAATTCGTTCGTTATTAGATCTAAACGAACGAGCATTCGCTAAAAAATAACTCTAAACCGAAAAACCGATCTAACCAGTGGAAAACCGAGAAAAACCAAACCGCGAAAAAAACCGGATCTAGATCTAGATCTAGGGTTTACCGGAAAAACCAACGAAAAACCAGAAAAAAAACCGGTCGTCGGCGCAGCGGCGGCGGCGGCGGGTGTCGGTGTCAAAACCGGCGGATCTCGGGTAGGGGGCCCCGAACTGTGCGTCTAGGGTCGATGGTAACAGGAGACATGGGACACGATGTTTACCCAGGTTCGGGCCCTCTCTATGGAGGTATTACCCTACTTTCTGCTTGATTAATCTTGATGAATATGAGTATTACAAGAGTTGATCTACCACGAGATCGTAATGGCTAAAACCCTAGAAGTCTAGCCTATATGATTATGATCGTCTCCGCCTCTACGGACTAAACCCTCCGGTTTATATAGACACCGGAGGGACAAGGGTTATACAAAGTCGGTTACAAAGAAAGGAATCTTCATATCTGAATGCCAAACTTGCCATCCACGCGAAGGAGAATCCCATCCGGACACGGGTGAGAGTCTTCGGTCCTGTATCTTCATAGCCCATCAGTCCGGCCCATGTCCAACAGGCCGGACACCCGAGGACCCCTTAGTCCAGGACTCCCTCACTAGCCCCTAAACCAGGCTTCAATGACGAGGTGTCCGGCGCGTAGATTGTCTTCGGCATTGCAAGGCGGGTTCCTCCTCCGAATACTCCAACACAGTCTTCGAACACAACGAACGTGTCCGGATGTACAAAACAAGTACCACACACCACCATAGAGAGTATAATATTTCATGAGTCCAATCTGCTGACAACTTTTTTGTAAGGTGACATCATGTCCCTGCCCGGTTATTATTTCGAACCGTTTTTCGGCCTGCCGCTCCATATTTTGAGATGCGGCTTTATTGGCACGTCTTGTCAAAGCAGAGATCGATTCCCCTTATTGCGGGATTCTCATCAATACGGGTATGGGTAATCCAACCATGCCGCCTGCATGGCCCCTGGGAAATAGGTGAGTTTTATGGCGAGTGGGGAGGCGCTTGATATTCACTGCCTTTATAAGGAGATAAGGATTTACCCCTTTCACCCATGCCTTCTCTCTTTCCGCCTACCCACTCTCGAGCTCCAGCGCCCAAGTTCTGATCTTTTCTGCCTCAAGAAAGCACTCCGACCATGTCCAGAGCGCAGGGCAAGTGGATGGCCTCCACCGTCAAGGAGAAGGACATCACCCAGCTTCAAGAGGTCAGATATTTGTCCAAGGAGGTCGCCCATCGGCTTCCGAACGAGGGACAGATCATCCCTACCCCGAAGCCCCATGAGAGGGTGGTTTTCATGCCCCACTTCGTCCGCAGGCTAGGATTTCCACTCCACCCCTTCGTCCGTGGGCTCATGTTCTACTATGGGTTGGATTTCCATGATCTAGCCCCAAATTCCTTCCTCACCATCTCGGCATTTATCCTCGTGTGTGAGGCTTTCCTCCACACCCAACCCCACTTCGGATTGTGGCTAAAGACCTTCAATGTGAAGCCGAAGGTGGTGGGCAGCGCACACGTAGAGTGCGGAGGCGCCATGGTGAGCAAAATGTCCAATGTCACATGGCCCAAAGGCACCTTCGTCGAGACCATCAAGGGGTGGCAGAAGTTGTGGTTCTACGTCACAGAGCCCCATGACACTACCTGGGTTGCGACTTACGAATTCAAATCCGGGGCCCCAATGCGGCTCACCTCCTCGCAAGAGAAAGGCCTGGATTGGTCTTCGTCGGACAAGCTGACAGCGCTCCAGACGCGCATCAGGAGCATGATGGACAAGAATGTCAAGCTTGTCGATGTGATTCAGGTGATGCTAGTTCGCCGGATCCTTCCATGCCAGAACCGGGCTTGCCACCTATGGGAGTTCGATCCGGCCAAGCACTTGCAACGGTTCTTCGGCACTACGCACGAAGATATCTGGAAGGTGCTCTTCAAGGCCAACGAGACGTGGCCGAAGATGACCGAGGACCATGGGCACGACCTGGCCCATCCGGCCAGTTCGGTAAGTTTTCCGTGTTTCAAGGTGTATCCCTTACTTGCTTACTCAAGGAGGATGTCCGAACTTCCCTATTTATTTTTTCAGGGTTGGACGAACAAGGAGGAGCGGATTCAGTGTCCGGCTCCGCTACCCGAGGACCCAGCCATCCCTCTTCTGACGAAGATGCTGGTTCCGGCTCCCTACAAGGTGCCGGAGAAGAAGGCCAAGAAGAAGGCCAAGGGGACCAGAGGTGTCCTCCGTCCCAAGGGTACTTCGGACGTGGCGTACGAAGATGCCGAAAACCACTCCGCCGCCGAAGACGACGAGGAGGAGGAAGAGGAAGAAGAAAGCAAGTCCCCCCACCCCAAGGGGGGAATGAAGAAGAGGGCGTCCTCCACTAATCTAGAGGCAGAGGCGTCCAAGAAGGGGAAGGTCTCCCTCACGGATAGCTCCGCGTGGGATGTCGATAGCAGCCCAGAGCGGCGCCCCCGAGATAAGCCCTTGGCCGAATTGTGAGTATTCAAAGACCCTAACGCATTCATATATCAACCTCTTTACTTCATAATTTTAACATGTTGAATCATGTGCTTGCAGTCCGGCTCATTCCGCCCTCGAGCGATCCTCATCTTCAGGGAACTCGCTGGACCAGAAGGTGATGGACAGCAGGTCCCTTTCGGCGGCCTCCTCTCCCAGGGCCATGGATGACACCGAGGTGTTCTCCCGAAGGATTCCATCATAGGGAGAGACGCAGGAGGCCGTCGGGGCGGCACCAGAGGGCGAGACCTCGGCCGCTAGACACATGGGGGAGCAGATCCCCATGGAGACTGGTGATGGGGGCCATGTCCCATTCGGCCCCTAGCCGAATACGGTCTCAAAGACCTATACGGCTCCGGAGTTCGGCGAGCAGCCTCCCTCGTCGGAAGGAGGTGTGCCCATTCTGACGGTAACCTCTGTCCAACCAGAGGCACCGGATACTCTACTGGAAGCGCTGCGAAGCGCTTCCATTGTTGAGGAACACCGTACCCTCGTGGGTGCGGTGATTGAGAAGATTCAGTCCGCAAAGAGTGGACTAACCAAAGCCTGCACAAGCCTTCTAACAGGCTTTGAGGTAAGCAATACAATTACGTGAAAAGAAAGTCACAGTGTGGACAGTAGCCCCTGGGACTCTGTCCGGGGTTCGGAAAGAAGAGTCGAACAGAGGATCAAATAGTTTTTCGTAGGAGACTAACCATATATATCTATGTGAATAAGCAGGCGTCATTGTTGGCCGCGACTTCTCATGCTGCCGAAGTCTCCGGACTAAAGCATAGGCTGGAGCAAACCGAGGAAGAGCTCGGTCATGTGAAAAAGTAGCTGGAGGACAATCAAGGTATTCAATCATTTTATGCATGTCCGGAAAGTATGAATGTTTTTGCGCTGACCATACTGCCGTGATATTTTCATACGGGCGGCGACAGAGGTGGAGGCCCTCAAGAAGGCGCTGGCCGAGGCCGAGGTGAGAGCGGTAAAGGAAAAAGGCGCCCGAGAAAAGCATGAGGCCAGGGTTGGTGAGGTCCAGCAGGAGCTCCAGGACGCCATGAAGAAGTACGACGAGTCCTTGGAGCGCCAGAATGTGGACCAAGAGTCCGAACTCGCTAAGGCCCGCCAAAGCGCACAAGAGGCCCGTGCCGCCCCCCAGGGTGCCCTCTGGGAGATCCAAGAGGCCAAGAAGATCGCGGCGGGTAAGGCTTTTATTATGCAAAGCAAGTATGTGAGGAAGAGGTATCTCTACTCTCCAGGGGCGTTTGCGGATTTTCCGCACAGTGTTTCTGACGCTGCGGAATTCTTTCGAGCCGAAGAGGGGAGCTCAACGAAGAAGTTGTTCTGGTCGCAATACCTTGCACGAGAACATCCAGTGCCCTTTAGCGACCAGCTAAAACAGTTGGTCGAGCTGCATAGGGTGGCCGAACTAGCCATGAAGGATTTAATAATCCGGTTGTGGCCTGCAGAAGCTATACCCGGCAGCTACTTCGGACTCGTGAAGCGGCTGGTCAATGCATGTCCTCGGCTTGACGCCATCAAGCGGTCGGTCTACATAGAAGGTGCGCGGATGGCCTTCGCCCGTGTCAAGATACAATGGGCGAAGATGGACACCGTCAAGCTCGCGACCGAAGGACCGCCCACGGGCAAGGAGCACCGCACGCCCTAGCGGTATTTTGAAGATGTTCTGAAGGGATCCCGCATTGTAGTGGAGCAATGTGCTAAGGACATTATTTTTGAAAGAATACATTCATGTTATCTCGTCCTGTATGATGAAAACAATGCTGATATGTAATATAATGCTTTGTTGTTTATTATTTAAAGTTATACCTCCTGTGTGGCCGTTTTATCAAGTCTGAGAGTTGGCCAGTCGTCGGCTTCAGCCCCCACGTAGGTTGTACGGGGGTGTTCGGGATGAATCTAAACACTCTTTATCCACGAATTTGGTCCTTGAAGGAGGTGTTTAGCGCAACAAACTAGGCAATCGGACTATGTGGCTTTACCACCCTCACTTAGCCATAAGAGTTTGACAATAAAAAATTAGGCGTAGACCCTAGTATCCGAACTAGTGTGCTGTAAACACCTGATCGGATAAGAACCGATTCATCGCATAATGCGGAAAAAATCACTAAAGATTTGAAACCTCCAAAGAGCTGACCGGCTCACGCCGCATCATGACAGTCAGTTCTCGGCTTTCTCTCCTGAGGTGCTCGTCCGGATAAACCAGGACACAATCGCAGTAGTTCTCCCTTTACTACCCTAGCTGATATAGCGGAATGTAAGGTAGTAAGCACAGGAGTCGGGCAACCCAACTATTGACCAAAGACATGATTTGGAGCCAATGCATATAATGCTAAATTCGGGGTGTCGAACTATACTGTAAAAAGTGTTCGGACTTTGTTGCTGTATTATGGGGCGGAATGAAGCCCCTGGCGGATTAAAGCGTACCGAAGTGTACGGGCGCGATTTGATAAGATTATCACAAGAGCAAGCTAGTGCCGCAGGAGTTGGGCTGCAAACTATTTCCATTATAGTTTGATTAGTACGTCAAAGCGTATTTGTACAAGTAGTGCAATAAGCAACATGGCTATTTAATATGCCACAACCAAGGAAGAGCTGTGTGCGGGTCCTGAAAACAGGTAGAGTGACTGTTAAAGAGACCACCTAGAAATTCCCTTATACGTCAGTATCTTGTGACGTCTTGGTGTATCTATCCTTTCGAAAGGACCTGTGATCAGGCCGCCAGGAAGGGCCTGTGGAAAAGAAACCTAAAAAGGAAAAAAAAGAAAAGAAAAAGTGAAAGTATGTGTGTCCAGGGGAGGTCGAGTTGTATTATGGATCACACTCTAGTTATGCCTCTGTCTATGACCATGGTATTTTGAGTGCATAGTTATGTATGCGTGGTACGAATGGCGCCACTTAGTAGGGGCTGGGACGAAGGCCGAATTGCTAGTCGAGCTCTTGACGAGCTGGGCTGTCCTGCTGCGGAGTAGTCCGGACTCATTTGACGGTGTCCGGGAGCTCGGCCGCCGAATTGAGGTTCTGCTTGAAGAGGCCGCTCTGTACTTCTGTTGCTAAAGCGACGGTGTGCTCCTCAGTACGAAGGGAGTGTTCCGTGTTTCCATTAACTGTTATGACGCCGCGTGGTCCGGGCATCTTGAGCTTGAGATAAGCATAGTGTGGCACCGTGTTGAATCAAGCAAATGCAGTTCGTCCGAGCAGTGCATGATAGCCACTGCGGAAGGGGACGATGTCGAAGATCAACTCTTTGCTTCGGAAGTTATCCGGGGATCCGAAGACAACCTCTAGTGTGATTGAGCCCGTACAGCGGGCCTCTACACCTGGTATGACTCCTTTAAAGGTTGTCTTTGTGGGCTTGATCCTTGAGGGATTAATACCCAGTTTGCACACTGTGTCCTGATAAAGCAGGTTCGGGCTGCTGCCACCATCCATGAGGACTCGCGTGAGATGGAATCCATCAATAATTGGGTCAAGGATGAGTGCGGCTGAACCGCCATGACGGATACTGGTCGGATGGTCCCTGCGATCGAAGGTGATCAGGCAGGAAGACCATGGGTTGAACTTTGGGGTGACTGGCTCCATCACGTAGACGTCCCTGAGCGCGCATTTGCGCTCCCTCTTGGGGATATGGGTAGCGTATATCATGTTCACTGTTTTAACTTGGGGGGGACTTCTTCTGTCCCCCTGTGTTCAGCGGACGGGACTCCTCATCATCGTCCTCTCTTTGCGACCCCTTCTCCTTGTTCTCGGCATTTAATTTGCCGGCCTGTTTGAAAATCCAGCAGTCTCTCTTGGTATGATTGGCTGGTTTGTCTGGGGTGCCATGGATCTGGCATGGACGATCGAGTATGCACTCCAAGCTGGATGGTCCTTGATTGTTTCTTTTATATGGCTTCTTTTGCTGGCCGGACTTGGAGCCACTAAATCCGGCGTTGACCACCATGTCATCGATATTGTCACCGTTCCTTCGACACTTGTGCCTGTTGTGTCAGGGCTTGCCGTTGCTGTTTTTGGTCTCAGCGGTGCGAGCCTCGCTTGCAGTGTTTTTGCTATGGGCTAGCCAGCTATCCTCGCCCATGCAAAAACGGGTCATGAGTGCCGTGAGGGCTTCCATGGACTTCGGCTTTTCTTGGACGAGTTGACGGGCTAGCCATTCATCACGGATGCTATGCTTAAAGGCTGCTAGGGCTTCGGCATCCAGACAATCGACGATTTGGTTCTTTTTAGTTAAGAACCTAGTCCAGAATTTCCTGGCTGACTCTCCGAGTTGTTGAACTATGTGACTTAAGTCGTCCGCATCCGGAGGTCATACGTATGTACCTTGGAAGATGTCGCGGAAGGCGTCTTCCAAGTCCTCCCAGCTGCCAATAGAGTTTTCAGGCAGACTGTTTAACCAGTGCCAAGCTGGCCCTTTGAGTTTTAGCGGGAGGTATTTGATGGCATGAAGTTCATCACTGCAGGCCATATGAATATGGACAAGAAAATCTTCAATCCATATTGTGGGATCTGTTGTTCCATCATATGAATCGATGTTCACGGGTTTAAACCCTTCGGGGAATTCATGCCCCATTACTTCATCAGTGAAGCAAAGAGGGTGTGCGGCACCTCTATATCGGGCCATATCGCGACGTATCTCGGATGAAGTCCGTCTGTGGCATTCGGCCCAGGCGTGATTAGGTTGGTCACATCCGAATAGATGGCCATCGTCGCGTGTCGGGGCACGCCCCCACGATCTGTAGATCGATCTGGTATGTCCTGCTCTACTGTCCAGGTCCTGCCGAAGGTCATATGTATATGCCCGAGCTATTTTATCCCTGCTTTTACAGCGAGGTAGTATGGGCTAGTGTTCGGCTTGGGTTGCCGCTTTGTCCCGACCACGTGGTGATCGGTCAGCTGCCTTGTGCGCTGATGGCACGGGCTCCAACGCCTCATCATCGAATTGAGGTAGTAATTTGCGCTTCGGGTAACTTTTGGGTGGTCGCTCGAGGCCGTATTCCTCGACTACCAGGACGTTAGTCCATCTATCATTGAGTAGATCTTGATCAGCTTGAAGCTATTGCTGCTTCTTTTTCAGGCTCCTTGCAGTGGCTATTAGCCGGCGCTTAAAGCGCTCCTGCTCGAGAGGTTCCTCGGGCATGATAAAATCCTCATCGCCGAGGCTCACCTCATCCTCGGAGAGTGGAAGATAGTTACTGTCCTCCGAGTCTTCGTGTTCGTCTTGTTCATTAGGGCTAACTCGCCCATCTTCCCGTTCGTCCTATTCGGAAGTTGGCTCAACGGGGTCTTCATTGTCTTCGGCATCGTCTAGGGTATTGTTTTCTCCTGTGCCGGTATTTCTATCTTTCTCACGGCGTGACTTAGAGCGGCGCCGTTGTCTTCGGCGCTTTGGCTGTATCTCAGGAGGTTTATCTTCCACTGGGTCTTCTTTGTCATCGCCGTTAACTTCTTTGGGTGTGTCCACCATGTATACGTCGTAGGAGGAGGTGGCCGTCCAGCGCCCCATAAATGGAGGGTTTTGGGCCTGCTCCTCTTCGGCATCGTCGTCCATACCGTCGATGTCTTCGGAGTCGTAGTCGAGCATGTCAGTTAGATCTTCGACAGTGGCTATTAAGTGGTAGGTGGGTGGGAAACGAAATTCCCCGTCATCAGCCCCCAGTTCAAGCTGGATATAATTTGGTTGTGAGTCCCCTACTAAAGAGAGGGTTTTTAATGAGTTTAGCACATCGCCTAAAGGTGAGTGCCGGAAGATGTCCGCGGAACTGAATTCGACGATCGGCGTCTGGTAAGGCTCAGCGGACGCGGATGCATGTAGTTCAGAACCAGTGACAGGAGATGAATCCGGGGGTCCGGTGATGCAGAACCTGCTCAAAGCTGAGTCTATGTGTGGCTCCAACGACGGTGAGTCTGCGGCTTCCGTGGCGGGGTTAAGATTCCCATCTTTGGATGGCACAGGCTGCTCCGGATCTACGGCGAGAGCGCTTACAGGCGCAATCTCCTGGGTATGGTCCGATGACAGATTTAGGTCATGTTCATCGCGGTGGCAGGGAGTGGCTGCCATGGGCTAAAATCCGTCGAGGATCAAGTCTCCACGGATATCAGTGACGTAGTTCAAGCTTCCAAACCTGACCTGACGGCTAGGGGCGTAGCTGTCGATTTGCTCTAGATGGCCAAGTGTGACGCCCGGGTAATTAAGCTACAGTAACCCCCTCGTAATGATGCCAAGTCATCACATTTCTATTGCTAATCCTCGCTTGATCCAAATCTTAGTTCAATCTCAAATTCAAATTAAAGCCTAGTTTTCAAATTTCTCAAACACGCAAAATAAAATATTAACAGTGTGGGAAATATTCCATATATAATTATGGTGGTGACCCAACACTTTTGTGAAGTATTTTAATGCTCTATTGTGAATATAACAGTGGCTAAAATAATTATTAAATGCTTTTAAAATTATAAAATTACTAAGCTATTTTATTTGCACCTCAAACTAAATGTGGCAGTGGTATAATTAGTAAAACTAATTTAGATGCTATTCCTATATTTTATAAAGTTGATTTCTATTCGAAAATAAAAGAAAACTAAAACTGTAAAAAAAAGACAAAGGGAAAACCCCCCGGTTTTCCCCGCGCGTAGCCCACCAGGAGCAAAGCCCACGTGGCCCAGCTGCCCTCCCGTTGTCCTGTTCCTCGCTACAGGGAGGGGGAACCCTGGATGCCTCTGATGCCCGACACGGCCTCAGTATGTCGCTGTGGCGGCCATCCCGCGCCTCTCCCCCGTTTGCCCCGCGCGTATAAGACCATCCCGGCCTTGTCGACGAACCCTAGATCCCCATTCGCCCCTCTCCCTGCTCCCTCTCCTCAATCTGGAAGGACCCAAACCACCGCCGCCATGGAGACCATTGCCCGCATGCCGTGAGAGGCTATCCCGCAGAAGCGCCGTCATCGACTACATCGTCTTGGAGGAGTCGTTCGAGCTGGAGATCCCCGCGGTGCCCGATCGATCCTCGTCTTCCCCATTCCCTGCCGTCGCATCTCTGTCTCCTCCCTAACCGGCCTCGTCGAGCCTCGCCGCCCCTGTTCCCCGGCTCATGGGTGAGCTCACCCTCCCCTCCTTCGTTCGCCTTTCTTCCACTCATGGTAGACGCCGAAGGTCGCTGTCCCATCTCCCCTGCCCGGAGCCGCGCCTGTCGCGCCCGAGCACATGCTCGCCGCGCGTCCTCGTGCCGTTGGCTGCCCACGAGCCTCTCTGGCTGCCCCTACCCCGCGTGTCCCGTGCCCAGGCCGCGCCCAACGCGCGCGCGCCCAGCCGTGTCGCCTCGCTCGCCTCTGCCTTGCTCCCTCACGCACACGCCCACCCCCGGTCACGCCCCGGCTTCCCGCTACCGCACTCGGCCGTGCCCTTCACCAGTGCGCGCGCCCGTGCCTGTAGCCGCCGCTGCCCACACTCCCGTGCACCTGTCCTCGATCGAGCGCCTCCTCCCGCGCCCGCCTGCAGCCATGCCCCTTGCGCCGTGTGTGACTGCCGCAAACCGCTGCCGCCCTCTGCTGATCGCCGTTGCTTCGCCTTGTCGCTGTCCGCACCCACCACCGCAGCCACCGTGCCTGGCCGCAGCCTAACCCCGCTCGCATCACCCCCTGCCGCTGCCTCGGCTCCGCCGCTTCCCGCGCTACTGCCGCCGTCGCTCGCGCCTATTATGCTCCCTTCGCTCCCCAGCTGCACGCCTGCCATCCAGCGCGCCCGATGGCCGCTGGCCCGCGTCGCCCGCCTCGGCTGCTCGCCGCCCCGCCGCCTAGTCTCCTCCTCCCCATCGCGCCTGCTCCGGCCGGCCGAGGCCGCCGACCGCGCCGCTTGGCCATGCCATGCCGCGTCGGCGCCCCCGCATCCAGAACGGCCACGGCCGTCGCCCGGGTCTACCCCGGCGGGCACCCCTCGCCCGCGCTCGTTACGCCCGCTCCAGTGGCTTTTGTGCCACTGGCAGCTGGGGCCCTCTCCCCTGTTTAGTATAAAAAATGAGAGAAAGAAAAATCATTTAATAAAAATAATTAACTTAATTAAATTGGGTTAGTTAAGTCTAATTAGAATTAATTAGCTTAATCGACTCGTTTAATTAACTAAACTGTTAGACTAGCCTAATCAATCAATGACAGGGGGGCCCACGCCATGTTGACCAGTCAAACGTTGACTGGTCAACTGGGACCTCCTAGCCCACCTGTCAGCCTCTGGTACACTTCTGTGTACGCAGAGCTGGGTGCACCTAGCATTTAGTCTTTATTTTCTAAATAATAATAATTCCAGAAATTGTTTATAACTTCGGAAAATCTTAAAAAGTAATCCGTAGCTCGGATGAAAAAGTTTTATACATGAAAGTTGCTCAGAACGACGAGACGAATCCGAATACGCAGTCGGTTCATCCGCCACACATCCCTAGCATAGCAAAAATGCAACTTTCCGCCTCCAGTCCGTTTGTCCGAAAATGTGAAACACCGGGAATACTTTTCCGGATGTTTTCCCCCTTCGCCAGTAGCACTTAATACCGCATTAGGTCACCCCTAGCACCGCGTATTGCCATGTTATGCTTCATGATGCTTTGATTGCTCTGTTATTTATTGTGTTCCCCTTAGTTACTTCTTTTCGATAGACCTCGAGACCACTGCCGAGACCCCTGTGATCGACTACATCGACGACAACCCCTCCTTGCCAGAGCAACCAGGAAAGCCCCCCCTTTGATCACCAGATATCACCTATTCTTCTCTCTACTGCTTGCATTAGAGTAGTGTAGCATGTTACTGCTTTCCGATAATCCTATTCTGATGCATAGCATGTCTTTGCTACTACTGTTGTTACCTTTACCTGCAATCCTAAATACTTAGTATATGATGCTAGTATTCCATCAGTGGCCCTACATTCTTGTCCGTCTACCATGCTATACTATCGGGCCGTGATCACTTGGGAGGTGATCACGGGTATATACTTATATAAATAATATGTGATACATGTGGTGACTAAAGTCGGGTCGGCTCGTAGAGTACCCGCAAGTGATTCCGATGTGGGGGCTGAAGGGGCAGGTGGTTCCATCCAGGTAGTGGTGGGCCTGGGTTCCCGACGGCCCCCAACTGTTACTTTGTGGCGGAGCGACTAGGCAGGTTGACACCACCTAGGAGAGAGGTGGGCCTGGCCCTGGTCGGCGTCCGCGGTTACTTCAAAATAACACGCTTAACGAGATCTTGGTATTTGATCTGAGTCTGGCCACTGGCCTATAGGCACTAAACAACTACGTGGGAGCAGTTATGGGCACTCGACGTTGTGGTATCAGCTAAAGCCTTCGTGACGTCAGTGACTGAGCGGCGCGCGTTGGATTGGACTGGAATGCCTGCTCTTGTATTAGGGAGGCTAGGTCTGCTTCCGGCCGCCCACGCAACGTGCAGGTGTGCAATGGGCGATGGGCCCAAACCCCTGTGTCATAGGATTTAGACCGGCGTGTTGACCTCTCTGTTGTGCCTAGGTGGGACTGCGACGTGTTGATCTTTCGAGGCCTGGCATGACCCAGGAAAGTGTGTCTGGCCAAAGGGGATCGAGCGTGTTGGGAAATGTGGTGCACCCCTGCAGGGAAGTTTATCTATTCGAATAGCCGTGTCCCTTGGTAAAAGGATGACCCGGAGTTGTACCTTGACCTTATGACAACTAGAACCGGATACTTAATAAAATACACCCTTTCAAGTGCCAGATACAACCCGATGATCGCTCTCTCACAGGGTGACGAGGGGAGGATCACCGAGTAGGATTATGCTGTGCGATGATACTTGGTTAACTTACCATCTACTCTCTTCTTCTGCTGCAAGATGGAGGTTGCCAGAAGCGTAGTCTTCAATAGGACTAGCTATCCCCCTCTTATTCTGGCATTCTATAGTTCAGTCCACATATGCTACCCTTCTCTATTTGATACCAATGCATACATATGTAGTGTAGCTCCTTGCTTGCGAGTACTTTGGATGAGTACTCACGGTTGCTTTGCTCCCCCTTTTCCCCCTTTCTATACCCGATTGTTGCGACTAGATGATGGAGTCCAGGAGCCAGAGGATCCCGAGAATGATTCTACATGGAGTTCGGCTTCGAGGAGTAGTTAGGAGGTCCCAGGCAGGAGGCCTTGCCTTTTCGATCGTTGCTACTTTTGTGATAGCCTTCTTAAGGCAAACTTGTTTAGCTTATGTCTGTACTCAGATATTATTGCTTCCGCTGACTCATGTGTATTCGAGCTTATGTATTCGAGCCCTCGAGGCCCCTGGCTTGTAATATAAAGCTTGTATTATTTTAATTGGTGTCTAGAGTTGTGTTGTGATATCTTCCCGTGAGTCCCTGATCTTGATCATACACGTTTGCGTGTATGATTACTGTACATCAAATCGGGGGCGTCACACCAAGCGAGTTGGCCTGGAGTGCGAAGCCGCCGAATACGAAGATCTGGCCAGGGAGAAAGACATCCCCTTGGGCAGCGTTGTTGTAGATGATGGATGTAGCCATCGAACCTTCTAATGTCGACACAGCGGAACTCTCAATGAAAGCACCAATGTCGGTGTCAAAACCGGTGGATCTTGGGTAGGGGCTCCCGAACTGTGCGTCTAGGGTCGATGGTAACAGGAGACAGGGGGCACAATGTTTACCCAGGTTCGGGCCCTCTCTATGGAGGTAATACCCTACTTCCTGCTTGATTCATCTTGATGAATATGAGTATTACAAGAGTTGATCTACCACGAGATCGTAATGGCTAAAACCCTAGAAGTCTAGCCTATATGATTATGATCGTCTCTGCCTCTACGGACTAAACCCTCCGGTTTATGTAGACGCTAGAGGGGACTAGGGTTATACAAAGTCGGTTACAGAGAAAGGAATCTTCATATATATATATATATATATATATATATATATATATATATATATATCCGAACGCCAAACTTGCCATCCACGCCAAGGAGAATCCCATCCGGACACGGGTGAGGGTCTTCGGTCTTGTATCTTCATACCCCATCAGTCCGACCCATGTCCAACAGGCCGGATGCCCGAGGACCCCTTAGTCCAGCACTCCCTTAGCGGGCAGCGGTGGCGGCACAGATTTCGAGGCGGGCTGGCGGCGGCGGCGGTTTGGGGGTGAGGCAGCCTCGGGCCTTGGCTATATATAGCCTGGGTAGCCTCGGTCTCCTGGCCCAAGCTGGCTCCTAAGTCGGCGCGCAGCTGGGCCGGCTAGGCTTCGGCCCAGTTCGGTCCAGGAAACATTTTTTTAAATAATTCCGCGGAAGAAAATCCTAAATATATATAAAAAAATCTAAAAATGCCAAAAAAAAAATTCACCATCTAAATAAAATATTTAGAACAAAGTGAACATTTTTCTGACCTAAAATGCAATTTTGAATGCATATTTTTTCTTATTCAAATAAAATAGCAATAAAAAATCCAAATAAAATATTTATTTGATTTTAACATTTTTCCTCCACTATTTCTTTTATTTTGGAGAAGTCCTTTTATCTCCTCTCTTTTATTTTTTTATATTGGAAATATTTCGGAGAGAAAATATTAAAACCAAAGTGATCCTCTTTTCAAATTTGAAAAAATTCAAATATGAAAATAGTGAAATCCCCAACTCTCTCTGTGGGTCCTGCAGTTGCTTAGGATTTCTAGGATCGCAAACGAGATGCAAATAAAATATGATATGCATATGATGACCTATGTATAACATTCCAAATTGAAAATTTGGGATGTTACATGGGCACAACCCACCTAGGCATGCCAGGGGGGCCAGGCACACCCTAGTGGGTTGTGCTCACCCAGGCCCACCTCCGCTGCCCATCTTCTGGTATATAAGTCATTTTACCTAGAGGGGGAAATCATCGTCATCATCATCACCAACAACTCTACCATCTTGGGGAGCGCAATCTCCATCAACATCTTCAATAGCACCATCTCATCGCAAACCCTAGTTCATCTCTTGTGTTCAATCTTTTTACCGGAACTATATATTGGTGCTTGTGGGTGACTAGTAGTGTTGATTACATCTTGTAGTTGATTGCTATATGGTTTATTTGGTGGCAGCTTATATGTTCAGATCCATTATGCTATTTAATACCCCTCTAATATTGAGCATGTTTATCACTTGTTAGCAGTTAGTTTTGTTCTTGAGGTCATGGGAGAAATCATGTTGCAAGTAATCACGTGAACTTGATGTGTGTTCAATATTTTGATAGTGTGTATGTTGTGATTCCCTTAGTGGTGTCATGTGAACATCGACTACATGACACTTCACCATATTTGGGCCTAAGGGAATGCATTTTCGAGTAGTTATTAGATGATGGGTTGCGAGAGTGACAGAAGCTTAAACCCATAGTTTATGCGCTATTCCGTAAGGGACCGATTGGATTAAAAAGTTTAATGCTATGGTTAGAATTTATTCTTAATACTTTTCTCATAGTTGCAGATGCTTGCGAGGGGGTTAATAATAAGTAGGAGGTTTGTTCAAGTAAGAAAAACACCTAAGCACCGGTCCACCCACATATCAAATTATCAAAGTAGCAAACACAAATCGAATTAACATGATGAAAGTGATTAGATGAAATTCCCGTGTACCCTCTAGAATGCTTTGCTTATTATAAGAGACCATTTTGGCCTGTCCTTTGCCTCAAAAGGATTGGGCTACCCTGTTGCACTTTTTTTACTATTATAATTGCTTGCTCGTTATGAAATATCTTGCTATCAAACTACTATGTTGCTTACAATTTCAGCACTTGCAGACATTACCTTGCTGAAAACCACTTGTCATTTCCTTCTGCACCTCGTTGGTTTTGACACTCTTACTTATCGAAAAGAGATACAATTGATCCCCTATACTTTTGGGTCATCAAGGCTATTTTCTGGCACCGTTTCCGGTGAGTGAAGCGCCTTTGGTAAGTGGAAATTGGTAAGGAAACATTTATATAGCATGCTGAAATTTATTGTCACTTGTTACTATGGAAAACAATCCTTTGAGGGGTTTGTTCGGGGTATCTTCACCTTGAATGGAACCATAATTAGATACCCCTCAACCTACTACAGCTATTGAAAATATTGAATATGAAATTCCTTCGGGTATGATAGAACAACTGCTAGCTAATCCTTATGTAGGAGATGGAACCGAACATCCTGATATGCACTTGATATATGTGGAACAAATTTGTGGATTATTTAAGCTTGCAGGTTTACTCAGAGATGAAGTTAAAAAAAAGGTTTTCCCTTTATATTTGAAGGGAAAAGCATTGGCATGGTATAGGCTATGCGATAATATTGGATCTTGGAATTGGAACCGATTGAAATTGGAGTTACACCGAAGAAATTATCCCATGCATCTAGTTCATCATGATCGGAATTACATATATAATTTTTGGCCTCGTGCAGGAGAAAGTATCGCTCTAGCTTGGGGGAGGCTTAATTCAATGTTATATTCATGCCCCAATCATGAGCTCTCAAGAGAAATTTATTATTCAAAATTTTTATGCTCGGCTTTCTCGTGATGATCAATCCACGCTCGATACTTCTTGTGCAGATTCTTTTATGAAGAAGACTATTGAATTCTGGTGGGATCTTTTGGAAATAATTAAATGCAACTCTAAAGATTGGGAACTCGATGAAGGTAAAGAGTCAGGTATTAAGATTAAGTATGATTGTGTTAAATCTTTTATGAATACCGATGCTTTTCAGAAGTTTAGCACTAAATATGGACTTGACTCTGAGATCGTAGCCTCTTTTGTGAATTATTTGCTAATCATGTTGATCTCCCTAAAGAGAGGTGGTTCAAATATCACCCACCTATTGAAGAAGAAATTAAAGAACTGGAGTTAGCTAAAGAGGAAACTATACTTTATAATGTTGATCCAGTTGTTCCTACTGCTTATATTGAGAAACCACCTTTCGCTGTTAGGATAAAGGAACATGCTAATGTTTCAAGTGTGGTTAACGAAAGTTATATTAGAACACCCAAACCTGATGAACAAATCAAAGTAGAACCTAGTGTTGCTATGGTTAAGGATCTCTTGGAAGAAAATGTAGATGGGCATGTTATTTACTTCTGTAATGAAGCTACTAAAATTGTCAAACCCGATAGAACAGATAACCATAGACCCGTTGTTGGCATGTTCGTTGTCTTAGTTAAAATAGGATATCACTGTTATCATGGTTTATGTGACATAGGTGCTAGCGTGAGTGTTATTCCCTATACCTTACATCAAGAAATTATGAATGACATAGCACCCGCAGAGATAGAAGACATTGATGTTACTATTAAACTTGCTAATAGAGATACTATATCACCAATTGGGATTTGTAGAGATGTTGAAGTCTTGTGTGGGAAAATAAAATACCCTACTAATTTTCTTGTTCTTACTTTTGTCCCATTATCTTTGGTAGACCTTTCTTGAATACCGTCAATGCTAAATTAGATTGTGAGAAACAAACTATCAGTGTTAGCTTTGGTGATGAGTCTCATGAGTTTCTTTTTTCCAAGTTTAGTAGAAAGCTTCATGAAAAAGAGTTGCCTAGTAAGGATGAAATAATTGGTCTTGCTTCTATTGTTGTGCCTCGTACTGATCCTCTAGAACAATATCTGCTAGACCATGAAATTGATTTACATATGCATGAACAAAATGAAATAGATAAGATTTCCTTTGAACAACGTCCTCTGCTTAAACACAATCTTCCTATTGAAACTCTAGGAGGTTCTCCTCCACCTAAAGGTGATCCCGTGTTTGAATTAAAAAAATTGCTAGACACTTCGAAATATTCTTATCTTGATGAGAAGAAGATATATCATGTTATTATTAGTGCTAACCTTTCAGAACATGAAGAAGAAAGATTGTTGAAATATCTAAAGAAGCACCAAGCTGCTATTGGATATGCTATTGATGATTTAAAGGGCATTAGTCCCACTCTATGTCAGCACAAGATTAATATGGAACCTGATGCTAAAACCGTTGTTGATCACCAACGTCGGTTAAATCCGAAAATGAAAGAAGTGGTAAGAATGGTAAAAGTGCGTTATATCAACTAGAGGGGGTGAATAGGCGGTTTTTACAAATTCGTCACTGAGGAATTGCAGGGTGAGGAAATTCCTAAGCCACGAACTACTTAGCAGCGAAATAAGTACTCAGACGCAAGCATAACAGAATAGTAGCACAGTCATCATGATGAAATGAAAACAAGCATAGAGTACAAGTAGCATAACCACAGGATAAGCAGGATGAAGACAAAGTGACTGAAGAATTAAGATTGGCAAAATTGAGAAAGTCTTCAGTTAAATTCTTCAAACAGTAACAATCAAGTACTTCTACATAGAAATGAGGAAATGAAAGGGTTGCGGAAATAGAACCAGTAGCTTCGTGAAGACAGTGATCTGGTAGACTAGTTCCAACTGATGTGACAGTCGTATGTCTGGTTGGAGCGGCTAGGTATTTAAACCTGAGGACACACAGTCATCACCGTATTCTCCTTGAGCTAAGGTCACACAGACCTCGCCCAATCACTCATGGTAAGTCTTCAGGTGACTTCTAAACCTTCACAGACTCGGTCACTCGGTGATCCACAATTTCCTCTTGGATGCTCTAGACCTTGACGCCTAACCGTCTGGAGGATGCATAGTCCTCAAAGGTAACAAGCGTCGGTTCCACACAGGAACAACCTCTTCGGTGATGCTCAATCACTTTGGGTTTGTAGGTGTTTGGGTTTGGGTTTTCCTCACTTGATGATTTTCTCTCAAAGTCCTCGCATGATGGGATGCTCTCAATGACAAGTGTTAGTTTCTCTCAGAGCAGCCAACCAACTAGTGGTTGTAGGGGGCGGTTATTTATAGCCTAGGGAGCAGCCCGACATGATAAGACATAAATTCCCTTCAATGATATGACTGTTAGGTGGGTAGATATTTTGGGACAGCTGGCGCGTAGCACAACAAAGGTCGAAAATTCGCATATGTGTGGAATTTGCTTTGAATAGCAAATGCACATTGTAGAGCGGAATCATGGAGATCTCCCCCTATATCTTGTAATTCATACACGCATTACATATGATATGAAGAATTTGAAATGCATGATGAACTATGGTGGCTGATGTAATTTAGCATGCGTGCATCAACATATATGAGGAAATAGCATGCAGAAAAACAGAGCAAAAAGTATCAGACCACCATCGGACTTAAGTTTACAACTCGATCCAACGAAAACTTCAGAAGAACGAGAGTTGCAACTTAAAAAACTGCCCATATATAGACCCGCTTGAAGACTAACTCAAATCCCCCCCCCCCCCCCGTTTGTCATCGAATGACCAAAAGGGACGAAAATGAGGACTAACTCCCCTAAAGAATATCATCATGAGGTCGGTGGAGGAGCGCTAGCGTTGTTGGGGTCGTCCGTTGATGTAGGGCCTGCCGTAGTGTCACTCAAGTCTTCGGCTTCGCCTGTCTCGCGCGATGAAGAATATGAACTGGCCACCAAGTGAGGAACTTTGACCACCTTGAATTTCTTCGAAGGTGGCTGAGACCAGTCAAGTCCTGTTAGAAGCCCATCTGCTTGAGATCTTCATCACCATAGAGGTGAGATAATACAGCCCAAGTGCGGTCAAAAACTTCATGAAAGTAGTAGTGGTTCTTCTTCATGGTGTTTTGCGTGTTTGTCATGTTCTGAAGAATTGAACCAAACTGACGCTTGACCCACTTGTGATTGCGATCCACCTTCTGATGAAGGCTGAGGAGAAGTTCATGATCGGTCATCGCCCTTGGAGCAGTGGCTTGAGGATATTGCTTTGAAGCATTTGCGGCAGTATCATGAGTGGCAGAATCATCATTGGTGGAGTAAGATGCAGCTTTGCAAAACTGGCCATCCAATGGACGAGTGCCTTCATCTATAATAGTAGCCTTGCCCTTCTCATCAGCTGGGGAAATAGTCCTTTTGAAGACTTCAATTGGCGGCAAGTAGCTGAGATGATTTTGACAATCAGCCTTATAGTTGATTGAAGACCTTGATCTAATGAATCTCATGATCCAGGGAGCGTAAGGCTTCAATTCAAACGGTGACAGGGCTACACTGGCCAAAGTCCTCATGAAGAAATCGTGGTAGTTGATAGGAATACCATGTATGATGTTGAAAAGCATATTCTTCATGATGCCAACAACTTCTTCATCATCAGAGTTGTGGCCCTTGATTGGACTAAGGGTTTTGGTCAATATCATGTATATAGTCCTTGGCACATAAAGCAGTTCCTTGACGAGGAATTTGGTTCTAGGAGCTTGCCCTGGCTTCAAAGGCTTCATCGAGACTTGCATCAGATGGTTGGAGAGCTTAGGGTCATCATAGATTCGCCTTGCACCTTTAATGGGAGGACTGACCGGGATGGCTTGAAGCAATTCAAAGGCCGGAGCTTTGTAGTGAGTATTTTCTGTCATCCAGTCCAATACCCATGAATTCACATCTTCAACGTTGCCAGTGATGTGCAACGTGGCATAGAACCGAAGAATGAGTTCTTCATTCCAGTCGCAGATGTCGGTGCAGAGGTTTAGCAGCCCAGCGTCATGAAGAACACTGAGGACTAGGGTGAAGCATGGTAGAGACTCCATGTCCACATGAGGAATCTGCTCATGGTCAAAGATCTTGTCCTTATCAAATAGCAGCAAGGAATAGAAGTTCATCTGGCTAGCAGTCCAAAAGCGCTTGCGTGGAAGACGAGCAGAGTCATATGGATTGTAGTCAGTGAAGAAAATGTGCTCAGCAAAGAAGTCATCAGCCTTGAACTTCTACTTCTTGGTGAGAGGATTCAGTTGCTTAGGCTGAAGATTAGTGGTTGAAGTCTTCACAGCCTCTTGAATCACAGTCTCTGGATCCACAGGCTTAGGAATTTCAGGAGCAATGTCATCAGCAGTAGCCTTGGCCTCCATTTCTACAACAACATTTGCATCAGCACTAGTGGCTGGAACTTCTTCAGGAATAGTGAGAAGAGAAGCTTGATGTTCTTCAAAGACTGTGTGAATTTCTTTAGTTTGGACTGGGGACTGAGGAATCTATTGTAGAGGGGTGTAGAGTGGTGAATTGGGGTGATGACTTTCATAGTAGTCATCATTCAGAATAGGAGTTGTACACCCAATGTCCACATCTTCATCTTCATCATCTATTTCTTGGACACCTGCCTCTTCAGCTGTGAACTGAGGCATGGGCGATGATACCTGTGGAGTTGAAGGGATGTTATCCACTTTAATTTCTTCATCCAACTGCTCTGACGTAGCAGCAGAAGGATCTTCTTCATCTGATTCACTTGGAATCACATATTCCTCACCAAAGGGAATAATATCCTTTGATGGCATGCTTGATATGGGAACAACATCTATGGGATTTTCATAGGAGCTTGTCAAAGTCTTCACTTTCTTCGGACTGAGAAGCAGATGCCTTCCTTTTCTTCACAGCTGGTCGCTCTGCAGCTTTGGTTTTCTTCGCTTCTGATGCAGAAGGAAGGTTAGAACTTGCCGTTTGTGCAGGAGGAGCAGAGGAAATTAGTTCGGTATCTTCAGGCGCAGTAGTAGATGCTCCCACTGGCCTGGCTTGTTCTTCAGGCGCAACACTAGAGGTTTCCCTCGTAGTTTCTTCAGTGGCTGGAATATCTTCATCAGCCATGGTGCTCTCATTTTCTTCAGCATCCTGATTTTCATCAGCGGTGCTGACATGTTCTTCAGTAGGCTGCGCAAATGCTTCAGCCTGAGGAATTTCATGTTGCATTGGGGCTGCAACATTTGAGGTGAATCTCTTGGTCAACTTGACAAATCTGACTTTGGCTCCCAGCCAATCAGCATAGTATCGGTCAGATTCATCACTTAGAACCTTGATTTCTGATTGCAGAGCTACAAGTTCATCAGGTGATAGATTCAAAACATATTGCTTCAAAAAGCGCTCTTTCTTGTACTGAGCTTTCTTCACCTTCCTCCCATGTTCAAATTTCCATTTTTCCTCATCAATGAAGGCTGTCAACACATGACTTTGGCCAGGAGTGAGGTTCAGCTCAGGCAAAGGAGTATTGGGATCCTTATGCCATAGGTTGATGAAGTCTAGGATCAACTTTGCATCCAGCATCAATGGCACATTACTGCCTTTGGCTCTAGCGGCCCTGTGTTGTCTGTCTCTGATGATTTCAGCTAATTACTCATCATCAGCTTCGTCTTCACTCGACGGCACTTGGAAGGAAACCTGCTTCTTGTGAGGATTTGGCCCTGTGACTCGTCTAGCAGTGGCCTTTTTCTTTAGCAAAGTTGGGTCTGTTGAGGACTGAGGAGGAGCTGAAGAACTTGCAGATGCTCCTGAAGCAATAGAGATACCAGTTGTCATTTGGCACGAGGCGAGATGCGTAGGTGCCGAGGACTTTGCAGTAGCAGCTGAAGGTTTTGCAACAGTGGGAACTGGAGCTGCTTGAGGAATATGTCGTGAGGGCTTTGATGAGCTTAGCTGTGAGGGCATTACAAAGGAACTGGCCTTGTGTGCAGACTTCTTGGGCATAGCCTTCTTGGGCTTGCTAGCAAAGGCCTCAGCAGCGGTAGCAACAGAGTCTTCATTGAATTTCCTCACTGCTTCTTTGGCCATTTTGGCCAACACGGCGTGCCTCTTGGCCCATTCATCTAGAAAATCCTCACCGCGCTTGAGGCTAGTGGTATCAGCAACTTCGCCAAGTTCCAATGGAGGTCTTGGGCAAGCAGGGTGTAAAGCGAATGTCTTCATGTACTTTGGAGTTACATATATGTACTCCCTCCATTCCTGTGCCCATCTCCTCGCTATCCTCTGTATGCGCACCTTGCGCTGATTCTTGTTCTCCTTGCCATGTTTGGCTTCATCGGGAGTGCAATAGTCCTCATAGATGTCATCTGGGATCTCAAAAGCTGTGTTCACTTCCGGTCTCTTGCCTCCCTTTTGAGGTCTCTTTCCATCAGCCATTTTCTTCAGCTGAGGAATTTGAACAATAGAATTCTTTGAAGAGGTATGCAATTTTTCTTCGAGGAATGCTGCAAATAAGTTAAGTTGATGAGAACCTAGAGATTCAGCAGAGGACATGTGTACCTATGAACAGAGTATAGGTGCGAAGAATTTGGAGAGGTCACATGTGTTCTCAGAAGTTTTTCAAAAGAAACAAGTTTGAGGAATTTGACCAGGAGTGTCTTGAGGAACTTCACTAAGCGGTCTTTGACTTAGGTTCCAGAGTTGTATAGATTGAAAATCTACACAATTGAGGAATCTTGAATAAAGGCGTTGCTTAGAGAAACAAATCAAGAAACAGATGCATGTGTGGTGTTTAAGAGTGTGGAAGTTGAAGAATAAACACCTTTTGAAGATTTTGTGGAAATTGTCAGAATCAACAAGGGCAGTAAAATAGATTTTATTTACCCTTGACAAAGAACACGACGAACTGGGAGTTGAAGATGGGAAGTTCGTCCGTTCGGATCTTCCACGCCCTAACTTGGCGGCGGAAGACAGCTACGGCGGCGGCGGAATGAAGATTTCCGCGGCCGGCGCGAGTATGACGGCGACGAGGTCGAGGCATTGAAGCTCTTCCTCACCGGCAATGATGGAAGTAGCGGCGGTGCTAGGTCAGAGAGCTCGAGCAAGTGGAGTGAGGTCGAGCGGGGTAAATGCAGTCTGAGGAGGGTGAGGGGTATTTATAGCCGAGGTGAAAAAACCGCTCGTCCAAAGAAAATGGACAAACATGCCCTTGACCCTTCTCATCCTATCCACATGTGTCACCCATGTACAGTGAGGTGGAGATCATGGGTGAAAAGAATAATCATATCGTGGGATGTGGAATGGTTTGAGTGACAAAAGTCGAAAATTCAGATAAGAAAATTTTAAAGTTTCATTCGCAAATTCTTCAGCTGACAAGGACACGGTGAAGATTTTGAACGAGTTTCAAATAGAACGCACATGAAGAATTTGTGAATAGACTAGGTTGAGTTTAGCATAGAGGGGGGCAGGTCCGATCACATTCACTTAGCAGAAAAGTCAACTTGAAGAATTAGCAATAAGTGAATATTGTAGAGAACTGAAAACTCAAGTATATATAGTCAATAAAGAACACGGTCGAAAAGAGTGAAGACTTTGCAAAATTTAAGAATTTGAACAATTGAGGAATTTCAAAAAAGAAAAAAACTCAAATTGAAGATTTTCAACTTTTGTTGGTGGTGTGACCCACCATATACGAATGATGATTTTAGACACCGTGTACAATTGTCGTAAGGCTCTGAGAATCAAATTCTTCATTAATTTCTTCACACTTAGAGGGTTAGTCTTCATTGATTGAAGAAAAACGTTACTTCGTGTGTTGCACATCTAAGTCATCAATTTGCAAAAATGTTAGGATGTGTGTCCTTTTCAAAGAACACTTGAAGATTCTAAGATATTTAGCTCACACCGCAACTTGATAAACCTCTTCTCATCCAAGGGCTTTGTGAAGATATCGGCTAGCTGTTCTTCAGTCTTCACATGCTCGATAGAGATGTCGCCCTTCAACACATGATCACGAAGAAAATGATGACGAATCTGGATGTGCTTTGTCTTTGAGTGTTGAACTAGGTTATGAGCAATCTTGATGGCACTCTCATTGTCACAGAAGAGTGACACATTCTTCACATTGATGCCGTAGTCCTTGAGGGTTTGCTTCATCCATAGCAATTGAGCACAGCACGAACCAGCAGCAATGTACTCAGCTTCAGCAGTAGAGAGTGATATGCATTTCTGCTTCTTCGAGGACCAACATACCAAGGATCGTCCGAGGAAATGGCATGTGCCTGATGTTGACTTGTGGTCCACACGATCACCAGCATAGTTAGAGTCAGAATATCCAATTAGATCAAAGTCGATCCCTTGGGATACCATAATCTAAGTGTTGGAGTGTGAGCTCGACATTGAAGAATATGCTTCACAGCCTTATGGTGTGATTCCTTTGTTGTAGCTTGAAATCGGGCACACATGCAAACACTAAGCATAATATCCGGCCTAGATGCACATAGATACAATAAAGAGCCAATCATGGAGCGGTATACCATTTGATCGAAGTCAATACCATTTTCATCGGTGCATAGATGGCCATTTGTGGGCATAGGGATTTTGACGCCTTTGCGATCTTTCATGCCGAATTTCCTCAGTACATCCTTGAGGTATTTCTCTTGAGATATGAAGATGCCATTGTGCTATTGACGAATTTGAAGACCTAGAAATAATTTCAGTTCTCCCATCATAGACATTTGATATTCCTCACTCATCATATAGGCAAATTCGTCACTGTAACATTGGTTAGTACAGCCAAAGATAATATCATCAACATATATTTGGCACATGAATAATTCATCATCATAGATTTTGGTGAAAAGAGTTGGGTCAAGTGAACTGGGTTTGAAGCCTTTCTTCATGAGGAATTCCTTCAAAGTATCATACCACACCTGAGGGGCCTTCTTGAGGCCATAGAGGGCCTTATTGAGTCTGAAGACTTGGTTAGGATGCTTTGGATCTTCAAAACCCGGGGGTTGAGCAATATATACTTCTTCCTCAAGCTTACCATTGAGGAATGCACTTTTCACATCCATTTGATATAAGATGATATTATGATGGTTAGCATAAGCAAGCAATATGCGAATAGCCTCAAGTCTAACAACAGGTGCAAAAGTTTCATCGAAATCAATTCCTTCAACCTGTGTGTAGCCTTGAGCTACAAGCCGTGCCTTATTCCTTACCACAAGGCCATTTTCATCTTGCTTGTTGCAGTAGATCCATTTGGTGCTGATGATATTGTGCTTGCGTGGGTCTGGTCGCTTGACAAGTTCCCAGACATTGTTGAGCTCGAATTGATGGAGTTCCTCTTGCATCGCTTGAATCCACTCGGGCTCCAGAAATGCCTCATCTACTTTGGTGGGCTCTGTGATAGAGACAAAAGCAAAGTGCCCACAAAAGTTAGACAAATGTGAAGCCTTTGAGCGTGTGAGAAGACCTGGTGCTTTGATGTTGTTGATGACTCTCTCAATCTGCACTTCATTTGCGATGCGAGGATGAGCAGGTTGACGATGTTGAGTGGGCTCAGCATTTTCTTCAGAGCCATTTTCCTCAGGTGCATCAGCATGATGTTCTTCACGTTCTGGAATGACTTCTTCAGTAGATTCTTTGGTAGGAATGACATCCTCAGTAGCCTTGAACTTAATGGATACCTCAGGAGACATTTCATCTAGCACGGGAGGTAGGTGCTCTCTTCGCGAGCCATTAGTTTCATCGAACCGCACATCTATAGTTTCAACAACCTTGTGGTGATAGGTGTTGAAGACTCTGTATGTGTGCGAGTCCTTTCCGTAACCAAGCATAAAACCTTCATCTGCTTTCGGTGCAAATTTAGAGTTGTGATCAGGATCTCCAATCCAACATTTAGCACCGAAGACTTTGAAATAACTCACATTGGGTTTCTTGTCAGTGAGGAGTTCATATGAGGTCTTTTTGAAGAATTTGTGAAGATATACCTGTTGATGATGTGGCACGCAACATCAATTGCCTCAGGCCAGAAGCGAGGAGGCGTCTTGTATTCATCAAGCATAGTGCAAGCCATCTCAACAAGAGTCCTATTCTTGTGCTCCACGATGTCATTCTGCTCAGAAGTATAAGGAGCAGATAACTCATGAGTAATACCAAGTTCATCAAGATAGTCATCAAGACAAGTATTCTTGAACTCGGTCCCATTATCACTTCTAATGTGCTTGATCTTCACTCCGAAGTTTGTTGATGCCCTCGAGGAAAATCGTTTGAAGACTTCCTACACTTTAGTTTTGTAAGTGATGATATGCACCCATGTGTAACGAGAATAGTCATCAACAATAACAAAGCCATATAAAGATGCAGCATTAGTGAATGTGGCATAATGAGTAGGGCCGAAGAGATCCATGTGAAGCAATTCAAATGGACGAGTGGTAGTCATGATAGTCTTTGAGGGATGCTTGGCCTTGGTCATCTTTCCAGATTCACAAGCTCCACATAGGTGATCCTTGAGGAATTTGACGCCCTCGATGCCAATGACATGCTTCTTCTTCGCGAGTGTGTGCAAGTTCCTCATGCCAGCATGACCATGTCGCCGATGCCATAGACACCCTTCTAAAGCTTTTGCAAGTAGACATCTAGCAGGTTGTGGTCCTGTAGAGAAATCAACAATATACAAGTCTCCTCTCTTAAAGCCTTTGAAGACTTTGGAATTGTCAGCTTCCATGATCACAACACAACAATACTTGCCAAAGACAACAACCATATCAAGATAGCAAAGCATTGAGACAGACATGAGGTTGGACCCTAAGGACTCGACAAGCATGACTTTATCCATGTGTCGATCCTTTGAGATCGCAACATTACCTGGACCCAATACCTTGCTTTTGCCTTTGTCAACGTAGGTGATATGCTTCAGATGCGATGGAGATAAAGCAGTGTCCATCAATATGTTCTTGTCACCGGTCATGTGATTTGTACATCCACTATTGAGGACCCACTCAGTGGCTTTGGGTTGATCATCCTGCAGATGAATTAGTGCATCTTACGAACTCATATACTTCATCAGTGAAGAATATCACATCAAATTCATTAGATCAATTTCATCAAGCAATAGAACAGATATAGCAGTTGAGGATGTGAGAAATGAAAATTCATTTCTTCATGATTAGCTTGCGTCCTTTCAAGCGAATTCGGGTCTCCAGCAAATTCTTCAGACGTTTAAGTTCGTCTGGAGACCTGATCCTGCATAAGAGATTAGTTCTTTTTCTTCACCACCCACATCTGGAGGGGTGGCAAAGAGTTCATCATTCTGCGAGCTCCATAAGAGAAAGGTGGCATAGAAGCCAATCCACTTCGTTTCACATAAGAGGGGTTAGAGTAAGCATATGAATAAGCAGAGAAATTCTTCGAGGACTTATGAACATAATGATTTGAAGAATGATGCACATATTCATAGCTCTTATGCTTTCCCTTCGAGACAGAAGTGTTAGCACGATGATGTTCATATGAGGATCTGGATCCATATGAAGAATTTGATCCATGTAAGGAATTTGGTCCATATGAGGACTTGGATCTATATGATGACTTTGGTCCATATGAAGAATTTGATCTAGGGTTCCTATTCTTCACCGGTGGTGTCATGATGACATTCACCTAAAGACTTTCAACACACCTTTTGGGAACCCAGATTTTCTTCATAGGGGGATCGTTCCTACAGTCAGTGCCAACATGTCTAGCAAATACTTCACCATTCTTATTTTTGAACAGTTTATAGTTGGAGTCAAATGACTCATCAGAAGAATATGAAGATTCACATGTAAAGCCAGATAAAGTGAATGGATCTACTAGAGGTCCTTTTGCATCAACCCATGAGGTTTTGGGATATTGCTCAGGTTTCCAATAGGTCCCATCAGCATTGAGTTTCCTCTCAAAGGCAATACCCTCTTTCCTAGGGTTCCTATTGAGGATTTGTTTTTAAGCACATCACAAAGAGCCTGATGCCCTTTGAGGCTTTTGTACATGCCTGTCACATACAATTCCTTCAGCCTTGCATTGTCAATGATACTAGTAGCATCCTTAGATGAGGAATTTGTGATAGCAGAGACAGTTGAAGAATTTGCAGCAATAGAAGCATTTGAACTTTCAGGTGAAGAATTAGAAGATTCTCGTTCAATGCATTTCAAACATGGTGAAATTAATTCAACCTGAGCGGAACCGATCTGTTGAGCCAGCAATGAATCACGTTCCTTCTGAAGATCTTCATAACTCACCCTTAGCTGCTCAAGATCTTGCTTTCTTTGAAGAAATTCATAAGAAAGTTTCTCATGATCAGATAAGAGAGTGTTATGATGTCTCTGAAGGTTCTCAAACTTAGAGTGAAGTCTATGAAGATTATCAGTCAGAGTTTGATTTCGATCCATTTCTTCACCCAACAGGTCATCGCTTTTGTCTAGCATATTTTGAACCTTTTCAAAAGCCTTTTGTTGTTTCACAGCAATCTTAGCAAGTTTAGAATAGCTAGGCTTGAGGTTTTCATCATATTCATCCTCACTTGATTCAGAGGAGGGGTATTTGAGTACCTTGGCACCTTTTGCCATGAAGCAATAGGTGGGAGCGTAGTCATCATCCCCGTCGTTAGCAGTGTTGGGGAAGTCATTTTCCTCGGAGTTGAAGATGGACTTGCTCACGAAAGCAGTAGCGAGGGCTAGGCTCACCACACCAGAGTCTGACTCCTCAAATGCCTCCTGAGCGAGTCCTAGATTAGGGGGTCTCCGGACAGCCGGACTATCTCCATTGGCCGGACTGTTAGACTATGAAGATACAAGATTGTAGACTTCATCTCGTGTCCGGATGGGACTCTACTTGGCGTGGAAGGCAAGCTAGGCAGTACGGATAGGGATATCTCCTCCTTTGTAACCGACCTTGTGTAACCCTAACCCTCTCCAGTGTCTATATAAACCGAAGGGTTTTTGTCCGTAGGACAACAATCACAACATACAATCATACCATAGGCTAGCTTCTAGGGTTTAGCCTCTCTGATCTCGTGGTAGATCTACTCTTGTACTACCCATATCATCAATATCAATCAAGCAGGACGTAGGGTTTTACCTCCATCAAGAGGGCCCGAACCTGGATAAAACATCGTGTCCCCTGCCTCCTGTTACCATCCGGCCTAGACGCACAGTCCGGGACCCCCTACCCGAGATCCGCCGGTTTTGACACCGACATTGGTGCTTTCATTGAGAGTTCCTCTGTGTCGTCGCCGTTAGGCTTGATGGCTCCTACTATCATCGATAGCGATGCGGTCTAGGGTGAGACTTTTCTCCCCGGACAAATCTTCGTATTCGGCGGCTTTGCACTGCGGGCTAATCCGCTTGGCCATCTGGAGCAGATTGAAAGCTACGCCCCTGGCCGTCAGGTCAGATTTGGAAGTTTGAACTACATGGCCGACATCCGCGGAGACTTCATCTTCGACGGATTCGAGCCACAGCCGGACGCGCCGCACTGTCACGATGGGTATGACCTAGCTCTGTCGCCGAACAGTACCCCAGAGGCCGCGCCTGCATTAGCTCTGACCCTTAGCTCGGAGCCAACTACGCCAATCGAGGACGGGTGGTTAGACACCGCCTCAGGGGCTGCAGTCTCAACGGCGATGGAGCCGAACACCAGCCTAATCCTCTACGCAGCCCGTGACTCCAAGGTGCTGGACTCTTTTCTGACTCCGAACCGCCCGCGGCCCTACCAATCAAATCCGATTGGGCGCCGATCATGGAATTCATCGCCATGGATATCTTTCAGCACTCGCCCTTCGGCGACATTCTGAATTCACTAAGGTCTCTCTCTTTGTCAGGAGAGCCCTGGACGGCTTATGGCCAACAGGATTGGGATGCGGACGACGAAGAAATTCGACGCCCACCCACCACCCACTTCGTAGCCACTGTCGATGATTTAACCGACATGCTCGACTTCGACTACGAAGACATCGATGGTATGGATGACGATGTAGGAGACGAACATGAACCAGTGCCCATAGGGCACTGGAAAGCCACCTCGTCATATGACATATACATGGTGGATACACCCAACGAAGGCAATGGCGACGAGATAGCGGAGGATGACCCCTCCAAGAAGCAACCCAAGCGCCGACGTCAGCGGCGCCGCTCTAAGTCCCGCCAAAGCAAAAGTGGTGATACCGGCATAGGAGATAATAGCACTCCAGATAGGGCCGAAGAGAATAACAATCCCCTCCAGCATGATTTAGAGCAGGAGGATGGAGGAGCCAGCTCTCCTGAGAGAGCGGCAGACGGAGAGGAGGATGACAATTACATGCCCCCCTCCGAAGACGAGGCAAGCCTTGGCGACGGTGAATTCGCCGTACCAGAGGATCCCGTCGAACAAGAGCACTTCAAGCGCCGGCTTATGACCACGGCAAATAGCCTAAAGAAAAACCAGCAGTAGCTTCAAGCTGATCAAGATCTGCTAGCTGACAGATGGACTGAAGTCCTCGTGGCCGAGGAATATAAACTCGAGCGCCCCTCCAAGAATTACCCAAAGTGCAGGTTACTACCCCGACTGGAGGAAGAAGCGTATGATACAGCTGATCGGCCACCTCCTGGCCGCGATAGAGAGGCATTCCAGCCAAAAGCTCAGCCTCCACCCCGACGCCATTCAAATAAAAAGGCATGGGGAGATACTCCAGACCTGCGAGACATATTGGAGGACAAAGCAAAGCATGCAAGATCGATCTACGGATCACGACGGCGCACCACTCTGCGAGACGATAAACGTCATGCCGGATACAGTAAAAGCAAATCCGGACAGGCCGAACACAGTGGGCAAGACCCATTTGAGCTACGTCGCGATATAGCCCAATACAGAGGCGCCGCACACCCCTTATGCTTCACAGACGAAGTAATGGAACATCAATTCCCAGAAGGTTTCAAACTTGTAAATATTGAATCATACGACGGCACAACAGATCCCGCAGTATGGATTGAGGATTTCCTCCTCCACATCCACATGGCCCGCGGTGATGACTTACACGCCATCAAATACCTCCCACTAAAGCTCAAAGGACCAGCGCGGCATTGGCTTAACAGCTTGCCAGCGGACTCCATTAGCTGTTGGGAAGATCTGGAGGCCGCATTCCTCGACAACTTTCAGGGCACTTATGTGCGACCACCAGACGCCGATGACTTGAGCCACATAATTCAGCAGCTAGAAGAGTCGGCCAGGCAATTCTGGACTCAGTTTCTTACAAAGAAAAATCAGATCGTCGACTGTCCGGATGCAGAGGCCTTAACGGCTTTCAAACACAACATCTGAGACGAGTGGCTAGCCCGGCACCTTGGTCAAGAAAAGCCGAAATCTATGGCAGCTCTCACGACGCTCATGACCCGCTTTTGCGCGGGAGAAGACGGCTGGCTGGCTCGCAGTAATAACATATCAAAGAACCATGGTACTTCAGATACCAAGGACGGCAATAGCAGGTCACATCGCAACAAACATAAGCGCCGCATTAACAGCGAAAATACTGTGGATACGGCAGTCAATGCCGGATTCAAAGGCTCTAAACCCGGTCAGCGGAAAAAGCCATTCAAACAGAGTACGCTGGGTCTGTCTAGCTTGGACCGTATACTCGATCACTCGTGTCAAATACACGACACCCCAGACAAGCCAGCCAATCACACCAACAGGGATTGTTGGATGTTCAAGCAGGCCGGCAAGTTAATTGCCGAAAACAAGGACAAGGGGCCGCATAGCGATGACGAGGAGGAGCCCCGGCAGCCGCACACTGGAGGACAGAAGAGGTTTCCCCCGCAAGTGCGGACGGTGAACATGATATACGCAACCCACATCCCCAAGAGGGAGCGGAAGCGTGCGCTCAGGGACGTATATGCGTTGGAGCCAGTCGCCCCAAAGTTCAACTCTTGGTCCTCCTGTTCGATCACCTTTGATCGCAGGGACCACCCCACTAGTATCCGTCATGGCGGATTCGCCGCACTGGTCCTAGACCCAATCATTGACGGATTTCACCTCACTCGAGTCCTTATGGATGGCGGCAGTAGCCTGAACCTCCTTTATCAGGACACAGTGTGCAAAATGGGTATAGACCCCTCAAGGATCAAACCCACAAAACGACCTTTAAAGGCGTCATTCCAAGTGTAGAGGCCCATTGCACAGGCTCAATTACACTGGAAGTGGTCTTCGGATCCCCGGATAACTTCCGAAGCGAAGAGTTAATCTTCGATATAGTCCCGTTCCACAGTGGTTATCACGCGCTGCTCGGGCGAACCGCATTTGCTAGATTCAATGCGGTACCGCATTATGCATACCTCAAGCTGAAGATGCCAGGACCTCGTGGAATTATTACAGTCAATGGAAACATAGAGCGCTCCCTCCAAACAGAGGAGCACACCGCGGCCCTTGCAGCAGAAGCACAAAGCAGCCTCTCAAGGCAATCAACCAGTTCGGCGCTTCAAAGCCCGGACACCTTCAAGCACTCTCAGAGCAATCGGCAAATAGACCACCTGGCGCGATCTGAGCTCGCGTAGCAATACGGCAGCCACCCCAATCCCATCCCAGCGGCGAAACTCGTGCTGCGCGTACATAATTACGCATTAAAAATACCATGGGCACAGATAGGGAGGGGGGCACAACTGCGGCACACCCCAAGACGCGGCTTAAACCGCACTAGGGGCTTCCCGTTTGGTTATTTTTTTCTTTTTTTCAGGACTTTAATCTCTGGAAACACTGTCCGACAGCACTATTGCCAAACACATGATGCAGCAACCAAGGAGGCAGACAGCTACGTCATACCACGGAATTCCCAGGTTGATTACAATAACGAACGAAATATTCGATTTCATATCATTCCTCAGCTTGCCCTTGGAAGGGACATAGTCCTACTCTTTGCTTATCGCACTATCTGTATCACTCTGCTTTAACACAATTTTTTAATAAACAATGCATGACATTACGCCTATTATTGCATTCTTGTTATATATATATATATATGTGTGTGTATGTGTGTGTGTGTTCATTAATGACGCCCTGCAACCGTACACCTTGGTACGGCTAATACACCAGGGGCTTACGTACCTCACAATACGTTGTGACAAGTCCGAACACTTTCACAAGTGCGGCACCCCGAACTTATAGCATTATATGCATCAGCTCCGAATCATGTCTTTGGTCAAATGTTGGGTTTGCCCGGCTCCTATGTTTTGGTACCTTACGTTCCGCTCTATCGGCTAAGGTAGCGCTAGGAGAACTACTGCGATTGTGCCCCGGTTCTGCTGGGTTCAGCACCTCAGTAGAGAAAGCTAAAATTGACTGTCATGATAAGGCGAGAGACTGGTCGCTGTTCGGCGAGGTTTTCGAGTCCCTAAAGACTTATGCCGCTTAGAGCGAGGGGCCGGCCCTGTCCGGCTTAAAGGCGTGTATCGCGCCCCAAATTCGGCCTTCTGAATACTAGGGGCTTCACTGAAATTTAAAAATATAAAATTCTATGGCTAAGTGAGAGTGATAAAGCATTATTAGTCTGGTTGCCTTGTTTGCTGTGCTGAGCACCTCCCTCGAAGGACCCAAACATGGGAACAAGATTGCTCAGGTTTATCCCGAACACCCCAGCACTCGTGGCATGGGGGCAGAGGCCGAGGACTAGCCATCTCTCAGATTGGATAAACAGCCAAATAGAAGGTAATATTTTAAATTCAAACAAGCGTTGCATAGCGCATATGAAACAAGTTTTCGTAAATACAGGATAAAACGAGCAAGTCTCATTCAAATATTACATCTTTTGAACACTCATCCGCGATGAGACGGGCACCTGGCAGAATACCCTCATAGTACATCTCGGGGTGGCGGTGCTCCTTGCCCTCCGGCGGCCCCTCCTTGATCAGCTTCACGGCGTCTAGCTTGACCCACTGCAATTTCACACGGGCGAAAGCCCGGCATGCACCTTCAATGCAGACAGATCGCTTGACGACCTCCAGCCGCGGGCAGGCATCCACAAGCCGCCTGACCAGGCCGAAGAAGCTGTTCGGAAGGGCGTCACCAGGACACAGCCGGACTATAAAGCTCTTCATGGCCCGATCGGCCGCCTTATGTAGCTCGACCATCTGCTTCAGCTGGTCGCGCATTGGCACCGGGTGTTCGGCCTCAGCATACTGAGACCAGAACAGCTTCTCCGTTGAGCTCCCATCCTCGACCTGGTAAAATTGTGCGGCATCGGACACACTGCGGGGCAGATCTGCGAATGCTCCTGGAGAGCTTCGGATTCGGGTAAGTAATCGGTAATTTACTTTTACATGCTTGCTTTGCATATAGAAAGCCTTACCCGCCGCTATCTTCTTCACCGCGTCGATCTCTTGGAGAGCCTTTTGGGCTTCGGCCTTGGCATTTTTTGCGCTCTCGAGGGTCACGGCAAGCTCAGACTCCCGCGTCTTTGAGTCAAGCTCCAATGCCTCGTGCTTTGCCACGAGAGCCTGGAGCTCTTGTTGCACCTCGCCCACCCGAGCCTCGTGCTTCTCTCGCTCGGTGCGCTCCTTGGCCGCTATATCCTCGGCCTTGGTTAGCGCTTCCTTCTGGGTCGCCACCTCGGTCGTGGCCCCTGGCAAACATACGATGATCCTGTCATTTTGCAATCGCGTCCTCTTTTATATATACATATCTATAGACAGGGTATTACTTACCCTTGTTCTCCTCGAGCTGCCTCTTGGCAAGGCTGAGCTCTTTCCTGGACCCCTCGAGGTCCTGCTTCAGTACGGCGACATCCGCAGTCAGTGCGGCGGACGCCAACAGCGAAGCCTGCATATGCATATTGACACACTTATATTAGACTCCTGCGATATTATTTGATCCTCTGTTCAGCTTTTCTTTGTGAACACCGAACAAAGCATCAGGGGCTACTGTCTATGCGGTAATATTTCTACTACATTTTAAAACACTTACCTCGAAGCCTGTTAGAAGGCTGGCACAGGCTTCAGTCAATCCGCTCTTGGCGGACTGAACCTTCTGGATCACCGCACTCATGATAGTGCGGTGCTCCTCGTCGATGGAAGCGCTGCGAAGCGCTTCCAGCAGATTGTCCGGCGCCTCTAGATGGACAAAGGTCACCGGCACAGGCGTCTTGCCCCTCTTAGAAGGAGGCCGCCTGCCCGAGCCTGGAACCGCTGGAGGTTCCGGCGCGGTGTTCGGCTGAGGGCCGAACTCGGAGCTCTCAGGGGCCCCGTCCCCTCGGCTCCCGGAGTCTAGAAGGTCGCCTTAAGGCGCCTCCGGGACTGTATCCCCTCGATCCGGTGCCTCTTGAGACAACACCTCGGCGTCGTCAGCAGGATGAGGGGAGGTGGCGGTCAGGACTGGATCGCTATCCATGTCCGACAAGCCCAAGGAGCCGTCCGACGATACATCGATACTGGCTAGTGGTGGCCTGCATAATTGTGTTCGGCGTTAGGGAAAGCAGTGCGTCAAAGGAATCCTATGGTTTACTCTGGTATCCGAATACTTACAATCTCCCCGGGGGCTTGGCCCTGGGCAACCACTCGTCTTCGCCTTCGTCGGCGGCGGTGGAACTGTCCGGAAGGAGAGTCCTTCCCTTCTTGGACCCTCCAACCTCCCCAGTTGGGGCGGCCTTCCTTTTCTTGTCTCCCCCGCCTGGAGGGGGAGCATCTTCTTCTTCCTCCTCGTCTTCAGGGGAGGAGTGTGCTGTAGAGTTATCGGACGATGAGTCCGATAACACCTGGCACCGGGAACTCTTTCGGGCTCCCTTGGCCTTCTTGGTCTTCTCCGGCACCTTGTAAGGAGCCGGAGCCAGCATATCCGTCAGGAGAGCGCCCGCAGTGTCTTCGGGCAAAGGGGCCGGACAGTTAATCTGCCCTGACATCTCCACCATGTCCTATCAAGGGCATGGAGATTAGACCCCGCGCATAATTAAGCTAGGGAAAATAAATGTCCTATGGGGCGTATTGAGCTCACCGAACGCGCTAGGCGCTTTGCGCTTAGTCCATAGTCCTCGGCGAGAGAAGGGGGGACCTCGGCGCCCTTGAATAGCACCTTCCAGATGTCCTTGTGCATCGTATCGAAGAGCTCGCTCAGAGTCTGGTGCTAGGCCGGGTCGAACTCCCACAAGGTAAAATCCCGTTGTTGACACGGGAGGATTCGGCGGATGAGCATAACTTGGACTATGTTGACAAGCTTGAGCTTCTTGCTCGCCATGCTCCGGATGCATTTCTGGAGTCCATCCAGCTCCACCGATGAACCCCATGACAAGCCCTTCTCTTTCCAGGAAGTGAGCCATGTTGGGAATCCGGATCGAAACTCAGGGGCTGCCGCCCATTTGGCGTCGCGTGGCTCGGTGATGTAGAACCACGCCGATTGCCATCCCTTTATTGTCTCCATGAAGGAGCCTTCGAGCCACATGACGTTGGGCATCTTGCCCACCATGGCTCCGCCGCATTCTGCTTGTTGGCCTCGTACTAACTTCGGCTTGATATTGAAGGTCTTTAACCACAGGCTGAAGTGGGGCCGGATGCGGAGGAAAGCCTCACACACGACGATGAACGCTGAAATGTTGAGGATGAAGTTCGGGGCCAGATCATGAAAGTCCAGCCCGTAGTAGAACATGAGACCACGGACGAATGGATGGAGGGGAAACCCTAGTCCACGGAGGAAGTGGTGAAGGAAAACTACCCTCTCGTGAGGTTCCGGGGTAGGGATGATCTGCCGCGCAACGGGAAGCCGATGCGCGATGTTCGCGGCTAAGTATCTGGCTCCGTGCAGCTTCTTGATGTCTCCATCCATGAAGGAGGAGACCATCCACCTGCCTCCCGCTCCAGACATGGTTGGAGAAGGTTGAGGTGGGAAGTACGGACTTGGGCGCTAGAGCTCGAGTGTGCGAAAACGGATGAGCAAATGAGGAAGAAGGCGTGGATAGAAAGGTAAATCCTTATCCCTTTATATGGGCGGACGAAGCTAAGCGTCCCCACTTTCCTGGTAAAATTCGCTTATCCCCCAAGTGCCGTAATTGATGGCGCGGTTGGGTTACCCACGCCCGTATTGATGAGAATCTCGTAATAAGGGGACACGATCTCTGCTTTGACGAGACGTGTCGAAAAACTGCCTCGCGTTATGTGCGGGGCTGGTTAAAGGAAACGGTTCGAATAATCACCGGGCCATGACATAACGTCATGCTGCCAAAACAAGCCAGCAAATTAGACCTGCGAAAATATTATTCTCTCTATGGTGGAATGTGGAACTTATTTTGCAGGGTCGGACACTATCCTCGTATTCAAATTCTTCTGTGATGTATTCGGAGAAGGAACCCGCCTTGCAATGCCGAAGACAATACTGCGCGCCGGACTCATCGTCATTGAAGCCTGGTTCAGGGGCTACTGAGGGAGTCCTGGATTAGGGGGTCTCCGGACAGCCGGACTATCTCCTTTGGCCGGACTGTTAGACTATGAAGATACAAGATTGAAGACTTCGTCTCGTGTCCGGATGGGACTCTACTTGGCGTGGAAGGCAAGCTAGGCAACACGGATGTGGATACCTCCTCCTTTGTAACCGACCTTGTGTAACCCTAAGCCTCTCCGGTGTCTATATAAACCGAAGGGTTTTAGTCCGTAGGACAACAATCACAACATACAATCATACCATAGGCTAGCTTCTAGGGTTTAGCCTCTCTGATCTCGTGGTAGATCTACTCTTGTACTACCCATATCATCAATATCAATCAAGCAGGACGTAGGGTTTTACCTCCATCAAGAGGGCCCGAACCTGGGTAAAACATCGTGTCCCCTGCCTCCTGTTACCATCCGGCCTAGACGCATAGGTCGGGACCCCCTACCCGAGATCCGCCGGTTTTGACACCGACACCTTCTCTTCCTCATTTTCCTCATATTCAGCTTCGGAGTCCATTTCCTTGCCAATAAATGCCGAAGCCTTTTGGAGCTTCTATTCTTGTGAGATGAAGACTTTTAAGATTTTGACGATGAGGAATTTGAAGATTTCTTCTTCTTCAAGTCGTCAGAACTGTAATCCTTGTATTTCGTCTTCTTTGATTCCTTCTCCCATTGAGGATAGTCGGTAATGTAATGATTAGGTTTCTTGCATTTGTGGCAAGTTCTCTTCTTGTAGTCACGGGATGAGGAATCTGATCTCATGTCATCACTTCTTGAGGATTTACCAAAGCGGCCACGCCTTGAGAACTTCTGGAATTTCCTCATGAGCATTGCTAGGTCCTGGCTCAGTTCTTCAGGATCACCAAGGCCGCTACCAGAATCCTCACCTTCAAATTCAGAGACTGCCTTGGCTTTCAGAGCGCGTGATCCTCCATAGCTTGTTCCATAGAGATCTCTCTTCTCAGCAAGTTGGAACTCATGAGTGTTTAGCCTCTCGAGGATATCAGCGGGATCAAGTGACTTGTAGTCTCCACGTTCTTGTATCATCAGTGCCGAGTGTCAAGTGAGGAATTGTCGGGACCCTGATCCTAAGTCACACCGATCTAGCATGTAACACTTCATATCACTTTGCGGCCTCACGCACGGTATTCCACGGGTGCCACCTTACCTGGCCCGGGACCGTTTGCGCCTTTTGGCTCACGTATATGATAGTGTCGCTAGCATCCATATGACAGAGAACCCGGGCTGACATGACTAGTAGTGAACCCAAAGTAGCACTAACTTACAGGGACAGGCATACATGGATCAACCTCAAGCATGTCGGTCAACAGCGTATGAATCCGGGTTGTAGCACTCGGCTAACAGGACTCCGGGAACCCGGGCTGTAGCAGGCTAGGCAGGACTCCAGATGTCACCGCGTGACATTTCCCCGAAGGGACAGACACAGCAACGAAGCGAATCACATGCCGGCCAGTCAAGTGTTCCGGAGTAGTAGTGCTGGGCTAGCAGGACTCCGGTGAACCGGGCTGTAACGGACTACTATGGCTCATGGAAGCACAATACTACATTTCCCCATAAGAGAGGCTACCAGAGGTAAACAACTAGTTTGTGGATCCCACACATAGCAATACACGTTACACATACGCATAACATGCAAGTATGTGTTGTACAACATGGCATCACAACATAACTCAAACTCATATAGATAAAGGCCCAGAAGAGCCACATAGCATTCAATACAAACAGAGGTCTCATGACCCATCATTCAGAGCATACAAGCAACGGAAGCATTACATGTCTGAGTACAGACAACTACAAAAGGAAAAGACTAAGAAGCCTGACTAAACACGACCCTCCCAAGGGTACAAGATCGTAGCTGGGATACAAGCTACGCGTCGAAGTCACTAGTGTAACCAACTGCAAAACATAAATAAGCAAACGTGAGTACAAAGGTACTCAGCAAGTCTCACATCAGAACTATCTACATATGCAACATTATCAACGAAGGGGGTGGTGGAGTTTTAACAGCAGCAAGCCAGCTTTGACTCAGTGGCTAACCTATACTATGAGTATCAGAAACTTCTTTGAGGTAAGAAGACGCACACGAGTCAACATATTCACCATATCAATACTCCACTATGGATCTGTTCCCGTATCCCTACGAGAAGGCCATCCATAGCACTCATGCTTATCTTGCGGATTTTAGTGTATCCACTTCAAGTTGTCTATGTACTACATAAGTCCTCCAAGTTTCCATATCCGAGGAAAACGGATATTCGAATAGATAATGTTAACCCTGCAGAGGTGTACTTCTTCACACACGCTCTCGCCACTTATAGCCCTGTACACGTCATGTACCTCGGCAACCTTCAAGCGGAAGCCGGGCGAGGGTGTCGGCCACGACCTGACTAACCACACAAGTCTCTCGTCCAGGTTTATCGCCTATTCGAGTTCCATCCGCAAGGAGTTCCGGCCGAAGTCTCCAGTACGGCCCCAAACGATGTGTGTAGGGTTCCCAAGCCCACCATCCGGGTGCCACTTGGTACACCGTGCCACGGTGCCTAGTCTGTCCCAAGCCCGTCCCGTCGGACACCACCTGGTAGACAAGTAGCACTACCTACAAACGCCAGAAACTAGTTGCAACTCCTGGACAGATATCAAGTGGATTAATAAGCCGAGAGGGGCCGGGTAACCGGAACCCAATGTGTGGTAGTATCTGGACTTGGATAACATACACAGAACTCAGTGCTTAGGGACGGTTCCAATGAGACAACCCACCATGTACTCCTACATGGCCTCTCATCGCTACCTTTACCAAAACGTGTTCACACACTTAGCCTTTATCGATAGGACATGTTCACCACTCCGATTCATTCCCGATGAATCGGACCTGACACAACTCTAAGCATAGCTGGCATAAAGAAATCAAGCATGGATGAGTAGGCACATCAAGGCTCAAGCAACTCCTACTCATGCTAGTGGGTTTCAACTATTTACGGTGGCAATGACAGGTCATGCAGAGGAATGGGTTCAGCTACCGCAGCAGAAAGTAGCAGTTTGAATCGTTGTTGTCCTAATGCAGTATAAGGAGCAGGAGCGAGAGAGTGGGATTTGTCGAGATGCTCAAGGGGGGGGGTTGCTTGCCTGATAGATCCACGAAGAAGCACTGCTCCTCAGACAGGTACTCGGGACACCTTCCGGAGTAGAACCTATCAAGAAGGGATGGTGCCGGCAATCAATAAACAACCATATGCAACAATATGATGCGTGAAGATGACATTTCAAAGATGCTATGATTTGCCCTAATGCATCTAGCATCAATTTGGTTGAAGTCCATATGAACCAAGGGTTCATATGCAAACCCCAAATTAAGTATATAACATGCCATTATGACGTTTTCACTTATACAGCAAGTATAAGTTGGTTTTTCATGCATGAAACTGGCATAAATGGATTCCTTGCATTTTTCTGATGATTTTTCATATATAAATTATTTCATTCTGAGCTACGGTTTAATTTCTAGGAATTTTAGAAGTTTTAAATATTTTCTGAAGTTCTCTGAATTATTTAAAATCCAGAAAGTCAATTACTGTGTCAGTCTGATGTCACAGAGGCGTCAGCAGGGCTGACCAGGTCAAACCTGACGTGTGGGGCCACACGTCAGTGACACTGGGGTTAACCCCGAGTCAAACCTGGGCTGATTAGCTTTGACAAAGCCCTAGGACCCACTGGTCAGTCTCAGGGGGGGATTTGGTTGTGGGATTAGCGCTAATGACAGCCACGTCGGCCTCACCGGAGCTCGCCGGCGATGACCTCGAGCCACGGCGGAGCCCGCTCGGAACTCGTCAGAGGCCACGGGTCGACGCGTTAGGGGCACCAGAAGGAAGCCCGTGCCCGTGCGCATCCGGGGAGACCAACGGGAGGGCGCCGGATGGCCGGAGTTCGCCGGAAGTGAGCTCCTGGCGGCGGCCGGAGCTTGGACAGGATCAGCTACTCACTATGGTACATGGGAAGGTGAGCTAGCAGGTGCGTCCGTCTCCTAGGAGCAGCACGAGCACGATGACGTGATCAGGGGCAAGCTACGGCGTCTGTAGCCACGACGGCGACGAGGCACGGCGGCGGCGAGCTTCGGTTGCGGTGGCCAGGGGAGCTAGAGGAGGGATTCGACGGCGGGGAGAGAGGGGTTGGGAGCAGGAGCTCACAGGGAGGCGGCGCAGTAGGTCAGTGGGCTCGGGGACGTCCTTGACGGCGCGAATTGACGGCGAGGGGCTCGCGTGCCCGAGGTTGAAGATGACCGCGAAGACGATGAAGCAGGGCCTCCTACAAGGCGTGAGTCGGCGGAGGGGACGTGGGCGGCGTTGCGGTTCTTCCGGACGCGTCAGCGATGCGAGTGGTGAATGGTGGCCGCGGTGGCAGCGAGCGGCGGCGACGAGCGTGCTCAGGTGTGCTGCGGGGAGAGGACAGAGGAGGGGGAGGAGCGAGAGGGAGTGAGAGGGGGGTCGGGGAGACTGCGTGGCATCGTCCTGGGCGTCGAGGCAGCGGCGGGAAGCAGGAGGTGGCCGGGCATGCGCCGGCGTGCGTCGGCCACGCGCTCGGCGTCCTCCTGGCGGGAGGTAAGTGGTGACTGGCAGAGGCCAGTGGGCTGGGCCTCTGCTGGGCCGGCTGGGGGTGTTAGGTAAGCCAGGCCTCAGGTAAGTGTTTTCTATTTTTTGTTTTCTTTTTCTATTTCTGACATTTGTTTTGACTTAAAATAAATACTAGCACAAAAGTAAAAATGTTGAGATTCCTTGTGACCACTAGTTATAATATACCAGAGGCCCTCACCAAATTCCAACATTTTTGGAGCCTCTAAAATATTTATATTATTTTAAATAGCTCCAATTCAAATACATATGGGTTCATTCAAAAATCCAAAATGTTTAGCAAAAATGTGCATCACCTCTGGATGTTGCTTGCAACATTTTCCAAAGACCATGAACATTTTTGAAGAGCATTTTGGGTTTATTGAAATTCCATTTTTAATTTGAACCTATTTGAATTTGTTTTGGTGCTAGGGTTTGAAACATCCCCATTTCAACTTCATTTGAAATTTAAACATGATGCACAAAACAAGCCTAAGTCATACCAGAACTAGGGATGTGACAACTCGCCCCCACTCGAAAAAATCTCGTCCCGAGATTCATGAGTTGGCGGAAAGAAAGCGGGGTACTCAAGTCGAAGACGATCTTCTCGCTCCCAAGTAGCTTCTCTCTCGGCATGATGAGACCACTGAACCTTGAGAAACTTGATGTTATGACGTCGAGTGACACGCTCTGCTTGATCCAGAATGTGAACGGGGTACTCTCGATAAGTGAGGTTATCTTGGAGATCAAGCGTTTCGTGGTCCACTCCGCGGATGGGATCCAAGAAGCAACGCCTGAGTTGAGAGATGTGGAAGACATCATGAACTCGAGAAAGATGTGGGGGTAGTTCCAACTGGTGGGCAACCTCTCCTCGTTTAGCGAGAATGCGAAAAGGACCGATGTAACGAGGAGCCAACTTGCCCTTGATACCGAAGCAATGGGTACCCTTCAAAGGAGTAACCCGAAGGTAAGCCTTGTCGCCAACTTCATAAGCCACTTCCTTATGACGACGGTCATACTCGCTCTTTTGACGAGATTGGGCTGTTTTCAAATTCTCATGAATGATGCGAACTTTCTCTTCTGCCTCCTGGTTCATATCCGGTCCAAAGAATTGTCTTTCACCAGTTTCTGACCAGTTCAAAGGTGTTCGACATCTTCGTCCATACAGAATCTCGAAGGGTGCTTTCTTAAGACTGGATTGGTAGCTATTGTTATAAGCAAACTCGGCAAAGGGAAGACATTTCTCCCAATCCATACCGAATGAGATAACGCAAGCTCTAAGCATGTCTTCGAGAATTTGGTTGACCCTTTCCACCTGACCACTTGACTGAGGGTGGAAAGCGGTACTGAAAGAAAGATGGGTTCCCATGGCAGTTTGGAAACTTTCCCAGAAATGAGAGGTGAAAAGACTGCCACAGTCTGAATTGATCTCTAGTGGAACACCATGGAGTGACACTATTCGGGAGATATACAAGTCAGCGAGCTGACTAGCAGTGATACTCTCTCGAACAGGTAGGAAGTGAGACACTTTGGAAAGATGGTCAATGACTACGAAGATAGCATTATTTCCTTTCTTGGTCCTGGGAAAGCCGGTGATGAAGTCCATACCAACTTTGTGCCATTTCCACTCGGGAATAGCTAAAGGTTGAAGGGTGCTAGCAGGTCTTTGATGCTCTGCCTTAATGCGACGACAAACGTCACATTTGGCAATATACTGAGCGATTTCTCTCTTCATCCTAGTCCACCAGAACCTCTGGCGTAGGTCCTGATACATCTTTGTACTACCGGGATGAATCATGAGAGGGGATTCATGGGTCTCCTTAAGGATCAGTTGTTGCATCTGTTGACATTTGGGAACCACCAAACGGTTTCCAAAGTGAACAACACCTCGTTCATCCATAGAGAAACAGCCAGCAACTCCCTTGGAAATATTCTTCTTGATCCGGGAGATTCCTGTATCATGCTTCTGAGCCTCTATGATCTGATCCGTAAGGGTAGGTTTCGCCACCAAGGTAGAAAGGGAACCATGGGGAGCTATGTGAAGGTTAAGCTTATAGAATTCCTCATGGAGGGGTGGTTGACATTGTTGCAACATGAGGTTCTTGCAATAGGATTTACGACTTAAAGCATCAGCCATGACATTGGCTTTGCCTGGGGTGTAGGTGATTCCTAAGTCGTAATCCGAGATCAACTCCAACCAACATCTCTGTCTGAGATTTAGATCCGGTTGGGTGAAGATATACTTGAGACTCTGATGGTCAGTGTAGATTTTGCAATGGTTACCAAGAAGGTAATGTCGCCAAGTCTTAAATGCATAGACTACGGTTGCAAGCTCCAGATCATGTGTAGGATAATTTTCCTCATGTGGATGCAACTGTCGAGATGCATAGGCAATCACATGATGATCCTGCATAAGAATGCAACCTAGTCCTTGACGCGAAGCATCGCAATAGATAACAAAGTCTTTAGTGAACTCCGGTGGCACGAGTATGGGCGCAGAAGTCAGGCGTCTTTTCAGTTCCTGAAAACTGTGCTCACGCTGTGGGGTCCACTCAAACCTTTTATCATTCTTGAGAAGCTCCGTGAGGGGTTTGGCCACTTTGGAGAAGTTTTCAATGAAGCGGCGACAATAACTGGCTAGACCAAGGAAACTCCTAACTTGTTTGACCGTTTCGGGTGGAGTCCAATCGAGAACGGCTTTGACTCTCTCGGGATTGACAGCAATGCCCTTACCAGAGATCACGTGGACCAGGTAGGTCACTTCTGGCAACCAAAATTCACACTTGGAGAACTTGGCATAAAGGCGGTGCTCTTTGAGTTTTTCTAACACGAGTCTAAGATGTTCGGCATGCTCTTCCTCGTTCTTCGAGTAAATAAGAATATCATCGAGATAAACCACGACGAACTTCTCTAAGTACTCCATAAAGATCGAGTTCATCAAGCGGGAGAAAGTAGCTGGAGCATTGGTTAGGCCGAAAGACATCACGGTGTACTCCTATTGACCATAACGAGTGACAAAGGCCGTTTTGGGGATGTCCCTGTTTCTGATCTTGATTTGGTGGTAGCCTAACCACAAATCCATCTTGGAAAAGACTGAGGATCCAGCGAGCTAATCATACAGGTCGTTGATCCTAGGGAGCGGATACTTATTCTTTATCGTGACCAAATTAACGGGACAATAATCTACAACCATCCGATCCGTACCATCCTTCTTCTTGACGAAGAGGACAGGACAAGCCCAAGGAGAAGAACTGGGACGGATGAAACCCTTTTGCAAGGACTCATCAAGTTGTTTCTTAAGCTCGGCTAACTCCAAAGGTGCCATCTTGTATGGTCTCCTAGAGATTGGAACAGTTCCTGGGATAAGTTTTATGACAAACTCTACATCTTTGTCAGGTGGGACACCTGGCAGTTCTTCTGGAAAAACATCCGGGAAGTCATGGACTACCGGAATATCTTCAAGGTCTAGAAAAGGGCTGGCATTAAGAGAATAGAGTTGACGCCTTGCAACTCTAGTGGAGACAGTGACTATTTTGCCAGATGGATGTGTAAGTTGAACAGATCTAGTGTAACAATCGATCTTGGCATGATGAGCTGTCATCCAGTCCATTCCCAAGATGATGTTAATATCTGAAGACTTTAGAGATATCAAAGAAGCAAGGAATACCAGTCTGTCAACAAGGATTTCATTACCATGGCTTACCTTGGAGGTTTGCCATTTGGAACCAGGAGTCTGGATTATTAGTGGAGTCGGCATATCACAAAATGACATGTCGTGCAACCGAGCGTAACCTTCGGATATGAAGGAGTGGGATGCTCCAGTATCGAACAGAGCTGAAGCTGGGTGACAATTGACAAGAAGCGTACCCAGTACGACGTCGAGATCATCTTGAGCTTCTGTAGCTGAGACATGGTGCACACATGCTCGTTCAATGGAGGCTGGCTTGGTACTGATCATCTTGACTGATGGATTTTCACGGCCAACAGACCTCTCAGACTGGGGTGGAGTATAACTGGACTGAGGGCAGTCACGTGCATAGTGTCCTGGTTCTCCGCAGGTGAAGCAAGTTCCTGAGGCAGGACGTGGACCTACATTGGCAAGTGGTCCACTAATAGGCCTAGGTGGAGCACGTTGCTGAGTTGGGTGAGGCGCCACATTGGATGGCCTCGGTGCATATCCAGATGGAAGAGCCGAGTTCGGAATCCAAATCCGTCGCTTCTGAGAGCCAAAGCGGGAGGAAGAACCCAGATCACGGTTGTGCTTACGAGACTCCTCGTAAGTGAGCTGAGCTGTCTCCGCATTAATGGCCTTGTTCACAAGAGCCTCAAAAGTAACACAATGATGCAGGTGGAGATCACGACGCAACTTAGGGTTGAGACCCTTCCGGAACCTAACCTGCTTCTTAGCGTCCGTGGACACTTCTTCTGTAGCATAGCGGGCGAGGTTTCCAAACTCTCTACTGTAAGCATCAACAGGCAGCTTACCCTGGGTAAAACTACAGAACTCTTCCCTCTTGCGGTCAATGAGAGCCTGAGGAATGTGGTGCTCACGAAAAGCCTCTGTGAAATCCTTCCACGTAGGAATCTGACCAGCTGGAAGCATAGCCTCATAGCTCTGCCACCAAATACTAGCAGGACCTTCCAGGTGATAGGTAGCATAGGTGACCTTGTCACCTTTAGCCACGTTCGTAGAAAGCAACTTGTGAGTGATGCTCTGGAGCCAGTCATCCGCATCGAGTGGCTCAATGGAATGATGGAAAGTGGGTGGTTTCAGACCAATGAAGTCGGTGATGGAAACCAACTTCTTACACTGATGTGCGGTGTTCTGCTCAATCTGTGCTAGCAAGCGGTTAGTCCCACGCTTGTTCCTCTTGGATGCTAACAAGAACACTGCCATCAAAGGCTGGTCAGGAGGATCCTCATCCCTACCATCTCCGTGGTTCTTGCTATGAGCAACTGAACCTCGGTTAGCAGACGACATTCTGGCACAGAAACCAAGGAAACAAGGATGGAATTAGCATCGACATAAGGATGCAGAATGTAATGCAAAAGCATTGGAAACTCTTGAAGTCCTGGGATAAATTCGGCATCATAACGGTTGTAAATGCTCAAAAGGATTTTTGAGACATTCATCAAAGGAATAGCATAATCAATCAGCATAATAATATCAAGGTTCTGGGTCAAGTGAGGACACACGAAAGTAGTAGACTGTACGGAGACACAACCCAACAATCCTAAGACTTTACGGTTTAATAACACGTCATCCTGAGAGATAGAGGAGAAGCCTAGGCCTTAACCCTTGTAGAAAAGAAGAGGCTGACTCAGAAAGAATGACATGAGGTAAAGGAGTAAAAAGAGCCTTACGTTCCCTTCCACAATCAATTCCCTTATATAACTAAAGCATTTCTAGACTTAACTTCGACCAGTTTGGCTTGGTAATCCTACAGTCAGTTAGGCTCTAATACCAGCGCTGTCGTCACCCCGATCCTAAGTCACACCGATCTAGCATGTAACACTTCATATCACTTTGCGGCCTCACGCACGGTATTCCCACGGGTGCCACCTTACCTGGCCCGGGACCGTTTGCGCCTTTTGGCTCACGTATATGATAGTGTCGCTAGCATCCATATGACAGAGAACCCAGGCCGACATGACTAGTCGTGAACCCAAAGTAGCACTAACTTACAGGGACAGGCATACATTAATCAACCTCGAGCATGTCGGTCAACAGCGTATGAATCCGGGCTGTAGCACTGGGCTAACAGGACTCCGGGAACCCGGGCTGTAGCAGGCTAGGCAGGACTCCGGATGTCACCGCGTGACATTTCCCCGAAGGGACAGACATAGGAATGAAGCGAATCACATGTCGGTCAGTAAAGTGTTCCGGAGCAGTAGTGCTGGGCTAGCAGGACTCCGGTGAACCGGGCTGTAACGGACTACTATGGCTCATGGAAGCACAAGACTAAATTTCCCCATAAGAGAGGCTACCAGAGGTAAACAACTAGGTTGTCGGATCCCACACATAGCAATACACGTTACACGTACGCATAACATGCAAGTATGTGTTGTACAACATGGCATCACAACATAACTCAAACTCATATAGATAAAGGCCCAGAAGAGCCACATAGCATTCAATACAAACAGAGGTCTCATGACCCATCATTCAGAGCATACAAGCAACGGAAGCATTACATGTCTGAGTACAGACAACTACAAAAGGAAAAGACTAAGAAGCCTGACTAAACACGACCCTCCCAAGGGTACAAGATCGTAGCTGGGATACAAGCTACGCGTCGAAGTCACTAGTGTAACCAACTTCAAAACATAAATAAGCAAACGTGAGTACAAAGGTACTCAGCAAGTCTTACATCAGAACTATCTACATATGCAACATTATCCTGGCTGAGTATCAGAAACTTCTTTGAGGTAAGAAGACGCACACGAGTCAACATATTCACCATATCAATACTCCACTATGGATCTGTTCCCGTCTCCCTACGAGAAGGCCATCCATAGCACTCACGCTTATCTTGCGGATTTTAGTGTATCCACTTCAAGTTGTCTATGTACTACATAAGTCCTCCAAGTTTCCATATCCGAGGAAAACGGCTATTCGAATAGATAATGTTAACCCTGCAGGGGTGTACTTCTTCACACACGCTCTCGCCACTTATAGCCCTGTACACGTCATGTACCTCGGCAACCTTCAAGCGGAAGCCGGGCGAGGGTGTCCGCCACGACCTGACTAACCACACAAGTCTCTCGTCCAGGTTTATCGCCTATTCGAGTTCCATCCGCAAGGAGTTCCGGCCGAAGTCTCTAGTACGGCCCCAAACGATGTGTGCAGGGTTCCCAAGCCCACCATCCGGGTGCCACTTGGTACACCGTGCCACGGTGCCTAGTCTGTCCCAAGCCCGTCCCGTCGGACACCACTTGGTAGACAAGTAGCACTACCTACAAACGCCAGAAACTAGTTGCAACTCCTGGACAAATATCAAGTGGATTAATAAGCCGAGAGGGGCCGGGTAACCGGAACCCAATGTGTGGTAGTATCTGGACTTGGATAACATACATAGAACTCAGTGCTTAGGGACGGTTCCAATGAGACAACCCACCATGTACTCCTACATGGCCTCTCATCGCTACCTTTACCAAAACGTGTTCACACACTTAGCCTTTATCGGTAGGACATGTTCACCACTCCGATTCATTCCCGATGAATCGGACCTGACACAACTCTAAGCATAGCTGGCATAAAGAAATCAAGCATGGATGAGTAGGCACATCAAGGCTCAAGCAACTCCTACTCATGCTAGTGGGTTTCAACTATTTATGGTGGCAATGACAAGTCATGCAGAGGAATGGGTTCAACTACCGCAGCAGAAAGTAGCAGTTTGAATCGTTGTTGTCCTAATGCAGTATAAGGAGCAGGAGCGAGAGAGTGGGATTTATCGAGATGCTCAAGGGGGGGGTTGCTTGCTTGATAGATCCACGAAGAAACACTGCTCCTTAGACAGGTACTCGGGACACCTTCCGGAGTAGAACCTATCAAGAAGGGACGGTGCCGGCAATCAATAAACAACCATATGCAACAATATGATGCATGAAGATGACATTTCAAAGATGCTATGATTTTCTCTAATGCATCTAGCATCAATTTGGTTGAAGTCCATATGAACCAAGGGTTCATATGCAAACCCCAAATTAAGTATATAACATGCCATTATGACGTTTTCACTTATACAGCAAGTATAAGTTGGTTTTTCATGCATGAAACTGGCATAAATGGATTCCTTGCATTTTTCTGATGATTTTTCATATATAAATTATTTCATTCTGAGCTACGGTTTAATTTCTAAGAATTTTAGAAGTTTTAAATATTTTCTGAAGTTCTCTGAATTATTTAAAATCCAGAAAGTCAATTACTGCATCAGCGTGACGTCACAGAGGCGTCAGCAGGGCTGACCAGGTCAAACCTGACGTGTGGGGCCACACGTCAGTGGCACTGGGGTTAACCCCGAGTCAAACCTGGGCTGATTAGCTTTGACTAAGCCCTGGGGCCCACTAGTCAGTCCCAGGGGGGATTAGGGTGTGGGATTAGCGCTAATGACAGCCACGTCGGCCTCACCAGAGCTCGGCCGGCGATGACCTCGAGCCACGGCGGAGCCCGCTCGGAACTCGTCAGAGGCCACGGGTCGACGCGTCAGGGGCACCAGAAGGAAGCCCGTGCCCGTGCGCATCTGGGGAGACCAACGGGAGGGCGCCGGATGGCCGGAGTTCGCCGGAAGCGAGCTCCTGGCGGCGGCCGGAGCTTGGACAGGATCAGCTACTCGCTATGGTACATGGGAAGGTGAGCTAGCAGGTGCGTTCGTCTCCTGGGAGCAGCACGAGCACGATGACGTGCTCAGGGGCAAGCTACGGCGTCTGTAGCCACGACGGCGATGAGGCACGGCGGCGGCGAGCTTCGGCTGCGGTGGCCAGGGGGGCTAGAGGAGGGATTCGACGGCGGGGAGAGAGGGGTTGGGAGCAGGAGCTCATAGGGAGGCGGCGGAGTAGGTCAGTGGGCTCGGGGACGTCCTTGACGGCGCGAATCGACGGCGAGGGGCTCGGGTGCCCGAGGTTGAAGATGACCGCGAAGATGATGAAGCAGGGCCTCCTGCGAGGCGTGAGTCGATGGAGGGGACGTGGGCGGTGTTGTGGTTCTTCCGGACGCGTCAGCGAGGCGAGTGGTGGACGGTGGCCGTGGTGCTAGCGAGTGGCGGCGACGAGCGCGCTCGGGTGTGCTGCGGGGAGAGGACAGAGGAGGGGGAGGAGCGAGAGGGACTGAGAGCGGGTCGGGGAGACTGCGTGGCGTCGTCCTGAGCGTCGAGGCAGCGGCGGGAAGCAGGAGGTGGTCGGGCGTGCGCCGGCGTGCGTCGGCCACGCGCTCGGCGTCCTCCTGGCGGGAGGTAAGTGGTGACTGGCCTCAGGTAAGTGTTTTCTATTTTTTGTTTTCTTTTTCTATTTCTGACATTTGTTTTGACTTAAAATAAATACTAGCACAAAAGTAAAAATGTTGAGATTCCTTGTGACCACTAGTTATAATATACCAGAGGCCCTCACCAAATTCCAACATTTTTGGAGCCTCTAAAGTATTTATATTATTTTAAATAGCTCCAATTCAAATACATATGGGTTCATTCAAAAATCCAAAATGTTTAGCAAAAATGTGCGTCACCTCTGGATGTTGCTTGCAACATTTTCCAAAGAACATGAACATTTTTGAAGAGCATTTTGGGTTTATTGAAATTCCATTTTTAATTTGAACCTATTTGAATTTGTTTTGGTGCTAGGGTTTGAAACATCCCCATTTCAACTTCATTTGAAATTTAAACATGATGCACAAAGCAAGCCTAGGTCATACCATAACTAGGGATGTGACAGGAATCAAGCGATCTCAGCAATTTTTTCACCACCTCATGCTCGGTGATGTCAGTGGCACCAAGTGCTTGAAGCTCATTTGAGATATCAGTGAGGCGATCAAAGGTTTGCTGAACATTTTCATTGTTGAGTCTTTTGAAGCGGTTGAAGAGATTGTGAAGAACGTCAACTCAAGAGTCACGCTGTGTTGAGACTCCTTCGTTGACCTTGGACAACCTATCCCAGATAAGCTTCGTTGTCTCCAAAGCACTCACTCTGCCATACCGCCCTTTGCTCAGATGGCCACGTATGACGTTCTTCGCTTGAGAGACGAGTTGCTTGAATATCTTCACATCAGCAGCTTTAATGGTAGGAGTGACAGAGGGAATGCCATTTCCCACAACATACCAGAGATCGCTGTCAATTGCCTCAAGATGCGTTTGCATCTTATTCTTCCAGTAGGGGTAGTCTGTCCCATCGAAGGGAGGACACTCAGCAGAGACCTTGATCATGCCTGCAGTCGACATAACTAAAACTCCAGGCGGTTAAACCAAAATCACACAGAACAAGGGAGTACCTTGCTCTGATACCAATTGAAAGTGCGTTATATCGACTAGAGGGGGTGAATAGGCGGTTTTTACAAATTCATCACTGAGGAATTTCAGGGTGAGGAAATTCCTAAGCCACGAACTACTTAGCAGTGGAATAAGTACTCGGATGCAAGCATAACAGAGTAGTAGCACAATCATCATGATGAAATGAAAACAAGCATAGAGTACAAGTAGCGTAAACACAGGATAAGCAGGATGAAGACATAGTGACTGAAGATTTAAGATTGAGGAAATTGAGAAAGTCTTTAGTCAAAGTCTTCAAATAGTAACGATCAAGTACTTCTACACAGAAATGAGGAAATGAAAGGGTTGAGGAAATAGAGCCAGTAGTTTGGTGAAGACAGTGATTTGGTAGACCAGTTCCAACTGCTGTGACAGTCGTACGTCTGGTTGGAGCGGCTAGGTATTTGAACCCGAGGACACACAGTCCCGGACACACAGTCCTCACTGTATTGCCCTTGAGCTAAGGTCACACATACCTCGCCCAATCACTCATGGTAAGTCTTCAGGTGACTTCCAAACCTTCACAGACTCAGTCACTTGGCGATCCACAATTTCCGCTTGGATGCTCTAGACCATGACGCCTAACCGTCTAGAGGATGCACAGTCCTCAAATGTAACAAGCGTTGGTTCCACACAGGAACAATTTCTTCAGTGATGCTCAATCACTTTGGGTTTGTAGGTGTTTGGGTTTGGGTTTTCCTCACTTGATGATTTTCGCTCAAAGTCCTTGGAGGATGGGATGCTCTCAATGACAAGTGTCAGTTTCTCTCAGAGCATCCAACAAGCTAGTGGTTGTAGGGGGCGGCTACTTATAGCCTAGGGAGCAGCCGGACATGATAAGACATAAATGCCCTTCAATGATATGAACATTAGGTGGGTAGATATTTTGGGACAGCTGGCGCGTAGCACAACAACTATCGCAAATTTGGCTATTGAAATCCTCATGGCTATTGTCGGTATCAAAACCGGCGGATCTCGGGTAGGGGGTCCCGAACTGTGCGTCTAAGGTGGATGGTAATAGGACGCAGGGGACACGATGTTTTACCCAGGTTCGGTCCCTCTTGATGGAGGTAAAACCCTACGTCCTGCTTGATTTATTCTTGATAACATGAGTAGTACAAGAGTTGATCTACCACGAGATCGGAGAGGCTAAACCCTAGAAGCTAGCCTATGGTATGATTGTATGTTGTCCTACGGACTAAAACCCTTCGGTTTATATAGACACCAGAAGGGGCTAGGGTTACACAAGGTCAGTTACAAAGGAGGATATATACATATCCGTATTGCCTAGCTTGCCTTCCACGCCAAGTAGAGTCCCATCCGGACACGGGACGAAGTCTTCAATCTTGTATCTTCATAGTCCAATAGTCCGGCCAAAGGATATAGTCCGGCTGTCCGGAGACCCCCTAATCCAGGACTCCCTCAGCTATCGTGTTCTTCACTTGTAGGCAATCCGCACTGGCGAATTCCTAACTCCTCAGTCAGAACAAATTCCTCAGAAAATAGAAGATCTTCGTCTCTGTCACTGAAGAAATTGACTGAACTGTATGATATTTCCAATGGCTTCACTCGAAAGGATTGTTAGGTGTGGGATTTTGAGATGAGCATCACTTGGAAACTTTTCTTTAGTTTTACCTCGACCCCCTTTAATACTACGGTGTTTCCTATGACTCAAGAAAGAGAAAAACAAAACTATGAAAACAGAAGTCTTCACGCTTCATAATCCTCGCATGAATATCAAGTCTTCAGGATCACACCAATTTCTTCACTTTCAAAGTCTTTAGAAAGCCAAAGTCTTCAGTTGAAGACATTCATTTTTGGGGGTCGACTTTCTCTATAAATATCAAACTCCTCATAGACTTATAGACCTGTGTACACTCATAAACGCATTATTCCCTTAACCTATAAGTCTTCAATACACCAAAATCACTAAGGGGCACTAGATGCACTTACAAATGGAAATATTAAAACTTCTGGAAGCAGGTATAATCTATCATATAGCTGATAGTAGATGGGTAAGTCATGTTCATTGTGTCCCTAAAAAGTGAGGTATTACTGTTGTTCCTAATGATAAGAATGAACTTATTCCACACAGAATTGTTACAGGCTATAGAATGGTAATTGATTTTAGAAAATTAAACAAAGCAACTAGAAAAGACCATTACCCTTTGCCTTTTATAGATTAAATGCTAGAAAGATTATCTAAGCACACACATTTCTGCTTCCTTGATGGATACTCTGGTTTTTCACAAATACTTGATTCTCAACCTGATAAAGAAAATACCACTTTTACTTGTCCCTTTGGAACTTATGCTTATAGATGTATGCCTTTTGGTTTATGTAATGCACCTGCTACCTTTCAAAGATGTATGACTGCTATATTCTCTCACATTTGTCAAAAGATTGTTGAGGGTTTCATGGATGACTTCTCCGTTTATAGGAAGTCTTTTAATGATTGTTTAAGCAATCTTGATAGAGTGTTGCAGAGATGTGAACAAACAAATCTTGTCTTGAATTGGGAGAAATGCCACTCTATGGTTAATGAAGGTATTGTCTTGGGTCATAAAATTTCTGAAAGATGTATTGAAGTGGACAAAGCTAAGGTTGATACAATTGAGAAAATGCAAGTCCTAAAGATATCAAAGGTATTCGTAGTTTCCTAGGTCATGCTGGTTTTATAGGAGATTTATCAAAGACTTTTCTAAAATTTCTAGGCCTCTTACAAATCTTTTGCAAAAGGATATTCCTTTTGTTTTTATGATGATTGTTTAGAAGACTCCTAAACACTTAAGAAAGCCTTAATTTCTGCACCTATTGTTCAACCACCTGATTGGAACTTGCTTTTGAAATTATGCGTGATGCTAGTGATTATGATTTTGGTGTTGTTCTAGGACAAAGAGTTGATAAAAAACTAAATGTTATTCATTATGCTAGTAAAACTCTAGACAGTGTTCAAAGAAATTATGCTACTACTGAAAAAGAATTTCTAGCAATGGTGTTTGCTTGTGATAAATTTAGATCTTACATTGTTAATTCAAAAGTAATTGTTCACACCGATCATGCTGCTATTAAATATTTTATGGAAAAGAAAGATGCTAAACCTATACTTATTTGATGGGTTCTCTTGCTGCAAGAATTTGATTTACATATCACATATAGGAAAGGAGCAGAGAACCCCATAGCTGATAACTTGTCTAGGCTTGAAAATGTGCTTGATGACCCACTACCTATTGATGATAGTTTTCCTGATGAGCAGTTAGCTGCAATAAATGTTTCTCATAACACTCCTTGGGATACTGATGACCCACAAGTATAGGGGATCAATTGTAGCTCTTTTCGATAAGTAAGAATGTCGAACCCAACGAGGAGCATAAGGAAATGACAAGTGGTTTTCAGCAAGGTAATGTCTGCAAGTGCTGAAATTATAAGTAGCAGAGTAGTTTGATAGCAAGGTAATTTGTAACAAGCAAGTAACAATAGTAGTAACAAAAGTGCAGCAAGGTAGCCCAATCCTTTTGAGTCAAAGGACAGGCCAGAACAGTTTCTTATGATAAGCAAAGAGTTCTTGAGGGTACACGGGATTTTCATCTAATCACTTTCATCATGTTGGTTTAATTCGTGTTCGGTACTTTGATAATTTGATATGTGGGTGGACCGGTGCTTAGGTGTTGTTCTTACCTGAACAAACCTCCTACTTATGATTAACCCTCCCGCAAGCATCCGCAACTACGAGAAAAGTATTAAGAATAAATTCTAACCATAGCATTAAACTTCTGGATCCAAACGGTCCCTTACGGAATAGCACATAAACTAGGGTTTAAGCTTCTGCCACTCTCGCAACCCATCATTTAATTGCTTCTCCACAATGCATTACCTTAGGCCCAAATATGGTGAAGTGTCATGTAGTCTATGTTCACATGACAGCACTAAGGGAATCACAACATACATTCTATCAAAATATCAAACACATATCAAGTTCACATGATTACTTGCAACATGATTTCTGCCGTGACCTCAAGAATGAAAGTAACTACTCACAAATGATAATCATGCTCAATATCAGAGGGGTATTAAATAGCATATTGAATCTGAACATATAATCTTCCACCAATTAAACCATATAGTAATCAACTACAAGATGTAATCAACACTACTAGTCACCCACAAGCAGCAATCTATAGTTCCGGTAACAAGATTGAACAAAAGAGATGAACTAGGGTTTGAGATGAGATGATGTTGTTGAAGATGTTCATGGAAATTGCCCTCCCCAATATGGGAGAGTTGTTGGTGATGATGATGACGACGATTTCCCCCTCTGGGAGGGAAGTTCCCCCGGCCGAATCGCTCCGCTGGAGGACAAAAGTGCTCCTGCCCAAGTTCCGCCTCGAAACGGCAGTGCTCCATCCCGAAAGTCCTCTCCTTATTTTTTTTCTAGGTAAAAATGACCTATATACCAGAAGATGGGCACCGAAGGTGGGCCTGGGTGAGCACAACCCATCAGGGCGCGCCTGGGCTCCCTAGCGCGCCTAGGTGGGTTGTGCCCACCTGGTGGGCCCCCTCTGGTAGTTATTTGCTCCAATATTCATCATATATTTGATAAAAAAACTCCGTGAAGTTTCAGCTTGTTTGGAGTTGTGTAGAATAGGTGGCCTGACATAGCTTTTCCAGTTCTAGATTTCCAGCTGCCGGAATTCTCCGTCTTTGTGTATACCTTGCATATTATGAGAGAAAAGGCATTAGAATTACTCCAAAAAGCATTATTATGGACAAAAACATCATAAATAACTATAAGAAAACCTGATGCAAAATGGACGTATCATATACTGACTATGCTAATTACATTGTTGCTAAATATTTACCACCTAGCTTTACATACCAACAGAAGAAAAAATTATTCTATGATTTAAGACATTATTTTTGGGATGACCCACATCTTTATAAAGAAGGAGTAGATGGTGTTATTAGACGTTGTGTACCTGAGCATGAACAGGGAAAAATCCTATGAAAATGTCACTTCGAAGCTTATGGGAGACAGAACTGCTCACAAGGTATTGAAGTCTGGATTTTTATTAGCCTACTATTTTCAAGGATGCTCGTAAGTTCGTCTTATCTTGTGATGAATTTCAAAGAATAGGTAATATCGTTAAGCGTCAAGAAATGCCTATGAATTATTCACTTGTTGTTGAACCATTTGATGTTTGGGGGTTTGATTACATGGGACCTTTCCCTTCCTCTAATGGGTATACACATATTTTGGTTACTGTTGATTATGTTACTAAGTGGGTAGAAGCTATTCCAACTAGTAGTGTTGATCACAACACCTCTATTAGAATGCTTAAGGAAGTTATTTTCCCAAGGTTTGAAGTCCCTAGATATTTAATGACTGATGGTGGTTCACACTTTATTCATGGTGCTTTCCGTAAAATGCTTCCTAAGTATGATGTTAACCATAGAATTGCATCACCTTATCATCCTCGGTCTAGTGGTCAAGTTGAACTTAGCAATAGAGAAATAAAATTAATTTTGCAAAATACTGTCAATAGGTCCTGGAAGAATTGGTCTACGAAATTAGATGATGCACTTTGGGCTTATAGAATAACATGTAAAAATCATATGGGTATGTCTCCTTATAAAATGGTTTATGGAAAAGCTTGTCATTTGCCTCTTGAGTGAGCACATAAAGCATATTGGGTAATTAAAGAACTCAACTATGATTCCAAACTTGCCGGTGAAAAGAGGTTATTTGATATTAGCTCTTTAGATGAATGGAGAACCCAAGCTTATGAAAATGCCAAGTTATTTAAAGAAAAGGTTAAAAGATGGCATGATAAAAGAATCCAAAAGCATGAGTTCAAAGTTGGAGAATATGTTCTTTTGTACAACTCCCATTTCAGATTCTTTGCAGGAAAACTCCTCTCCAAATGGGAAGGACCCTATGTTATCGAGGAGGTTTATCGGTTTGGAGCTATCAAAATAAATAATGCCGAAGGTACTAACCCGAAGGTTGTTAATGGGCAACGAATAAAACATTATACCTTAGGTACGCCCGTTAATGTTGAAAGTAATATTATCCAAACTATGACACCGGAAGAACACATTAAAGACTCCTTCTGGAACACTTCAGAATCATCAAAAAGAGGAGGTATGTGATACGGTAAGTAAAAGGACTCCAAAAAATCCGGAAAAATATTTTTTGTCAGTTTTGGAATATAACAAAAATTAGGAAAATAAGAAACTTCCAAGAAGTGCACCCTGGTGGGCACAAGACACCAGGGCGCGCCTGCCCAGGTGGGTTGTGCCCACCTCGGGTACCTTCCGGACTTCGTTTTTCTACAGCTTGCTTGTTTCCCAAGATAAAAAATCTTTATATACCCCCTGAACCTATGGACCACCGTATCGCGGGGAAATCCTCTGTTCTCTTTTCTTGTTGTTTTCGGTCAGATCTGTTGAGCTAGGCATCATGTCTTCTTCTTCCTCCAACAACGTGGAAGAGGATGCTTGGTTGATGAAGATTGAGCTGAAGAGAGAAGAGCCCGTAGAAGCCGTCAAAGGGGACAAGAGCAAGGAGGCTACCGGAGATCAAGCACCGGTGGTTGAGCAAGCCTGGCCTACTGAGGAAGAAGAAGAAGATATCCTTAAACCTTATTATGCTCATCTTACCCCAACTTAGATTGAAGCCTTTCGAATCATTGAAACGGTTCATGTGCAAAATAAATATCTCACTCGTGAAAATATTCTGCATCAAGAGCACATCATCTTCCTCTAGAGCGTCATCGTAGATTGGAGAATCTCTTGATCCTGAAGGACAGGGTCTCCTTTGTTGGGGAACGCAGTATTGCAAAAATATTCCTACAATCACGCAAGATCTATCTAGGTGATGCATAGCAACGAGAGGGGAGAGTGTGTCCACATACCCTCGTAGACCGAAAGCGGAAGCATTTAGTAATGCGGTTGATGTAGTCGAACGTCTTCGTGATTCAACTGATCCAAGCGCCAAACGTACGGCACCTCCGTATTCAGCACACGTTTAGATCGATGAAGTCCCTCGAGCTCTTGATCTAGTTGAGGACGAGGGAGAGTTTCATCAGCACGACGACGTGTTGATGGTGATAATGAAGTTACCGGCGCAGGGCTTCGCCTAAGCACTACAATGATATGACCGAGGTGTGTAGCTGTGAATGGGGCACCACACATGGCTAAGAGAGGACTTTGTGTACCTTTGGAGTGCCCCCCTCCCACTTATATAAAGGAGGGAGGTGAGGAGGCCGGCCCAAGGGGGGCGCGCCAAAGGGGGGAGTCCTACTTGGACTCCCGGTCCAAGTAGGATTCGACCCCCTCCTTTTCCTTTCTAGAGAAGGGGGGAGGGGAAAGAGGTGGACAAGAAGAAGGAAAGGCCCCCCCCCCATACCTAATCCAATTCAGTTTGGGCTTGGGGGCGCGCGCCTTCACCTGGCCCCGCCTCCTCTCTCCACTAGGGCCCATTTGTAACACCCTGGATGTAACTTTCCCTATTTGTACTCCAACTCTTGCCATTTTCGGCGTTAAGTTATATTTATTTCCTCGGGTTCGGGTTTTTGTCTCCGTGTGTTGTTGTCGTTGTCATGCATCTCATATCATGTCATCATGTGCATTGCATTTGCATACGTGTTCGTCTCAGGCATTCGAGCTTTTTCCCCGTTGTCCGTTTTGCATTCCAGCGCTTCGTTCTCCTCCGGTGGTCATTTCTAGCTTTCTTTCGTGTGTGGGGATTAAACATTTCCGGATTGGACCGAGACTTGCCAAGCGGCCTTGGTTTACTACCGGTAGACCGCCTGTCAAGTTTCGTACCATTTGGACTTCGTTTGATACTCCAACGGTTAACCGAGGGACCGAAAAGGCCTCGTGTGTGTTGCAGCCCAACACCCCTCCAATTTTGCCCAAAACCCACCTAACTCTGCTCCATCATCTAGAGCGTTCGATCACGATCGCGTGGCCGAAAACCGCACCTCATTTGGACTCTCCTAGCTCCCTCTGCCTATAAATATGTGGCCTCCCCCGAAATTTTCGCGGATGAAACCCCAGCTTCGTCCTCCTCGCGCCCGGACAAATCTGTCAGACATGTCCGCGCGTCGCGCCGGACCAATCCCCGCCTGCCACGTCAGCACGCCGGACCTCCTCTCTCCTCCCCGCCGCTGAAGCCCGCCGGCCCAGATCCGGCCCGCGCGGGGCCGAACCGGGCCAGACCCCGCCGCCGCCAACCGCGGGCACCGCCCCGCCCGTCGCCGCCACGGCGCCTCCCCGCCTGCCTCCTCCACCGGCCGCCGCCTGCCGCACTCCGCCGCCTCGCCGAGCCTGCCGGCCCCGCCGCCCGCTCCGCCGCGGCCGGGACGCCGCGCCGCACCTCGCCCCAGCCGGCCCCAGCTCCGGCCCGGCCACCGGCGACCTCGCCCTCGCCGGATCCGGCGCCCCCAACCCCGTCTGCCGCCGTCCTTGACTTCTCCGGCGAGCCGCGCCGCCGTCCTCGGATTCCGTGCCCATGTTCGCGGCTCCGTAACTTTGCATCCGTAGCTCCGATTCATGCATATAGCATATCAAAATGTTCATCTCAGAGAGTACATCATTTCATTCCATTGCATCATTTTCATTTGAGCTCATCTTGATGCCTGAAATGCTGTTAGAAGAGGGCTACTTGAGTTAATTGTCAGATCTGCTACTCCGTTTAGCACTTTTGTCATTTTTGCCATGATTATTGTGTGCATGCTATGCCCGTGAGTTCTACATATGTTTTATTAAGGGTTTTGTCATCTTTCCAGAGGTGCAACCCATGTATTTTTAGGATGTGTGTGGTGACTTGTGCAAGCTTGCAAAGTGGTGCACTTGCTAATTCTGTTTTCAGGGACTTAGTAATTTCACAAAGTCCTGGGATTGTTTATCTCATGATGCCATATGTTCTTGTTGTTTCCTAGTGATCCGTACCTCTTTTGAGGATGATCAGTAAGGGAGTTTTGTTAATATTGTAGTGCTATATCCATACATGTCCTTGTTTGCAATTATGGAGCACCCTAGCTAGAGTCAATCGAGCTCTACTTTTGCTTCATTGCGAATCTGGGCAGATCGTCAACTTGTTTGCGATTTTGCCGATGTTATTGTAGTTGACCCGTGCGTGCTATGCCATTGTTCTTGCCATGTCTAGCTTGTATTTTGTGCCTTCTTAAGGGATGTATGCTGGTCTTGCCATGACTTGCACCGTGGTGAGTGCATCGAGCTCGTAAACATGCCTTCGTGAGTTATGTTTCAGCACGTGCCAGTTTTCACAAAGTCTGAAAACTGATTATGTTTTTGCTATGTTCGTGTGCTTGTTAGTATATTTTGTGATCCCTTTTGGCTCAAGGTCACTAAGGGACTTTTGTTAAGATTGTTGAGTAGCTCCATGACATGTCTTTCTTTGTCATGTTCAGGTCCTGTAGCATGTTGTTTTGTTGTTCCGAAGAGGGCTATATGATCTGAAATCCAGACAAGTGTTAATTTCACTAAGTCTGAGATATGTTTGCCATTTGCATTTTTGCCATGCTTGTTTGAACCTGTTAGTGGATGAATTGGCCGTAGCTCAGTGCTAGACTTTTTTTAAGCATCTTGAATGCTTCCCTGCCATGTATTTTGTTGTCATGTTTGGGTGCTGTAGCATGTTCATTTCATTGCTTTTAGATGCCTACTTGCTGTACATCGCAGACTAGTGTCATATTTGAATCGCTTGCCATTTCCAAACCGTAACTCCGATTCCGGCGTTCTTTATATCGTTTTCAAGAGATTTCATCTCATATTTCCAGTGGCACACTTGATTTTCCAAGTTGAGGCCAGGTTCATGCATTTCCTGTCATATCTTTCATTTGACATCCCGCATCGCATCCCGCATAGCATATCATCTTTGCATCGTGTTGATTGAGTTTGCATGTGGTTGATTGTATCCTTGTTGCTTGTTTGTCTTGTTTGGGTAGAGCCGGGAGACGAGTTTGCTAACGAGGAGCCCGTTGAGTTTGCTTTTGAGGATCCAGTCAACTCTGACAACTGTGCAGGCAAGATGATCATACCCTCAAAATCACTACTATCTTTGCTATGCTAGTTTGCTCGCTCTTTTGCTATGCCATTGCTACGATGCCTACGACTTTCTTGAAAGCCTCCTAAATTGCCATGTCAAACCTCTAACCCACCATTGTCCTAGCAAACCGTTGATTGGCTATGTTACCACTTTGCTCAGCCCCTCTTATAGCGTTGCTAGTTGCAGGTGAAGATTGGAGGCCGTTCCTTGTTGGAACATTTATTTACTTGTTGGGATATCATTATATTGCTATGTTATCTTAATGCATCTATATACTTGGTAAAGGGTGGAAGGCTCGGCCTCTCGCCTAGTGTTTTGTTCCACTCTTGCCGCCCTAGTTTCCGTCATATCGGTGTTATGTTCCCGGATTTTTTGCGTTCCTTACGCGGTTGGGTTATAATGGGAACCCCTTGATATTTCGCCTTGATTAAAGCTTTTCCAGCAATGCCCAACCTTGGTTTTACCATTTGCCACCTAGCCTTTTCTTTCCCTTGGGTTCTGCAAACTCAAGGGTCATCTTATTTTAACCCCCCCGGGCCAGTGCTCCTCTGAGTGTTGGTCCAAACTAAAGCCCCTTGCAGCGCCACCTCGGGGAAACTTGAGGGCTGGTTTTAGTTGTACGGATTGCTTATCTGAGTGTGCCCTGAGAAAGAGATATGTGCAGCTCCTATCGGGATTTGTCGGCACATTCGGGCGGTGTTGCTGGTCTTGTTTTAACCTGTCGAAGTGTCTTGAGTTACCGAGATACCGAGTCTGATCGGAACGTCTTGGGAGGAGGTCTATTCCTTCGTTGACCATGAGAGCTTGTCATGGGCTAAGTTGGGACTCCCCTGTAGGGATTGAACTTTCGAAAGCCGTGCCCGCGGTTATGGGCAGATGGGAATTTGTTAATGTCCGGTTGTAGATAACTTGAACCTTAACTTAATTAAAATGAATCAACCGAGTGTGCTACTGTGATGGCCTCTTCTCGGCGGAGTCCGGGAAGTGGACACGGTGTTGGAGTAATGTTTGCGCAGGTTGTTCTCTAGTTTCTCGCTCGTGCTTTGCCTCCTCTTCTCACTCTCCTTTGCGAATAAGTTAGCCACCATACTTGCTAGTCGCTTGCTGCAGATCCACTCATATTTTACCTTGCCTTACCTATAAGCTTAAATAGTCTTGATCGCGAGGGTGCGAGATTGCTGAGTCCCTGTGGCTCACAGATTACTATTACACCATATGCAGGGCCTGATGATTCCGCTCCAGGAGACGCGTGTGAGCTCAAGTGGGAGTTCGACGAAGACTCTCAACGTTACTATGTTTCCTTTCCCGATGATCAGTAGTGGTGCCCAGTTGGGGGTGATTGGGACCGTGTCGCATGTTGGGTTCTCTTTCAATTTGGCGCCGTAGTCGGGCCATGAGTGTTTGGATGATGTGATGTTATTAATGTACTTGGTTGACGTGGCGAGTGTAAGCCAACTATGTTATATCCCCTTTATTATTTATATTACATGGGATGTTGTGAAGATTGCCTAACTTGCGACATATGCCTTCAATGCGATTATGTCTCTAAGTCGTGCCTCGACACGTGGGAGCTATAGTCGCATCGAGGGTGTTACAAGTTGGTAATCAGAGCCTTCCCCGACCTTAGGATCCCCATTGCTTGATCGTTTTTAGCGGCCGAGTTGTGTCTAGAAAAATGTTTTGAGTCATTTAGGAATTATATATCGGAGAGTTTAGGAATTCTTTTTACTTCCCAGTATCCTCATCGCTCTGGTAAGGCATCCTGGCGTAGAGTTTTGACTCTTCTCTTCTCAAATTTCACTAAAAAAAATTTAGGATCACGCGGGTATCTTGGAATTGTTCCGATGGTTTTATGATGAGAACATTGACTTGGTGCCTCCTGTCAGGGGTTTAGTGGAAGTGTCCCGGGGAGTTGAGCTCTGAGGTGTTGTCATCATAATTTTATCGTTGCAGTTCTGGAATACCTGAGTATAGTACGCCGACATCGAAAATCTCTTTTATGCAGTTCGTTGGTGAGATAACCTCGACGCCACCCAGTACTGGGGCGGGAGTTCGGGAGTATTGCCATAACTTGTATAACGGATGCTTTTCGAAGGTTGAGGTAGATGGTTTCCGAAGGTTTCTTGGTTATGTGTTGAAGGATGGATACAGCTGGATGTAGGATTTGCTAGTTTGGGTGAGATATTATGCTTCCCCTGTATCCCCAACACCTGATTGCATAACCGGAAAGGTTCGGGAGTTTCATAGGTGGGAATTCTAGTAGCTCTAGTTCTTCTTCCACGGATATTGGTTTGAGATTGGGATTTCTTACTGATTATTCGTTCTTGATCCGTACCTTGTTGATTTATTTCTCTACCTTAATTCTACGTGACTTCTCAATTTATGGATATGTGACCATTTTAAGAGGAATGCATTCGTTCATTTTGTTCGGATGTGAAGACTATATGTTGCAATTTTCATTCCGTTGGATTTAGCTTCAATATTTATCTGTCAATGTGCTAATGGTGGTCAACCTCTTTAGGATGGCTCCACCAACGCGCACGACTCCGAATCCTGATCCGCCACCACCTCCACCTCCTCCAGAGGCATGGCAAGCTGTGATGGCCGCAACCAATGCAAACACACAGTTGATCATGCAAATTCTTCAAGAGACCAATCAAGGCAGTCAAGGGAATCAAGGCAGCAATCAGAGTCACTTTGCTACACTCAACCAGTTCCTTGCTAACGGGCCAAAGACTTTCAGCAATTGTGTTGAGGCAACCGATGCTGACGATTGGCTTGTGGATCTGTGTAAGCATTTCGAGTGCAGTAACGTCAGGCCTGAGGACTTTGTTAAGTTTGCTTCCTTCCAACTCAAAGATCAAGCTGCAGAATGGTTCCAGCAGTATAAGGACTCTAGAGGTGGACGTGTTATCACTTGGGATGATTTCTGTCGAGATTTCCGAGCTCATCATATTCCCTAGAGCGTGGTTGAAAGCAAGCATGAGGAATTCTGCAATTTGAAGCAAGGCTCTTTGTCTGTCTATGACTACAACAAGTTGTTCCAGAAGCTCGCCCGCTTTGCCAAGCAGGACGTCCCTGATGAGAAGAGCATGATATATCAGTTCAGGGGTGGTCTCAGAGAAGATATTCAGCTCGCTCTTGTTCTCTTAGAGCCCTTGAGATACGATGAGTTCTACAACATGGCACTGGAGCAAGAGGCTGCTCAGTTGAGGTGTGATGCTTCTAAGAAGCGAGTCAGAGATGTTACTCCTTCTTCCTCTACTCAAGTGGCCAAGCAGCAGAAGTTTTGGCTTCCTCCTCCTCCGTTCCGTCAGCCGTATCAGCAGAAGAGCAAAGGTGGCAGTGGTTCTTCCCACCCACCCAACCCTGGCTTTCAGAACAAGACTTCGTCTCAACCTCCAAGATCGAGTGCTCCGTACCACCGTCCACTTTCTGAGGTCACGTGCAACAAGTGCCAACAGAAGGGTCACTATGCCAACAAGTGTTTCAACCAGAGGCGTCTTCCTCCTCCTCCTCCTGTCAGATTGGCAAGTACAGCTGTGGTCAAGCATAACCCCAAGCATGCCAAGGTCAATTTGATGAATACAGCTCAGGCAGAGGACTCGTCAGATGTGATCATGGGTAACCTTCCTGTTAATGATATTCCCGCAAAAGTTCTTTTTGACACTGGTGCATCGCATTGTTTCATCTCGAGACCTTTTGCATCTAAGCATGATTTTGTTACTCAAGTGTTGCCGAAGCCATTGGCTATCGTCTCTCCGGCCCGTCAAATGACATCTCGAGTATGCGTTCCGGATGTTACTATCACTTTGGGTGACTATAAGTTCTTGTCCTCTCCAAATGTTCTTGGTGACTCAGATATTGATCTTACTCTCGGAATGGATTGGCTTTCTAAGCACAAGGCTCAGCTTGATTGTGCAGCCAGGCAGATTCAATTGACTCATTCGTCTGAGGATGTAATTGTCTTTGCCGCTCATGATGATACTATCCGTCTGTTTTCTCTCAATGAGAAGGGTGAATTGGATGCCATCTCTCAAATTCCAGTCGTTTGCGAATACCAAGACGTCTTTCTAGAAGAGCTCCCAGGAATGCCTCTGCACCGGCCAGTTGAATTCTTTATTGATCTTGAGCTTGGCACGGAACCTGTGTGCAAACGTCCTTACAAGCTCGGACCTGAAGAGTTGAAGGAGCTGAAGAAGCAACTCGATATTCAAGAGAAAATGGGTCTTATCTGGCCTAGTTCTTCTCCGTGGGGTTGTGGTGTTCTTTTTGTGAAGAAGAAGGATGGAACGGACCGACTTTGTGTTGATTACCGTCAAGTGAACAAGAAGACCATCAAGAACAAATACCCACTTCCCAACATCAATGAGCTGTTCGAACAACTCAAAGGTGCCCAAGTATTCTCCAAGCTTGATCTCCGTATGGGTTATCACCAGATTCGCATTCGTGAAGAAGATATTCCCAAGACAGCATTCAGAACAAGCTTTGCTTCATATGAATACACTGTCGTGTCTTTTGGCCTCGCCAACGCTCCTCCGACGTTCTCTCGCATGATGAACTTCATCTTCAACGCCTACACCAATGACTTTGTTTTGGTATATCTCGACGACATTCTGGTTTTCTCCAAGAACAAGGAAGATCATGCCAAGCACTTGCGTTTGGTTCTTGATAAGCTCAGGGAACATCAGTTCTACGCCTAGTTCTCCAAGTGTGAATTCTGGCTCGATGAGGTTCTTTATCTTGGTCATATCATCTCTGCCAAGGGCATTGCCATGAATCCTGAGAAGGTGTTCGCAATTGTGAATTGGGAACCTCCTCAGAACGTGAAGCAACTCCGCAGTTTTCTCGGTCTCGCAAGCTATTGCCGAAGATTCGTTGAAAACTTTTCTAAGATCGTGAAGCCTCTCTCTAATCTTCTTCAGAAGCACGTCAAGTACGTTTGGTCTCCGGAGTGTGATATTGCTTTCAACACTTTGAAAGAGAAATTGATCACTGCTCCAGTTCTGACTCCGCCTGATGAATCCAAGCCGTACGAGGTCTTTTGTGATGCCTCTCTCCAAGGTCTTGGCGCAGTATTGATGCAAGAGAAGAAAGTTGTTGCTTATACATCTCGCCAGTTGAAGCCTAATGAGAAGAACTACCCCACTCACGATCTCGAGTTGGCAGCAGTTGTACATGCTCTTTTGACTTGGAGACATCTTCTATAGGGAAGAAAAGTGGACATTTTCACTAATCACAAGAGTCTCAAGTACATCCTCACTCAGCCTAATCTCAACCTCAGGCAAACTCGTTGGGTCGAAATGATTCAAGAGTATAATCCGAGTATTGAGTATACTCCAAGCAAGGCTAATGTTATTGCTGACGCTTTGAGCAGGAAAGCTTACTGCAACAGTCTGATTCTCAAGCCTTATCAACCCGAGCTTTGTGAAGCTTTCCGCAAACTTAATCTGCAAGTTGTTCCTCAAGGTTTCCTCGCCAACCTTCAAGTCTCTCCTACCTTAGAAGACCAGATTCGCCAAGCCCAGCTTCTTGATGCTATGGTGAAAAAGGTGAAGATTGGGATTGCCAAGAGTCAGTCCAAGTACAAGTGCTACCGCCTTGATGACAAGGACACTCTCTTCTTCGAGGATCGTATTGTTGTGCCCAAAGGTGACCTCCGTAAAGTGATCATGAACGAGGCTCACAATTCTCTCCTCTCCATCCACCCTGGGAGCACGAAGATGTATCAGGACCTTAAGCAAGCTTATTGGTGGACTCGAATGAAGCGCGAGATCGCTCAATTCGTGAATGAATGTGATGTCTGCAGAAGAGTGAAGGCAGAACACCAAAGGCCAGCAGGTCACCTCCAACCTCTTGCCATTCCAGAATGGAAGTTTGACCACATTGAAATGGACTTCGTGACTGGGTTTCCAAAGTCCAAGCGTGGCAATGATGCTATATTCGTTGTCATCGACAAACTCACCAAAGTGGCTCATTTTCTGCCTATCAAAGAGTCAATCACTACAGCTCAATTGGCGGAACTCTATACCTCTTGAATTGTCTCTCCGCACGGTATTCCTCAAGTGATCTCTTCAGACCGTGGCAGCATCTTTACCTCGAAGTTTTGGGATTCTTTTCAGAAGGCCATGGGCACTAACATCCGCTTCAGCACAGCTTTCCATCCTCAAACAAGCGGTCAAGTCGAGCGTGTCAACCAGATTCTTGAAGATATGCTCAGGGCTTGTGTGATCTCCTTCGGCATGAAGTGGGAGGATTGTCTTCCTTATGCTGAATTCTCCTACAACAATAGTTTTCAAGCAAGTTCGGGCAAGGCCCCTTTTGAAATTCTGTATGGCAGGAAGTGCCGTACCCCTCTCAACTGGTCTGAAACCGGTGAACGTCAGCTTTTGGGTAATGACTTAATCTCAAAGGCAGAAGAAATGTGCAAAGTCATTCGTGATAACCTCAAAGCAGCCCAATCCCGCCAGAAGAGCTACTATGATAGTAAGCACCGTGATTTGGCTTTCGAGATCGGAGATCATGTTTACCTCCGTGTCTCTCCTATGAAAGGTACTCATCGCTTCGGTATCAAAGGGAAGCTTGCCCCTAGATACGTGGGACCTTTCAAGATTGTCAGCAAGAGAGGCGACCTCGCCTATCAACTCGAGCTTCCTTCAAACTTTGCAAATGTTCATGACGTGTTCCATGTCTCTCAGCTTCGAAAGTGCTTCAAGACTCCTGACCGCACTGTCAACTTCGAGGACATTGAGCTCCAAGAAGATCTCTCTTATCGTGAGCACCCAGTTGCTATTCTTGAAGAGACTGAACGCAAGACTCGCAACAAGTCAATAAAATTTCTCAAAGTCAAGTGGTCACACCATTCCGACCGTGAAGCTACCTGGGAACGCGAGGATCACCTCCGTTCTGAGTACCCGGTGTTCTTTCAGTCCTAGATCTCGGGACGAGATCCTTTCATAGTGGTGGAGTGTAGTAACACCCCGGATGTAACTTTCCCTATTTGTACTCCAACTCTTGCCGTTTCCGGCGTTAAGTTATATTTATTTCCTCGGGTTCGGGTTTTTGTCTCCGTGTGTTGTTGTCGTTGTCATGCATCTCATATCATGTCATCATGTGCATTGCATTTGCATACGTGTTCGTCTCAGGCATTCGAGCTTTTTCCCCGTTGTCCGTTTTGCATTCCGGCGCTTCGTTCTCCTCCGATGGTCATTTCTAGCTTTCTTTCGTGTATGGGGATTAAACATTTCCGGATTGGACCGAGACTTGCCAAGCGGCCTTGGTTTACTACCGATAGACCGCCTGTCAAGTTTGGTACCATTTGGACTTCGTTTGATACTCCAACGGTTAACCGAGGGACCGAAAAGGCCTCGTGTGTGTTGCAGCCCAACACCCCTCCAATTTGGCCCAAAACCCACCTAACTCTGCTCCATCATCTAGAGCGTTCGATCACGATCGCGTGGCCGAAAACCGCACCTCATTTGGACTCTCCTAGCTCCCTCTGCCTATAAATATGTGGCCTCCCCCGAAATTTTCGCGGATGAAACCCTAGCTTCGTCCTCCTCACGCCCGGACAAATCTTCCTCGCCGTTGGACATGTCCGCGCGCCGCGCCGGACCAATCCCCGCCTGCCACGTCAGCACGCCGGACCTCCTCTCTCCTCCCCGCCGCTGAAGCCCGCCGGCCCAGATGCGGCCCGCGCGGGGCCGAACCGGGCCAGACCTCGCCGCCGCCAACCGCGGGCGCCGCCCCGCCCGCGACCGCCCGTCGCCGCCATGGCGCCTCACCGCTTGCCTCCTCCACCGGCCGCCGCCTGCCGCACTCCGCCGCCTCGCCGAGCCTGCCGGCCCCGCTGCCCGCTCCGCCGCGGCCGGGACGCCGCGCCGCACCTCGTCCCAGCCGGCCCCAGCTCCGGCCCGGCCACCGGCGACCTCGCCCTCGCCGGATCCGGCGCCCCAACCCCGGCCGCTGCCGTCCTCGACTTCTCCGGTGAGCCGAGCCGCCGTCCTCGGATTCCGTGCCGTGAACAGTAAACCCTAGATCCAGATCCGGAGGTTGAATTTTTCCTGTCCCCAGAATTTTTAGTTCATATGCCCATGTTCGCGGCTCCGTAACTTTGCATCCATAGCTCCGATTCATGCATATGGCATATCAAAATGTTCATCTTAGAGAGTACATCATTTCATACCATTGCATCATTTTCATTTGAGCTCATCTTGATGCCCGAAATGCTGTTAGAAGAGGGCTACTTGAGTTAATTGTCAGATCTGCTACTCCGTTTAGCACTTTTGTCATTTTTGCCATGATTATTGTGTGCGTGCTATGCTCGTGAGTTCTACATATATTTTATTAATGGTTTTGTCATATTTCCAGAGGTGCAACCCATGTATTTTTAGGATGTGTGTGGTGACTTGTGCAAGCTTGCAAAGTGGTGCACTTGCTAATTCTGTTTTCAGGGACTTAGTAATTTCACAAAGTCCTGGGATTGTTTATCTCATGATGCCATATGTTCTTGTTGTTTCCTAGTGATCCGTACCTCTTTTGAGGATGATCAGTAAGGGAGTTTTGTTAATATTTTAGTGGTCTATCCATCCATGTCCTTGTTTGCAATTATGGAGCACCCTAGCTTGACTCAATCGAGCTCTACTTTTGCTTCGTTGCGAATCTGGGCAGATCGTCAACTTGTTTGCGATTTTGCCGATGTTATTGTAGTTGACCCGTGCATGCTATGCCATTGTTCTTGCCATGTATAGCTTGTATTTTGTGCCTTCTTAAGGTATGTATGCTGGTCTTGCCATGACTTGCACCGTGGTGAGTGCATCGAGCTCGTAAACATGCCTTCGTGAGTTATGTTTCAGCACGTGCCAGTTTTCACTAAGTCTGAAAACTGATTATGTTTTTGCTATGTTCGTGTGCTTGTTAGTATATTTGTGATCCCTTTTGGCTCGAGGTCACTAAGGGACTTTTGTTAAGCTTGTTGAGTAGCTCCATGCCATGACTTTCTTTGTCATGTTCAGGTCCTGTAGCATGTTGTTTTGTTGCTCCGAAGAGGGCTATATGATCTGAAATTCCAGACAAGTGTTAATTTCACTAAGTCTGAGATCTGTTTGCCATTTGCATTTTTGCCATGCTTGTTTGAACCTGTTAGTGGATGAATTGGCCGTAGCTCAATGCTAGAATTATTTTAAGCATCTTGAATGCTTCCCTGCCATGTATTTTGTTGTCATGTTTGGGTCCTGTAGCATGTTCATTTCGTTGCTTTTAGATGCCTACTTGGTGTAAATCGCAGACCGGTGTCATATTTGAATCGCTTGCCATTTCCAAACCGTAACTCCGATTCCGGCATTCTTTATATCGTTTTCAAGCGATTTCATCTCATATTTCCATTGGCACACTTGGTTTTCCAAGTTGAGGCCAGGTTCATGCATTTCCTGTCATATCTTGCATTTGGCATCCCGCATCGCATCCCGCATAGCATATCATCTTTGCATCGTGTTGATTGAGTTTGCACGTGGTTGATTGTATCCTTGTTGCTTGTTTGTCTTGTTTGGGTAGAGCCGGGAGACGAGTTCGCTAACGAGGAGCCCGTTGAGTTTGCTTTTGAGGATCCAGTCAACTCTGACAACTGTGCAGGCAAGATGATCATACCCTCAAAATCACTACTATCTTTGCTATGCTAGTTTGCTCGCTCTTTTGCTATGCCATTGCTACGATGCCTACGACTTTCTTGAAAGCCTCCTAAATTGCCATGTCAAACCTCTAACCCACCATTGTCCTAGCAAACCGTTGATTGGCTATGTTACCACTTTGCTCAGCCCCTCTTATAGCGTTGCTAGTTGCAGGTGAAGATTGGAGGTCGTTCCTTGTTGGAACATTTATTTACTTGTTGGGATATCATTATATTGCTATGTTATCTTAATGCATCTATATACTTGGTAAAGGGTGGAAGGCTCGGCCTCTCGCCTAGTGTTTTGTTCCACTCTTGCCGCCCTAGTTTCCGTCATATCGGTGTTATGTTCCCGGATTTTTTGCGTTCCTTACGCGGTTGGGTTATAATGGGAACCCCTTGATATTTCGCCTTGATTAAAGCTTTTCCAGCAATGACCAACCTTGGTTTTACCATTTGCCACCTAGCCTTTTCTTTCCCTTGGGTTCTGCAGACTCAAGGGTCATCTTATTTTAACCCCCCCGGGCCAGTGCTCCTCTGAGTGTTGGTCCAAACTAGAGCCCCTTGCAGCGCCACCTCGGGGAAACTCGAGGGCTGGTTTTAGTTGTACGGATTGCTTATCTGAGTGTGCCCTGAGAAAGAGATATGTGCAGCTCCTATCGGGATTTGTCGGCACATTCGGGCGGTGTTGCTGGTCTTGTTTTAACCTGTCGAAGTGTCTTGAGTTACCGAGATACCGAGTCTGATCAGAACGTCTTGGGAGGAGGTCTATTCCTTCGTTGACCGTGAGAGCTTGTCATGGGCTAAGTTGGGACTCCCATGCAGGGATTGAACTTTCGAAAGCCGTGCCCGCGGTTATGGGCAGATGGGAATTTGTTAATGTCCGGTTGTAGATAACTTGAACCTTAACTTAATTAAAATGAATCAACCGAGTGTGTTACTGTGATGGCCTCTTCTCGGCGGAGTCCGGGAAGTGGACACGGTGTTGGAGTAATGTTTGCGCAGGTTGTTCTCTAGTTTCTCGCTCGTGCTTTGCCTCCTCTTCTCGCTCTCCTTTGCGAATAAGTTAGCCACCATACTTGCTAGTCGCTTGCTGCAGCTCCACTCATATTTTACCTTGCCTTACCTATAAGCTTAAATAGTCTTGATCGCGAGGGTGCGAGATTGCTAAGTCCCTGTGGCTCACAGATTACTATTACACCAGATGCAGGGCCTGATGATTCCGCTCCAGGAGACGCGTGTGAGCTCAAGTGAGAGTTCGACGAAGACTCTCAATGTTACTATGTTTCCTTTCCCGATGATCAGTAGTGGTGCCCAGTTGGGGGTGATTGGGACCGTGTCGCATGTTGGGTTCTCTTTTAATTTGGCGCCGTAGTCGGGCCATGAGTGTTTGGATGATGTAATGTTATTAATGTACTTGGTTGACGTGGCGAGTGTAAGCCAACTATGTTATCTCCCCCTTATTATTTATATTACATGGGATGTTCTGAAGATTGCCTAACTTGCGACATATGCCTTCAATGCGATTATGTCTCTAAGTCATGCCTCAACACGTGGGAGCTATAGTCGCATCGAGGGTGTTACACCATTAAGGCCCATTAACTCCCCGGGGGGTTCCGGTAACCCCTTGTACTCCGAAAAATGTTCGAACCTTTTCAAAACCATTTCGGTGTCCAAACATAACCTTCCAATATATCAATCTTTATGTATCGACCATTTCGAGACTCCTCGTCATGTTCGTGATCTCATTAGGGACTCCGAACAAACTTCGGTTCATCAAATCACATAACTCATAATACAAATTGTCATCAAACGTTAAGCTTGCGGACCCTACGGGCTCGAGAACTACGTAGACATGACCGAGACACATCTCCGGTCAATAACCAACAGCGGAACTTGGATGCTCATATTGGCTCCTACATATTCTATGAAGATCTTTATCGGTAAAACCGCATAACAACATACGGTGTTCCCTTTGTCATGAGTATGTTACTTGCCCGAGATTCGATCATCGGTATCATCATACCTAGTTCAATCTCGTCACCGGCAAGTCTCTTTACTTGTTTCGTAATGTATCATCCCGTAACTAACTCATTAGTCACATTGCTTGCAAGGCTCATAGTGATGTGCATTACCGAGAGGGCCCAGAGATACCTCTCCAATACGCGGAGTGACAAATCCTAATCTCGATCTATGCCAACTCAACAAACACCATTGGAGACACCTGTAGAGCATCTTTATAATCACCCAGTTATGTTGTGACGTTTGATAGAACACAAGGTGTTCCTCCGGTATTCAGGAGTTGCATAATCTCGTAGTGAGAGGAACATGTATAAGTCATGAAGAAAGCAATAGCAATAAAACTAAACGATCATAATGCTAAGCTAATGAATGGGTCTTGTCCATCACATCATTCTCTAATGATGTGATCCCGTTCATCAAATGACAACACATGTCTATGGTTAGGAAACTTAACCATCTTTGATTAACGAGCTAGTCAAGTAGAGGCATACTAGGGACACTCAGTTTTGTCTATGTATTCACACATGCACTAAGTTTCCGGCTAATACAATTCTAGCATGAATAATAAACATTTATCATGATATAAGGAAATATAAATAACAACTTTATTATTGCCTCTAGGGCATATTTCCTTCAGTCTCCCACTTGCCCTAGAGTCAATAATCTAGATTACATAGTAATGATTCTAACACCCATGGAGTCTTGGTGTTGATCATGTTTTGCTCGTGAGAGAGGCTTAGTCAACAGGTCTGCAACATTCAGATCCGTATGTATCTTGAAAATCTCTAGATCTCCCTCCTTGACTTAATCGCGGATGGAATTGAAGTGTCTCTTGATGTGCTTGGTTCTCTTGTGAAATCTGGATTCCTTTGCCAAGCCAATTGCACAAGTATTGTCACAAAAGATTTTCACTGTACCCGATACACTAGGTATTACACCTAGATCGTATATAAACTCCTTCATCCAGACTCCTTCATTTGCTGCTTCCGAATCAGCTATGTACTCCGCTTGGAACTACACCAACTGACAACTCCACCATTCAATATAAATATGTATCCAGTTTGTGACTTAAAGTCATCCGGATCAGTGTCAAAGCTTGCATCGACGTAACCATTTACGATGAGCTCTTTGTCACCTCCATAAACGAGAAACATATCCTTAGTCCTTTTCAGGTATTTCAGGATGTTCTTGACCGTTGTCCAGTGATCCACTCCAGGATTACTTTGGTACCTCCCTGCTAAACTAATAGCAAGGCACACATCAGGTCTGGTACACAGCATTGCATACATGATAGAACCTATGGCTGAGGCATAGGGAATGACTTTCATTTTCTCTCTATCTTCTACAGTGGTCGGGCATTGAGTCTGACTCAGCTTCACACCTTGTAACACAGGCAAGAACCCTTTCTTTGACTGATCCATTTTGAACTTCTTCAAAACTTTATCAAGGTATGTGCTTTGTGAAAGTCCAATTAAGCATCTTGATCTATCTCTATAGATCTTCATGCCCAATATGTAAGCAGCTTCACCAAGGTCTTTCATTGAGAAATTCTTATTCAAGTATCCTTTTATGCTATCCAAAAATTCTGTATTATTTCCAATCAATAATATGTCATCCACATATAATATTAGAAATGCTACAGAGCTCCCACTCACTTTCTTGTAAATACAGGCTTCTCCAAAAGTCTGTATAAAACCATATGCTTTGATCACATTATCAAAGCGTATATTCCAACTCCGAGAGGCTTACACTAGTCCATAAATGGATTGCTGGAGCTTGCACACTTTGTTAGCAACTTTTGGATCGAAAAAACCTTCTGGTTGCATCATATACAACTCTTCTTTAAGATATCCATTAAGGAATGCAGTTTTGACATCCATTTGCCAAATTTCATAATCATAAAATGCGGTAATTGCTAACATGATCCGGACAGACTTAAGCATTGCTACGGCTGAGAAGGTCTCATCGTAGTCAACTCCTTGAACTTGTCAAAAACCTTTCGCAACAAGTCGAGCTTTGTAGACAGTAACATTACCGTCAACGTTAGTCTTCTTCTTGAAGATCCATTTATTCTCTATGGCTTGCCGATCATCGGGCAAGTCAACCAAAGTCCACACTTTGTTCTCATACATGGATCCCATCTCAGATTTGATGGCCTCAAGCCATTTCGCAGAATCTGGGCTCATCATCGCTTCCTCATAGTTCGTAGGTTCATCGTGGTCAAGTAACATGACCTCCAGAACAGGATTACCGTACCACTCTGGTGCGGACCTTACTCTGGTTGACCTACGAGGTTCGGTAGTGACTTGATCAGAAGTTTCATGATCATCATCATTAGCTTCCTCACTGATTGGTGTAGGGATCATTGGAACTGACTTCTGTGATGAACTACTTTCCAATAAGGGAGAAGGTACAATTACCTCATCAAGTTCTACTTTCCTCCCACTCACTTCTTTCGAGAGAAACTCCTTCTCTAGAAAGGATCCATTCTTAGCAACAAATATCTTGCCTTCGGATATGTGATAGAAGGTGTACCCAATTATTTCCTTTGGGTATCCTATGAAGACACATTTCTCCGATTTGGGTTCGAGCTTATCTGGTTGAAGCTTTTTCACATAAGCATAGCAGCCCCAAACTTTAAGAAACGAGAACTTGGGTTTCTTGCCAAACCACAGTTCATATGGTGTCATCTCAACGGATTTAGATGGTGCCCTATTTAACGTGAATGCAGCCATCTCTAAAGCATAACCCCAAAACGATAGCGGTAAATCAGTAAGAGACATCATAGATTGCACCATATCTAATAAAGTATGATTACGATGTTCGGACACACCATTATGCGGTGGTGTTCCAGGTGGCGTGAGTTGTGAAACTATTCCACATTATTTCAAATGAAGAGCAAACTCATAGCTCAAATATTCACCTCCACGATCAGATCGTAGAAACTTTATTTTCTTGTTACGATGATTTTCCACTTCACTCTGAAATTCTCTGAACTTTTCAAATGTTTCAGACTTATGTTCCATTAAGTAGATATACCCATATCTGCTCAAATCATCTGTGAAGGTCAGAAAATAACGATACCCGCCGCGAGCCTCAAACTCATTGGACCGCATACATCAGTATGTATTATTTCCAATAAGTCAGTTGCTCGCTCCATTGTTCCGGAGAACGGAGACTTAGTCATCTTGCCCATGAGGCATGGTTTGCAAGCATCAGCATGGAGTTTCTTCATGCGCTTTACACCAATATGACCTAAACGGCAGTGCCACAAATAAGTTGCACTATCATTATTAAAATTATATCTTTTGGCTTCAATATTATGAATATGTGTATCACTACTATCGAGATTCAACAAAAATAGACCACTCATCAAGGGTGCATGACCATAAAAGATATTACTCATATAAATAGAACAGCCATTATTCTCTTATTTAAATGAATAACTGTCTGGCATCAAACAAGATCCAGATATAATGTTCATGCTTAATGCTGGCACCAAATAACAATTATTCAGGTCTAAAACTAATCCCGAAGGTAGATGTAGAGGTAGCGTGCGGACGACAATCACATCGACTTTGGAACCATTTCCCACGCGCATCGTCGCCTCGTCCTTAGCCAATCTTTGTTTAATCTGTAGCCCCTGTTTCAAGTTGCAAATATGAGCAACACAACCAATATCAAATACCCGGGTGCTACTACGAGCATTAGTAAGGTACACATCAGTAACATGTATATCAAATATACCTTTCACTTTGCCATCCTTCTTATCCGCCAAATACTTGGGGCAGTTCCGCTTCCAGTGACCAGTCCCTTTGCAGTAGAAGCACTCAGTCTCAGGCTTAGGTCCAGACTTGGGCTTCTTCACTTGGGCAGAAACTTGCTTGCCGTTCTTCTTGAAGTTCCCCTTCTCCCCTTTGCCCTTTTTCTTGAATCTAGTGGTCTTGTTAACCATCAACACTTGATGTTCCTTCTTAATTTCTACCTCCGCAGCCTTTAGCATTGCGAAGAGCTCGGGAATCGTCTTATCCATCCCTTGCATATTATAGTTCATCACGAAGCTTTTGTAGCTTGGTGGTAGTGATTGAAGAATTCTGTCAATGACACTATCATCAGGAATATTAACTCCCAGTTTAGTCAAGTGGTTGTGGTACCCACACATTCTGAGTATATATTCACTGAGAGAACTATTCTCCTCCATCTTGCAGCTATAGAACTTATTGGAGACTTCATATCTCTCAATTCGGGCATTTGCTTGAAATATTAACTTCAACTCCTGGAACATCTCATATGCTCCATGACGTTCAAAACGTCGTTGAAGTCCTGATTCTAAGACGTACAACATGGCACACTGAACTATCGAGTAGTCATCAAATTTGCTCTACCAGACATTCATAACATCTGGAGTTGCTCCTGTAGCAGGTTTTGCACCTAGCGGTGCTTCCAGGACATAATTCTTATGTGCAGCAATGAGGATAATCCTCAAGTTATGGACCCAGTCCGTGTAGTTGCTACCATCATCTTTCAACTTAGCTTTCTCTAGGAACGCATTAAAATTCAAGGGAACGGTGGCACGGGCCATTGATCTACAACAACATAGACATGCAAAATACTATCAGGTACTAAGTTCATGATAAATTAAAGTTCAATTAATCATATTACTTAAGAACTCCAACTTAGATAGACATCCCTCTAGTTATCTAAATGATCATGTGATCCATATCAACTAAATCATGTTCGATCATCACGTGAGATGTGCTACCTCTTGAGCACTGCGTTGGTTTTCCCTTGAAGAGGAAAGGGTGATGCAGTAAAGTAGCATAAGTATTTCCCTCGGTTTTGAGAACCAAGGTATCAATCCAGTAGGAGATCACGCTCGAGTCCCACACACCTACACAAACAAATAAGAACCTCGCAACCAACGCGATAAAGGGGTTGTCAATCCCTTCACGGTCACTTACAAGAGTGAGATCTGATAGATATGATAAGATAATATTTTTGCTATTTTTATGATAAAGAGAAATAAAGATGCAAAGTAAAATAAACTGCAATAGAAATAGCTAAGTGATGAAAGATTAATATGATGGAAGATAGACCCGAGGGCCATAGGTTTCACTAGTGGCTTCTCTCAAGAGCATAAGTATTACTGTGGGTAAACGAATTACTGTCGAGCAATTGATAGAATTGAGAATAGTTATGAGAATATCTAGGTATGATCATGTATATAGGCATCACGTCCGCGATAAGTAGACCGAAACGATTCTGCATCTACTACTATTACTCCACACATCGACCGCTATCCAGCATGCATCTAGAGTATTAAGTTCATAAGAACAGAGTAATGCTTTAAGTAAGATGACATGATGTAGAGGGATAAACTCATGCAATATGATATAAACCCCATCTTTTTATCCTCGATGGCAACAATACAATACGTGTCGTTTCCCTTTCTGTCACTGGGATCGAGCACCGCAAGATTGAACCCAAAGCTAAGCACTTCTCCCATTGCAAGAAAGATCAATCTAGTAGGCCAAAACAAACTGATAATTCAAAGAGACTTGCAAAGATAAACCAATCATACATAAAAGAATTCAAAGAATATTCAAATATTGTTCATAGATAAACTTGATCATAAACCCACAATTCATCGGATCTCAACAAACACACCGCAAAAGAAGATTACATCGAATAGATCCCCAAGAAGATCGAGGAGAACTTTGTATTGAGACCCAAAGAGAGAGAAGAAGCCATCTAGCTAATAACTATGGACCCGAAGGTCTGAAGTAAACTACTCACACATCACCAGAGATGCCATGGAGTTGATGTAGAGGCCCTCCGTGATCAATGCCCCCTCCGGCGGAGCTCCAGAAAAGGCCCCAAGATGGGATCTCTTGGGTATAGAAGGTTGCGGGGGTGGAATTAGGTTTTCGTGGTGCTCCTGGATGTTTGGGGGTACGTGGATATATATAGAAGGAAGAAGTACGTCAGTGGAGCAACGAGGGGCCCACGAGGGTGGAGGGCGTGCCCAGGGGGGTAGGTGCGCCCCCTGCCTCGTGGCCTCCTCGATTGTTTCTTGACGCCTACTCCAAGTCTCCTGGATCACGTTTGTTGAGAAAATCACGTTCCTGAAGATTTCATTCTATTTGGACTCCGTTTGATATTCCTTTTCGGCGAAACTCTAAAATAGGCAAAAAAGCAGCTATTTGGGTTGGGCCTCTCATTAGTAGGTTAGTCCCAAAAATGATATATAAGTGTAAAATAAAGCCCATTAACATCCAAAATAGATAATATAATAGCATGGAACGATCAAAAATTATAGATACGTTGGATACGTATCAAGATGGAGTAATTTTCAATGGTGAACATCACTATGTTGATCATATCTACTATATGATTCATGTTCGACCTTTCGGTCTTAGTGTTCCGAGGCCATATCTGCATATGCTAGGCTCGTCAAGTTTAGCCCGAGTATTCTACATGTGCAAAACTGGCTTGCATCGGTTGTATGTGAACATAGAGCTTATCACACCCGATCATCACGTGGTGTCTCGACACGACGAACTGTAGCAACGGTGCATACTCAGGGAGAACACTTGTACCTTGAAATTTAGTGAGTGATCATCTTATAATGCTACCGCCATACTAAGAAATATAAGATGCATAAAGGATAAACATCACATGCAATCAAAATAAGTGATATGATATGGCCATCATCATCTTGTGCCTTTGTTCTCCATCTCCAAAGCACCGTCATGATCACCATCATCACCGGCTTGACACCTTGATCTCCATCGTAGCATCGTTGTCGTCTCGCCAACTATTGCTTCTACAACTATCGCTACCGCTTAGTGATAAAGTAAAGCAATTACATGACGATTACAGTTCATACAATAAAGCGACAACCATAAGGCTCCTGCCATTTGCCGATAACTTTTACAAAACATGATCATATCATACAACAATTTATATTTCATCATGTCTTGACCATATCACATCACATCATGCCCTACAAAAACAAGTTAGATGGCCTCTACTTTGTTGTTGCAAGTTTTACGTGGTTGCTACGGGCTTCTAGCAAGAACCGTTCTTACCTACGCATCAAAACCACAATGATTTTTCGTCAAGTGTGTTGTTTTAACCTTCAACAAGGGTCGGGCATAGTCAAACTCGATTCAACTAAAGTTGGAGAAACAGACACCCGCCAGCCACCTGTGTGCAAAGCACGTCGGTAGAACCAGTCTCATGAACGCGGTCATGTAATGTCGGTCCGGGCCACTTCATCCAACAATACCGCTGAATCAAAGTAAGACGTTGGTGGTAAGAAGTATGACTATTATCGCCCACAACTCATTGTGTTCTACTCGTGCATATAACATCTACGCATAGACCTGGCTCGGATGGCACTATTGGGGAACGCAGTATTTCAAAAATATTCCTACGATCACGCAAGATCTATCTTGGTGATGCATAGCAACGAGAGGGGAGAGTGTGTCCATGTACCCTCGTAGACCAAAAGCGGAAGCGTTTAGTAACACGGTTGATGTAGTCGAACGTCTTCACGATTCAACCGATCCAAGCACCGAACGTACGGCACCTCCATGTTTAGCACACGTTCAGCTTGATGACGTCCCTCGAGCTCTTCATCTAGTTGAGGACGAGGGAGAGTTTCGTCAGCACGATGGCGTGCTGACAGTGATGATGAAGTTACCGCCGTAGGGCTTCGCCTAAGCACTACAATGATATGACTGAGGTGTGTAACTGTGGAGGGGGCACCGAACATGGCTAAGAGAAGACTTGGTGTACCTTTGGGGTGCCCCTCTCCCACATATATAAAGGGGGGAGGAGAGGATGCTGGCCCAAGGGGCGCGCCAAAGGGGAGGAGTCCTACTTGGACTCCCGGTCCAAGTAGGATTTGGCCCCCTCCTTTCCTTTTTGGAGAAGGGGGGAAGGGAAAGAGGTGGAGGAGAAGAAGGAAAGGCCCCCCCCCAACCCTAGTCCAATTCGTTTTGGGCTTGGGGGGCGCGCGCCCACCTAGCTGCCGCCTCCTCTCTCCACTAGGGCCCATGAAGGCCCATTAACTCCCCGGGGGGGTTCAGGTAACCCCCCGGTACTCCGGAAAATGTCCGAACCTTTTTGAAACCATTCCGGTGTCCAAACATAACCTTCCAATATATCAATCTTTACATCTCGACCATTTTGAGACTCCTCGTCATGTCCGTGATCTCATCCGGGACTCCGAACAAACTTCGGTTCATCAAATCAGATAACTCATAATACAAATTGTCATCGAACGTTAAGCATGCGGACCCTATGGGTTCGAGAACTATGTAGACATGACCGAGACACATCTCCGGTCAATAACCAACAGCGGAACCTGGGTGCTTATATTGGCTCCTAGATATTCTATGAAGATCTTTATCGGTCAAACCGCGTAACAACATACGTTGTTCCCTTTATCATCGGTATGTTACTTGCCCGAGATTCGATCATCGGTATCATCATACCTAGTTCAACCTCGTCATCGGCAAGGCTGTTTACTCGTTCCGTAATACATCATCCCATAACTAACTCATTAGTCACATTGCTTGCAAGGCTCATAGTGATGTGCATTACCGAGAGGTCCCAGAGATACCTCTTCGATACACGGAGTGACAAATCCTAATCTCGATCTATGCCAACTCAACAAACACCATCGGAGACACCTATAGAGCATCTTTATAATCACCCAGTTACGTTGTGACATTGATAGCACACAAGGTGTTCCTCCGGTATTCAGGAGTTGCATAATCTCATAGTCATAGGAACATGTATAAGTCATGAAGAAAGCAATAGCAATAAAACTAAATGATCATAATGCTAAGCTAATGGATGGGTCTTGTCCATCACATCATTCTCTAATGATGTGATCCCGTTCATCAAATGACAACGCATGTCTATGGTTAGGAAACTTAACCATCTTTGATTAACGAGCTAGTCAAGTAGAGGCATACTAGGGACACTCAGTTTTGTCTATGTATTCACACATGCACTAAGTTTGCGGTTAATACAATTCTAGCATGAATAATAAACATTTATCATCATATATGGAAATATAAATAACAACTTTATTATTGCCTCTAGGGAATGTTTCCTTCATCCTCTACTTCATCACCACCACCTTCTTCATCACCAAAAGAAAATTGAGTATCGGGTATGGGCACTCCCCTTGGCTTCCGCCAAACTTGGGAGAGGTGCCCCGGTATCGTATCACCCCACTATCTTTTGTCTTTACTTATTTTAGTTCGATCCATAGTTATCTTTTGCTTTAGATGAATAAAAGTTTAGTTCGATTCTTTCTTTTTGAGAGTTTGCTTAGTAATCTGTCCTTGTAATCGTGTGCAAGCTATATAATAAAGTTTAGTTTGAGTTTTTGCTTACTTTACTTTCATGTTGCAATAAGAAGAAAGGAAATAAATTAAAAAGATCATATGCTAATCTTATGGTAGGTGATGACACCACCTAAGGAAAAGTATAAGTAGAAAATTTTATTAGAGATTAACAAACATAGCATTGGTCAATGATGCAACTCATGAAAGAATTAATAAGGGAAGAGAAGATTCACATATAAATATACTATCATGGAAATCTTTTGTGATTGTGAGCCCCCATCAAAATATTATATGCCAAAATTGTTGATGTTGGACAAGGAAGATGACTTAATGATTTATGTTTATTCATATTCACATAGAAGTTATATTGTCATAGATCCTTCAACATGTGGTGCTTGCCCATACCTTTGCTAGCCAAAAATTCCGCACTAAGTAGAGATACTACTTGTGCATCCAAAAAAACCCTTAAACCAAATCTTATTTTCAAGTGCCCACCATGCCTAACTAAGGATTGAGTTAGATCCTTCAAGTAAGTTGTCATCGGTGCAATAAGGCAATAAAATTTGCTTCTAAAAGTGTGAGATCATTTAGTGTAAGAGAAAATTGAGCGTTGTACGAACTTGTGATGGTGAAGAATAAAAGCGACAGACTGCATAATAAAGGTTGCCATCACAAGGGGCAATACAACATGACGTTCTTTTGCACTAAGGGGTTGAGCATACAAACAAATATGCGCATGGAAACCTCTGATTCCCTTTACGAAGGGCCTATACTTTTATGTATTTACTTTTATGCAAAGAGTCAAAGTTTATCTCTCTATTCCTTTTTACTCTTTTGGCAAGCATCATGTGGTGAGGAAATATCTAGGCATATATGTCCAGTTGAATATGGGTAGCATGATTTATTATTGTTGACATCACCCTTGAGGTGAATACGTTGGGAAGTGAAACTATAAGCTCCTATCTTTCTATGTGTCCGGTTGAAACATTTTGCTCATGTGTATGCGGTGAGTGTTAGCAATCATAGAAGACTAAATGATGGTTGAGTATGTGGACTTGCCTAAAGGCTCCGATACGTGATCCTTCCTGAAAGATGATGAATTGTAGTTGTAAAGTTGACTGAGAACATAGTTTGTTGGTTTCTAATAGAGTTTATGCTTTATACTTCGATTGTGTGATGAATTGTTACTTATTCATGAGAAGTCTACGATAAAAGTTTTGTGATAAAAGTTTTATGTCAAAGTTTGTTGCCGTTATAATAATTCACATGATACTTCTATGTCTGTATTTTGTTTTTATCGACACCTCTCTCTCTCTAAGCGTGTGGACATGTTTTTCGATTTTGGTTTTCGCTTGAGGACAAGCGATGTCTAAGCTTGGGGGATTTGATACTTCCATTTTGCATCATGTTTTCCTACTGTTATTTATGATGTTTTTATGCATAATAGTGCTTTTTGGAGTAATACTGATGCCTTTTCTCCAATAATATGCAAGGTACACACAAAGAGGGAGAATTCCGGCAGCAGGAAATCTCGACCTAGAAAAGCTACATCAAGCTACCTATTCTGGACAACTCCAAACAAGTTGAAACTTTTTGGAGATTTTTTATGGAATATATGAGGAATATTGGAGCCAATAAGTACCAGAGGGGGCCCACCAGGTGGGCACAACCCACCTGGATGCGCCAGGGAGCCCAAGCGCGCCGTAGTGGGTTGTGCTCACCCAGGCCCACCTCTAGTGCCCATCTTCTGGTATATAAGTCATTTTGACCTAGAAAAAAATTAGAAGAGGACTTTCGGGATGGAGCGCCGCCATCTCGAGGCGGAACTTGGGCAGGAGCACTTTTGCCCTCCGGCGGAGCGATTCTGCCCATGGAACTTCCCTCCCGGAGGGGGAAATCATCGTCGTCATCATCACCAACAACTCTCCCATCTTGGGGAGGGCAATATCCATCAACATCTTCAACAACACCATCTCATCTCAAACCCTAGTTCATCTCTTGTGTTCAATCTTGTTACCGGAACTATAGATATTGGTGCTTGTGGGTGACTAGTAGTGTTGATTACATCTTGTAGTTGATTGCTATATGGTTTATTTGGTGGAAGATTATATGTTCGGATCCATTATGCTATTTAATACCCCTCTGATCTTGAGCATGTTTATCACTTGTGAGTAGTTACTTTTGTTCTTGAGGTCACGAGAGAAATCATGTTGCAAGTAATCATGTGAACTTGATATGTGTTCGATATTTGGATAATATGTATGTTGTGATTCCCTTAGTGGTGTCATGTGAACGTCGACTACATGACACTTCACCATATTTGGGTCTAAGGGAATGCATTGTGGAGTAGTTATTAGATGATGGGTTGCGAGAGTGACAGAAGCTTAAACCCATAGTTTATGCGCTATTCCATAAGGGATCGATTGGATCCAAAAGTTTAATGCTATGGTTAGAATTTATTTTTAATACTTTTCTCGTAGTTGCGGATGCTTGCGAGGGGGTTAATCATAAGTAGGAGGTTTGTTCAATTAAGAACAACACCTAAGCACCGGTCCACCCACATATCAAATTATCAAAGTAGCGAACACGAATGGAATTAACATGATGAAAGTGACTAGATGAAATTCCCGTGTACCCTCAAGAACGCTTTGCTTATTATAAGAGGCTGTTTTGGCCTGTCCTTTGCCTCAAAAGGATTGGTCTACCTTGCTGCACTTTTGTTACTATTATCATTGCTTGCTCGTTATGAAATATCTTGCTATCAAACTACTCTGTTACTTACAATTTCAGCACTTGCAGACATTACCTTGCTGAAAACCACTTGTCATTTCCTTCTGGTACTCGTTGGGTTCGGCACTATTACTTATGGAAAAGAGCTACAATTGACCCCCTATACTTGTGGGTCATCACGCCGGTTGCCCATATCTTGTCCCACGTGGCGGTTAGTGCGTATAGGTCAATGACCAACTCAGATCAAATACCCAATCTTGTTAAGCATGTTATTTTGATGTAACCACGGACACCGACTAGGGACCAGGCCCACCTCTCTCTTGGGTGGTCTCAACCTACCCTGTCGCTCCGCCACAAAGTAACACTCGGGGGCCGTTGGGAACCCAGTACCACCACTACCTGGGTGGAACCACCTGCCCCTTTAACCCCCACATCTGAACAGTAACATAAGTATGTAATAGTATATAATATATACCCGTGATCACCTCTCGAAGTGATCACGACCCGATAGTATAGCATGGAAGACGAGCAAGTATGTAGGGGCACTGATGGAAATCTAGCATCCTACACTAAGCATTTACGATTGCAGGGAAAGGTAACAACAATAGTAACAAAGACATGCTATGCAGCAGAATAGGATCATCAGAAAGTAGTAACAACTACACTACTCTAATTCAAGCAGTAGAGAGAAGGAGAAGGGGATATCAGGATGATCAAGGGTTTTTGCTTGCCTGGAAGCTCTACGGAGAAGGACGGGTTGTCAACTCCGTAGTCGATTGGGGCAACAGTAGCGTTAGTCTCGAAGTCTACTGGAGAGAAGAGGGGGAAGAAACAATGAATATAATGCAAACAGATGCATGACGATGCATGACCTGACAAATAAGCGGTGCTAGAGGTGACCTAGTTCAGTACTAGGTGATACCGACAAAGGGAAAAAACATCCGGGGAAGTATTCCTGGTGTTTGGCATTTTCGGACAAATTAAATGGAGGGAGACGGTTCCATGTTCGCTATGCTCGAGACGTGTGGAAGACAAACGGAGTGCGTATTCAGATTCGTCATGTTTTTTCTAAGCAACTTTCATTTACAAAGTATTTTCATCCGAGTTACGAATTATTTTATATTAATCTTCAAAGTTTTATTCAATTTCTGAAATTAATTAAATTTGAAATTAAATATGAAATTGCTAGGGGTACCCAGCCCTGTGTACACAGGAATGTACCCAGGGGCTGACATGTGGGCTAGGGGGACCCAGTTGACCAGTCAAAGGTTGACTCGACAACAGGGGTTGGGCCCCCTGTCATACTCTGTTTAGCCTAATCTATTGTTAACTAGGTTAAGTAAGTTTATTTAGTTAATTAAACATAATTAATTAAGTTAATGAATTATTTAATTATTTTTTATTTGTTATTATTATTTAATTCTTTTTTTCTAGGGTGGGCCCCACTTGTTAGTGGCACATGGGCCCCTCGAGCGGGCCTACGGGCTAACGGGCGTGGGGTGTCGGGGCGGAGCCCCGGGGCGCGTGGGCGGGCCGACGACCACTGCGCACAGCCGGCCGGCAGGAGCAGCGCATGGGAGGGGGAGGCCGGTGGCCAGGGCAAGCGGCGATGAGGCTGCAAAGGCAGGGCGGGCTGTAGCCGCCGGCGAGTGGAGGCACGGCGGGGCAGAGGGAGCCGGGCGATAACGATGAGGCGGCGGGGGCTGCAGGGGAGCGCGGCTAGAGCAAGGTGCGGTGACGCGACAGGGCGCAGCGACCAGCAGCATCATAGGAGGCGGGGCGAGCGCGGGCAGTGGCAGGGCCGCGTGGGCCGGGGCTAGACGACAGTGGCATGGGGTCACGCGCATGGAGACGTGATGGGGCGGCTGGCGCGGGGCATGGGCAGGGCGGCCAGGCGGCAACGGTGGTCGTGGGCAAGGCAGGGCGCATGCGCGAGGGAGGCATGAAGGAGGAGCGGGTTTTGCTCACCCCCGTTGTAGGGGAATAGCTGGCGAGGCTCGGAGACGACGTCGGGGAGGGGTCGAGGAGGTCCGGCGGCGAGGTCCTCATGCAGCGGCGGTGGTCGGCGACGGCATGGGGACGACAACAGTGGGGCGGGCGCGAGTTCCCCGATCCCGATCCAAACGGGGGAGGAGAAGGGGATCGTGGGGGGAGTTAGGGCTAGGTCTCGAGGGTGGGGGTGGTTATAGGCCAGAGGGGGAGATATGCCCGTTAGCTGGGCCGTGGCCAAGTTGGGCTAGTTAGCCACGGGCTTTCCCCCAATTTTCTTACTGTTTTGTTTTAGTTTATATTTTATTTTAGTTTTATAAATTATAATATAATTTCCTAATTTAGTGTTATAACTATGACGCCCTCGATTCAATCATACACGCAAATGTGTACGATCAAGATCAAGGACTCACAGGAAGATATCACAACACAACTCTAGACACAAATAAAAATAATACAAGCTTTATATTACAAGCCAGGGGCCTCGAGGGCTCGAATACATAAGCTCGAAAACACAAGAGTCAGCGGAAGCAACAATATCTGAGTACAGACATAATTTAAACAAGTTTTGCCTTAAGAAGGCTATCACAAAAGCAACATTGATCGAAAAGGCAAGGCCTCCTGCCTGGGAGCCTCCTAACTACTCCAGGTCGTCAGCGGCCATCACGTAGTAGTAGGCACCCTCGGGGTAGTACTAGTCATCAGTGGTGTCGTCTGGCTCCTGGGATCCGTCATCTGGTCGCAACAATTGGGTATGGGGGAAAAAGAGGTAGCAAAGCAACCGTGAGTACTCATCCAAAGTACTCGCAAGACTTACATCAGATCTAAACTAAGTATGCATCTGTATCAAAGGAAGTGAGTTGTATCTGTGGACTAAACTGCAGAATGCCAGAAGAGAAGGGGAAAACCTAGCCTGTCGAAGACTAGCATCTTCAAGCATCTTCAAGCATCGTGCAGCATATAGAAGGGTACAGATCAACATAATGTAAAGTAGTAGTAGTGTTATCAACCTCGGCCAGAGATCCTTTCTCGACTCCCTGCGAGAAAGCAATCGCAGAGCCCTACTATCCATTTCTCATCTCAAGTATCCAGTTCTAGTTGTATCGATCGGGATACAACTCCAAGTGTCCATTACCGTAGGACAGGCTATCGATAGATGTTTTCTTCCTTGCAGGGGTGCATCAACTTACCCACCACGCTCGATTAACTCCGGTCGGACACACTTTCCTGGGTCATGCCCGTCCTCGGCCAAACAATACGCCACAACCCGACCTAGACTTAATAGAGAGGTTAAGCACGCCGGACTAAACCTATGCCCCCAAGGGTCTTGGGCCATCGCCTCAGGAACTCCTGCACATTGAGTGGGCGGCCGGTGAGCAGACCTAGCTACCTCCTTAAAAAGGCAGGAGCTTACCAGTCCAACCCGGCGCGCGCCACTCAGTCGCTAATGTCTAATAAGCTTCGGCTGATGTATACAACGCAGAACGCCCATACAATGCCCACGTGATGGTTAGTGCTATCAGGCCAGAGGACCCTGGGATCAAATATCCAAACCGGTAGTGCGTTGGCAGTGCGGTCACGAGTAGAGACTCACGAAAGATGTGACCCCATCGCCCCGTCTCGAGTACTTGCGGCAAGGGCTAAGAATGCCCGGCCACGCCTCATAAGTATCTCGCGGGCACCTTCCAGGTCAACCCGACTCCACATCACTCGCTTTTAAGCTCGCGCAGGTACCCCTCAGGGCCGACCCGTCTTTAGTAAGATGGTTCAGTGTAAAGTCATAGTAATCATAGTAACTAGGTGTCTAACACCAAGGGGAAAACCCGAGGAATCACCCCCGGTGAATTCCACTCGATGTTATCATCAAGGTGAATGTAAGAGGATCCACCCTCGAGGTTCACACTTGAGGGGTTGCACGACGGAGCCGTAACGGAAGTGGTTAAGGAGGAAATCACCCTTGATGACCTCGACCGTATAGCTACACTACCGAGATCTCATCAGGAGTGATGTATGAGGTGTCACCCTCGGCACTCGATAGTAACTCTGTAGAGTCGTACAACTAAGGGGGGTGATGTGCGGTGTCGGGGCCTGGATGTCGATCATGTTGATCGAGACATCGATCATAAAGCGGGGCAACAAGGACAAGGTGGGGGTCACTGATGGATCACTAACCGACCTATACTAAGCAGTTTAGGATAAGCAGGTAGGTAACAATAAGCAGGTAACAAAAACAGGCTATGCATCAGAGTAGGATCATACAGAAAGCAGTAGCAGTTCTAATGCAAGCATGAGAGGGAAAGAAATGGGCGATATCGAAATGCTCAAGGGGGGTTTGCTTGCCTGGTTGCTCGGCGACAAAGGCAGGGTCGTCAATGACGTAGTCGATCACCGGGGCATCATCGGCCTCAGGGTCTACCGGAGAGAAGAGGGGGAAGAAACAATAAATATAAAGCAAACATAGCATCACAAAGCGTAACATGGCAATATGTTGTGTCGGGTGTGACCTAACGTATGGCTACACGATATAGGTGAAGGGGGAATTCAACCGGGAATGTTTTCCCGATCCCGGACCTGTGTTAGATAGATGACCGGAGGAGGAATGTTCCATGTTCAGCTAGTTAGAGGCATCTGACAGGTAAACGGACCGCGTATTCGGATTCGCCTCATCGTTCTGAGCAACTTTCATATAGAAAAAAATTCATCTGAGCTACGATTATTTTTCTACGACTTTTCAAAGATTTAAACATTTTCTGGAATTTCTGAAATATATTTAATTCAAATAATATTGAATGAAAAAGGCTAGACACACCCAGAAGTATACCTAGCAGTGGGCACTGTGGGGCTGACGGTGGGGCCCTATTGACTGCCCAGCTAGCAGTCAACAGTTGACTATTGATTGGTCAACAGAGTCAATGGGGCCCACATGTCATTGACTGGAATTTAACTAAAAGGGGAATTAAAAAGAGGGGGCCGCCTATCTGTGACTGTTAGGGTGTGGGGGTTAGTACTAATCTAATGGCCTTAATTAGACAAGGGCATGGCCCCATTGGTAGTGGCCTTATTGGCCACACGCACAGCCGTGCGTCACCGGCTGGCCATGACCACGGCCAGGAAGCCGCGAAGCGGCAGCAGCGAGGCCAGGGGAGGCAAGGCACGGCGTCACGCGAGGTAGAGGGGGGGTGCGGCGAGCGAGGTCGGCTGCGGCGGGGCCGCGCACAAGCAGGCGGTCGCGGGGGGCGGCCATGGCGGCACGTTGGGCGGTGGCGATCGCGGGCACGCAGGCCGGCGGCCTACGGCGAGCAGCGAAGCGCAACTGGGGACGGGCGTAGAGGTTGCGGGCGGCAGCCGCTGCAGCGAAGCAGCAGCGCTAGCCGGGGGCTGCGAGGGTGAGGCCCGGCCTACAGGCGGATGGCGCAAGCGGAGGGGCACGGCCGTGGGCGGGCTCGGCCGGCCGGAGGTGGCCGTGGCCGCGAGCGGCAGGGTGCGCGGCTGGGGTTGCGGGACGCGACCATCGCGGGGCATCCAGGGGTGGCGCGCACGGAACTCGGCCGCAGGTGCGCTGAGCGCGGCACCGGCGGGCAGAGGCGGCTGTAGTAGCAGCAGCGCAAGCGGCAGCAGTAGTCGGGTGCAAGCGGACGGCGGCAAGCGCGCGCAAGCAGAAGTACGCAGCAGCATGCAGTAGTTAGTAGGGGTAGCAGCAACAGAACAAACAGCGCCGCGAGGGGGAAGAGCAGCAGCGACGGGTGCATGAGAGGTTGTGGGCACGGCGAGCGGGCAGAAGGGAGTGCGGGCGCGCGCGCTGGGCCATAGTTGGGCGAGCAGAGCGCGGCAAGAGACGAGGTGGGCGCGAGCGAAGTCGGGGGAGGCGCGGGCGTGCAAGCGGAGGCGCGGGGAGCGCGTGCTCGTCGAGAACTGGACGGGGCGGGGCGGCGACCTAGAGCGGGGGGAAACAGAAGGAAGAGAGGGGGCTGTGAGAGGAGCTCACCTAGCAGGCACACGGGGGCCCCGTGATCGCTTAGGAGTAGCAGAGGGCGGACGGACTCGACGGAGCTCGCCGGTGATCAAAGACGAAGAAGACGGCTGTGGATCCGGCGATGGAGGTGCTTCTGGCCCACGCACTTGGACGTATAGGAAGGAGCAGTCAGCGGCGAAGTTCGCAGACACGTCGGCAATGCGCGGTGAGGAAGTGTGGCCGCGAGCTTCACGGGGCAGCGTCCATGGTGGCGCTTGGACGAGGTGGGAAGGGGATCTGATGGGGAGAGGGAGAGGCGGAGAGGGCAGGCAGGGGAGGAGTGGGCGAGTGGAGAGGGAGTCCGAGGCGTCGGGGCTGCCTTTATCCCTTCGCCAGCGACGAGGCAACGCGGGGCACCGCGCCGGGTCCGGCGGGAACGAGCGGGTGGTGTATCAGTTGGTCGAACAGAAGGGAAAGAGGGGATCGATTCCGGGGAGGAGGCGCTGGGCCGGCTGGGCTGGTGGGGGAAAGGCCCAGGGAGGGGGGTTCCTCTTTCCTCTCCCTTTTCTTTTTTTTGAACTTTTTCTTTTAAGACTTTTACATGTTTATTTAGTTTCCAAAATACTTTATCTATTTAAAATACAAAACTAGTTTCTAAATTATAATTACTATTTATACCTCTGCCACAAAAAGTGCTAGGCCCAAATAAATTTGTTTGAAATTTAGTAAATTAGAAAAGGCATTTAACTAATTGTTTTAGCTACTGTTTTCATTAATTTTGAGCACTTAAACATTTTAAAAAAACTTGGTTTCACCACCAATAATATTTATGAATATTTGGCACATGATGAACATTTTAGTTTTCATGTTTGAGCATTTTTGAAATTCACTCAGAATTTGAAATTGAATTCAACTGGAATTTGAAATGAGAGAGAACCAAGGATGATCAAAAACTTGTTTAGCAAAATGATTAACTTAACCCGAGGGGTTACTGTAGCAACATTACACCGGGATGTTACAATAACATAACCCACTATCACAAAAAGTTTTACCCCAAAATAAAATAGTTTAGTATTTTATAAAATACAAAAGGCATTTAATTAATTGTTTTTGCTATTTTTTTATTTATTTTAGAGCATTTAAACATTTTATAAAAATGTGGTTTTTCCATCATAATTACTTATGAATTATTTGGCACATCCAAAACATTTTAGTTTCAATATTTGAAAACGTTATTGTTTAACTTTATTTGAAATTTGAATTTGGATCATTTTTGAGCCATCGCGAGATCAACAACAGTAATCATGGTGACGTGGCATCATTAGCAGGGAATTACTGTAGCTTAATTATCCGGGTGTTACAGGCCCACTAACTTTTGATCGAGTCAAGTGGGCCAGTTGCAGCCCATCGCGGTAGCACCGTCGCCGCCGTAGCAAAATGGTTTGACGGTTCCAGCATTTCCAACCAACAATTGCAACTTTTGCGCCACAGCCATACCTTTTGCACCCTCTGTTGCAACACCAGTTAGCGTTGATTTCGAGATTTCTAGCCAATGGTTGTAGCTTTTGGTGACACTGGTTCCATCTTCCCACGACAACGTATGTAGCTTCGGCGACACTTGTTCCAGCATTTTCCCCACTGGTTCCAACAAACAAACTAGTGAATGTGGACCCCTCAAAATGCCAAGGAGAAAGATTGTCAAAGCTCCAAGACACTACATTTTTGGTTAAGTGATCCAAGATCACATTGAGTCCATAGGAGAGCCTATACTATTAAAAGGGTATGAAGTTTTGATCATGACTCAATTGCTCAAAGTGCTTAGTGATATTGCCCCAAAACCCTCAACTACTTAACCACTTCACCCCTATCCAAAACCCTAAATATCCATCTCGATCCCACCAAAACATCCATATTCGGACCCACCGAGATGAACCATACTATGCCACATGCCAAACCCTAACACTTCGGTACAACCAAAATGGATCTCGGTCTCACCAAGATGGCCTGGCCAAGTTTCTATAGTGAAGTTGTTCATTTCGAAATCACCGAGATAAACCGATCATAATTTCCAAAACGAGGTCTTGCCCTAGCCATTCCACTTTGGTCCCACCGAGATGTTCTGTTCGGTCTTACCGAAAAGCCTAACGGTCAAGTCTTTTACACTAGTCTGACTCACCGAGATTTTAATGTTAGTGTCACCGAGTTGGGCCAAAGACTTGTAACGGTTGGATTTTTGGTGCTGTCTATTTATACCCCTCCACCAGTACTTACTCAGAGAGAGAGAGAGAGAGCCATCAGAATGAACCACTACTTCCACTACTTATTTCCTAAGAAGAGAACCACCTACTCATGTATGTGTTGAGATCAAGAGATTCCAATCCAGCCATTTGAACCTTGATTTCTAGTCTTTCCCAAATTGCTTTCCATTCATTCCTCTCATCCACCCAAGCCAAATTTGTGAGAGAGTGTTTGAGTGTTGGGGAGACTATCATTTGAAGCATAAGAGCAAGGAGTTCATCATCAACAACACCATCTTTTACCTTTTGGAGAGTGGTGTCTCCTAGATTGGTTAGGTGTCAGTTGGGAGCCTCCAAGAGATTGTGGAGTTGAACCAAGGAGTTTGTAAGGGCAAGGAGATCGCTGATACTTCCCCAATGTATCTACTTTTCCAAACACTTTTGCCCTTGTTTTGGACTCTAACCTGCATGATTTAATGGAACTAACCCGGACTGACGCTGTTTTCAGCAGAATTGCCATGGTGTTATTTTTGTGCAGAAATAAAAGTTCTTGGAATGACCTGAAAATCAACGGAGATTATTTTTGGAATATATAAAAAATACTGGCGAAAGAATCAAGGCCAGGGGGCCCACACCCTACCCACGAGGGTGGGATGCGCGCCCCCCTGCCTCGTGGGCCCCCTGGTGCTCCTCCGACCTCAACTGCAACTCTATATATTCGTGTTCGGGGAGAAAAAAATCTGAGAGAAGGATTCATCGTGTTTTACGATATGGAGCCACCGCCGAGCCCTAATATCTCTTGGGAGGGCTGATCTGGAGTCCGTTTGGGGCTCCGGAGAGGGGAATATGTCGCCATCGTCATCATCAACCTTCCTCCATCACCAATTTCAAGATGCTCACCGCCGTGCGTGAGTAATTCCATCGTAGGCTTGCTAGACAGTGATGATTTGGATGAGATTTATCATGTAATCGAGTTAGTTTTGTTAGGTTTGATCCCTAGTATCCACTATGTTCTGAGATTGATGTTGCTATGACTTTGATGTGCTTAATGCTTGTCACTAGGGCCCGAGTGCCATGATTTCAGATCTAAACCTATTGTGGTTTCATGAATATATGTGAGTTCTTGATCCTATCTTGCAATTCTATAGTCACCTATTATGTGTTATGATCCGATAACCCGAAGTGACAATAATCGGATACTTACCGATGATGACCGTAGTTTGAGGAGTTCATGTATTCATTATGTGTTAATGCTTTGGTCCGGTAATCTATTAAAAGGAGGCCTTAATATACCTTAGTTTCCAATAGGACCCCGCTGCCACGGGAGGGTAGGATAAAAGATGTCATGCAAGTTCTTTTCCATAAGCACGTATGACTATATTCAGAATACATGCCTACATTACATTGATGAACTGGAGCTAGTTCTGTGTCACCCTATGTTATAACTATTGCATGAGGAATCGCATCCGACATAATTATCCATCATTGATCCATTGCCTACGAGCTTTTCATATATTGTTCTTCGCTTATTTACTTTTCCGTTGCTACTGTTACAATCACTATAAAACCAAAAAGATTACTTTTGCTGTTGTTACCACTACTATCATATTGCTTTGCTACTAAATACTTTGCTGCAGATATTAAGTTTCTAGGTGAGGTTGAATTGACAACTCAGCTTCTAATACTTGAGAATATTCTTTGGCTCCCCTTGTGTCGAATCAATAAATTTGGGTTGAATACTCTACCCTCGAAAATTGTTGCGATCCCCTATACTTGTGGGTTATCAAGACTATTTTCTGGCGCCGTTGCCGGGGAGCATAGCTCCATTCTTTGAGTCACTTGGGATTTATATCTGTTGATCACTATGAAGAACTTGAAATATGAAAGAACCAAGATTTATCCCTCAACTACGAGGGGATGTAATGAATTGTCATCTAGCTCTACACTTGATTCACCTTCTGTTATGAGTAAACTTGCGACACCTACTCCTGCTATTCATTCTGATATGTCGAATGTTATTGATAATGCCACTTCTGCTTTGCATGATACTTATGATGAAACTACTTCTATGCTTGATAATACTATGCCACTAGGTGAATTTCTTGATGAACAACTGGCTAGGGTTAGAGAGAATGAAATTATTGAAACTGATAATATTGATGGAAGTGATGATGAAGATTCTCCCCCTAGATATGAATTGACTGTTGTGCTTGAGGGTTATGTTATGGATGAAGAAACTGCTAGAGACTTTCTTGCTTGCAATGATAGATCTGATCTTAAGAAATTATTAGCTAAGCTTAAAGAAAAGTCTTTGAATGCTAGAATGAAATATGACCCTGCTTTTGCTACTTCACCTATCTTTATTACTGATAAGGATTATGATTTCTCTGTCGACCCTGAGTTAATTACTTTGGTTGAATCTGATCCTTTTTATGGCTATGAATCTGAAACTGTTGTGGCACATCTTACTACATTAAATGATATAGCCACCCTGTTTACTCATGATGAGAAAACTCGCTATTACTTTATCCTTAAGTTGTTTCCGTTCTCATTAAAGGGTGATGCTAAAACATGGTTTAATTCCCTTGATCCTGGTTGTGTGCGTAGTCCCCAGGATATGATTTATTACTTCTCTGCTAAATATTTCCCTTCTCATAAGAAACAAGATGCCTTAAGGGAAATATATAATTTTATGCAAATTGAAGAAGAGAGTCTCCCACAAGCTTGGGGGAGGCTTCTCCAATTACTTAATGCTTTGCCTGATCATCCTCTCAAGAAAAATGAAATACTTGATATCTTTTATAATGGACTAACCGATGCTTCCAGAGATTACCTGGATAGTTGTGCCGGTTGTGTTTTCAGGGAAAGAACTGTTGATCAAGCTGAATTGCTATTGAATAATATGTTGAGTAATGAAAATGATTGGACACTTCCTGAACCAACTCCTAAGCCAACTCTGAAGAAAAGGGGTATTCTATTTCTCAGTCCTTAAGATATGCAAGAGGCAAAGAAATCTATGAAATAAAAAGGTATCAAAGCTGAAGATGTTAAGAATTTACCACCTATTGAAGAAATACATGGTCTTGATAGCCCGACACAGGTAGTAAAGGTAAATTCTCTCTATAGATTTGATGAAGGTGATATTCCTCATTATAAGTCTGCTAGCCAATGCTTAGATGAGTTTGATAATTTTATTGTTAAACAAGAAAACTTCAATGCGTATGTTGGTAGACAATTGAAATGCAATGCTGATATGCTTGAACACTTGAGTGATTATATGTCTAGAGTTAAAGGTGAACTTAAACTTATTAGTAAACATGCTTCTATGGTTACCACTCAAGTAGAACAAGTACTTAAGGCTCAGAATGATTTGCTCAATGAATTAAATAATAAGAAAAATGATAATGTTGTTAGAGTTATGACTAGAGGGGGTAAAATGACTCAGGAACCTTTGTATCCTGAGGGCCACCCTAAGAGAATTGAGCAATATTCTCAGAGAACTACTGTTGATGCACCAAGTTCTTCTAAGAAGAAGAAGAAGAAAAACGATAGGACTTTGCATGCTTCTAGTGAACCTGTTGTTGACACACCTGAGAATCCCAATGATATTTCTATTTCTGATGCTGAAACACAATCTGGCAATGAACATGAACCTAGTGATAATGTTAATGATGATGTTCATGTTGATGCTCAACCTAGCAATGATAATGATGTAGAGATTGAACCTGTTGTTGATCTTGATAACCCACAATCAAAGAATCAACGTTATGATAAGAGAGACTTTGTTTCTAAGAAGCACGGTAAAGAAAGAGAACCATGGGTTTAGAAACCCATGCCTTTTCCTCCTAAACCATCCAAGAAAAAGGATGATGGGGATTTTGAGCGCTTTGCTGAAATGATTAGACCTATCTTTTTGCGTATGTGTTTGACTGATATGCTTAAAATGAACCCTTATGCTAAATACATGAAGGATATTGTTACTAATAGAAGAAAGATACCGGAAGCTAAAATTTCCACCATGCTTGCTAATTACACTTTTAAGGGTGGAATACCAAAGAAACTTGGAGATCCAGGAGTACCAACTATACCATGCTCCATTAAAAGAAACTATGTTAAAACTGCTTTATGTGATCTTTGAGCCGGTGTTAGTGTTATGCCTCTCTCTTTATATCATAGAATTGATTTGAATAAGTTGACACCTACTGAAATATCTTTGCAAATGGCTGATAAATCAACTACTATATCTGTCGGTATTTGTGAGGATGTGTCGGTTGTGGTTGCAAACGTTACTATTTTAACGGACTTTGTTATTCTTGATATTCCCGAGGACGATAGTATGTCGATTATCCTTGGTAGACCCTTTTTGAATACTGCAGGGGCTGTTATTGATTGCAACAAAGGCAATGTCACTTTTCATGTTAATGGTAATGAGCATACGGTACATTTTCTAAGGAAACAACCTCAAGTCCACAGTATCAATTCTATTGAAAAAATTTCAATAATCACTATTGGAGGTTTTGAATTTCCTCTTCCTACTGTCAAGAAGAAATATGATATTCTTATTGTTGGGGATGTGCATATCCCAGTTGAGGTAACCTAGTGTTATTCGAAATTTCTCCGGTTTCATGCGATTCGGAATGAGTTTGTTAACAAGACTTGATCAACCTTGTTAGTGGATTCCTTTTGATGAGCATGAGATGGATGAAGTTAGAAAGCACAACCTTATGTACCCTCCTTTTACTTTTTGTTATTTATATTAAATAAAGCAAAAATAGTATTTTCTGTCTGTTTTTTGAATTATCCTTGCAATAAAAAATACCCCGAAAATAAAAGTTCTCCAAATGCCCTGAAAATGAAATATGATTTTTCCAGAATATTTAAGAATTATTGGCACTGAGAACACACCAGGGGGACCACCATGTGCCCACGAGGGTGGAGGGCGCGCCCACCCCCCCTCGGCGTGCCCCCTGCCTCATGGACCCCACGTGGGTCCCCTCCACTTATCCTTGAACCCACACACTTCGTCTTCCTCCAGAAAAAATCACCCACCAGCTCAAACCCGAGTTCTTGCTCATCTTGCTGCCATTTTCGATCTCCTTGCTCAAAGCTCCATTCGCAAAACTGCTTTGGGGATTGTTCTTCGGTATGTGACTCCTCCAATGGTCTGATTAGTTTTTGCTCTAGTGCTTTATTTATTGCAAATTTTTGCTGCTTAGGTGACCCTGTTCTTGAGCTTGCATGTCAAATTTATGTGGTCAAGAGTAGTTTTAATGCATGATGTAGCCTCTAGGAACTTGTAGGAGTAGTTTCTATCAATTTTGTTGAGTTTGGTTCACTTTTATTTTGAGTCACTAAAAATTTCAGAAATTTTTCAGAGGAAGAAATATGTTTAGGAAAATGTACCAAGGTGGTTCCTCAAGGAAGCAAGGCCCAAGGCCCGCAATACGCGAGCCGGACAATGAACTACCAAGGGAGGCTCAAGTGCGGCCTTGCGAATGGCCGTCAGAGGATTTCATGGTTCGGGCAGGCATCAAGGAAGAATTTGACGCATATGTGAGTAACGCTGATCTAGAGAGCTTCGAGGCAGATAAGTGCCGGCAATACCTCTACTTAACCGATTCATTTGTGAGAAGGTTTAAATTTACATCCTCGCGCAATTCTCACACTGACCTATTTGATCTTTATGATAAATCTTATACTATGGACTTAGAAGATTTTAATACTGCTTGTAAACTCCCACAGTGAGGTAGTGCTAGTGAACCTCGCAAATCTGAATTTAAAGAATTTCTTGCTAGTATCACCGTGGGGGAATCTAGAGAAATAACACAAGCTACCATAGAGAGCATTCATTTTCCTGCCATAAATTATTTTGCTCTCTTTATAGGTAGATGCATTAATGGTAAGGATGAGGCTTGTCACGTGTGCGTTCCAGATCTTAGTGTTCTCAAGAGTGCTGTATTAGGAGATGGACAATATAACTTGGGGCTATTGTTGCACGTAGGTTGCATCTTAATGGTTTAACTGGAGATTTGTTTGGTGGAATTTATGCAACTCATGTAGCTAACTTTCTTGGTATACCCATACGTGGGGATGATATTGAGTTGCCTCCTACTTATCTAGATTATAATGCTATGGTTCGTCATCAGTTTGTTGAGAGGAACGATCAGTTCCTCCAGTACCGACTAATCTTTGACAGACGGCGCACCTTCCACGTTGCTCTCCCTGCTCCTTCTTTTTCGACTTTCAGACAAAAGGGGGATATGTTATAACCAGGGAGGAGGCGAGCGAGTACGAGAGGAGGACGGAGGCAGCTCGCCTCCAAGCTGCAGCTCATGAGGCAATTGTCGCTGCCTCTCAGTACGACCCCAACTACAACTTTGATCCTTGGGCGTAGACCAACTTAGGCCAAAAGCCTAAGCTTGGGGGAGTACGTATTTCTCACCTACATTACATTTATGTTCACACACTCATGCCAGTTATCAGTGCTCATACTTTTTCATTATATCATCCATGCTAGTTTATTTTCTTTTTAAACTTTCTTCTTGTGTGTTTGAAAAACCTTAACCAAAACCAAAAAAATAGTTGTAGCTTTTAGCTAGTTTACTTTTCATGCTTGTAGTAGTAGTAATTAAAAAGAAAACCCAAAAAGATTTATCGTTCTTCTTCTGCTTGTTGGGAGCTTTTCCGTGTAAATAGTTTTGTTCCTTTCTTTTCTTTGGGGGTCGAGAGGAGAAGACCACGATGAAAATGTTGAGTGGCTCTCATATGCATTATTGTTGATCTAACAAAGAGCCCATATTACTTTGTCTTCTCTCCTGAGTTGAATGCTTGCAGATTCCAGCTTAGTCCAATGCACGTGCACTATTATTATTATCCACACTATTCGGTCGTGCAAGTGAAAGGCAATATTGATGATATATGATGAACTGGTTGAGATGAGAAAAGCTGATATGAACTCGACCTCTCTTGTTTTTGTAAATATGATTAGTTCCTCGTTCCTGATTCAGCCTATTATGAATGAAACATGTTTGCAATGACAATTATAGATTATAGTTGCTCATGCCATGCTTAATTTGCGAGGAATTTATAATGGTTTACCTTGCGTGCCAACATGCTATTAAAATAGTTGTGATGTGGTATGATAGGGTGGTATCCTCCTTTGAACGATTCGAGTGGCTTGACTTGGCACATGTTCACGCATGTAGATGAAACAAAATCAACATAGCCTCCATGATATTTATGTTCATGGTGAACTATATCCTACTCATGATTGCATTCACTGTTGATTAATTTTAATGCATGTTCATGACCGTTGTCACTCTCTACCTGGTCGCTTCCCAATCTCTTTCTAGCATTCACTTGTACTAAGCGGGAATACTGCTTGTGCAACCAACTCCATAAACCCCAAAGTTATTCCTTATGAGTCCACCATACCTTCCTATATACGGTATCTACCTGCCATTCCAAGTAAATTTGTATGTGCCAAACTCTAAACCTTCAAATAAACATTCTGTTTTGTATGCTCGAATAGCTCATGTATCAACTAGGGATGTCTGTATCTTCCATGCTAGGCGGGTTATTCTCAAGAGGAGTAGACTCCGCTCCTCACTCACGAGAAAATGGCTGGTCACCGGGATGCCCAGTCCCATGCTCGAATCAAATCAAAATAATTACAAACAAAACTCTCCCAGGATTGTTGTTAGTTGGAGGCACCCGTTGTTTTGGGCAAGCCATGGATTGATGCTTGTTGGTGGTGGGGGAGTATAAACTTTACCATTCTGCTTGGGAACCGCCTATAATGTGTGTAGCATGGAAGATATCGAGATCTCTCGGTTGTTATGTTGACAATGAAAGTATACCGCTCAAAATATTATTCATCTCTATTTCAAAATCAAGCTCTGGCACCTCTACAAATCCCTGCTTCCCTCTACGAAGGGTCTATCCATTTACTTTTATGTTGAGTCATCATCCTCTTATTAAAAAGCACTAGTTGGAGAGCACCGCTGTCATTTTCATGTATTACTATTAGTTTACATTGAGTATGACTTGACTGGATCTCTTTTACCATGAATTACATTTTCCAGTCAGCCCTTGATCTTCAGGGGTGCTCTGCATTTATGTTTTGCGGTCTCAGAAAGGGATAGCGAGATACCATCTTGTTACATCATATTATGTTTGTTTTGAGAAAGTGTTGTCATCCGAGATTTATTATTATTGCTTGCTAGTTGATTATGCCATTGATATGAATAAACATGAGACCTAAATGTTATTGTGAATATGATTAGTTCATAATATTTGCTGAAAACTTGAATGCTGGCTTTACATATTTACAACAACAAGAGCAAACAGAGTTTGTAAAAGTTTTTCTTTATCACTTTCAGTTTGTCAACTGAATTGCTTGAGGACAAGCAAAGCTTGAAGCTTGGGGAGTTGATACGTCTCCAGCGTATCTACTTTTCCAAACACTTTTTCCCTTATTTTGGACTATAACTTGCATGATTTGAATGGAACTAACCCGGACTGACGCTGTTTTCAGCAGAATTGCCATGGTGTTATTTTTGTGCAGAAATAAAAGTTCTTGAAATGACCTGAAAATCAACGGAGATTATTTTTGGAATATATAAAAATACTAGCGAAAGAATCAAGGCCAGGGGCCCACTATAACGCCCTCGATGCGGCTATATCTCCCACGTGTCGAAGCATGACTTAGAGGCATAACCGCATTGAAAGCAATGTCGCAAGTGAGGTAATCTTCACACAACCCATGTAATACATAGGGGAAAGAGATACATAGTTGGCTTACAATCGCCACTTCACACAATACATGAATAAAGCATTACATTCATCCAAATACACTCAAGGTCCGACTACGAAACCAAAATAAAAGAAGACTGCCCCAAATGCTACACAGATCCCCGATCGACCCCAACTGGGCTCCACTACTGATCAACTAGAACGAAACAACACCAAGGACAAGATCTTCATCGAGCTCCTCCTTGAGCTTGGTTGCGTCACCTGCTCGGTATCATCGGCACCTGCAAACTGGTTTTTGGAAGTATCTGTGAGTCACGGGGACTCAACAATCTCACACCCTCGCGATCAAGACTATTTAAGCTTATAGGAAGGGTAAAGGTATGATGTGGAGCTGCAGCAAGCGACTAGCATATCTGGTGGCTAAACATACGCAAATGAGAGCGAGAAGAGAAGGCAAAAGCACGGTCGAACAACTATGATCAAGGAGTGATCCTAGAACAACCTACGTCCAAGCATAACTCCAACATCGTGTTCACTTCCCGGACTCTGCCGGAAAGAGACCATCACGGCTACACACGCGGTTGATGCATTTTAGTTAAGTTAGGTTTCAGGTTTTCTACAACCGGACATTAACAAATTCCCATCTACCCATAACCACGGGCACGGCTTTCGAAAGTTCAAATCCCTGCAGGGGTGTCCCAACTTAGCCCATCACAAGCTCTCACGGTCAACGAAGGATATTCCTTCTCCCAAGACAATCCGATCAGACTCGGCATCCCGGTTACAAGACATCCTCGACAATGGTAAAAACAAGTCCAGCAACACCGCCCGAATGTGCCGACAAATCCCGATAGGAGCTGCACATATCTCGTTCTCAGGGCACACTCAGATGAGCGCTCCGTACAACTAAAACCAAACCTCGAGTTTCCCCGAGGGGGCGCTGCACAGGGCTCTAGTTTGGACCAACACTCAGAGGAGCACTGGCCCGGGGGGTTTAAATAAAGATGACCCTTGAGTCCGTGGAACCCAAGGGAAAAAGAGGCTAGGTGGAGAATGGTAAAACCAATGTTGGGCATTGCTGGAGGAGTTTTATTCAAGGCGAACTGTCAAGGGGTTCCCATTATAACCCAACCGTGTAAGGAACGCAAAATCTGGGAACATAACACCGATATGACGGAAACTAGGGCAGCAAGAGTGGAACAAAACACCAGGCATAAGGCCGAGCCTTCCACCCTTTACCAAGTATATAGATGCATTAATTAAATAAGAGATATTGTGATATCCCAACAAAATATCCATGTTCCAACAAGGAACAAACTCCAATCTTCACCTGCAACTAGCAACGCTATAAGAGCGGCTGAGCAAAGCGGTAACATAGTCAAACAACGGTTCGCTAGGACAAGGTGGTTAGAGGCTTGGCTTAACAATATGGGAGGCATGATAAGCAAGTAGTAGGTATCGCAACATAGGCATAGCAAAAGAGCGAGCATCTAGCAAGCAAAGATAGAAGTGATTTCGAAGGTATGGTCATCTTGCCTGCAAAGTTCTCCGAGAAGACGAAAAGCTTGATCCTCGTAAACGTACTCAACGGGCTCCTCGAACACGAACTCGCCTCCCGGCTCTACCCAAAGCAAGGACACAAGCAAAGGGAGACACAATCAACCACGTGCAATGCTCAAGCGACATGATGCAAGACATGGTATGATATGCGGTATGCGGTATGCGATGCATATGCATGATTCGAAAAGGAATGATTGAACCTGGCCTCAATTTGGAAATCCAAGAGTGTCACTGGAAAGGTGATTTGATTTTGTTCGAAATCGATATAAAGATCACCGGAATCGGATGCACGGTTTGCAAATGGCAAGCACAACAATAATGACACCATTCTGCGATTAACAGCACGATGCTATCTAGAATGTAACAATAAACTAAGCTACTGCACTCCAACATAGCAACAAGGCATATTATAGTGATCTACACAAGATGCTTGACTAAAGATGAACACTGAGCTAAAGCTATAAACCTCTAGAGCATGACTAAAACAACATGGCAATAATGCAAAAGATAGCAGTTTTAAAGACTTAGTGAAAATGCTAGACATAGCAGAAACAGATTCAACATGGCATCTTTACAAGCTTGATTAACTCACTACAAGGCATGACATGGCATGGAACAAAATCTATCATGAAGTAGACATGAAAATGAAGCTATCCAAGTGCAAAGCAACCTCATGGCATGATTGAATTAAATCACACGAAAATGACAAAACAACATCATGATGTAAAATGACATGTTTACGAACTTGCTCAAATGCAGAAACTAATGCCACCACGGGATTGGTGGGATTTTTCTACCCCAAAAACATACTCCCTCCATTCCACAATGTAGTGCTTCCTCTATCCTCGTGCTTCAACTTTGATCGTAAATTTAACTACCAAGACCGATTGCGGCAGGAGAAAAAATTATATCAGTGAATTCGTATTCGAAAGAAGTTTTCAATTATATAATTTTTTCTGCCGTCGCAGTTGGTCTCGTTGGTTAAATCTATGGTCAAAATTGGACCTCGGGAAGCGCGGGCGCACTATATTTTGGAATGGAGGGGGTATATAATATGTCTAGGTTAGTGTAGGAAAGTCATCACAAAAATGCAAAAACAAATATTGCCTAAAAAGGAAATAAACAGAAATGGGCAACAACCCAATATGGAATGTGCAGAATTTGCCATGGCCAGAAATGGAAAGGTGCTACTTTCCAGAAATGGAAACCGCGGGGTTAGCTGTGGATGACATGCGGGGGGCGGTTGGAGAGTGTGGATGCCATGTGGGGGCCGGTTGTCAGCGACTCCAGAATAAGATAAGTCGTTGGCAAAAATAGGGGCGCCTGGGACTCGAACCCAGCACCTCCCGCACGGAAACGAGTGCGCTGACCACTGCGCTGGCTATGTGTTAGTGATCTAGAGCGGGTTCTGTGCTGGCTGTGTGTTAGTGATCTAGAGCGGGCTCTGTGCTAGATCAAATAACAACAATGCTTGGACCTGCTGAGACGAAAATGGTGGAAACAAAAGGTGTAGCCATGGGAATTCGAACCCGAGACCTCCTACAACTAAGCGTGCGGGAGCAACCAGTGGGTTACGAGCCAGGCCTGTGAACACGAAGGGGCGCGTCTCCCTTTGAACAGAGAGAAACCCGGTCCTGGAAAACGCCATGAATGCACAGCAGAGTTCCGGCGGCGACGGCAAGCAAAGGCGGCGACTTCTGCAGCTGCAGAGCACCGACGGGCGTGCGGGATGGGGCAAGGAGGCGCGCGTGCAAGCGGAACAGCAAGGGAATGTGCACGTGCGGGCCCTCCCGAGGACGAGCTCGTGCTCGCCTTGGTGGCTAAAGCGGTGGCTAGGCGAGGCCTGGGGCTCGCGCAGGGCTGCTGCGCTGTGGGAGCGCGTGAGCGTGCTAGCTTAAGCGCTGAGGCGAGTGTGGAAAGGCGGAGTGGGGGAACGCACGGGCAAGCCACGGCCACGACAGGAACTACCCAAAACAATTACAACTTCGCCGGAGCACCGAGAGCACGGGAAAGATTGAATCAAAGCAGCGCCTGTGGTGATCTATTGACGACAGGAAGGAGCAGGGAGGAAGTTGGGTATACATGCTTACCCTAGGACAACAATACAGCGACAGAGTCGAGCCTGCGGCGACGCGGACGAGCTCTGAACCTGGCGGGGTTGCTGTCCGGGAAGAAGAGGAAGAATACAGGTCAGAGAAGTCGATCCAGAGGCTATAGAGGTCGCGTTCGTCATGGAAGGAGACGTAGGGGAACTTGGCGGACTCCCCCACAGCGGCAGGAGAGATCGGATGTGGTCGGAGAGGCTACCCCGAGCTTGAGCTCGAGCTCGGCGGGGGCATGGTGGGTAGGGCGAGGGCGAGGCGTGTGGCGCTAACCTAGGCGGCGGTGAGGTCGGTAGAGGGGGGATCAGTCAAGGAGGAACCCTAGGGCACCGGTGACAAGATATATATGGGCTAGGGACACCGGACGACCGTCAAATCACGCACATGTACGACGTGGACACACTGGATGCACTGCCGTACAGGAGGACGAAGCTCCTGTACACGTGGGCTGACTGGGCGCAGTTGGTGAGCTCTGTTGGGCTGCGGGAGAGGGGAAGGCCCAAGTTGCTGCACTAGGAGGGCTTCCCCTTTTACTTAAATCTGTAAATATAAATTCACAGTTGTAGAAAAAGAAAAGTCTAGGGAGGTAGGAGAGGTATTTGGCAGAAACAAAAGATATCCTCGAGCTCCTGGAGTTATGCTCTATTATATAAATTTGGTCTGGACATTTTTAGAGGAAACAAAAATAATTCAAATTTGAATCAAATTCAAACTTGAGGCATTTTTGAACCTAACCAAATCAATTCCAAAAGAGGTGAAATTTGGCAGGGGGCTTTATGGCATGGTGATGGAATATTGGGGCAAAGTTGAACATTAACGGAGGAGGGTAGAGGTGCACTTACCAAAGAAAGAAAAGAGGGGAAGATGTGGTGATGAGAGAAGGGGAAAAGATGATGCTTGGATCCACAAAGAACATGCCACAATGCAACATGCTAAGATGAAGATGCACATGATGATGCCATGATGCAACAAGATGAACATGATATGAAATGCATGACAAGAACAAAATCAAAACAAAGGCAAAAACCCAACCATGAATCTCATAACTTAAAGCCGAAAATGGCAAGATTCGGAGTACAAATATGGTAAGTTACATCCGGGGCGTTACAACACTCCACCACTACGAAAGGATCTCGTCCCGAGATCTAGGATGGCACCGGAGGGAAACGAAAGAGGAAGAGAAGAGGTAAAACTAAGTTGCTTCTTTGATAAACGAGTGAAATCAATGAACCTTGAGAGGTTAAACAATTTGAAAGAAGAATACAACGGAGATGAACGAAGTTGAAACACTCCGTTAGAAAAGAGGAACGGGGAACATTACTAGAACCTTCTAGATTGAAAGACATAAGAAAATGGGTACAATAGACAAGAAGTACAAGCAAGCACTCCGGTTGAAACGAGATGTACAAGGAACGATAAAGATCAATTACGACAACACTCCGGTTAAAACGAGATAGAGAAGGAATAAGAATGATATAATTTGGACAGCACTCCGACTGTAATTGAAGGAATTGAACATGAACTTGACAAGATGAGAGGATACTTGATGAAATCAACAACACACTGCCTCCGGAACTATTTAAAGAATGGCACAAAGGGGTAAGAAAGATTCCAGACAGAACTCTCCAGTTGTGAAGGGAGGCAAAACTTGACAGAATGGGAAAAACTTGAAAAGAGGGCACGACACTCCGGTTGAATGGATAAACACGAAAAGAACATGGTCCTCACAATCCGAGATGATGAGTGAAGAGATCAACATCACAATGCCTCCGGAAGAAATAAAAGAATGGAATTAAATGAACTGAGCAGAAAACAACAAGTTCTGCCTGAAATGAATTTAAGAAAGCATCCTTAAAAAGAAGGATTGAATGGAGTTGTTGGAAGATCAATACGAAAGGATATGATCCTCGTGGGCTTATGGAGACATCTCAAAATTATGAGGTGATAACCAACCACTACCAAAAGATTGATTAGCTGAGATGGATGAAGAGATGGGAAACTTCTCAAAACTATGAGGTGAAATTCCGCCACCAACGGAAACAATAGATTGGATCGATATGAACAAGGAGACAAGAAACTTATTTCACCAGGAGGATAAATGAAGAACTTGGATCATTTATGAGCACCATAAATAGCAACAATCCTTAGGGAAAGCTTTAGGTGAAATATAACCCAAGATAATTCCAATGAAGAGATTGATGGGTTGAAAGGATCTCTTGAACGAAGAGAAAATGATGGATTTAAATATCTCATTCCTGACAACTTGTGAATCATGACATACGAAGGGAAATTGTCAAGAGTGACATAACACCACCTCAAAAGATGAGATATGAAAGAATTGCACTTTGGAATGCAGGAAGAAGAATACTTGAACTCCTCAAAACAAGACATGTGTTGAGCATCATGTTTATTTGAGAGTATAACTTGGCGGATCATAACTTTGAGAGCAACCTTGAAGAACGAAAGAAGAATGAAAGGAATCCTTGATGAGCCACCATGTAGGGCCTCCATGAATAACTCCGGTAACAAAATGATGATAAAAAGAAAGAGAAGTTGAAAACACAAGGTGAAACCTTGTAATGATTTAGATGGATCTTCGTGATGATATAATTGAGGGAGCTTGGAATTGCGGGAAGAAAAGATGAAACAATTGAAACCGAGAACTTGATGAGCCTCCAGAATAAGGAATTGAATTTACTCGATGAAACAAGAATAAGCCATTTTCCACAACATACCAGAGATCGCTGTCAATTGCCTCAAGATGCGTTTGCATCTTATTCTTCCAGTAGGGGTAGTCTGTCCCATCGAAGGTAGGACACTCAGCAGAGACCTTGATCATGCCTGCAGTCGACATAACTAAAACTCCAGGCGGTTAAACCAAAATCACACAGAACAAGGGAGTACCTTGCTCTGATACCAATTGAAAGTGCATTATATCGACTAGAGGGGGTGAATAGGCGGTTTTTACAAATTCATCACTGAGGAATTTCAGGGTGAGGAAATTCCTAAGCCACGAACTACTTAGCAGTGGAATAAGTACTCGGATGCAAGCATAACAGAGTAGTAGCACAATCATCATGATGAAATGAAAACAAGCATAGAGTACAAGTAGCTAAACACAGGATAAGCAGGATGAAGACATAGTGACTGAAGATTTAAGATTGAGGAAATTGAGAAAGTCTTTAGTCAAAGTCTTCAAATAGTAACGATCAAGTACTTCTACACAGAAATGAGGAAATGAAAGGGTTGAGGAAATAGAGCCAGTAGTTTGGTGAAGACAGTGATTTGGTAGACCAGTTCCAACTGCTGTGACAGTCGTACGTCTGGTTGGAGCGGCTAGGTATTTGAACCCGAGGACACACAGTCCCGGACACACAGTCCTCACTGTATTGCCCTTGAGCTAAGGTCACACATACCTCGCCCAATCACTCATGGTAAGTCTTCAGGTGACTTCCAAACCTTCACAGACTCAGTCACTTGGCGATCCACAATTTCCGCTTGGATGCTCTAGACCATGACGCCTAACCGTCTGGAGGATGCACAGTCCTCAAATGTAACAAGCGTTGGTTCCACACAGGAACAATTTCTTCAGTGATGCTCAATCACTTTGGGTTTGTAGGTGTTTGGGTTTGGGTTTTCCTCACTTGATGATTTTCGCAGAAAGTCCTTGGAGGATGGGATGCTCTCAATGACAAGTGTCAGTTTCTCTCAGAGCATCCAACCAGCTAGTGGTTGTAGGGGGCGGCTACTTATAGCCTAGGGAGCAGCCGGACATGATAAGACATAAATGCCCTTCAATGATATGAACATTAGGTGGGTAGATATTTTGGGACAGCCGGCGCGTAGCACAACAACTATCGCAAATTTGGCTATTGAAATCCTCATGGCTATTGTCGGTGTCAAAACCGGCGGATCTCGGGTAGGGGGTCCCGAACTGTGCGTCTAAGGCGGATGGTAACAGGAGGCAGGGGACACGATGTTTTACCCAGGTTCGGTCCCTCTTGATGGAGGTAAAACCCTACGTCCTGCTTGATTTATTCTTGATAACATGAGTAGTACAAGAGTTGATCTACCACGAGATCGGAGAGGCTAAACCCTAGAAGCTAGCCTATGGTATGATTGTATGTTGTCCTACGGACTAAAACCCTTCGGTTTATATAGACACCGGAAGGGGCTAGGGTTACACAAGGTCGGTTACAAAGGAGGATATATACATATCCGTATTGCCTAGCTTGCCTTCCACGCCAAGTAGAGTCCCATCCGGACACGGGACGAAGTCTTCAATCTTGTATCTTCATAGTCCAATAGTCCGGCCAAAGGATATAGTCCGGCTGTCCGGAGACCCCCTAATCCAGGATTCCCTCAGCTATCGTGTTCCTCACTTGTAGGCCATCCGCACTGGCGAATTCCTAACTCCTCAGTCAGAACAAATTCCTCAAAAAACAGAAGATCTTCGTCTCTGTCACTGAAGAAATTGACTGAACTGTATAATATTTCCGATGGCTTCACTCGAAAGGATTGTTAGGTGTGGGATTTTGAGATGAGCATAACTTGGAAACTTTTCTTTAGTTTTACCTCGACCCCCTTTAATAGTACGGTGTTTCCTATGACTCAAGAAAGAGAAAAACAAAACTATGAAAACAGAAGTCTTCACGCTTCATAATCCTCGCATGAATATCAAGTCTTCAGGATCACACCAATTTCTTCACTTTCAAAGTTTTTAGAAAGCCAAAGTCTTCAGTTGAAGACATTCATTTTTGGGGGTCGACTTTCTCTGTAAATATCAAACTCCTCATAGACTTATAGACCTGTGTACACTCATAAACGCATTATTCCCTTAACCTATAAGTCTTCAATACACCAAAATCACTAAGGGGCACTAGATGCACTTACAAATGGAAATATTAAAACTTCTGGAAGCAGGTATAATCTATCATATAGCTGATAGTAGATGGGTAAGTCATGTTCATTGTGTCCCTAAAAAGTGAGGTATTACTGTTGTTCCTAATGATAAGAATGAACTTATTCCACACAGAATTGTTACAGGCTATAGAATGGTAATTGATTTTAGAAAATTAAACAAAGCAACTAGAAAAGACCATTACCCTTTGCCTTTTATAGATTAAATGCTAGAAAGATTATCTAAGCACACACATTTCTGCTTCCTTGACGGATACTCTGGTTTTTCACAAATACTTGATTCTCAACCTGATGAAGAAAATACCACTTTAACTTGTCCCTTTGGAACTTATGCTTATAGATGTATGCCTTTTGGTTTATGTAATGCACCTGCTACCTTTCAAAGATGTATGACTGCTATATTCTCTCACATTTGTGAAAAGATTGTTGAGGGTTTCATGGATGACTTCTCCGTTTATAGGAAGTCTTTTAATGATTGTTTAAGCAATCTTGATAGAGTGTTGCAGAGATGTGAACAAACAAATCTTGTCTTGAATTGGGAGAAATGCCACTCTATGGTTAATGAAGGTATTGTCTTGGGTCATAAAATTTCTGAAAGATGTATTGAAGTGGACAAAGCTAAGGTTGATACAATTGAGAAAATGCAAGTCCTAAAGATATCAAAGGTATTCGTAGTTTCCTAGGTCATGCTGGTTTTATAGGAGATTTATCAAAGACTTTTCTAAAATTTCTAGGCCTCTTACAAATCTTTTGCAAAAGGATATTCCTTTTGTTTTTATGATGATTGTTTAGAAGCCTTCTAAACACTTAAGAAAGCCTTAATTTCTGCACCTATTGTTCAACCACCTGATTGGAACTTGCTTTTGAAATTATGCGTGATGCTAGTGATTATGATGTTGGTGTTGTTCTAGGACAAAGAGTTGATAAAAAACTAAATGTTATTCATTATGCTAGTAAAACTCTAGACAGTGTTCAAAGAAATTATGCTACTACTGAAAAAGAATTTCTAGCAATGGTGTTTGCTTGTGATAAATTTAGATCTTACATTGTTAATTCAAAAGTAATTGTTCACACCGATCATGCTGCTATTAAATATTTTATGGAAAAGAAAGATGCTAAACCTAGACTTATTTGATGGGTTCTCTTGCTGCAAGAATTTGTTTTACATATCACGGATAGGAAAGGAGCAGAGAACCCCATAGCTGATAACTTGTCTAGGCTTGAAAATGTGCTTGATGACCCACTACCTATTGATGATAGTTCTCCTGATGAGCAGTTAGCTGCAATAAATGTTTCTCATAACACTCCTTGGGATACTGATGACCCACAAGTATAGGGGATCAATTGTAGCTCTTTTCGATAAGTAAGAATGTCGAACCCAACGAGGAGCATAAGGAAATGACAAGTGGTTTTCAGCAAGGTAATGTATGCAAGTGCTGAAATTATAAGTAGCAGAGTAGTTTGATAGCAAGGTAATTTGTAACAAGCAAGTAACAATAGTAGTAACAAAAGTGCAGCAAGGTAGCCCAATCCTTTTGAGTCAAAGGATAGGCCAAAACAGTTTCTTATGATAAGCAAAGAGTTCTTGAGGGTACACGGGATTTTCATCTAATCACTTCCATCATGTTGGTTTAATTCGTGTTCGGTACTTTGATAATTTGATATGTGGGTGGACCGGTGCTTAGGTGTTGTTCTTACCTGAACAAACCTCCTACTTATGATTAACCCTCCCGCAAGCATCCGCAACTACGAGAAAAGTATTAAGAATAAATTCTAACCATAGCATTAAACTTCTGGATCCAAACGGTCCCTTACGGAATAGCGCATAAACTGGGGTTTAAGCTTCTGCCACTCTCGCAACCCATCATTTAATTGCTTCTCCACAATGCATTACCTTAGGCCCAAATATGGTGAAGTGTCATGTAGTCTACGTTCACATGACAGCACTAAGGGAATCACAACATACATTCTATCAAAATATCAAACACATATCAAGTTCACATGATTACTTGCAACATGATTTCTGTCGTGACCTCAAGAATGAAAGTAACTACTCACAAATGATAATCATGATCAATATCAGAGGGGTATTAAATAGCATATTGAATCTGAACATATAATCTTCCACCAAATAAACCATATAGTAATCAACTACAAGATGTAATCAACACTACTAGTCACCCACAAGCAGCAATCTATAGTTCCGGTAACAAGATTGAACAAAAGAGATGAACTAGGGTTTGAGATGAGATGATTTTGTTGAAGATGTTCATGGAGATTGCCCTCCCCAATATGGGAGAGTTGTTGGTGATGATGATGACGATGATTTCCCCCTCTGGGAGGGAAGTTCCCCCGGCAGAATCGCTCCGCTGGAGGACAAAAGTGCTCCTGCCCAAGTTCCGCCTCGAAACGGCAGTGCTCCATCCCGAAAGTCCTCTCCTTATTTTTTTTCTAGGTAAAAATGACCTATATACCAGAAGATGGGCACCGAAGGTGGGCCTGGGTGAGCACAACCCATCAGGGCGCGCCTGGGCTCCCTAGCGCGCCTAGGTGGGTTGTGCCCACCTGGTGGGCCCCCTCTGGTAGTTATTTGCTCCAATATTCATCATATATTTGATAAAAAAACTCCGTGAAGTTTCAGCTTGTTTGGAGTTGTGTAGAATAGGTGGCCTGACATAGCTTTTCCAGGTCTAGATTTCCAGCTGCCGGAATTCTCCGTCTTTGTGTATACCTTGCATATTATGAGAGAAAAGGCATTAGAATTACTCCAAAAAGCATTATTATGGATAAAAACATCATAAATAACTGTAAGAAAACCTGATGCAAAATGGACGTATCATATACTGACTATGCTAATTACATTGTTGCTAAATATTTACCACCTAGCTTTACATACCAACAGAAGAAAAAATTATTCTATGATTTAAGACATTATTTTTGGGATGACCCACATCTTTATAAAGAAGGAGTAGATGGTGTTATTAGACGTTGTGTACCTGAGCATGAACAGGGACAAATCCTATGAAAATGTCACTTCGAAGCTTATGGGAGACAGAACTGCTCACAAGGTATTGAAGTCTGGATTTTTATTAGCCTACTATTTTCAAGGATGCTCGTAAGTTCGTCTTATCTTGTGACGAATGTCAAAGAATAGGTAATATCGGTAAGCGTCAAGAAGTGCCTATGAATTATTCACTTGTTGTTGAACCATTTGATGTTTGGGGGTTTGATTACATGGGAGCTTTCCCTTCCTCTAATGGGTATACACATATTTTGGTTACTGTTGATTATGTTACTAAGTGGGTAGAAGCTATTCCAACTAGTAGTGTTGATCACAACACCTCTATTAGAATGCTTAAGGAAGTTATTTTCCCAAGGTTTGAAGTCCCTAGATATTTAATGACTGATGGTGGTTCACACTTTATTCATGGTGCTTTCCGTAAAATGCTTCCTAAGTATGATGTTAACCATAGAATTGCATCACCTTATCATCCTCGGTCTAGTGGTCAAGTTGAACTTAGCAATAGAGAAATAAAATTAATTTTGCAAAAGACTGTCAATAGGTCCTGGAAGAATTGGTCTAAGAAATTAGATGATGCACTTTGGGCTTATAGAATAACATATAAAAATCATATGGGTATGTCTCGTTATAAAATGGTTTATGGAAAAGCTTGTCATTTGCCTCTTGAGTGAGCACATAAAGCATATTGGGTAATTAAAGAACTCAACTATGATTCCAAACTTGCCGGTGAAAAGAGGTTATTTGATATTAGCTCTTTAGATGAATGGAGAACCCAAGCTTATGAAAATGCCAAGTTATTCAAAGAAAAGGTTAAAAGATGGCATGATAAAAGAATCCAAAAGCATGAGTTCAAAGTTGGAGAATATGTTCTTTTGTACAACTCCCATTTCAGATTCTTTGCAGGAAAACTCCTCTCCAAATGGGAAGGACCCTATGTTATCGAGGAGGTTTATCGGTTTGGAGCTATCAAAATAAATAATGCCGAAGGTACTAACCCGAAGGTTGTTAATGGGCAACGAATAAAACATTATACCTTAGGTACGCCCGTTAATGTTGAAAGTAATATTATCCAAACTATGACACCGGAAGAACACATTAAAGAGTCCTTCTGGAACACTTCAGAATCGTCAAAAAGAGGAGGTATGTGATACGGTAAGTAAAAGGACTCCAAAAAATCCGCAAAAATATTTTTTTGTCAGTTTTGGAATATAACAAAAATTAGGAAAATAAGAAACTTCCAAGAAGTGCACCCTGGTGGGCACAAGACACCAGGGCGCGCCTGCCCGGGTGGGTTGTGCCCTCCTCGGGTACCTTCCGGACTTCGTTTTTCTACAGCTTGCTTGTTTCCCAAGATAAAAAATCTTTACATACCCCCTGAACCTATGGACCACCGTATCGCGGGGAAATCCTCTGTTCTCTTTTCTTGTTGTTTTCGGTCAGATCTGTTGAGCTAGGCATCATGTCTTCTTCTTCCTCCAACAACGTGGAAGAGGATGCTTGGTTGATGAAGATTGAGCTGAAGAGAGAAGAGCCCGTAGAAGCCGTCAAAGGGGACAAGATCAAGGAGGCTACCGGAGGTCAAGCACCGGTGGTTGAGCAAGCCTGGCCTACTGAGGAAGAAGAAGAAGAAGATATCCTTAAACCTTATTATGCTCATCTTACCCCAACTTAGATTGAAGCCTTTCGAATCATTGAAACGGTTCATGTGCAAAATAAATATCTCACTCGTGAAAATATTCTGCATCAAGAGCACATCATCTTCCTCTAGAGCGTCATCTGTAGATTAGAGAATCTCTTGATCCTGAAGGACAGGGTCTCCTTTGTTGGGGAACGCAGTATTGCAAAAATATTCCTACAATCACGCAAGATCTATCTAGGTGATGCATAGCAACGAGAGGGGAGAGTGTGTCCACATACCCTCGTAGACCGAAAGCGGAAGCATTTAGTAACGCGGTTGATGTAGTCGAACGTCTTCGTGATTCAATTGATCCAAGCACCAAACGTACGGCACCTCCGTATTCAGCACACGTTTAGATCGATGAAGTCCCTCGAGCTCTTGATCTAGTTGAGGACGAGGGAGAGTTTCATCAGCACGACGACGTGTTGATGGTGATAATGAAGTTACCAGCGCAGGGCTTCGCCTAAGCACTACAACGATATGACCGAGGTGTGTAACTGTGGATGGGGCACCACACATGGCTAAGAGAGGACTTTGTGTACCTTTGGAGTGCCCCCCTCCCACGTATATAAAGGAGGGAGGTGAGGAGGCCGGCCCAAGGGGGGCGCGCCAAAGGGGGGAGTCCTACTTGGACTCCCGGTCCAAGTAGGATTCGACCCCCTCCTTTTCCTTTCTAGAGAAGGGGAGAGGGGAAAGAGGTGGAGAAGAAGAAGGAAAGGCCCCCCCAAACCTAATCCAATTCAGTTTGGGCTTGGGGGCGCGCGCCTTCACCTGGCCCCGCCTCCTCTCTCCACTAGGGCCCATTTGTAACACCCTGGATGTAACTTTCCCTATTTGTACTCCAACTCTTGCCGTTTTCGGCGTTAAGTTATATTTATTTCCTCAGGTTCGGGTTTTTGTCTCCGTGTGTTGTTGTCGTTGTCATGCATCTCATATCATGTCATCATGTGCATTGCATTTGCATACGTGTTCGTCTCAGGCATTCGAGCTTTTTCCCCATTGTCCGTTTTGCATTCCAGCGCTTCGTTCTCCTCCGGTGGTCATTTCTAGCTTTCTTTCGTGTGTGGGGATTAAACATTTCTGGATTGGACCGAGACTTGCCAAGTGGCCTTGGTTTACTACCGGTAGACCGCCTGTCAAGTTTCGTACCATTTGGACTTCGTTTGATACTCCAACGGTTAACCGAGGGACCGAAAAGGCCTCGTGTGTGTTGCAGCCCAACACCCCTCCAATTTGGCCCAAAACCCACCTAACTCTGCTTCATCATCTAGAGCGTTCGATCACGATCGCGTGGCCGAAAACCGCACCTCATTTGGACTCTCCTAGCTCCCTCTGCCTATAAATATGTGGCCTCCCCCGAAATTTTCGCGGATGAAACCCCAGCTTCGTCCTCCTCGCGCCCGGACAAATCTGTCAGACATGTCCGCGCGCCGCGCTGGACCAATCCCCGCCTGGCACGTCAGCACGCCGGACCTCCTCTCTCCTCCCCGCCGCTGAAGCCCGCCGGCCCAGATCCGGCCCGCGCGGGGCCGAACTGGGCCAGACCCCGCCGCCGCCAACCGCGGGCGCCGCCCCGCCCGTCGCCGCCACGCCGCCTCGCCGCCTGCCTCCTCCACCGGCCGCCGCCTGCCGCACTCCGCCGCCTCGCCGAGCCTGCCGGCCCCGCCGCCCGCTCCGCCGCGGCCGGGACGTCGTGCCGCACCTTGCCCCAGCCGGCCCCAGCTCCGGCCCGGCCACCGGCGCCCTCGCCCTCGCCGGATCCGACGCCCCCAACCCCGGCCGCCGCCGTCCTCGACTTCTCCGGTGAGCCACGCCGCCGTCCTCGGATTCCGTGCCCATGTTTGCGGCTCCGTAACTTTGCATCCGTAGCTCCGATTCATGCATATAGCATATCAAAATGTTCATCCCAGAGAGTACATCATTTCATTCCATTGCATCATTTTCATTTGAGCTCATCTTGATGCCTGAAATGCTGTTAGAAGAGGGCTACTTGAGTTAATTGTCAGATCTGCTACTCCGTTTAGCACTTTTGTCATTTTTGCCATGATTATTGTGTGCGTGCTATGCCCGTGAGTTCTACATATGTTTTATTAAGGGTTTTGTCATCTTTCCATAGGTTCAACCCATGTATTTTTAGGATGTGTGTGGTGACTTGTGCAAGCTTGCAAAGTGGTGCACTTGCTAATTCTGTTTTCAGGGACTTAGTAATTTCACAAAGTCCTGGGATTGTTTATCTCTGAAAACTGATTATGTTTTTGCTATGTTCGTGTGCTTGTTAGTATATTTTGTGATCCGTTTTGGCTCAAGGTCACTAAGGGACTTTTGTTAAGATTGTTGAGTAGCTCCATGCCATGTCTTTCTTTGTCATGTTCAGGTCCCGTAGCATGTTGTTTTGTTGCTCCGAAGAGGGCTATATGATCTGAAATTCCAGGCAAGTGTTAATTTCACTAAGTCTGAGATCTGTTTGCCATTTGCATTTTTGCGATGCTTGTTTGAACCTGTTAGCATATCATCTTTGCATCGTGTTGAGTTTGCACGTGGTTGATTGTATCCTTGTTGCTTGTTTGTCTTGTTTGGGTAGAGCCGGGAGACGAGTTCGCTAACGAGGAGCCCGTTGAGTTTGCTTTTGAGGATCCAGTCAACTCTGACAACTGTGCAGGCAAGATGATCATACCCTCAAAATCACTACTATCTTTGTTATGCTAGTTTGCTCGCTCTTTTGCTATGCCATTGCTACGATGCCTACCACTTGCTTGAAAGCCTCCTAAATTTCCATGTCAAACCTCTAACCCACCATTGTCCTAGCAAACCGTTGATTGGCTATGTTACCGCTTTGCTCAGCCCCTCTTATAGCGTTGCTAGTTGCAGGTGAAGATTGGAGGCCGTTCCTTGTTGGAACATTTATTTACTTGTTGGGATATCATTATATTGCTATGTTATCTTAATGCATCTATATACTTGGTAAAGGGTGGAAGGCTCGGCCTCTCGCCTAGTGTTTTGTTCCACTCTTGCCGCCCTAGTTTCCGTCATATCGGTGTTATGTTCCTGGATTTTTTGTGTTCCTTACGCAGTTGGGTTATAATGGGAACCCCTTGATATTTCGCCTTGATTAAAGCTTTTCCAGCAATGCCCAACCTTGGTTTTACCATTTGCCACCTAGCCTTTTCTTTCCCTTGGGTTCTGCAGACTCAAGGGTCATCTTATTTTAACCCCCCCGGGCCAGTGTTCCTCTGAGTGTTGGTCCAAACTAGAGCCCCTTGCAGCGCCACCTCGGGGAAACTCGAGGGCTGGTTTTAGTTGTACGGATTGCTTATCTGAGTGTGCCCTAAGAAAGAGATATGTGCAGCTCCTATCGGGATTTGTCGGCACATTCGGGCGGGGTTGCTGGTCTTGTTTTAACCTGTCGAAGTGTCTTGAGTTACCGAGATACCGAGTCTGATCGGAACGTCTTGGGAGGAGGTCTATTCCTTCGTTGACCGTGAGAGCTTGTCATGGGCTAAGTTGGGACTCCCATGCAGGGATTGAACTTTCGAAAGTCAAGCCCGCGGTTATGGGCCGATGGGAATTTGTTAATGTCCGGTTGTAGATAACTTGAACCTTAACTTAATTAAAATGAATCAACCGAGTGTGTTACCGTGATGGCCTCTTCTCGGCGGAGTCCGGGAAGTGGACACGGTGTTGGAGTAATGTTTGCGCAGGTTGTTCTCTAGTTTCTCGCTCGTGCTTTGCCTCCTCTTCTCGCTCTCCTTTGCGAATAAGTTAGCCACCATACTTGCTAGTCGCTTGCTGCAGCTCCACTCATATTTTACCTTGCCTTACCTATAAGCTTAAATAGTCTTGATCGCGAGGGTGCGAGATTGCTAAGTCCCTGTGGCTCACAGATTACTATTACACCAAATGCAGGGCCTGATGATTCCTCTCCAGGAGACGCGTGTGAGCTCAAGTGGGAGTTCGACGAAGACTCTCAACGTTACTATGTTTCCTTTCCCGATGATCAGTAGTGGTGCCCAGTTGGGGGTGATTGGGACCGTGTCGCATGTTGGGTTCTCTTTTAATTTGGCGCCGTAGTCGGGCCATGAGTGTTTGGATGATGTAATGTTATTAATGTACTTGGTTGACGTGGCGAGTGTAAGCCAACTATGTTATCTCCCCTTTATTATTTATATTACATGGGATGTTGTGAAGATTGCCTAACTTGCGACATATGCCTTCAATGCGATTATGTCTCTAAGTCGTGCCTCGACACGTGGGAGCTATAGTCGCATCGAGGGTGTTACACCATTAAGGCCCATTAACTCCCCGGGGGGTTCCGGTAACCCCTTGTACTCCGAAAAATGTTTGAACCTTTTCAAAACCATTTCGGTGTCCAAACATAACCTTCCAATATATCAATCTTTATGTCTCGACCATTTCGAGACTCCTCGTCATGTTCGTGATCTCATTAGGGACTCCGAACAAACTTCGGTTCATCAAATCACATAACTCATAATACAAATTGTCATCAAACGTTAAGCTTGCGGACCCTACGAGCTCGAGAACTACGTAGACATGACCAAGACACATCTCCGGTCAATAACCAACAGCGGAACCTGGATGCTCATATTGGCTCCTACATTTTCTATGAAGATCTTTATCGGTAAAACCGCATAACAACATACGGTGTTCCCTTTGTCATGAGTATGTTACTTGCCCGAGATTCGATCATCGGTATCATCATACCTAGTTCAATCTCGTCACCGGCAAGTCTCTTTACTCGTTTCGTAATGTATCATCCCATAACTAACTCATTAGTCACATTGCTTGCAAGGCTCATAGTGATGTGCATTACCGAGAGGGCCCAGAGATACCTCTCCAATACGCGGAGTGACAAATCCTAATCTCGATCTATGCCAACTCAACAAACACCATTGGAGACACCTGTAGAGCATCTTTATAATCACCCAGTTATGTTGTGACGTTTGATAGAACACAAGGTGTTCCTCCGGTATTCAGGAGTTGCATAATCTCGTAGTGAGAGGAACATGTATAAGTCATGAAGAAAGCAATAGCAATAAAACTAAACGATCATAATGCTAAGCTAATGAATGGGTCTTGTCCATCACATCATTCTCTAATGATGTGATCCCGTTCATCAAATGACAACACATGTCTATGGTTAGGAAACTTAACCATCTTTGATTAACGAGCTAGTCAAGTAGAGGCATACTAGGGACACTCAGTTTTGTCTATGTATTCACACATGCACTAAGTTTCCGGCTAATACAATTCTAGCATGAATAATAAACATTTATCATGATATAAGGAAATATAAATAACAACTTTATTATTGCCTCTAGGGCATATTTCCTTCAGTCTCCCACTTGCCCTAGAGTCAATAATCTAGATTACATAGTAATGATTCTAAAACCCATGGAGTCTTGGTGTTGATCATGTTTTGCTCGTGAGAGAGGCTTAGTCAACAGGTCTGCAACATTCAGATCCGTATGTATCTTGCAAATCTCTAGATCTCCCTCCTTGACTTAATCGCGGATGGAATTGAAGTGTCTCTTGATGTGCTTGGTTCTCTTGTGAAATCTGGATTCCTTTGCCAAGCCAATTGCACAAGTATTGTCACAAAAGATTTTCACTGTACCCGATACACTAGGTATTACACCTAGATCGTATATAAACTCCTTCATCCAGACTCCTTCATTTGCTGCTTCCGAATCAGCTATGTACTCCGCTTGGAACTACACCAACTGACAACTCCACCATTCAATATAAATATGTATCCAGTTTGTGACTTAGAGTCATCCGGATCAGTGTCAAAGCTTGCATCGACGTAACCATTTACGATGAGCTCTTTGTCACCTCCATAAACGAGAAACATATCCTTAGTCCTTTTCAGGTATTTCAGGATGTTCTTGACCGTTGTCCAGTGATCCACTCCAGGATTACTTTGGTACCTCCCTGCTAAACTAATAGCAAGGCACACATCAGGTCTGGTACATAGCATTGCATACATGATAGAACCTATGGCTGAGGCATAGGGAATGACTTTCATTTTCTCTCTATCTTCTACAGTGGTCGGGCATTGAGTCTAACTCAGCTTCACACCTTGTAACATAGGCAAGAACCCTTTCTTTGACTGATCCATTTTGAACTTCTTCAAAACTTTATCAAGGTATGTGCTTTGTGAAAGTCCAATTAAGCATCTTGATCTATCTCTATAGATCTTGATGCCCAATATGTAAGCAGCTTCACCGAGGTCTTTCATTGAGAAATTCTTATTCAAGTATCCTTTTATGCTATCCAGAAATTCTGTATTATTTCCAATCAATAATATGTCATCCACATATAATATTAGAAATGCTACAGAGCTCCCACTCACTTTCTTGTAAATACAGGCTTCTCCAAAAGTCTGTATAAAACCATATGCTTTGATCACATTATCAAAGCGTATATTCCAACTCCGAGAGGCTTACACTAGTCCATAAATGGATTGCTGGAGCTTGCACACTTTGTTAGTAACTTTTGGATCGAAAAAACCTTCTGGTTGCATCATATACAACTCTTCTTTAAGATATCCATTAAGGAATGCAGTTTTGACATCCATTTGCCAAATTTCATAATCATAAAATGCGGCAATTGCTAACATGATCCGGACAGACTTAAGCATTGCTACGGCTGAGAAGGTCTCATCGTAGTCAACTCCTTGAACTTGTCAAAAACCTTTCGCAACAAGTCGAGCTTTGTAGACAGTAACATTACCGTCAGCGTCAGTCTTCTTCTTGAAGATCCATTTATTCTCTATGGCTTGCCGATCATCGGGCAAGTCAACCAAAGTCCACACTTTGTTCTCGTACATGGATCCCATCTCAGATTTGATGGCCTCAAGCCATTTCGCAGAATCTGGGCTCATCGTCGCTTCCTCATAGTTCGTAGGTTCATCGTGGTCAAGTAACATGACCTCCAGAACAGGATTACCGTACCACTCTGGTGCGGACCTTACTCTGGTTGACCTACGAGGTTCGGTAGTGACTTGATCAGAAGTTTCATGATCATCATCATTAGCTTCCTCACTGATTGATGTAGGGATCATTGGAACTGACTTCTGTGATGAACTACTTTCCAATAAGGGAGAAGGTACAATTACCTCATCAAGTTCTACTTTCCTCCCACTCACTTCTTTCGAGAGAAACTCCTTCTCTAGAAAGGATCCATTCTTAGCAACAAATATCTTGCCTTCGGATATGTGATAGAAGGTGTACCCAATTATTTCCTTTGGGTATCCTATGAAGACACATTTCTCCGATTTGGGTTTGAGCTTATCTGGTTGAAGCTTTTTCACATAAGCATAGCAGCCCCAAACTTTAAGAAACGAGAACTTGGGTTTCTTGCCAAACCACAGTTCATATGGTGTCATCTCAACGGATTTAGATGGTGCCCTATTTAACGTGAATGCAGCCATCTCTAAAGCATAACCCCAAAACGATAGCGGTAAATCAGTAAGAGACATCATAGATTGCACCATATCTAATAAAGTATGATTACGATGTTCGGACACACCATTATGCGGTGGTGTTCCAGGTGGCGTGAGTTGCGAAACTATTCCACATTATTTCAAATGAAGAGCAAACTCATAGCTCAAATATTCACCTCCACGATCAGATCGTAGAAACTTTATTTTCTTGTTACGATGATTTTCCACTTCACTCTGAAATTCTCTGAACTTTTCAAATGTTTCAGACTTATGTTCCATTAAGTAGATATACCCATATCTGCTCAAATCATCTGTGAAGGTCAGAAAATAACGATACCCGCCGCGAGCCTCAAACTCATTGGACCGCATACATCAGTATGTATTATTTCCAATAAGTCAGTTGCTCGCTCCATTGTTCCGGAGAACGGAGACTTAGTCATCTTGCCCATGAGGCATGGTTTGCAAGCATCAAGTGATTCATAATCAAGTTATTCCAAAAGCCCATCAGCATGGAGTTTCTTCATGCGCTTTACACCAATATGACCTAAACGGCAGTGCCACAAATAAGTTGCACTATCATTATTAAAATTATATCTTTTGGCTTCAATATTATGAATATGTGTATCACTACTATCGAGATTCAACAAAAATAGACCACTCATCAAGGGTGCATGACCATAAAAGATATTACTCATATAAATAGAACAGCCATTATTCTCTTATTTAAATGAATAACTGTCTCGCATCAAACAAGATCCAGATATAATGTTCATGCTTAATGCTGGCACCAAATAACAATTATTCAGGTCTAAAACTAATCCCGAAGGTAGATGTAGAGGTAGCGTGCGGACGACAATCACATCGACTTTGGAACCATTTCCCACGCGCATCGTCGCCTCGTCCTTAGCCAATCTTTGTTTAATCCGTAGCCCCTGTTTCAAGTTGCAAATATGAGCAACACAACCAATATCAAATACCCGGGTGCTACTACGAGCATTAGTAAGGTACACATCAGTAACATGTATATCAAATATACCTTTCACTTTGCCATCCTTCTTATCCGCCAAATACTTGGGGCAGTTCCGCTTCCAGTGACCAGTCCCTTTGCAGTAGAAGCACTCAGTCTCAGGCTTAGGTCCAGACTTGGGCTTCTTCACTTGGGCAGAAACTTGCTTGCCGTTCTTCTTGAAGTTCCCCTTCTCCCCTTTGCCCTTTTTCTTGAATCTAGTGGTCTTGTTAACCATCAACACTTGATGTTCCTTCTTAATTTCTACCTCTGCAGCCTTTAGCATTGCGAAGAGCTCGGGAATCGTCTTATCCATCCCTTGCATATTATAGTTCATCACGAAGCTTTTGTAGCTTGGTGGTAGTGATTGAAGAATTCTGTCAATGACACTATCATCAGGAATATTAACTCCCAGTTTAGTCAAGTGGTTGTGGTACCCACACATTCTGAGTATATATTCACTGAGAGAACTATTCTCCTCCATCTTGCAGCTATAGAACTTATTGGAGACTTCATATCTCTCAATTCGGGCATTTGCTTGAAATATTAACTTCAACTCCTGGAACATCTCATATGCTCCATGACGTTCAAAACGTCGTTGAAGTCCTGATTCTAAGACGTACAACATGGCACACTGAACTATCGAGTAGTCATCAACTTTGCTCTACCAGACATTCATAACATCTGGAGTTGCTCCTGTAGCAGGTTTTGCACCTAGCGGTGCTTCCAGGACATAATTCTTATGTGCAGCAATGAGGATAATCCTCAAGTTATGGACCCAGTCCGTGTAGTTGCTACCATCATCTTTCAACTTAGCTTTCTCTAGGAACGCATTAAAATTCAAGGGAACGGTGGCACGGGCCATTGATCTACAACAACATAGACATGCAAAATACTATCAGGTACTAAGTTCATGATAAATTAAAGTTCAACTAATCATATTACTTAAGAACTCCAACTTAGATAGACATCCCTCTAGTTATCTAAATGATCATGTGATCCATATCAACTAAATCATGTTCGATCATCACGTGAGATGTGCTACCTCTTGAGCACTGCGTTGGTTTTCCCTTGAAGAGGAAAGGGTGATGCAGTAAAGTAGCGTAAGTATTTCCCTCGGTTTTGAGAACCAAGGTATCAATCCAGTAGGAGATCACGCTCGAGTCCCACGCACCTACACAAACAAATAAGAACCTCGCAACCAACGCGATAAAGGGGTTGTCAATCCCTTCACGGTCACTTACAAGAGTGGGATCTGATAGATATGATAAGATAATATTTTTGCTATTTTTACGATAAAGAGAAATAAAGATGCAAAGTAAAATAAATGGCAATAGAAATAGCTAAGTGATGAAAGATTAATATGATGGAAGATAGACCCGAGGGCCATAGGTTTCACTAGTGGCTTCTCTCAAGAGCATAAGTATTACTGTGGGTAAACGAATTACTATCGAGCAATTGATAGAATTGAGAATAGTTATGAGAATATCTAGGTATGATCATGTATATAGGCATCACGTCCGCGATAAGTAGACCGAAACGATTCTGCATCTACTACTATTACTCCACACATCGACCGCTATCCAGCATGCATCTAGAGTATTAAGTTCATAAGAACAGAGTAATGCTTTAAGTAAGATGACATGATGTAGAGGGATAAACTCATGCAATATGATATAAACCCCATCTTTTTATCCTCGATGGCAACAATACAATACGTGTCGTTTCCCTTTCTGTCACTGGGATCGAGCACCGCAAGATTGAACCCAAAGCTAAGCACTTCTCCCATTGCAAGAAAGATCAATCTAGTAGGCCAAAACAAACTGATAATTCAAAGAGACTTGCAAAGATAAACCAATCATACATAAAAGAATTTAGAGAAGATTCAAATATTGTTCATAGATAAACTTGATCATAAACCCACAATTCATCGGATCTCAACAAACACACCGCAAAAGAAGATTACATCGAATAGATCTCCAAGAAGATCGAGGAGAACTTTGTATTGAGATCCAAAGAGAGAGAAGAAGCCATCTAGCTAATAACTATGGACCCGAAGGTCTGAAGTAAACTACTCACACATCACCAGAGATGACATGGAGTTGATGTAGAGGCCCTCCGTGATCAATGCCCCCTCCGGCGGAGCTCCAGAAAAGGCCCCAAGATGGGATCTCTTGGGTATAGAAGGTTGCGGCGGTGGAATTAGGTTTTCGTGGTGCTCCTGGATGTTTGGGGGTACGTGGATATATATAGAAGGAAGAAGTACGTCGGTGGAGCAACGAGGGGCCCACGAGGGTGGAGGGCGCGCCCAGGGGGGTAGGTGCGCCCCCTACCTCGTGGCCTCCTCGATTGTTTCTTGACGCCTACTCCAAGTCTCCTGGATCACGTTTGTTGAGAAAATCACGTTCCTGAAGATTTCATTCTATTTGGACTCCGTTTGATATTCCTTTTCGGCGAAACTCTAAAATAGGCAAAAAAGCAGCTATTTGGGTTGGGCCTCTCATTAGTAGGTTAGTCCCAAAAATGATATAAAAGTGTAAAATAAAGCCCATTAACATCCAAAATAGATAATATAATAGCATGGAGCGATCAAAAATTATAGATACGTTGGATACGTATCAAGATGGAGTAATTTTCAATGGTGAACATCACTATGTTGATCATATATACTATATGATTCATGTTCGACCTTTCGGTCTTAGTGTTCCGAGGCCATATCTGCATATGCTAGGCTCGTCAAGTTTAGCCCGAGTATTCTACATGTGCAAAACTGGCTTGCATCGGTTGTATGTGAACATAGAGCTTATCACACCCGATCATCACGTGGTGTCTCGACACGACGAACTGTAGCAACGGTGCATACTCAGGGAGAACACTTGTACCTTGAAATTTAGTGAGCGATCATCTTATAATGCTACCGCCGTACTAAGCAATATAAGATGCATAAAGGATAAACATCACATGCAATCAAAATAAGTGATATGATATGGCCATCATCATCTTGTGCCTTTGTTCTCCATCTCCAAAGCACCGTCATGATCACCATCATCACTGGCTTGACACCTTGATCTCCATCGTAGCATCGTTGTCGTCTCGCCAACTATTGCTTCTACAACTATCGCTACCGCTTAGTGATAAAGTAAAGCAATTACATGACGATTACAGTTCATACAATAAAGCGACAACCATAAGGCTCCTGCCAGTTGCCGATAATTTTTACAAAACATGATCATATCATACAACAATTTATATTTCATCATGTCTTGACCATATCACATCACATCATGCCCTGCAAACACAAGTTAGATGGCCTCTAATTTGTTGTTGCAAGTTTTACGTGATTGCTACGGGCTTCTAGCAAGAACCGTTCTAACCTACGCATCAAAACCACAATGATTTTTCGTCAAGTGTGTTGTTTTAACCTTCAACAAGGGTCAGGCGTAGTCAAACTCGATTCAACTAAAGTTGGAGAAACAGACACCCGCCAGCCACCTGTGTGCAAAGCACGTCGGTAGAACCAGTCTCATGAACGCGGTCATGTAATGTCGGTCCGGGCCGCTTCATCCAACAATACCGCTGAATCAAAGTAAGACGTTGGTGGTAAGCAGTATGACTATTATCGCCCACAACTCATTGTGTTCTACTCGTGCATATAACATCTACGCATAGACCTGGCTCGGATGCCACTGTTGGGGAACACAGTATTTCAAAAATATTCCTACGATCACGCAAGATCTATCTTGGTGATGCATAGCAACGAGAGGGGAGAGTGTGTCCATGTACCCTCGTAGACCAAAAGCAGAAGCGTTTAGTAACACGGTTGATGTAGTCGAACGTCTTCGCGATTCAACCGATCCAAGCACCGAACGTACGGCACCTCCATGTTCAGCACACGTTCAGCTCGATGACGTCCCTCGAGCTCTTGATCTAGTTGAGGACAAGGGAGAGTTTCGTCAGCACGATGGCGTGCTGACAGTGATGATGAAGTTACCGCCGTCGGGCTTCGCCTAAGCACTACAATGATATGACTGAGGTGTGTAACTGTGGAGGGGGCACCGAACATGGCTAAGAGAAGACTTGGTGTACCTTTGGGGTGCCCCTCTCCCACGTATATAAAGGGGGGAGGAGAGGAGGCCGGCCCAAGGGGCGCGCCAAAGGGGAGGAGTCCTACTTGGACTCCCGGTCCAAGTAGGATTCGGCCCCCTCCTTTCCTTTTTAGAGAAGGGGGGAAGGGAAAGAGGTGGAGGAGAAGAAGGAAAGGCCCCCCCCAACCCTAGTCCAATTTGGTTTGGGCTTGGGGGGTGCACGCCCACCTAGCTGCCGCCTCCTCTCTCCACTAGGGCCCATGAAGGCCCATTAACTCCCCGGGGGGGTTCAGGTAACCCCCCGGTACTCCGGAAAATGTCTGAACCTTTTCGAAACCATTCCGGTGTCCAAACATAACCTTCCAATATATCAATCTTTACATCTCGACCATTTTGAGACTCCTCGTCATGTCCGTGATCTCATCCGGGACTCCGAACAAACTTCGGTTCATCAAATCACATAACTCATAATACAAATTGTCATCGAACGTTAAGCATGCGGACCCTACGGGTTCGAGAACTATGTAGACATGACCGAGACACATCTCCGGTCAATAACCAACAGCGGAACCTGGGTGCTCATATTGGCTCCTAGATATTCTACGAAGATCTTTATCGGTCAAACCGCGTAACAACATACGTTGTTCCCTTTATCATCGGTATGTTACTTGCCCGAGATTCGATCGTCGGTATCATCATACCTAGTTCAATCTCGTCATCGGCAAGGCTGTTTACTCGTTCCGTAATACATCATCCCGTAACCAACTCATTAGTCACATTGCTTGCAAGGCTCATAGTGATGTGCATTACCGAGAGGTCCCAGAGATACCTCTTCGATACACGGAGTGACAAATCCTAATCTCGATCTATGCCAACTCAACAAACACCATCGGAGACACCTATAGAGCATCTTTATAATCACCCAGTTACGTTGTGACATTGATAGCACACAAGGTGTTCCTCCGGTATTCAGGAGTTGCATAATCTCATAGTCATAGGAACATGTATAAGTCATGAAGAAAGCAATAGCAATAAAACTAAATGATCATAATGCTAAGCTAACGGATGGGTCTTGTCCATCACATCATTCTCTAATGATGTGATCCCGTTCATCAAATGACAATGCATGTCTATGGTTAGGAAACTTAACCATCTTTGATTAACGAGCTAGTCAAGTAGAGGCATACTAGGGACACTCAGTTTTGTCTATGTATTCACACATGCACTAAGTTTGCGGTTAATAAAATTCTAGCATGAATAATAAACATTTATCATCATATAAGGAAATATAAATAACAACTTTATTATTGCCTCTAGGGAATGTTTCCTTCATCCTCTACTTCATCACCACCACCTTCTTCATCACCAAAAGAAAATTGAGTATCGGGTATGGGCACTCCCCTTGGCTTCCGCCAAACTTGGGAGAGGTGCCCCGGTATCATATCACCCCACTATCTTTTGCCTTTACTTATTTTAGTTCGATCCATAGTTATCTTTTGCTTTAGATGAATAAAAGTTTAGTTCGATTCTTTCTTTTTGAGAGTTTGCTTAGTAATCTGTCCTTGTAATCGTGTGCAAGCTATATAATAAAGTTTAGTTTGAGTTTTTGCTTACTTTACTTTCATGTTGCAATAAGAAGAAAGGAAATAAATTAAAAAGATCATATGCTAATCTTATGGTAGGTGATGACACCACCTAAGGAAAAGTATATGTAGAAAATTTTATTAGAGATTAACAAACATAGCATTGGTCAATGATGCAACCCATGAAAGAATTAATAAGGGAAGATAAGATTCACATATAAATATACTATCATGGAAATCTTTTGTGATTGTGAGCCCCCATCAAAATATTATATGCCAAAATTGTTGATGTTGGACAAGGAAGATGACTTAATGATTTATGTTTATTCATATTCACATAGAAGTTATATTGTCATAGATCCTTCAACATGTGGTGCTTGCCCCTACCTTTGCTAGCCAAAAATTCCGCACTAAGTAGAGATACTACTTGTGCATCCAAAAAAACCCTTAAACCAAATCTTATTTTCAAGTGCCCACCATGCCTAACTAAGGATTGAGTTAGATCCTTCAAGTAAGTTGTCATCGGTGCAATAAGGCAATAAAATTTGCTTCTAAAAGTGTGAGATCATTTAGTGTAAGAGAAAATTGAGCGTTGTACGAACTTGTGATGGTGAAGAATAAAAGCAACAGACTGCATAATAAAGGTTGCCATCACAAGGGGCAATACAACATGACGTTCTTTTGCACTAAGGGGTTGAGCATACAAACAAATAAGCGCATGGAAACCTCTGATTCCCTTTGCGAAGGGCCTATACTTTTATGTATTTACTTTTATGCAAAGAGTCAAAGTTTATCTCTCTATTCCTTTTTACTCTTTTGGCAAGCATCATGTGGTGAGGAAATATCTAGGCATATATGTCCAGTTGAATATGGGTAGCATGATTTATTATTGTTGACATCACCCTTGAGGTGAATACGTTGGGAGGTGAAACTATAAGCTCCTATCTTTCTATGTGTACGGTTGAAACATTTTGCTCATGTGTATGCGGTGAGTGTTAGCAATCATAGAAGACTAAATGATGGTTGAGTATGTGGACTTGCCTAAAGGCTCCGATACGTGATCCTTCCTGAAAGATGATGAATTGTAGTTGTAAAGTTGACTGAGAACATAGTTTGTTGGTTTCTAATAGAGTTTATGCTTTATACTTCGATTGTGTGATGAATTGTTACTTATTCATGAGAAGTCTACGATAAAAGTTTTGTGATAAAAGTTTTATGTCAAAGTTTGTTGCCGTTATAATAATTCACATGATGCTTCTATGTCTGTATTTTGTTTTTATCGACACCTCTCTCTCTCTAAGCGTGTGGACATGTTTTTCGATTTTGGTTTTCGCTTGAGGACAAGCGATGTCTAAGCTTGGGGGATTTGATACATCCATTTTGCATCATGTTTTCCTACTGTTATTTATGATGTTTTTATGCATAATAGTGCTTTTTGGAGTAATACTGATGCCTTTTCTCCAATAATATGCAAGGTACACACAAAGAGGGAGAATTCCGGCAGCAGGAAATCTGGACCTAGAAAAGCTACATCAAGCTACCTATTCTGGACAACTCCAAACAAGTTGAAACTTTTCGGAGATTTTTTATGGAATATATGAGGAATATTGGAGCCAATAAGTACCAGAGGGGGCCCACTAGGTGGGCACAACCCACCTGGATGCACCAGGGAGCCCAAGCGCGCCGTAGTGGGTTGTGCTCACCCAGGCCCACCTCCAGTGCCCATCTTCTGGTATATAAGTCATTTTGACCTAGAAAAAAATTAGAAGAGGACTTTCGGGATGGAACGCCGCCATCTCGAGGTGGAACTTGGGCAGGAGCACTTTTGCCCTCCGGCGGAGCGATTCCGCCCATGGAACTTCCCTCCCGGAGGGGGAAATCATCGTCGTCATCATCACCAACGACTCTCCCATCTTGGGGAGGGCAATATCCATCAACATCTTCAACAACACCATCTCATCTCAAACCCTAGTTCATCTCTTGTGTTCAATCTTGTTACCGGAACTATAGATATTGGTGCTTGTGGGTGACTAGTAGTGTTGATTACATCTTGTAGTTGATTGCTATATGGTTTCTTTGGTGGAAGATTATATGTTCGGATCCATTATGCTATTTAATACCCCTCTGATCTTGAGCATGTTTATCACTTGTGAGTAGTTACTTTTGTTCTTGAGGTCACGAGAGAAATCATGTTGCAAGTAATCATGTGAACTTGATATGTGTTCGATATTTGGATAGTATGTATGTTGTGATTCCCTTAGTGGTGTCATGTGAACGTCGACTACATGACACTTCACCATATTTGGGCCTAAGGGAATGCATTGTGGAGTAGTTATTAGATGATGGGTTGCGAGAGTGACAGAAGCTTAAACCCATAGTTTATGCGCTATTCCGTAAGGGATCGATTGGATCCAAAAGTTTAATGCTATGGTTAGAATTTATTCTTAATACTTTTCTCGTAGTTGCGGATGCTTGCGAGGGGGTTAATCATAAGTAGGAGGTTTGTTCAATTAAGAACAACACCTAAGCACCGGTCCACCCACATATCAAATTATCAAAGTAGCGAACACGAATGGAATTAACATGATGAAAGTGACTAGATGAAATTCCCATGTACCCTCAAGAACGCTTTGCTTATTATAAGAGACTGTTTTGGCCTGTCCTTTGCCTCAAAAGGATTGGTCTACCTTGCTGCACTTTTGTTACTATTATCATTGCTTGCTCGTTATGAAATATCTTGCTATCAAACTACTCTGTTACTTACAATTTCAGCACTTGCAGACATTACCTTGCTGAAAACCACTTGTCATTTCCTTCTGGTACTCGTTGGGTTCGACACTATTACTTATGGAAAAGAGCTACAATTGACCCCCTATACTTGTGGGTCATCACGCCGGTTGCCCATATCTTGTCCCACGTGGCGGTTAGTGCGTATAGGTCAATGACCAACTCAGATCAAATACCCAATCTTGTTAAGCATGTTATTTTGATGTAACCACGGACACCGACTAGGGACCAGGCCCACCTCTCTCTTGGGTGGTCTCAACCTACCCTGTCGCTCCGCCACAAAGTAACACTCGGGGGCCGTTGGGAACCCAGGCCCACCACTACCTGGGTGGAACCACCTGCCCCTTTAGCCCCCACATCTGAACAGTAACATAAGTATGTAATAGTATATAATATATACCCGTGATCACCTCTCGAAGTGATCACGACCCGATAGTATAGCATGGAAGACGAACAAGTATGTAGGGCCAGCGATGGAAATCTAGCATCCTACACTAAGCATTTAGGATTGTAGGGAAAGGTAACAACAATAGTAACAAAGACATGCTATGCAGCAGAATAGGATCATCAGAAAGTAGTAACAACTACACTACTCTAATTCAAGCAGTAGAGAGAAGGAGAAGGGGATATCGGGATGATCAAGGGTTTTTGCTTGCCTGGAAGCTCTACGGAGAAGGACGGGTTGTCAGCTCCGTAGTCGATTGGGGCAACAGTAGCGTTAGTCTCGAAGTCTACTGGAGAGAAGAGGGGGAAGAAACAATGAATATAATGCAAACAGATGCATGACGATGCATGACCTGACAAATAAGCGGTGCTAGAGGTGACCTAGTTCAGTACTAGGTGATACCGACAAAGGGAAAAAACATCCGGGGAAGTATTCCCGGTGTTTGGCATTTTCGGACAAATTAAACGGAGGGAGACGGTTCCATGTTCACTATGCTCGAGACGTGTGGCAGACAAACGGAGTGCGTATTCAGATTCGTCATGTTTTTTCTAAGCAACTTTCATTTACAAAGTATTTTCATGCGAGTTACGAATTATTTTATATTAATCTTCAAAGTTTTATTCAATTTCTGAAATTAATTAAATTCGAAATTAAATATGAAATTGCTAGGGGTACCCAGCCCTGTGTACACAGGAATGTATCCAGGGGCTGACATGTGGGCTAGGGGGACCCAGTTGACCAGTCAAAGGTTGACTCGACAACAGGGGTTGAGCCCCCTGTCATACTCTGTTTAGCCTAATCTATTGTTAACTAGGTTAAGTAAGTTTATTTAGTTAATTAAACATAATTAATTAAGTTAATGAATTATTTAATTATTTTTTATTTGTTATTATTATTTAATTCTTTTTTTCTAGGGTGGGCCCCACTTGTTAGTGGCACATGGGCCCCTCGAGCGGGCCTACGGGCTAACGGGCGTGGGGTGTCGGGGCGGAGCCCCGGGGCGCGTTGGCGGGCCGACGACCACTGCGCACAGCCGGCCGGCAGGAGCAGCGCATGGGAGGGGGAGGCCGGTGGCCAGGGCAAGCGGCGATGAGGCTGCAAAGGCAGGGCGGGCTGTAGCCGCCGGCGAGTGGAGGCGCGGCGGGGCAGAGGGAGCCGGGCGATAACGATGAGGCGGCGGGGGCTGCAGGGGAGCGCGGCTAGAGCAAGGTGCGGTGACGCGACAGGGCGCAGCGACCAGCAGCGTCATAGGAGGCAGGGCGAGCACAGGCAGTGGCGGGGCCGCGTGGGCCGGGGCTAGACGACAGTGGCATGGGGTCACGCGCATGGAGACGTGATGGGGCGGCTGGCGCGGGGCATGGGCAGGGCGGCCAGGCGGCAACGGTGGTCGTGGGCAAGGCAGGGCGCATGCGCGAGGGAGGCATGGAGGAGGAGCGGGTTTTGCTCACCCCCGTTGTAGGGGAATAGCTGGCGAGGCTCGGAGACGACGTCGGGGAGGGGTCAAGGAGGTCCGGCGGCGAGGTCCTCATGCAGCGGTGGTGGTCGGCGACGGCATGGGGACGACGACAGTGGGGCGGGCGCGAGTTCCCCGATCCCGATCCAAACGGGGGAGGAGAAGGGGATCGTGGGGGGAGTTAGGGCTAGGTCTCGAGGGTGGGGGTGGTTATAGGCCAGAGGGGGAGATATGCCCGTTAGCTGGGCCGTGGCCAAGTTGGGCTAGTTAGCCACGGGCTTTCCCCCAATTTTCTTACTGTTTTGTTTTAGTTTATATTTTATTTTAGTTTTATAAATTATAATATAATTTCCTAATTTAGTGTTATAACTATGACGCCCTCGATTCAATCATACACGCAAATGTGTACGATCAAGATCAAGGACTCACAGGAAGATATCACAACACAACTCTAGACACAAATAAAAATAATACAAGCTTTATATTACAAGCCAGGGGCCTCGAGGGCTCGAATACATAAGCTCGAAAACACAAGAGTCAGCGGAAGCAACAATATCTGAGTACAGACATAATTTAAACAAGTTTTGCCTTAAGAAGGCTATCACAAAAGCAACATTGATCGAAAAGGCAAGGCCTCCTGCCTGGGAGCCTCCTAACTACTCCAGGTCGTCAGCGGCCATCACGTAGTAGTAGGCACCCTCGGGGTAGTACTAGTCATCAGTGGTGTCGTCTGGCTCCTGGGATCCGTCATCTGGTCACAACAATTGGGTATGGGGGAAAAAGAGGTAGCAAGCAACCCTGAGTACTCATCCAAAGTACTCGCAAGACTTACATCAGATCTAAACTAAGTATGCATCTGTATCAAAGCAAGTGAGTTGTATCTGTGGACTAAACTACAGAATGCCAGAAGAGAAGGGGAAAACCTAGCCTGTCGAAGACTAGCATCTTCAAGCATCGTGCAGCATATAGAAGGGTACAGATCAACATAATGTAAAGTAGTAGTAGTGTTATCAACCTCGGCCAGAGATCCTTTCTCGACTCCCTGCGAGAAAGCAATCCCAGAGTCCTACTATCCATTTCTCATCTCAAGTATCCAGTTCTAGTTGTATCGATCGGGATACAACTCCAAGTGCCATTACCGTAGGACAGGCTATCGATAGATGTTTTCTTCCTTGCAGGGGTGCATCAACTTACCCTGCACGCTCGATTAACTCCGGTCGGACACACTTTCCTGGGTCATGCCCGGCCTCGACCAAACAATACGCCACACAACCCGACCTAGACTTAATAGAGAGGTTAAGCACGCCGGACTAAACCTATGCCCCCAAGGGTCTTGGGCCATCGCCCCAGGAACTCCTACACATTGAGTGGGCGCCCAGTGAGCAGACCTAGCTACCTCCTTAAAAAGGCAGGAGCTTACTAGTCCAACCCGGCGCGCGCCACTCAGTTGCTAATGTCTAATAAGCTTCGGCTGATGTATACAACGCAGAACGCCCATACAATGCCCACATGATGGTTAGTGCTATCAGGCCAGAGGCCCCTCGGATCAAATATCCAAACCGGTAGTGCGTTGGCAGTGCGGTCACGAGCAGAGACTCACTAAAGATGTGACCCCATCGCCCCGTCTCGAGTACTTGCGGCAAGGGCTAAGAATGCCCGGCCACGCCTCATAAGTATCTCGCGGGCACCTTCCAGGTCAACCCGACTCCACATCACTCGCTTTTAAGCTCGCGCGGGTACCCCTCAGGGCCGACCCGTCTTTAGTAAGACGGTTCAGTGTAAAGTCATAGTAATCATAGTAACTGGGTGTCTAACACCAAGGGGAAAACCCGAGGAATCACCCCCGGTGAATTCCACTCGATGTTATCATCAAGGTGAACGTAAGAGGATCCACCCTCGAGGTTCACACTTGAGGGGTTGCACGACAGAGCCGTAACGGAAGTGGTTAAGGAGGAAATCACCCTTGATGACCTCGACCGTATAGCTACACTACCGAGATCTCATCAGGAGTGATGTATGAGGTGTCACCCTCGGCACTCGATAGTAACTCTGCAGAATCGTACAACTAAGGGGGGTGATGTGCGGTGTCGGGGCCTGGATGTCGATCATGTTGATCGAGACATCGATCATAAAGCGGGGCAACAAGGACAAGGTGGGGGTCACTGATGGATCACTAACCAACCTATACTAAGCAGTTTAGGATAAGCGGGTAGGTAACAATAAGCAGGTAACAAAAACAGGCTATGCATCAGAGTAGGATCATACAGAAAGCAGTAGCAGTTCTAATGCAAGCATGAGAGGGAAAGAAATGGGCGATATCGAAATGCTCAAGGGGGGTTTGCTTGCCTGGTTGCTCGGCGACAAAGGCAGGGTCGTCGGTGACGTAGTCGATCACCGGGGCATCATCGGCCTCAGGGTCTACCGGAGAGAAGAGGGGGAAGAAACAATAAATATAAAGCAAACATAGCATCACAAAGCGTAACATGGCAATATGTTGTGCCGGGTGTGACCTAACGTATGGCTACACGATATAGGTGAAGGGGGAATTCAACCGGGAATGTTTTCCCGGTCCCGGACCTGTGTTAGATAGATGACCGGAGGAGGAATGTTCCATGTTCAGCTAGTTAGAGGCATCTGACAGGTAAACGGACCGCGTATTCGGATTCGCCTCATCGTTCTGAGCAACTTTCATATAGAAAAAAAATTCATCTGAGCTACGATTATTTTTCTACGACTTTTCAAAGATTTAAACATTTTCTGGAATTTCTGAAATATATTTAATTCAAATAATATTGAATGAAAAAGGCTAGACACACCCAGAAGTATACCTAGCAGTGGGCACTGTGGGGCTGACGGTGGGGCCCTGTTGACTGCCCAGCTAGCAGTCAACAGTTGACTATTGATTGGTCAACAGAGTCAATGGGGCCCACATGTCATTGACTGGAATTTAACTAAAAGGGGAATTAAAAAGAGGGGGCCGCCTATCTGTGACTGTTAGGGTGTGGGGGTTAGTACTAATCTAATGGCCTTAATTAGACAAGGGCATGGCCCCATTGGTAGTGGCCTTACTGGCCACACGCACAGCCGTGCATCATCGGCCGGCCATGACCACGGCCAGGAAGCCGCGAAGCGGCAGCAGCGAGGCCAGGGGAGGCAAGGCACGGCGTCGCGCGAGGTAGAGGGGGGGTGCGGCGAGCGAGGTCGGCTGCGGCGGGGCCGCGCACAAGCAGGCGGTCGCGGGGGGCGGCCATGGCGGCACGTTGGGCGGTGGCGATCGCGGGCACGCAGACCGGCGGCCTACGGCGAGCAGCGAAGCGCAACTGGGGACGGGCGTAGAGGTTGCGGGAGCAGTCGCTGCAGCGAAGCAGCAGCGCTAGCCGGGGGCTACGAGGGTGAGGCCCGGCCTACAGGCGGATGGCGCCGGCGGAGGGGCACGGCCGTGGGCGGGCTCGGCCGGCCGGAGGTGGCCGTGGCCGCGAGCGGCAGGGTGCGCGGCTGGGGTTGCGGGACGCGGCCATCGCGAGGCATCCAGGGGTGGCGCGCACGGAACTCGGCCGCAGGTGCGCTGAGCGCGGCACCGGCGGGGAGAGGCGGCTGTAGTAGCAGCAGCGCAAGCGGCAGCAGTAGTCGGGTGCAAGCGGACGGCGGCAAGCGCGCGCAAGCAGAAGTACGCAACAGCATGCAGTAGTTAGTAGGGGTAGCAGCAACAGAACAAACAGCGCCGCGAGGGGGAAGAGCAGCAGCGACGGGTGCATGAGAGGTTGTGGGCACGGCGAGCGGGCAGAAGGGAGTGCGGGCGCGCGCGCTGGGCCATAGTTGGGCGAGCAGAGCGCGGCAAGAGACGAGGTGGGCGCGAGCGAAGTCGGGGGAGGCGCGGGCGTGCAAGCGGAGGCGCGGGGAGCGCGTGCTCGTCGAGAACTGGACGGGGCGGGGCGGCAACCTAGAGCGGGGGGAAACGGAAGGAAGAGAGGGGGCTGTGAGAGGAGCTCACCTAGCAGGCACACGGGGGCCCCGTGATCGCTTAGGAGTAGCAGAGGGCGGACGGACTCGACGGAGCTCGCCGGTGATCAAAGACGAAGAAGACGGCTGTGGATCCGGCGATGGAGGTGCTTCTGGCCCACGCACTTGGACGTATAGGAAGGAGCAGTCAGCGGCGAAGTTCGCAAACACGTCGGCAATGCGCGGTGAGGAAGTGTGGCCGCGAGCTTCACGGGGCAGCGTCCATGGTGGCGCTTGGACGAGGTGGGAAGGGGATCTGATGGGGAGAGGGAGAGGCGGAGAGGGCAGGCAGGGGAGGAGTGGGCGAGTGCAGAGGGAGTCCGAGGCGTCGGGGCTGCCTTTATCCCTTCGTCGGCGACGAGGCAACGCGGGGCACCGCGCCGGGTCCGGCGGGAACGAGCAGGTGGTGTCTCGGTCGGTCGAACAGAAGGGAAAGAGGGGATCGATTCCGGGGAGGAGGCGCTGGGCCGGCTGGGCTGGTGGGGGAAAGGCCCAGGGAGGGGCGTTCCTCTTTCCTCTCCCTTTTCTTTTTTTTGAACTTTTTCTTTTAAGACTTTTACATGTTTATTTAGTTTCCAAAATACTTTATTTATTTAAAATACAAAACTAGTTTCTAAATTATAATTACTATTTATACCTCTGCCACAAAAAGTGCTAGGCCCAAATAAATTTGTTCGAAATTTAGTAAATTAGAAAAGGCATTTAACTAATTGTTTTAGCTACTGTTTTCATTAATTTTGAGCACTTAAACATTTTATAAAAACTTGGTTTCACCACCAATAATATTTATGAATATTTGGCACATGATGAACATTTTAGTTTTCATGTTTGAGCATTTTTGAAATTCACTCAGAATTTGAAATTGAATTCAACTGGAATTTGAAATGAGAGAGAACCAAGGATGATCAAAAACTTGTTTAGCAAAATGATTAACTTAACCCGAGGGGTTACTATAGCAACATTACACCGGGATGTTACAATAACATAACCCACTATCACAAAAAGTTTTATCCCAAAATAAAATAGTTTAGTATTTTATAAAATACAAAAGGCATTTAATTAATTGTTTTTGCTATTTTTTTATTTATTTTAGAGCATTTAAACATTTTATAAAAATGTGGTTTTTCCATCATAATTACTTATGAATTATTTGGCACATCCAAAACATTTTAGTTTCAATATTTGAAAACGTTATTGTTTAACTTTATTTGAAATTTGAATTTGGATCGTTTTTGAGCCATCGCGAGATCAACAACAGTAATCATGGTGAAGTGGCATCATTAGCAGGGAATTACTGTAGCTTAATTATCCGGGCGTTACAGGCCCGCTAACTTTTGATCGAGTCAAGAGGGCCAGTTGCAGCCCATCGCGGTAGCACCGTCGCCGCCGTAGCAAAATGGTTTGACGGTTCCAGCATTTCCAACCAACAATTGCAACTTTTGCGCCACAGCCATACCTTTTGCACCCTCTGTTGCAACACCAGTTAGCGTTGATTTCGAGATTTCTAGCCAATGGTTGTAGCTTTTGGTGACACTGGTTCCATCTTCCCACGACAACGTATGTAGCTTCGGCGACACTTGTTCCAGCATTTTCCCCACTGGTTCCAACAAACAAACTAGTGAATGTGGACCCCTCAAAATGCCAAGGAGAAAGATTGTCAAAGCTCCAAGACACTACATTTTTGGTTAAGTGATCCAAGATCACATTGAGTCCATAGGAGAGCCTATACTATTAAAAGGGTATGAAGTTTTGATCATGACTCAATTGCTCAAAGTGCTTAGTGATATTGCCCCAAAACCCTCAACTACTTAACCACTTCACCCCTATCCAAAACCCTAAATATCCATCTCGATCCCACCAAAACATCCATATTCAGACCCACCGAGATGAACCATACTATGCCACATGCCAAACCCTAACACTTCGGTACAACCAAAATGGATCTCGGTCTCACCAAGATGGCCTGGCCAAGTTTCTATAGTGAAGTTGTTCATTTCGAAATCACCGAGATAAACCAATCATAATTTCCAAAACGAGGTCTTGCCCTAGCCATTCCACTTTGGTCCCACCGAGATGTTCTGTTCGGTCTTACCGAAAAGCCTAACGGTCAAGTCTTTTACACTAGTCTGACTCACCGAGATTTTAATGTCAGTGTCACCAAGTTGGGCCAAAGACTTGTAACGGTTGGATTTTTGGTGCTGTCTATTTATACCCCTCCACCAGTACTTACTCAGAGAGAGAGAGAGAGAGCCATCAGAATGAACCACTACTTCCACTACTTATTTCCTAAGAAGAGAACCACCTACTCATGTATGTGTTGAGATCAAGAGATTCCAATCCAGCCATTTGAACCTTGATTTCTAGTCTTTCCCAAATTGCTTTCCATTCATTCCTCTCATCCACCCAAGCCAAATTTGTGAGAGAGTGTTTGAGTGTTGGGGAGACTATCATTTGAAGCATAAGAGCAAGGAGTTCATCATCAACAACACCATCTTTTACCTTTTGGAGAGTGGTGTCTCCTAGATTGGTTAGGTGTCAGTTGGGAGCCTCCAAGAGATTGTGGAGTTGAACCAAGGAGTTTGTAAGGGCAAGGAGATCGCTGATACTTCTCCAATGTATCTACTTTTCCAAACACTTTTGCCATTGTTTTGGACTCTAACCTGCATGATTTAATGGAACTAACCCGGACTGACGCTGTTTTCAGCAGAATTGCCATGGTGTTATTTTTGTGCAGAAATAAAAGTTCTTGGAATGACCTGAAAATCAAAGGAGATTATTTTTGGAATATATAAAAAATACTGGCGAAAGAATCAAGGCCAGGGGGGCCACACCCTACCCACGAGGGTGGGATGCGCGCCCCCCTGCCTCGTGGGCCCCCTGGTGCTCCTCCGACCTCAACTGCAACTCTATATATTCGTGTTCGGGGAGAAAAAAATCTGAGAGAAGGATTCATCGTGTTTTATGATATGGAGCCGCCGCCGAGCCCTAATATCTCTCGGGAGGGCTGATCTGGAGTCCGTTTGGGGCTCCGGAGAGGGGAATACGTCGCCATCGTCATCATCAACCTTCCTCCATCACCAATTTCAAGATGCGCACCGCCGTGCGTGAGTAATTCCATCGTAGGCTTGCTGGATAGTGATGGGTTGGATGAGATTTATCATGTAATCGAGTTAGTTTTGTTAGGTTTGATCCCTAGTATCCACTATGTTCTGAGATTGATGTTGCTATGACTTTGATGTGCTTAATGCTTGTCACTAGGGCCCGAGTGCCATGATTTCAGATCTGAACCTATTATGGTTCATGAATATATGTGAGTTCTTGATCCTATCTTGCAATTCTATAGTCACCTATTATGTGTTATGATCCGATAACCCGAAGTGACAATAATCGGATACTTACCAATGATGACCGTAGTTTGAGGAGTTCATGTATTCATTATGTGTTAATGCTTTGGTCCGGTAATCTATTAAAAGGAGGCCTTAATATACCTTAGTTTCCAATAGGACCCCGCTGCCACGGGAGGGTAGGATAAAAGATGTCATGCAAGTTCTTTTCCATAAGCACGTATGACTATATTCAGAATACATGCCTACATTACATTGATGAACTGGAGCTAGTTCTGTGTCACCCTATGTTATAACTATTGCATGAGGAATCGCATCCGACATAATTATCCATCACTGATCCATTGCCTACGAGCTTTTCACATATTGTTCTTCGCTTATTTACTTTTTCGTTGCTACTGTTACAATCACTATAAAACCAAAAAGATTACTTTTGCTGTTGTTACCACTACTATCATATTGCTTTGCTACTAAATACTTTGCTGCAGATATTAAGTTTCTAGGTGTGGTTGAATTGACAACTCAGCTTCTAATACTTGAGAATATTCTTTGGCTCCCCTTGTGTCGAATCAATAAATTTGGGTTGAATACTCTACCCTCGAAAATTGTTGCGATCCCCTATACTTGTGGGTTATCAAGACTATTTTCTGGCGCCGTTGCCGGGGAGCATAGCTCCATTCTTTGAGTCACTTGGGATTTATATCTGTTGATCACTATGAAGAACTTGAAATATGAAAGAACCAAGATTTATCCCTCAACTACGAGGGGATGTAATGAATTGTCATCTAGCTCTACACTTGATTCACCTTCTGTTATGAGTAAACTTGCGACACCTACTCCTGCTATTCATTCTGATATGTCGAATGTTATTGATAATGCCACTTCTGCTTTGCATGATACTTATGATGAAACTACTTCTATGCTTGATAATACTATGCCACTAGGTGAATTTCTTGATGAACAACTGGCTAGGGTTAGAGAGAATGAAATTATTGAAACTGATAATATTGATGAAAGTGATGATGAAGATTCTCCCCCTAGATATGAATTGACTGTTGTGCTTGAGGGTTATGTTATGGATGAAGAAACTGCTAGAGACTTTCTTGCTTGCAATGATAGATCTGATCTTAAGAAATTATTAGCTAAGCTTAAAGAAAAGTCTTTGAATGCTAGAATGAAATATGACCCTGCTTTTGCTACTTCACCTATCTTTATTACTGATAAGGATTATGATTTCTCTGTCGACCCTGAGTTAATTACTTTGGTTGAATCTGATCCTTTTTATGGCTATGAATCTGAAACTGTTGTGGCACATCTTACTACATTAAATGATATAGCCACCCTGTTTACTCATGATGAGAAAACTCGCTATTACTTTATCCTTAAGTTGTTTCCGTTCTCATTAAAGGGTGATGCTAAAACATGGTTTAATTCCCTTGATCCTGGTTGTGTGCGTAGTCCCCAGGATATGATTTATTACTTCTCTGCTAAATATTTCCCTTCTCATAAGAAACAAGATGCCTTAAGGGAAATATATAATTTTATGCAAATTGAAGAAGAGAGTCTCCCACAAGCTTAGGGGAGGCTTCTCCAATTACTTAATGCTTTGCCTGATCATCCTCTCAAGAAAAATGAAATACTTGATATCTTTTATAATGGACTAACCGATGCTTCCAGAGATTACCTGGATAGTTGTGCCGGTTGTGTTTTCAGGGAAAGAACTGTTGATCAAGATGAATTGCTATTGAATAATATGTTGAGTAATGAAAATGATTGGACACTTCCTGAACCAACTCCTAAGCGAACTCTGAAGAAAAGGGGTATTCTATTTCTCAGTCCTTAAGATATGCAAGAGGCAAAGAAATCTATGAAATAAAAAGGTATCAAAGCTGAAGATGTTAAGAATTTACCACCTATTGAAGAAATACATGGTCTTGATAGCCCGACACAGGTAGTAAAGGTAAATTCTCTCTATAGATTTGATGAAGGTGATATTCCTCATTATAAGTCTGCTAGCCAATGCTTAGATGAGTTTGATAATTTTATTGTTAAACAAGAAAACTTCAATGCGTATGTTGGTAGACAATTGAAATGCAATGCTGATATGCTTGAACACTTGAGTGATTATATGTCTAGAGTTAAAGGTGAACTTAAACTTATTAGTAAACATGCTTCTATGGTTACCACTCAAGTAGAACAAGTACTTAAGGCTCAGAATGATTTGCTCAATGAATTAAATAATAAGAAAAATGATAATGTTGTTAGAGTTATGACTAGAGGGGGTAAAATGACTCAGGAACCTTTGTATCCTGAGGGCCACCCTAAGAGAATTGAGCAATATTCTCAGAGAACTACTGTTGATGCACCAAGTTCTTCTAAGAAGAAGAAGAAGAAAAACGATAGGACTTTGCATGCTTCTAGTGAACCTGTTGTTGACACACCTGAGAATCCCAATGATATTTCTATTTCTGATGCTGAAACACAATCTGGCAATGAACATGAACCTAGTGATAATGTTAATGATGATGTTCATGTTGATGCTCAACCTAGCAATGATAATGATGTAGAGATTGAACCTGTTGTTGATCTTGATAACCCACAATCAAAGAATCAACGTTATGATAAGAGAGACTTTGTTTCTAAGAAGCACGGTAAAGAAAGAGAACCATGGGTTTAGAAACCCATGCCTTTTCCTCCTAAACCATCCAAGAAAAAGGATGATGGGGATTTTGAGCGCTTTGCTGAAATGATTAGACCTATCTTTTTGCGTATGTGTTTGACTGATATGCTTAAAATGAACCCTTATGCTAAATACATGAAGGATATTGTTACTAATAGAAGAAAGATACCGGAAGCTAAAATTTCCACCATGCTTGCTAATTACACTTTTAAGGGTGGAATACCAAAGAAACTTGGAGATCCAGGAGTACCAACTATACCATGCTCCATTAAAAGAAACTATGTTAAAACTGCTTTATGTGATCTTTGAGCCGGTGTTAGTGTTATGCCTCTCTCTTTATATCATAGAATTGATTTGAATAAGTTGACACCTACTGAAATATCTTTGCAAATGGCTGATAAATCAACTACTATATCTGTCGGTATTTGTGAGGATGTGTCGGTTGTGGTTGCAAACGTTACTATTTTAACGGACTTTGTTATTCTTGATATTCCCGAGGACGATAGTATGTCGATTATCCTTGGTAGACCCTTTTTGAATACTGCAGGGGCTGTTATTGATTGCAACAAAGGCAATGTCACTTTTCATGTTAATGGTAATGAGCATACGGTACATTTTCTGAGGAAACAACCTCAAGTCCACAGTATCAATTCTATTGAAAAAATTTCAATAATCACTATTGGAGGTTTTGAATTTCCTCTTCCTACTGTCAAGAAGAAATATGATATTCTTATTGTTGGGGATGTGCATATCCCAGTTGAGGTAACCTAGTGTTATTCGAAATTTCTCCGGTTTCATGCGATTCGGAATGAGTTTGTTAACAAGACTTGATCAACCTTGTTAGTGGATTCCTTTTGATGAGCATGAGATGGATGAAGTTAGAAAGCACAACCTTATGTACCCTCCTTTTACTTTTTGTTATTTATATTAAATAAAGCAAAAATAGTATTTTCTGTCTGTTTTTTGAATTATCCTTGCAATAAAAAATACCCCGAAAATAAAAGTTCTCCAAATGCCCTGAAAATGAAATATGATTTTTCCAGAATATTTAAGAATTATTGGCACTGAGAACACACCAGGGGGACCACCATGTGCCCACGAGGGTGGAGGGCGCGCCCACCCCCTCGGCGTGCCCCCTGCCTCATGGACCCCACGTGGGTCCCCTCCACTTATCCTTGCACCCACACACTTCGTCTTCCTCCAGAAAAAATCACCCACCAGCTCAAACCCGAGTTCTTGCTCATCTTGCTGCCATTTTCGATCTCCTTGCTCAAAGCTCCATTCGCAAAACTGCTTTGGGGATTGTTCTTCGGTATGTGACTCCTCCAATGGTCTAATTAGTTTTTGCTCTAGTGCTTTATTTATTGCAAATTTTTTCTGCTTAGGTGACCCTGTTCTTGAGCTTGCATGTCAAATTTATGTGGTCAAGAGTAGTTTTAATGCATGATGTAGCCTCTAGGCACTTGTAGGAGTAGTTTCTATCAATTTTGTTGAGTTTGGTTCACTTTTATTTTGAGTCACTAAAAATTTCAGAAATTTTTCAGAGGAAGAAATATGTTTAGGAAAATGTACCAAGGTGGTTCCTCAAGGAAGCAAGGCCCAAGGCCCGCAATACGCGAGCCGGACAATGAACTACCAAGGGAGGCTCAAGTGCGGCCTTGCGAATGGCTGTCAGAGGATTTCATGGTTTGGGCAGGCATCAAGGAAGAATTTGACGCATATGTGAGTAACGCTGATCTAGAGAGCTTCGAGGCAGATAAGTGCCGGCAATACCTCTACTTAACTGATTCATTTGTGAGAAGGTTTAAATTTACATCCTCGCGCAATTCTCACACTGACCTATTTGATCTTTATGATAAATCTTATACTATGGACTTAGAAGATTTTAATACTGCTTGTAAACTCCCACAGTGAGGTAGTGCTAGTGAACCTCGCAAATCTGAATTTAAAGAATTTCTTGCTAGTATCACCGTGGGGGAATCTAGAGAAATAACACAAGCTACCATAGAGAGCATTCATTTTCCTGCCATACATTATTTTGCTCTCTTTATAGGTAGATGCATTAATGGTAAGGATGAGGCTTGTCACGTGTGCGTTCCAGATCTTAGTGTTCTCAAGAGTGTTGTATTAGGAGATGGACAATATAACTTGGGGGCTATTGTTGCACGTAGGTTGCATCTTAATGGTTTAACTGGAGATTTGTTTGGTGGAATTTATGCAACTCGTGTAGCTAACTTTCTTGGTATACCCATACGTGGGGATGATATTGAGTTGCCTCCTACTTATCTAGATTATAATGCTATGGTTCGTCATCAGTTTGTTGAGAGGAATGATCAGTTCCTCCAGTACCGACTAATCTTTGACAGACGGTGCACCTTCCACGTTGCTCTCCCTGCTCCTGCTTTTTCGACTTTCAGACAAAAGGGGGATATGTTATAACCAGGGAGGAGGCGAGCGAGTACGAGAGGAGGACGGAGGCAGCTCGCCTCCAAGCTGCAGCTCACGAGGCAATTGCCGCTGCCTCTCAGTACGACCCCAACTACAACTTTGATCCTTGGGCGTAGACCAACTTAGGCCAAAAGCCTAAGCTTGGGGGAGTACGTATTTCTCACCTACATTACATTTATGTTCACACACTCATGCCAGTTATCAGTGCTCATACTTTTTCATTATATCATCCATGCTAGTTTATTTTCTTTTTAAACTTTCTTCTTGTGTGTTTGAAAAACCTTAAGCAAAACCAAAAAAATAGTTGTAGCTTTTAGCTAGTTTACTTTTCATGCCTGTAGTAGTAGTAATTAAAAAGAAAACCCAAAAAGATTTATCGTTCTTCTTCTGTTTGTTGGGAGCTTTTCCGTGTAAATAGTTTTGTTCCTTTCTTTTCTTTGGGGGTCGAGAGGAGAAGACCACGATGAAAATGTTGAGTGGCTCTCATATGCATTATTGTTGATCTAACAAAGAGCCCATATTACTTTGTCTTCTCTCCTGAGTTGAATGCTTGCAGATTCCAGCTTAGTCCAATGCACGTGCACTATTATTATTATCCACACTATTCGGTCGTGCAAGTGAAAGGCAATATTGATGATATATGATGAACTGGTTGAGATGAGAAAAGCTAGTATGAACTCGACCTCTCTTGTTTTTGTAAATATGATTAGTTCCTCGTTCCTGATTCAGCCTATTATGAATGAAACATGTTTGCAATGACAATTAGAGATTATAGTTGCTCATGCCATGCTTAATTTGCGAGGAATTTATAATGGTTTACCTTGCGTGCCAACATGCTATTAAAATAGTTGTGATGTGGTATGATAGGGTCGTATCCTCCTTTGAACGATTCGAGTGGCTTGACTTGGCACATGTTCACGCATGTAGATGAAACAAAATCAACATAGCCTCCATGATATTTATGTTCATGGTGAACTATATCCTACTCATGATTGCATTCACTGTTGATTAATTTTAATGCATGTTCATGACCGTTGTCACTCTCTACCTGGTCGCTTCCCAGTCTCTTTCTAGCATTCACTTGTACTAAGCGGGAATACTGCTTGGGCAACCAACTCCATAAACCCCAAAGTTATTCCTTATGAGTCCACCATACCTTCCTATATACGGTATCTACCTGCCATTCCAAGTAAATTTGTATGTGCCAAACTCTAAACCTTCAAATAAACATTCTATTTTGTATGCTCGAATAGCTCATGTATCAACTAGGGATGTCTGTATCTTCCATGCTAGGCGGGTTATTCTCAAGAGGAGTAGACTCCGCTCCTCACTCACGAGAAAATGGCTGGTCACCGGGATGCCCAGTCCCATGCTCGAATCAAATCAAAATAATTACAAACAAAACTCTCCCAGGATTGTTGTTAGTTGCAGGCACCCGTTGTTTTGGGCAAGCCATGGATTGATGCTTGTTGGTGGTGGGGGAGTATAAAATTTACCATTCTGCTTGGGAACCGCCTATAATGTGTGTAGCATGGAAGATATCGAGATCTCTCGGTTGTTATGTTGACAATCAAAGTATACCGCTCAAAATATTATTCATCTCTATTTCAAAATCAAGCTCTGGCACCTCTACAAATCCCTGCTTCCCTCTACGAAGGGTCTATCCATTTACTTTTATGTTGAGTCATCATCCTCTTATTAAAAAGCACTAGTTGGAGAGCACCGCTGTCATTTTCATGTATTACTATTAGTTTACATTGAGTATGACTTGACTGGATCTCTTTTACCATGAATTACATTTTCCAGTCAGCCCTTCATCTTCAGGGCTGCTCTGCATTTATGTTTTGCGGTCTCAGAAAGGGATAGCGAGATACCATCTTGTTACATCATATTATGATTGTTTTGAGAAAGTGTTGTCATCCGAGATTTATTATTATTGCTTGCTAGTTGATTATGCCATTGATATGAATAAACATGAGACCTAAATGTTATTGTGAATATGATTAGTTCATAATCTTTGCTGAAAACTTGAATGCTGGCTTTACATATTTACAACAACAAAAGCAAACAGAGTTTGTAAAAGTTTTTCTTTATCACTTTCAGTTTGTCAACTGAATTGCTTGAGGACAAGCAAAGCTTGAAGCTTGGGGGAGTTGATACGTCTCCAGCGTATCTACTTTTCCAAACGCTTTTTCCCTTATTTTAGACTATAACTTGCATGATATGAATGGAACTAACCCGGACTGACGCTGTTTTCAGCAGAATTGCCATGGTGTTATTTTTGTGCAGAAATAAAAGTTCTTGAAATGACCTGAAAATCAACGGAGATTATTTTTGGAATATATAAAAATACTAGCGAAAGAATCAAGGCTAGGGGCCCACTATAACGCCCTCGATGCGGCTATATCTCCCACGTGTCGAAGCATGACTTAGAGGCATAACCGCATTGAAAGCAATGTCGCAAGTGAGGTAATCTTCACACAACCCATGTAATACATAGGGGAAAGAGATACATAGTTGGCTTACAATCGCCACTTCACACAATACATGAATAAAGCATTACATTCATCCAAATACACTCAAGGTCCGACTACGGAACCAAAATAAAAGAAGACTGCCCCAAATGCTACACAGATCCCCGATCGACCCCAACTGGGCTCCACTACTGATCAACTAGAACGAAACAACACCAAGGACAAGATCTTCATCGAGCTCCTCCTTGAGCTTGGTTGTGTCACCTGCTCGGTATCATCGGCACCTACAAACTGGTTTTTGGAAGTATCTGTGAGTCACGGGGACTCAACAATCTCACACCCTCGCGATCAAGACTATTTAAGCTTATAGGAAGGGTAAAGGTATGATGTGGAGCTACAGCAAGCGACTAGCATATCTGGTGGCTAAACATACGCAAATGAGAGCGAGAAGAGAAGGCAAAAGCACGGTCGAACAACTATGATCAAGGAGTGATCCTAGAACAACCTACGTCCAAGCATAACTCCAACATCGTGTTCACTTCCCGGACTCTGCCGGAAAGAGACCATCACGGCTACACACGCGGTTGATGCATTTTAGTTAAGTTAGGTTTCAGGTTTTCTACAACCGGACATTAACAAATTCCCATCTGCCCATAACCGCGGGCACGGCTTTCGAAAGTTCAAATCCTTGCAGGGGTGTCCCAACTTAGCCCATCACAAGCTCTCACGGTCAACGAAGGATATTCCTTCTCCCAAGACAATCCGATCAGACTCGGCATCCCGGTTACAAGACATCCTCGACAATGGTAAAAACAAGTCCAGCAACACCGCCCGAATGTGCCGACAAATCCTGATAGGAGCCGCACATATCTCGTTCTCAGGGCACACTCAGATGAGCGCTCCGTACAACTAAAACCAAACCTCGAGTTTCCCCGAGGGGGCGCTGCACAGGGCTCTAGTTTGGACCAACACTCAGAGGAGCACTGGCCCGGGGGGTTTAAATAAAGATGACCCTTGAGTCCGTGGAACCCAAGGGAAAAAGAGGCTAGGTGGAGAATGGTAAAACCAATGTTGGGCATTGCTGGAGGAGTTTTATTCCAGGCGAACTGTCAAGGGGTTCCCATTATAACCCAACCATGTAAGGAACGCAAAATCCGGGAACATAACACCGATATGACGGAAACTAGGGCAGCAAGAGTGGAACAAAACACCAGGCATAAGGCCGAGCCTTCCACCCTTTACCAAGTATATAGATGCATTAATTAAATAAGAGATATTGTGATATCCCAACAAAATATCCATGTTCCAACAAGGAACAAACTCCAATCTTCACCTGCAACTAGCAACGCTATAAGAGCGGCTGAGCAAAGCGGTAACATAGTCAAACAACGGTTCGCTAGGACAAGGTGGTTAGAGGCTTGGCTTAACAATATGGGAGGCATGAAAAGCAAGTAGTAGGTATCGCAACATAGGCATAGCAAAAGAGCGAGCATCTAGCAAGCAAAGATAGAAGTGATTTCGAAGGTATGGTCATCTTGCCTGCAAAGTTCTCCGAGAAGACGAAAAGCTTGATCCTCGTAAATGTACTCAACGGGCTCCTCGAACACAAACTCGCCTCCCGGCTCTACCCAAAGCAAGGACACAAGCAAAGGGAGACACAATCAACCACGTGCAATGCTCAAGCAACATGATGCAAGACATGGTATGATATGCGGTATGCGGTATGCGATGCATATGCATGATTTGGAAAGGAATTATTGAACCTGGCCTCAACTTGGAAATCCAAGAGTGTCACTGGAAAGGTGATTTGATTTTGGTCGAAATCGATATAAAGATCACCGGAATCGGATGCACGGTTTGCAAATGGCAAGCACAACAATAATGACACCATTCTGCGATTAACAGCACGATGCTATCTAGAATGTAACAATAAACTAAGCTACTGCACTCCAACATAGCAACAAGGCATATTATAGTGATCTACACAAGATGCTTGACTAAAGATGAACACTGAGCTAAAGCTATAAACCTCTAGAGCATGACTAAAACAGCATGGCAATAATGCAAAAGATAACAGTTTTAAAGACTTAGTGAAAATGCTAGACATAGCAGAAACAGATTCAACATGGCATCTTTACAAGCTTGATTAACTCACTACAAGGCATGACATGGCATGGAACAAAATCTATCATGAAGTAGACATGAAAATGAAGCTATCCAAGTGCAAAGCAACCTCATGGCATGATTGAATTAAATCACACGAAAATGACAAAACAACATCATGATGTAAAATGACATGTTTACGAACTTGCTCAAATGCAGAAACTAATGCCACCACGGGATTGGTGGGATTTTTCTACCCCAAAAACATACTCCCTCCATTCCACAATGTAGTGCTTCCTCTATCCTCGTGCTTCAACTTTGATCGTAAATTTAACTACCAAGACCGATTGCGGCAGGAGAAAAAATTATATCAGTGAATTCGTATTCGAAAGAAGTTTTCAATTATATAATTTTTTCTGCCGTCGTAGTTGGTCTCGTTGGTTAAATCTATGGTCAAAATTGGACCTCGGGAAGCGCGGGCGCACTATATTTTGGAATGGAGGGAGTATATAATATGTCTCGGTTAGTGTAGGAAAGTCATCACAAAAATGCAAAAACAAATATTGCCTAAAAAGGAAATAAATAGAAATGGGCAACAACCCAATATGGAATGTGCAGAATTTGCCATGACCAGAAATGGAAAGGTGCTACTTTCCAGAAATGGAAACCGCGGGGTTAGCTGTGGATGACATGCGGGGGGTGGTTGGAGAGTGTGGATGCCATGTGGGGGCCGGTTGTCAGCGACTCCAGAATAAGATAAGTCGTTGGCAAAAATAGGGGCGCCTGGGACTCGAACCCAGCACCTCCCGCACGGAAACGAGTGCGTTGACCACTGCGCTGGCTATGTGTTAGTGATCTAGAGCGGGCTCTGTGCTGGTTGTGTGTTAGTGATCTAGAGCGGGCTCTGTGCTAGATCAAATAACAACAATGCTTGGACCTGCTGAGACGAAAATGGTGGAAACAAAAGGTGTAGCCATGGGAATTCGAACCCGAGACCTCCTACAACTAAGCGTGCGGGAGCAACCAGTGGGTTACGAGCCAGGCCTGTGAACACAAAGGGGCGCGTCTCCCTTTGAACAGAGAGAAACCCGGTCCTGGAAAACGCCATGAATGCACAGCAGAGTTCCGGCGGCGATGGCAAGCAAAGGCGGCGACTTCTGCAGCTGCAGAGCACCGACGAGCGTGCGGGATGGGGCAAGGAGGCGCGCGTGCAAGCGGAACAGAAAGGGAATGTGCACGTGCGGGGCCTCCCGAGGACGAGCTCGTGCTCGCCTTGGTGGCTAAAGCGGTGGCTAGGCGAGGCCTGGGGCTCGCGCAGGGCTGCTACGCTGCGGGAGCGCGTGAGCGTGCTAGCTTAAGCGTTGAGGCGAGTGTGGAAAGGCGGAGTGGGGGAACGCACGGGCAAGCCACGGCCATGACAGGAACTACCCAAAACAATTACAACTTCGCCAGAGCACCGAGAGCACGGGAAAGATTGAATCGAAGCAGCGCCTGTGGTGATCTATTGACGACAGGAAGGAGCAGGGAGGAAGTTGGGTATACATGCTTACCCTAGGACAACAATACAGTGACGGAGTCGAGCCTGCGGCGACGCGGACGAGCTCTGAACCTGGCGGGGTTGCTGTTCGGGAAGAAGAGGAAGAATACAGGTCAGAGAAGTCGATCCAGAGGCTATAGAGGTCGCGTTCGTCGTGGAAGGAGACGTAGGGGAACTTGGCGGACTCCCCCACAGCGGCAGGAGAGATCGGATGTGGTCGGAGAGGCTACCCCGAGCTTGAGCTCGAGCTCGGCGGGGGCATGGTGGGTAGGGCGAGGGCGAGGCGTGTGGCGCTAACCTAGGCGGCGGTGAGGTCGGTAGAGGGGGGATCAGTCGAGGAGGAACCCTAGGGCACCGGTGACAAGATATATATGGGCTAGGGACACCGGACGACCGTCAAATCACGCACATGTCCGACGTGGACACACTGGATGCACTGCCGTACATGAGGACGAAGCTCCTGTACGCGTGGGCTGACTGGGCGCAGTTGGTGAGCTCTGTTGGGCTGCGGGAGAGGGGAAGGCCCAAGTTGCTGCACTAGGAGGGCTTCCCCTTTTACTTAAATCTGTAAATATAAATTCACAGTTGTAGAAAAAGAAAAGTCTAGGGAGGTAGGAGAGGTATTTGGCAGAAACAAAAGATATCCTCGAGCTCCTGGAATTATGCTCTATTATATAAATTTGGTTTGGACATTTTTAGAGGAAACAAAAATAATTCAAATTTGAATCAAATTCAAACTTGAGGCATTTTTGAACCTAACCAAATCAATTCCAAAAGAGGTGAAATTTGGCAGGGGGCTTTATGGCATGGTGATGGAATATTGGGGCAAAGTTGAACATTAACGGAGGAGGGTAGAGGTGCACTTACCAAAGAAAGAAAAGAGGGGAAGAGGTGGTGATGAGAGAAGGGGAAAAGATGATGCTTGGATCCACAAAGAACATGCCACAATGCAACATGCTAAGATGAAGATGCACATGATGATGCCATGATGCAACAAGATGAACATGATATGAAATGCATGACAAGAACAAAATCAAAACAAAGGCAAAAACCCAACCATGAATCTCATAACTTAAAGCCGGAAATGGCAAGATTCGGAGTACAAATATGGTAAGTTACATCCGGGGCGTTACAACACTCCACCACTACGAAAGGATCTCGTCCCGAGATCTAGGATGGCACCGGAGGGAAACGAAAGAGGAAGAGAAGAGGTAAAACTAAGTTGCTTCTTTGATAAACGAGTGAAATCAATGAACCTTGAGAGGTTAAACAATTTGAAAAGAAGAATACAACGGAGATGAACGAAGTTGAAACACTCCATTAGAAAAGAGGAACGGGGAACATTACTAGAACCTTGTAGATTGTAAGACATAAGAAAATGGGTACAATAGACAAGAAGTACAAGCAAGCACTCCGGTTGAAACGAGATGTACAAGGAACGATAAAGATCAATTACGACAACACTCCGGTTAAAACGAGATAGAGAAGGAATAAGAATGATATAATTTGGACAGCACTCCGACTGTAATTGAAGGAATTGAACATGAACTTGACAAGATGAGAGGATACTTGATGAAATCAACAACACACTGCCTCCGGAACTATTTAAAGAATGGCACAAAGGGGTAAGAAAGATTCCAGACAGCACTCTCCAGTTGTGAAGGGAGGCAAAACTTGACAGAATGGGAAAAACTTGAAAAGAGGGCACGACACTCCGGTTGAATGGATAAACACGAAAAGAACATGGTCCTCACAATCCGAGATGATGAGTGAAGAGATCAACATCACAATGCCTCCGGAAGAAATAAAAGAATGGAATTAAAGGAACTGAGCAGAAAACAACAAGTTCTGCCTGAAATGAATTTAAGAAAGCATCCTTAAAAAGAAGGATTGAATGGAGTTGTTGGAAGATCAATACGAAAGGATATGATCCTCGTGGGCTTATGGAGACATCTCAAAATTATGAGGTGATAACCAACCACTACCAAAAGATTGATTAGCTGAGATGGATGAAGAGATGGAAAACTTCTCAAAACTATGAGGTGAAATTCCGCCACCAACGGAAACAATAGATTGGATCGATATGAACAAGGAGACAAGAAACTTATTTCACCAGGAGGATAAATGAAGAACTTGGATCATTTATGAGCACCATAAATAGCAACAATCCTTAGGGAAAGCTTTAGGTGAAATATAACCCAAGATAATTCCAATGAAGAGATTGATGGGTTGAAAGGATCTCTTGAACGAAGAGAAAATGATGGATTTAAATATCTCATTCCTGACAACTTGTGAATCATGACATACGAAGGGAAATTGTCAAGAGTGACATAACACCACCTCAAAAGATGAGATATGAAAGAATTGCACTTTGGAATGCAGGAAGAAGAATACTTGAACTCCTCAAAACAAGACATGTGTTGAGCATCATGTTTATTTGAGAGTATAACTTGGCGGATCATAACTTTGAGAGCAACCTTGAAGAACGAAAGAAGAATGAAAGGAATCCTTGATGAGCCACCATGTAGAGCCTCCATGAATAACTCCGGTAACAAAATGATGATAAAAAGAAAGAGAAGTTGAAAACACAAGGTGAAACCTTGTAATGATTTAGATGGATCTTCGTGATGATATAATTGAGGGAGCTTGGAATTACGGGAAGAAAAGATGAAACAATTGAAACCGAGAACTTGATGAGCCTCCGGAATAAGGAATTAAATTTACTTGATGAAACAAGAATAAGGATTATATTATGCTTATCCTTCACCAATTAAATTGATGACAAGCAACGGATTTGGCATACTACTTATTCTTCTTGAAAAAGGATTGAGGAGAGATATAGCGCAAACTTGGGAAAATCTTCAACGAACCACCAGTAGAATTGAAACAATGAATGAATAAATATGATAACCATTGAAGAGAAACGTGAGCAAACCACCATAAGAATTGAAAATGAACAAAGAACAGGTAAAGAGATATCGAAAAGGAATTAGAGAACGAATGAAGATACTTGAAAGAATTTAGATGCATGAGAACGAAGAGATCACGAGCTGATAAGAGAATACTTGAATGATGCACCAGTATGATTTGGAGAACAACGAATGAATAATTTTGCGATGATGAGCTCCGGAGAATCAAACTGAAACGACTCCTGGATTGCTCCGGATTGGTGAAAAGAATTCTCACAATCAAAAATAACTATGAGAGGATGACAATAAGCTAGAACCACGAATCTAGAAGAGAATGGAGTACGATATGGAGGAAAAAAATCTTCTTCGGTCTTCAAATGCAGAGAAAGATAACGAGAAAACACCACTGAGAATTGTTGAGGCACTCCGGGATGAAGAATGGAAAGGTTGAACCGACGATGAAAAGAATTTGAAAGATCTTGGAGAAGGCATATGACTGATGACAATTCATTCTTACATCACACTTTGAAAGATTTGAGAATAGCTCTGGTAGAAGAATTAGAAGAGTCAGGTAAGATCCTGGGAAAAGACCTGTGGATTAGGGCCCACTGAAAAGATACACCGTTGAATGATTTTGAAGAGAGATTGCACCGGTTGATTTAAATGGCTTGAATGAGATAACAACCTCGAAATAGGTTGAACGGATCTTGAATGACAAGACGATCCTTCTGAGATATCTTTAGCACTCTGGAATAATTGAATAGCGAGAAATGGATGATTAAGAGGTGCACCGGCATGAAAAAGCATTGAAACAAGGAAAGGGATATGATCGACAAAGCTTGAATTGAAACCCCCGGAGAAGAGAAGAAACAAAGAATGATAACTTGAAGCTCCGTTAGGATCTTCATGAGAATCACCGGATAAGAATATTGACGGAAAAGGATGGAGAGACTTCACAAGAATAAAAGGATACTTGATTAAGACATCGGATTCCTTGAAGAAAAAGGGTGGGAGGGTGGGTAAAACAAAACCAAATTGGAACGGATGAAGCAAACAACATTGAGAGAGCTTAGATTGAATCTTGCGGATGTTGAAAATGGACGGATCCGCTTGAAGAGAAGCACACCGGTTGAAAGGATTGGCAAGACAATCTTGATTATCATGAAGGATTAGTATTCACATAGAAATATGAGAATACCGCTTAGGAAAAGGTATGGAATCAACATTTGACTTCGAAGCAACTCGAATACCACAACTGAAAACAAAACAAAGGATTGGCTTGCAAAATAAGCTGGAACAAACAAATGATAGAGATTTCATCCGAAGTTTTCGTGGTGGGGCCTACACGGGCTCGATCGTACAGCACCATCATGTACAAGGTAGTCTACATGACATACGAAGTGTCCCCGAGTCAGCATAGCCAAGGACTCTTTAAGACACAACGAGACCACTGTAAAACCAACCGTGGATAGGCGGACCACTAGACGTCGAACCCCAATTTAATCATACATCTGTCGGAAAGATATCCTAAGATCTACTTGAATTCCCACTTATAAACTCCCGAAACTTTTCGGTTATGCAATCAGGTGTTGGGGATACAGGGGAAGCATAATATCTCACCCAAAACTAGCAAATCCTACATCCAATTGTATCCATCCTTCAACACATAACCAAGAAACCTTCGGAAATCATTTACCTCAACCTTCGAAAAGCATCCGTTATACGAGTTATGGCAATACTCCCGAACTCCTGCCCTAGTACTGGGTGGCGTTGAGGTTATCTCACCAACAACTGCATAAAAGAGATTTTCGATGTCGGCGAAACTCAGGTATTCCAGAACTGCAACGATAAAATTGTGGCGACAACACCTCGGAGCTCAACTCCCCGGGACACTGCCACAACCCCTAAATGACAGGAGGCACCAAGAACAATGTTCTCGTCACAAAACCATCGGAACGATTCCAAAATACCCGCGTGATCCTAATTTTTTTTAGTGAAATTTGAGAAGAGAAGAGTCAAAACTCTACATCAGGATGCCTCACCAGAGCGACGAAGGGACTGAGGAGTAAAAAGAATTCTACTCTCCGATATATATAATCCTAAAAGACTCAAAACATTTTTCTAGACTCAACAACGCCAGCGATTCGATCAAGCAGGGGGCTCCTAAAGTCGGGGAAGGCTCTGATTACCAACTTGTAACACCCTCGATGCGGCTATATCTCCCACGTGTCGAAGCACGACTTAGAGGCATAACCGCATTGAAAGCAATGTCGCAAGTGAGGTAATCTTCACACAACCCATGTAATACATAAGGGAAAGAGATACGTAGTTGGATTACAATCGCCACTTCACACAATACATAAATAAAGCATGCCATTCATCCAAATACACTCAAGGTCCGACTACGGAACCAAAATAAAAGAAGACTACCCCAAATGCTACACAGATCCCCGATCGACCCCAACTGGACTCCACTACTGATCAACTAGAACGAAACAACACCAAGGACAAGATCTTCATCGAGCTCCACCTTGAGCTTGGTTGCGTCACCTGCTCGGTATCATCGGCACCTACAAACTGGTTTTTGGAAGTATCTATGGGTCACGGGGACTCAGCAATCTCACACCCTCGCAATCAAGACTATTTAAGCTTATAGGAAGGGTAAAGGTATGATGTGGAGCTGCAGCAAGCGACTAGCATATCTGGTGGCTAAACATACGCAAATGAGAGCGAGAAGAGAAGGCAAAAGCACGGTCGAACAACTATGATCAAGAAGTGATCCTAGAACAACCTACGTCCAAGCATAACTCCAACACCGTGTTCACTTCCCGGACTCCGCCGGAAAGAGACCATCATGGCTACACACGCGGTTGATGCATTTTAGTTAAGTTAGGTTTCAGGTTTTCTACAACCGGACATTAACAAATTTCCATCTGCCCATAACCGTGGGCACGGCTTTCGAAAGTTCAAATCCCTGTAGGGGTGTCCCAACTTAGCCCATCACAAGCTCTCACGGTCAACGAAGGATATTCCTTCTCCCAAGACAATCCGATCAGACTCGGCATCCCGGTTACAAGACATCCTCGACAATGGTAAAACAAGTCCAGCAACACCGCCCGAATGTGCCGACAAATCCCGATAGGGGCTGCACATATCTCATTCTCAGGGCACACTCAGATGAGCGCTCCATACAACTAAAACCAAACCTCGAGTTTCCCCGAGGGGGCGCTGCACAGGGCTCTAGTTTGGACCAACACTCAGAGGAGCACTGGCCCGGGGGGGGTTAAATAAAGATGACCCTTGAGTCCGCGGAACCCAAGGGAAAAAGAGGCTAGGTGGCGAATGGTAAAACCAATGTTGGGCATTGCTGGAGGAGTTTTATTCAAGGCGAACTATCAAGGGGTTCCCATTATAACCCAACCGTGTAAGGAACGCAAAATCCGGGAACATAACACCGATATGACGGAAACTAGGGCAGCAAGAGTGGAACAAAACACCAGGCATAAGGCCGAGCCTTCCACCCTTTACCAAGTATATAGATGCATTAATTAAATAAGATATATTGTGATATCCTAACAAAATATCCATGTTTCAACAAGGAACAAACTCCAATCTTCACCTGCAACTAGCAACGCTATAAGAGGGGCTGAGCAAAGCGGTAACATAGCCAAACAACGGTTTGCTAGGACAAGGTGGTTAGAGGCTTGGCTTAACAATATGGGAGGCATGATAAGCAATTGGTAGGTATCGCAACATATTCATAGCAAAAGAGAGAACATCTAGCAAGCAAAGATAGAAGTGATTTCGAAGGTATGGTCATCTTGCCTGCAAAGTTCTCCGAGAAGACGAAAAGCTTGATCCTCGTAAACATGAACTCGCCTCCCGGCTCTACCCAAAGCAAGGACATAAGCAAAGGGAGACACAATCAACCACGTGCAATGCTCAAGCAACATGATGCAAGACATTGTATGATATGCGGGATGCGGTATGCGATGCATATGCATGATTTGGAAAGGAATGATTGAACCTAGCCTCAACATGGAAATCCAAGAGTGTCACTGGAAAGGTGAGTTGATTTTGGTCGAAATCGATATAAAAATCACCGGAATCGGATGCATGGTTTGCAAATGGCAAGCACGACAATAATGACACCATTCTGCAATTAACAGCATGATGCTATCTAGAATGTAACAATAAACTAAGCTACTGCACTCCAACATAGCAACAAGGCACATTACAGTGATCTACGCAAGATGCTTGACAAAAGATGAACACTGAGCTAAAGCTATAAACCTCTAGAGCATGACTAAAACAACATGGCAATAATGCAAAAGATAACAGTTTTAAAGACTTAGTGAAAATGCTAGACATAGCAGAAACAGATTCAACATGGCATCTTTACAAGCTTGATTAACTCACTACAAGGCATGACATGGCATGGAACAAAATCTATCATGAAGTAGACATGAAAATGAAGCTATCCAAGTGCAAAGCAACCTCATGGCATGATTGAATTAAATCACACGAAAATGACAAAACAACATCATGATGTAAAATGGCATGTTTATGAACTTGCTCAAATGCAGAAACTAATGCCACCACGGGATTGGTGGGATTTTTCTACCCCAAAAACATACTCCCTCCATTCCACAATGTAGTGCTTCCTCTATCCTCGTGCTTCAATTTTGACCGTAAATTTAACTACCAAGACCGATTGCGGCGGGAGAAAAAATTATATCAGTGAATTCGTATTCGAAAGAAGTTTTCAATTATATAATTTTTTCTGCCGTCGCAGTTGGTCTTGTTGGTTAAATCTATGGTCAAAGTTGGACCTCGGTAAGCGCGGGCGCACTATATTTTGGAATGGAGGGGGTATATAATATGTCTAGGTTAGTGTAGGAAAGTCATCACAAAAATGCAAAAACAAATACTGCCTAAAAAGGAAATAAACAGAAATGGGCAACAACCCAATATGGAATGTGCAGAATTTGCCATGGCCAGAAATGGAAAGGTGCTACTTTCCAGAAATGGAAACCGCGGGGTTACTGAGAGAAAAAAAGGAGGTGGCTGTGGATGACATGCGGGGGGCGGTTGGAGAGTGTGGATGCCATGTGGGGGCCGGTTGCCAGCGACTCCAGAATAAGATAAGTCGTTGGCAAAAATAGGGGCGCCTGGGACTCGAACCCAGCACCTCCCGCACGGAAACGAGTACAATGGTGGAAACAAAAGGTGTAGCCATGGGAATTCAAACCCGAGACCTCCTACAACTGAGCGTGGGGGAGCAACCAGTGGGTTACGAGCCATGCCTGTGAACACGAAGGGGCGCGTGTCCCTTTGAACAAAGAGAAACCCGGTCCTGGAAAACGCCATGAACGCACAGCAGAGTTCCGGCATCGACGACAAGCAAAGGCGGCGACTTCTGCAGCTGCAGAGCACCGACGAGCGTGCAGGATGGGGCAAGGAGGCGCGCGTGCAAGCGGAGCAGCAAGGGAATGTGCGCGTGCGGTCCCTCCCAAGGACGAGCTCGTGCTCGCCTCGGTGGCTAAAGCGGTGGCTAGGCGACCTGAGGCTCGCGCGGGGCTGCTGCGCTGCGGGAGCGCGGGAGCGTGCTAGCTTAAGCGCTGAGGCGAGTGTGGCAAGGCGGGGTGGGGGAACGCACGGGCAAGCCACGACCACGACAGGAACTACCCAAAACAATTACAACTTCGCCGGAGCATCGAGAGCGCATGAAAGATTGAATCGAAGCAGCACCTGTGGTGATCTATTGACGACAGGAAGGAGCAAGGAGGAAGTTGGGTATACATGCTTACCCTAGGACAACAATACAACGACGGAGTCGAGCCTGCGGCGACACGGACGAGCTCTGAACCTGGCGGGGCTGCTGTTCGAGAAGAAGAGGAAGAATACAGGTTGGAGAAGTCGATCCAGAGGCCGTAGAGGTCGCGTTCGTCATGGAAGGAGACGTAGGGGAACTTGGCGGACTCCCCCACAGTGGCAAGAGAGATCGGACGTGGTCGGAGAGGCTACCCCGAGCTTGAGCTCGAGCTCGGCGGGGGCATGGTGGGCAGGGCGAGGCGTGTGGCGCTAACCTAGGCGGCGGTGAGGTCGGTAGAGGAGGGGGATCGGTCGAGGAGGAACCCTAGGGCACCGGTGACAAGATATATATGGGCTAGGGACGCCGGACGGCCGTCAAATCACGCACATGTTCGACATGGACACACTGGATGCACTACCGTACGGGAGGACGAAGCTCCTGTACGCGTGGGCTGACTGGGCGCAGTTGGTGAGCTCTGTTGGGCTGCGGGAGAGGGGAAGGCCCAAGTTGCTGCACTAGGAGGGCGTCCCCTTTTACTTAAATCTGTAAATATAAATTCACGGTTGTAGAAAAAGAAAAGTCTAGGGAGGTAGGAGAGGTATTTGGCAGAAACAAAAGATATCCCCGAGCTCCTGGAATTATGCTCTATTATATAAAATTGGTTTGGACATTTTTAGAGGAAACAAAAATAATTCAAATTTGAATCAAATTCAAACTTGAGGCATTTTTGAACCTAACCAAATCAATTCCAAAAGAGGTGAAATTCGGCAGGGGGCTTTATGGCATGGTGATGGAATATTGGGGCAAAGTTGAACATTAACGGAGGAGGGTAGAGGTGCACTTGCCAAAGAAAGAAAAGAGGGGAAGAGGTGGTGATGAGATAAGGGGAAAAGATGATGCTTGGATCCACAAAGAACATGCCACAATGCAACATGCTAAGATGAAGATGCACATAATGATGCCATGATGCAACAAGATGAACATGATATGAAATGCATGACAAGAACAAAATCAAAACAAAGGCAAAAACCCAACCATGAATCTCATAACTTAAAGCCGGAAATGGCAAGAGTCGGAGTACAAATATGGTAAGTTACACCCGGGGCATTACACCCACACCCTGTCCACGAGGGTGGGGGGCGCGCCTACCCCCCTGGGCGCGCCCCTGCCTCGTGGGCCCCCTGGTGCTCCTCCGACTTCAACTCCAACTCTATATATTCGTGTTCGGGGAGAAAAAATCAAAGAGAAAGATTCATCGCATTTTATGATACGGAGCCGCCGCCAAACCCTAATCTTTCTCAGGAGGGCTGATTTGGAGTCCGTTCGGGGCTCCGGAGAGGGGAATCCGTCGCCATCGTCATCATCAACCTTCCTTAATCACCAATTTCATGATGCTCATCGCCATGCGTGAGTAATTCCATCATAGGCTTGCTGGACGGTGATGGGTTGGATGAGATTTATCATGTAATCGAGTTAGTTTTGTTAGGTTTTATCCCTAGTATCCACTATGTTCTGAGATTGATGTTGCTATGACTTTGATATGCTTAATGCTTGTCACTAGGGCCCGAGTGCCATGATTTCAGGTCTGAACCTATTATGTTTTCATGAATATATGTGAGTTCTTGATCCTATCTTGTAAGTCTATAGTCACCTATTATGTGTTATGATCCGATAACCCTGAAGTGACAATAATCGGGATACTTACCGGTGATGACCGTAGTTTGATGAGTTCATGTATTCACTATGTGTTAATGCTTTGGTCCGATACTATATTAAAATGAGGCCTTAATATCCCTTAGTTTCCAATAGGACCCCGCAACCACGGAGGGTAGGACAAAATATGTCATGCAAGTTCTTTTCCATAAGCACGTATGACTATATTCAAAATACATGCCTACATTACATTGATGAACTGAAACTAGTTCTGTGTCATCCTATGCTATAATTATTGCATGAGGAATCGCATCCGACATAATTATCCATCACTGATCCATTGCCTACGAGCTTTTCACATATTATTCTTCGCTTATTTACTTTTCCGTTGCTACTGTTACAATCACTATAAAACCAAAAAAATTATTTTTGCTACCGTTACCATCACTATCATATTACTTTGCTACTAAATACTTTGCTGCAGATATTAATTTTTCAGGTGTGGTTGAATTGACAACTCAGCTGCTAATACTTGAGAATATTTTTTGGCTCCCCTTGTGTCGAATCAATAAATTTGGGTTGAATACTCTACCCTCGAAAAACTGCTGCGATCCCCTACTTGTGGGTTATCAATCGCCTACTCTGTGAAGATCTACCCGAGTGAGGCTGGTCCTTCGTGGGCATAAGCCATAATGGAATAGACAAGTTGCTTCATTGTGGACCCTTCTCTGGGTCGAGCCCTTCGTGGACTCGCGCAACCGTTACCCTTCGTGGGTTGAAGTCTCCATCAATGTGGGTGTACGATAGCACCACCTATCGGAATCATGACAAAAATCATCGTGTCTTCATTGCGTTTGAAATCTCTGATCCCTCCTTTACATTTATATGCAAAATCTTCACTTTTAGCTGCACAACTCTTAGACTTGCATGTGCGAGGTGTACTTGACTTGATAGAATTGCTAAAACTTGGCCAACTAAAATTGGGAAAATGGTAAGTTTTTATTTGGTCAAGTAATCTAATCACCCCCCCTTCCAGACATACTTTTGACCCAATAGTTTGTGATGCCTCGCTTCCAACACCCCACAACCTGGATTTGCAACGCAACAGAGGGCGCAACGTCGTTGCCTCCGGCCGCCCCTTGCTGCAAAAATTGGTGCGGACATGTCGGGCGAGAGGCAGACGACGACAGCTTTGCAGCGAGTGGAGGAACAAAATCATGTGCGAGGTGGAGTCATGGAGGTAGGCGACGAAAGAAGGAAAGAAGGAAGAAGATGTTATGGAGAAACGAAGGGTTGTGAAGACACAAATAGGAAGGTTTGGATGTGCCCCCAATAGGACCTCGTGCGCGGCAGGCCGAAACTGTGGACAACCGACCATCTGGAATCGTTTACCATCTAGATGTGCCCTGCCCAGACCCAATCCGAATCCTTAGTGCATAAAAATAACCGGTTTACTAAATTTTGTATCGACTATAAAACTGTAGTAGTATAGATAGATAGTAGATGATATAAAATTATAAAGGAAGGAAAGGGGAGGATCCTACGCGGCCATTGTTAAAAGTTTGCTTCTAGTGCTGGTATCTTTGTCAGCTGTCGAGTTACTTCTAAAGAGAGTGTATCAAATCAAATAGTGAAATTCATAACCATGACAAAACCTCCTCTATATTTGATGATGGTCGCTATATATGACTTACCCATCATCATGACCCAGTTTATATACCTCTAAATATTCACATTTATTTTGAGGGGTCTAAATATTCACATTGATCAACTAAAAAAATTTCACATTGATGGACTAAAAAAAGTTCACATTGATCAACTAAAAAAATATATTCACATTGATCAATAAAGTAGTGTTGGCAATCCTGAAAAAAAAAACTAATTTTTGTCTCCTGGCTGGCCTTGTCTCGTGCGCACCAGCACCACAGGGCACCGCACAGGTGAGCGCGAGGCGACGTGCCTAGCCCGGATCTCAGAAGCAAGCTGAGCCCGGCACGACCGCGCCCTTTGGTTTGTGAGAAGGCGAATTCTTTTCTGGCTGATAGATAAAAATCTCCACCACATCCGCAAGCGCGAACTCCCTCCCGGATCTGCAACTAGCCGGCTCCCCTCCCGATCCATCTCGCCGCGGCGGAGATCCTTCATTCCTCCGGCGAGAGCCAAGATGTACTCGTGGGAGATGCTGTCGTTCAACATCCACGACGGGTTCCTGGAGGCGATCGTGCGGGGGAACCGCTCGGGCCTCCTCACCCAAGCCGATTACAACAACCTCTGCCAGTGCGAGACCCTCGACGACATCAAGATGCACCTCTCCGCCACAGAGTACGGCCCATACCTCCAGAACGGTATGCCGCGTGGATCTTTTCCTTCTCTTCTTTGGGTTGGATTGGGCTGCTTGGTCTGCGTTGCTAGAGATTCGCGATCCCGTCCATGCCAATTGCGATCTCGATTGGCCAATTGGAGATTTATTTTCTTCTTAGGGATAATAAGGGAGACTGCACCGTGCTCGGCGAGTTGGGATTGTTTTGAGCTAGCCCTACCTTGTCCGAAATTTCTCTTTGCTCTCTGGGAACCGTTGGGAGCAGGTTTGATGAGCAACCAAACGGGCGGTGTTAATCTACGCAGTGCCTGCAAGTTTGTTATACTGTATTTCCCACAGCCCACATGTCATGGCAACTCTGTAGCACCAGCCTGATCCCCCTGATGAATTTTGCCGCAAGATCCCTTTCATCCACTCCCACCTTACGATTTCAGCCATCTGTGACGCGTCCCAAGACGAATTCACCCAATTTATTACATCAGTTCCATTAATGTGCTCTTGTGCTATGATATACAGTAATCGCTGTGTATGTTTGTTCTATGCGTTTCTTCTGATACCTCTGTATTGTGATCGTATTTCTGATTGATTGCAGAACCTTCTCCCTTGCACACAACAACAATTGTGGAGAAGTGCACTCTTAAGCTGGTTGATGAATACAAACACATGTTGTGCCAGGCGAATGAACCTCTATCTACATTCCTACAGTACATAACGTAAGTCATGAAGCACTGCTAGGATGCCATTTGTTTCTGCTTCGTTTGCACAAGCAAACAACATATCAAACCAGTGCAGGGTAGACTTCGGTTTGATCCTAACAGGATAATGTTTTCTGCAGGTATGGACACATGATCGATAATGTTGTCCTTATTGTTACTGGGACATTGCATGAAAGAGATGTTAACGAACTGTTGGAGAAATGCCATCCATTGGGCATGTTTGACAGGTATTGTTGTGGTTCCTTTCTCGTTTCTGTTAAATGGAGATCTATCAAATACTGACTCTTCATCTCCCCCCGCCAATCAACAGCATTGCATCACTTGCGGTTGCTCAAAATATGCGTGAGCTTTACAGGCTGGTTCTAGTTGATACACCCTTAGCACCGTACTTCTCAGAGTGCATTACATCTGAGGTAAAAACTTTGAAACCATTGTGCTGTCCATTTTTGTTGAAATGGTTAAGTATACCTTGGTATGTCATGCGAGCTTCATGTATATTGTGTAGGATCTGGATGACATGAATATTGAGATCATGAGGAACACACTCTACAAAGCGTATCTTGAGGATTTTTACAAATTTTGCGCGGCATGTACTTCTGACTGAAAATGTTGTTTTGCCTAATTGTGTTTGGTTTCTAACTAACTTCTTCGCAACAGAAACTAGGTGGTGCGACGGCTGAGATTATGTGTAATCTCCTTTCATTTGAAGCTGACAGAAGAGCTGTAAACATTACAATAAACAGGTAAAAAACTAAACATTTCATCCTTTTGTGTGACAGATCTCCATGTTGCCATTACATTCACAGACATCTGACTGCCAATTTCCTTGTCATGTTTTTTCAGTATTGGTACTGAGCTGACTAGAGATGACCGCCGCAAGCTGTACTCCAACTTTGGTCTATTGTAGGTTTCCATTGGAAGTAGCACTAGCATTACTTTTAGTTAAAATATGCCTATTTTTGCATGTGGTTATAGTAATCTGATGCTTCCAGGTTTCCGTATGGTCATGAAGAGTTGGCTGTCTGTGAAGATGTTGACCAGGTTTATCCCCTGTTCTGCTTTTAAGCTCAATGTCGGTCATTCTACTACATAAATATTTTCAGTTGTCTAAACACGAAGTTATCATGCCATGAACTGGTTCACTTTATTACCTAATTTTGTGCATATTGCTCAGTATTTCAGGCTTAAGTTCTGTTAATATGGTTATTTCATCATAAAATGTCTCTTTCAAATGTTTGTGATAGGGCCATTGATAATAATTAACTCCTCGTGAGGTCTTTTAAACATACCATGCGCCCTAGGCTGAACACTTCCTCCTTAAGAATGGAGAAGCTTCATACCTACCAGTCACCAGGGTCAAGGAATGGGGTTGCCTCTCCTGTGTGGCTAAAAATGAGGGTAAAGAAAAAAGAGGGGGGGGGGGGGGGGCTGTGGGGTGTCACCTCGCTACGATAGTAACAACAGTCTATTTTATTTATGTGTTGATAATTATTGCCAAAAACATGTACCACTTTGTTGATGGTGCAGATGGCCAGGTAAGCCTCCCATCAATTTGCCTGCAAGTTTCGTGTTCCTGAGCTTCCATTAGGGCCAATTTATCCTGGGTGAGGGACACAGAATCGACCTGTGTGCCTGGCTTATCTGAGAAGAATGGTATTCCATTGGAGATGCTTTTGTGGCATACATTTTTCATTTGATGGGCATAAGTCAAACTCGGCTTTCTGGCTGCTCTTTTATATCAGCTGCAGTATGAATGTTTTGTTTGGCCTACAGCAGTCATGGTCTCATTCTGTCATACGGTTCTTTTCTTGCACGAAGATTAACATCATGTGTTTTTTTTAATTGAAAATTGCCCTATGTGGTATACTTATCCTGTAAGCATGTGCCAGACTATCTATTTCTTTCTTTGTGTATCATCAGCATTTGGCAAGCTAACATTTTAGATGACAGTAACACATTTACACAGTCCTTTTTTTGGCTTCTTACCCTCTGGTCTCTCTTGTTAGGATGACTGGTTTCCTGTTCTGATTTATGCTCTCTAGGATGTATTGTAGTTTTGAGTGTGCTACTACATTTTGGAAGTTCTCACTTGAAAGTTAAATGTGTGTTTTGTTGTTGTGGAGATGATAATAAAAAGAGCACAGGGAAATCTTAACAGGCATGTAGTATTTCAAGAGGGATTGCATCTAAGTTATACTGGAATTCAGACCAGTGTCCTCTTCATAAAAGTGAGATCTGTGCCCACGCATGAATTATTCTGGCTAACGTCAATACTTTTTTCGTGCTCATACCGCAGGTGCGTGGTGTAATGGAAAAGTACCCCCCATACCAGTCTATTTTTGCCAAGATATCATATGGCGAAAGCCAGATGTTGGACAAGGCCTTTTATGAGGAGGAAGTAAAGAGGCTGTGCCTCTCATTTGAACAGCAGGTACAATTTTTTAGGTTGGCCTTATATGTATGTTTACACAAGTTACTTCATATAAACTATCTCACAGGAATAACAACAGATGGTCAAAATGTAAGAGATCCGATATTGTACACTGGATGCATGCAAGTTCTCTAGAAGGTCACTGGTTTTACACTCTAAAGATTAGCAGTAAACAAGAACTATTGGTAGGCTGATTTAGTCAAAAGCCTATAACACGCCCAGCCACATGCAGTACTGATGCATACCAGCGTGATGCATGCATACATGCTTGTAAAATATGCGCTAACCAGCCACGGCTTTGCACATGATTCTATAGATCCATCGTTAGTCATTACTCTATTTGAAACTTGTGAGTGCCCGATAGTTTTAAAAAAATGCCATAGTGCTAGTGCCTGTTGGTGAGTTTTATTGTCTCTGTGTGCCACTATTTTGGACCTCAACTCTAGAATTGAAGGTGGGAGCTCTGATGTTCTCTTGTTTGTGCAGTTCCACTATGCCGTTTTCTTCGCATACATGAGGCTACGAGAGCAGGAGATAAGGAACTTGATGTGGATCTCGGAATGCGTTGCCCAGAACCAGAAGAACAGGGTCCATGACAGTGTCGTGCCGATCTTTTAATCGCCCTCTTACTGTGCATATGGTTGTACAAAAGGCCTGCTTTGATGATGGCACAATCGATTGCACACTTTACAAGCTCATGATTTGTTATTACCCCTGTTCCTCTTTCTACGCGGCTGAAAAGCTAGACCTGGAGTAGTGTATCATTATTTGTTTTTGTAGTAAAATAAAAGGCGCAGTTGTACGGTAAATTAAATAAATGATGATGTTTATTTTCGTAGTGGGTGGCACTATTTGTGCAGTTTGTTGGCATGTAAAATGTACACCCAAGATATCAAATGGTTTGTTGGCAAAACTCTCTTACTGCATTATCAAATGGAACTTGTGCAGCTTAGTAAGGACATGGAAATTGTTGGGCACCGTCGTTAACTACTGTGTATTTTCCTAAGCCTCCTGGCTTTGCACCTTACATAAAAAAAGAAATAAATCATGAAAATGCAGGACTATGAAAAATAAGATGGCCATGCGAGTATATTTTACGCATGTACTCCCTTCGTAAATAAATATAAGAGCGTTTACCAATTTCTTTACAGAGGGAGCAAGTGATAGTACCGTTTTATTTTGAAGTTTCATGTATATTTTAGTCATGTACGTACGTGATAGTATCATTAAACTCGTTGACGAGAATTTATTCCTCACGTATATATATTTATCTCGGCAGCTACGGTCGTAGTACATCCGCTTGTATCGTTATTAGGTGGACGCACGCAGCAGCACAACGGACGCTGCATTTACATGCAGTGATCTCTAGTTTCTGGAGAAGAGCCTATGGGAGACGAAGACGCCTAGCGTGAAGGCGGCGACCGCGGTGGCGGCGATCACCTCCTTGTTCTTACCTATGGTATCCGCCCACTTGAACCCCTCCTCGGGCGCCCGCTCCTTCCAGCAGCCTTTCTTCTCCCTCTGCGTCGCCGCCTCATACTCAAGCTTCTCCTTGTGGTCCTGATCATCATCTCCTTTCACCACCTTTTCTGCTGCCTTGGGCTCCTGTTTCCTGTCGTCCACTTTCATGGCCGGGGGTTCCTTGCTACTCGCTGCAGTTTGGTCCTTGGCCGTCTCCTGTTTGTGCCTCCCCTGCAACCTTGCCCTCACCGCCTCGATCAGCCGCTCCGCCTCCTGGCTAACCTTGGATTTCTTATCCGTCGGTTCGTCGCCGACAGCGTCCGAGGCCTCATTCTCACTGGGCGGGGGCGGGGCCGGGGCGGAAGGCAGCTTGGGCACGGTGAGCGTGAGCACGTTGGCGTCGTACCGGCCGGTGATTGCGTCGAGGTCGGATGTGGATGGCAGCTGGAACACCCTGTGCAGCCGCACGTTCCCATCTCCGGCGTCCGCCGTTCTGTGGCCAAGGATGGTCAGGCGGCCCGCGGGGTCCACGTGCACCCGGAAGTCCTCCTTCTTGAACCCTTGATCATCAACATAATGTCATACGTACAATTCAGTAGGTACAGTACAGTACAGCTGCAAAGGTTAATTCGGGTTCAGGGGAACACCATTTCATCCATCTCAGCAGGAATCACGAACGCGCATCGTACGTACCTGGGAGGTTGAGGCGGAGGAGATAGCTGCCGTCGCCGTCGACCCACTCGTACACGGGATCGAAGTCGGCCGCCGCGGCTTTCGCTGCTGACGATTCTGGCCTGCTCGCCATGTCTCTCGCGTGCTACGTTTAACTTGGTTTCCCGGGCCGGGCGATCAAACGGTACCTAGCTAGCTAGCTTCAGGCGCGTACTGATCGATCGGGTTGGAGGTGCCACCTAGAGTTACTGCCACGAGCCTCATATATAGCATCATGTATGTACGCAGCGCTTGCCTCCTTGCGCTGGTAACGCTAAACTATTCCAAGCTTTTCTTGAGGGGCTGGTCTGGCACAAGGAAAATTTATCGTGAGGGTCTAGCCTGGGGATCTCCATCTCCTCCTCCTAGTAGACGTGTAACGTGTCTTGGGCTCATTAAATTTTGGGCGCGCGCCAGGGTAACGTCTGTACTAGCTCCGTCCCACCGAAGCAACAAAAGAACTCAAGACATTTTTTAACTCTCTCCACGTCTCATACCTCACATAAACAGTTTATCCCAGGTATGACAACTCTTTTCCCAGGTTTTGTTCTTTAGCTTCTTATAAGTCGTTACTAGTAATACCACAACACGCAGCTCCTCAAACAATGTTAGTACTACTAAGCATGCATCCAAGAGGATTAATTACTCACACATCAAATGGATCAACTGGAACAAGGGCATCAATGAATGAATTGAACACACTGTCTGTAACCGCCAATCTGTCACATTTGACAAGATTCACAATAGGTCTTAATCACCAGAAATTATTGACAGGCGCTGATGATCAAATCAAAATAATGAGGAGGTCAAGGCTAACATTTGCCTAGGAAACAGATTATGTGGACAAAGGAGGAATTCAAGATCAAAATGAAAGCACGAAGAGATGACCTGGGGCCATGTTATTCCAATCCAGCAGAACTGAACCTTTTTTTTCAAAACATAGGGCCCCAGCTGTGCATCTCAAGGCTTTAGCACCAATGACAGACCAACTTTTGTGCTCTTCTCAATTGCCTTGGTGTCAACCTCGCCGGAGATGGTAACGAGTGACTTGGCTCGCCATTCATGCTGGACAAGGGCACTAGCCATGCCATAGTTGTTGAAGCGTGCCTTCACACTGGTGTGCGGGTCCAATGAGTGCTGTGATCCAAATATCAATGTGCTCTCGTTCCTTGGGAAGTTGTGGGACAGCTCTGCTCCAACAGCGGTGCTTGAATGTGACTTTACTAAGTGGTAGTAAGACGCAGTCAAGGTGTCACCGTGATTGTTCCTGGATGAGATTTGAAAGTTCATTACCAGAGCAAATGCTATTATAATAGCGATGAAGCACCGCACTTGACACCTTAGTATGGAATCAGATTGCTAATCGACATTATCTATCAATCTTAAAAGAATTGCATAATAGTAATACATATGATAGCTGCGCATAGAGAAGATACTTACAGGTGGAGTGAGGCAATAAGATCCGGATACGTGAGGCTTAAAGCAGCGTTGTACTTGGTGAAATTGCTAGTTGCCGTGTCAAATGAAACATCAACACCAACTGACAGTTCTTTGCTTCCGAATACACCAGAAAGGTTAACCATAGGGTTCGGGTTCAGCCCAACACTTGCATTGATACCGGCGAATTCATGGAGATACTGGAGTTCAAGCTGTCAAGGCAGAAAAATACAAATTAAATCTCCTATCGCAGTGATCACCATATTGCAGATTAGAAGTTTAAGCAAACGGAGTGGTAGAAAATTATACCTTCCCTGACCTCTGGTCTGGAACAACCAAACTGAGGATTGATTTCAGCCCTGGAGTTGCAAACTCGTCAACTGTGAATGTTGTCAGAAGCTGGAAGATGTGAAATATTCATCAGCGAATATAAAATCTCAAGAACTGGACATTGCTGTGAATTAATATTATGAGGCATAAAAGAAAAGCCAAATATGTGAGAAATAATATCAAGGAAAAACAGGCAATCAGATGTTTATACATGATTCATGTGAGAGCAAAAGGGAGAGTTGGAGTAAAGGCGGCTTACATCTGACTCTGAGTTTGCTTTGATATCAACTGTCAAGTTCTTGTTCTTAAGCTGGGTCTGAAGCTCGCCAAAGATAGACTCGTTTTTCCTAGTTCCTGCAGCTGTGATTGCCTGTAGGTAAACCAAAATCATTAATATGTAGTAGCGCACAAATACTAGATAGACACGGTTACCGAAACCATACAGGTAAACCAAAACCATCAATATGGAGTGCACAAATCATATCCAGAGACATGGTTACCTAAACCATATACTGATCATGAGTTCATTTCCTGAAGAAATGCTTCGAGTCAAGGAATCAAAGATGCACAATCCAGTGAAGGTGAAAGGGGAAGGGGGAAAGTTCTGGCAGCTCGTTGCGAGAGTGAAGAGACGGTCCCTAAACAAAGATAATATCCTGGTAACACATTAGGGTCCATAGTCTCCCTCCATGGCCAAAACTGAAAACTCTACATGCAGAACACGCACACACGGAATGAGAACAGCTCGACACAGTGGCACGGCGGCGATCTGTGTCGCCAACGGCGGTACAGAGGCACAAAATAGAGATCGGCGGACAACATTCTAACATGCATTTGTACCGTAAGTAGTCGATCAATGTGGGGAATGCGAGGCGGACCGTAACTGGGACACTGCTACGGGACACAAATTTGCGAAATCGCTATGGAAGAAGTGCGAGGGAGAGGATGGCAGTGGTACTCACGACGCCCTCGGGGGTGCATGTGGTGAGGGTGAACTTCTGGTGCGTGCAGTAGTCCCTGTAGAGCAGATCTGCGTGCAAATCATCACATCACAGCATCGTCAAGATCGGCACCGGAGAGGTAATCAGAGGAGGGGAGAGAGACTGGCGGCACCTCTGGTCTTCTTGCCGATGTCGGTGTAGAGGCCCGGAGCCATGGCGGCCGGCGACGGAGACGACGACTTGGGTGGTGGTGGGGAGAAGAGAGCGGGAGAGAGATCGCGGGGAAGCGGCAGCGTCGGGCGGAGGCTGCGGCGACCAGTTAAAATGGAGTCGTGGCAGATCTTGCCCCTATCGTTTTCACTTTACAAAATGATTTTGGATGATTCGTGTGCTCGTGTCGCGTCGTCGCGTGGGCGGGACCGAGCAAGCTGTCGTGGGACCCCGCGTCCAGAACGTGGAGGTGGAGGGACCGATCTCTCTCGATCATCTTTTTTTTCTTTGTCCGGCTCAAAAATCTCTCTCTCTTCTCTGCTATTTTAAAAGTAAATAAAATAAAATAAATGATATAGGACTTAGATGTGCAATATTTATGACACATCTAGATGTGCTTTAGCAAAACAGAATAAGGAACTGAAAAAGGATGATGAAGATGTAGTGGAGGCAGAGGATGAGAAAGAAAGTGGCGATGGTGGCTGACTATTTCCAGCAATTATTTTCTTTTTGTGCGTGCATCGGAATTGAGGAGCTCCTCTAACATGTGACCCCTCGCATAACTGATGGCATAAACGCAAGCTCACTCGTGAATACACTACGAAGGAGGTATGTGTTACTCTCGAAGGCATTGGAGTTTGAAGACATAAAAGCTCTCGGTCTTGATAGTATGTCGGTTGTTTTTATAAGAGATGCTGGGATATCGTGGGTGAGAAGGTGACAACATAAGTGTTTAATGTTTTGAATGATAACAATGTTTCAAAGTTGGAATGAGACAAGTGTGGTTCTAATCCCAAGGTAAGGCAACCGGAGAGAATAAAAGACCTTTTTTAACAAGACAAAAGGCTTGTCATTTCATTAATTAAGAGGAAGAGTTTGAAATAGCGTCCAACAGAAGGCAAGAATAGACCATGACTCTTGCGACATTACAAAACTCACATGCTTAGCGCCCACGAGCACCCACAATCTAATTTCCTCTTTGATGTTACGCACCACAATCGTAGAGGGCTTCACAGTGTTGCGGAAGACCCCAGCGTTGCGCTCCTTCCATAGCTCCCACGAGATCAACATAATTATGGATGAGATGGCCTTCCTCAATTTGTCCCTGGCTTGGGTGACTCCTATCCACAACTCATTGACGATACCCATTAGGTTCCAATCCCGGGATTGGACATCCGAGAGGCTAGGCCACTCCACAATGCAATACCATACCCTCACCGAGAAATGGCACTGATAGAGAAGGTGTGTTGAAGATTTTTGGGTTCGCTCGGAAAGACGACAGAGCCCAAAGTTGGGCCATCCTCATCGTCAAGCCTATCTACGATCAAACTCTGTTTTTTTATCACAAACCACACAAAAGAGTTTGCATTTCAGAGGCGCCCAAACTTTCCAGACAACGGTATATAAGGACAAAGCAATGTACCCCTCAAATTGAGCTTTGTAAGTAGAGGATGCAGAGTACATTCCATGTGATGTGAGCTTCTAAGTGATAGTGTCAGGGACATACGGGACTAACTATACCGAGCTAAGCTTCTTCCACAACAAAGCAAATCATTGTATGTGCGGCGACATGACGCCCAGCTGGGTGTTGATCTGACTCACCCAGAAGTTGTTATGCAAGGCCATCTAAATCGAGGAGTTTCTCTTCTGGAGCACTCAAAAATCTTGGGGGCAATATCTTTGGGACACAGTCCATCTAACGCACCACAAGCACCCACTTAAACGAATCGGTACCAACCAATCACAAAAGCGCCACATAGCCGAACTTATCTGGAACATTATGTAGAACATTTTTTGTTTAATGAAATTAATTGGCACATTTGCAGAAAACCCCTTGAATATTGAAACACTCACAACTTTTTATCCCTAGATCCAAATTGAGTGAACTTTTTTTTCCAAAATGATCCTTAGGAAATGCACTTTCACCTAGAGTAATAAATTTTTGAATTTAAGTAGTTTTAAATTTAATTTCAGACATAATGAATTCAAAATCAAATAGGGCATAATTTGCATTTTAGAAATCCATTTAAATTGATTGTTTTGGCAAAATGAATCTAGTGAGATATAGTTTCAACCTAGCTATTGTATTCAAAATTTTAAAATAATTAATTTTTTTAAATTGAATATAGTTTAACAGTGGCTACACTTCAAACAATATTTAGACCTAAATCTAGGTTAACCTTAGAATAAAAGGTGTTTATTAGGTTAAAATATTGCAACTAAATTAAAAAAACTAGAGATGAACTTTAGTAAATATTTTTGGGATTACTATTTGACTTTAGGGAATTTAATTTGAATTAAATTCAACTAGATTGGCTATAACTTTGAAACCATAGGTTTAATTTGAATAAACCTTTGTAATATGACTTAGTGAATTAAGTTGAACCTAGTAATTATTTTGGAGTGATAATTGAATTTAGGGACATTAAATTTAAATTAAATATAGTTCAAACATAGGTAAAGTTTGAAACTTAATGCACTTAATAAATTATCTTGGATTTATACTAACTTTAGCCTAAACATGATAATTAAACCTTGGCAATGAAGTTGGTTTGGTATTGAATTTAAAGGAAACCTAGAAGTCATTTATTAATCCAAATTAAATGAAATAATGTTGAACTTAAACCTAGCTTCACTAATTCAAACAAAATGTCAGCTCAAACTCAATTCAACTAGAAATCAAATAAGATGAACCCCAATTCAATCCAAATTGAATTGGAAGCCATGCCAAGTTATTATTTATAGACCTTAGTGTATTCAAGCTCATGAAAGGTCAACAAGTTTGAATTGTTGTTGAAACTTGAAGATGGTCTTGGCTATCCAAGATTCATAGACCATGACTCTGTTGTTAAGATTATTTCTGATTGGATTTGACAACCACAACCTAACATCACACACTCCTTATGTGATGAACCCTTTATTTGAAACTTGCATGTGAACCCATATGTCACATGTATTCCAATTAACAACCATTATGTTATTATCCAAACTCTTATGAGTTAACTCTGACACATGATCTCAAAGCATAATGACATTGACACCATGCACAACACTCGCCGTATGTTTGATTGTATTGTATGGTTGTTTATGATTGCTTTTACTTACGTTATATTGTACGAAGAGCAAAGGTAAATCATTCAAGGTTGTGAGATTAAAGAATCGTCAATACCATGTAAGTGGAACCTTTGAGTTTGACTGACAAGGATCTTAAGCCGTCTAACATTGTTTTTCATGGTGTGGTGCCTGGTAAGTCGGTGTCTCCAGTAGTCAAGATAGCTTTGGAGGTGGCCTTTGGTGATGACCATGATTCCAGAGTTGAGACATTGACCTTTGAGGTGGTTAAGATTAAGAGCCCTTATCACGCTTTATTTGGGCGGCCGGCTTATGCTAAGTTCATGGCGAGGCCTTGTTATGTTTATCTATAGCTTAAGATGCCAGGTTATAAGGGTACCATCATGGTACATGGGAACCAGAAGATAGCTTTCGAATGTGAAGAGGGCGGTGCTGCCTATGCTGAGTTTGTTTGTGCAACAGAAGAGCTAAAGTTTTACAAAGATAATGTTGACCCGGCGGATATGACACCTTTGAAGAAACCAACCATAGAGCATGACCCTCTGTTAAAGTTTAAGTCCGCGGATGACACTAAGTTGGTTGATTTTGTTCTTGGCGATTCATCCAAGCAGTTCACTATCAGTGCCAATCTGAATCCAAAATAGGAAAGCGCGCTCATCGAGTTCATCCGTGAGAACCGGAACATCTTTGCATGGAAGCTGATACGTCCATTTTGCATCATGTTTTCTTACTGTTATTTATAATGTTTTATCCATAATAATGCTTTTTGGAGTAATTCTAATGCATTTTCTCTCATAATTTGCAAGGTACACACCAAGGGGGAGAATTTTGGCAGCTGGAGATCTGGACCTGGAAAAGCTACGTCAGTGTTGGGTATCGTAGCAGAAATTTAAAATTTTCTACGCATCACCAAGATCAATATATGGAGTAATCTAGCAATGAGGGGAAGGGGAGTGCATATACATACCCTTGTAGATCGCTAAGCGGAAGCGTTACTAGAACGCGGATGAGGTAGTCGTACTCGTAGCGATTCAGATCATGGTCGATTTTGATCTAAGCGCTGAACAACGGCGCCTCCGCGTTCAATGCACATGCAGCCCGGTGACGTCTCCCATGCCTTGATCCAGCAAGGAGAGAGGGAGAGGTTGGGGAAGACTCCGTCCAACAGCAGCACAACGGCGTGGTGGTGGTGGAGGAGCGTGGTACTCCAGCAGGGAATCGCCAAGCACTACGAGAGACGAGGAAGGAGAGAGGTAGGGCTGCGCCTTGGGAGAGAGAGAGAGACTCATGTGTTGTGCAGCCCCAAAACCTCCACTATATATAGGGGCAAGGACAAGGGGAGGCGCCCTAGGGTTTCCCCTAGGGGGACGGCGGCCAGGGCAGATGGGACCTCCCCCTTGGGTGACTTGGCCCCCAAGCCAGGAGGTGGGAACCCTAGATGGGGCGCCCCAAAACCCCCTAGTCACATGGGAATAGGTGAGGGGGGCGCACATCCCCTTAGTGGGCTGGTTTGCCCCCTTCCCTTGGCCCATGAAGCCCCCCAACACTTGTCGGGGCTCCCGAAACACCTTTCGGTCATGCTGGTCATCACCCGGTACCTCCGGAACACTTCCGGACTCCAAAACCCTTCGTCCAATATATCAATCTTCACCTCCGGATCATTCCGGAACTCCTCGTGACGTCCGGGATCTCATCCGGGACTCTGAACAACAGTCGGTAACCGCGTACATACTTTCCCTATAACCCTAGCGTCATCGAACCTTAAGTGTGTAGACCCTACGGGCTCGGGAATAATGCAGACATGACCGAGACATCTCTCTGGTCAATAACCAACAGCGGGATCTGGATACCCATGTTGGCTCCCACATGTTCCACGATGATCTCATCGGATGAACCACGATGTCAAGGATTCAGTCAATCCCGTATACAATTCCCTTTGTCTATCGGTATAGTACTTGCCCGAGATTCGATCGTCGGTATCCCGATACCTTATTCAATCTCGTTACCGGCTAGTCTCTTTACTCGTTCCATAACACATCATCCCGTGATCAACTCCTTGGTCACATTGTGCACATTATGATGATATCCTACTGAGTGGGCCCAGAGATACCTCTCCGTTACACGGAGTGACAAATCCCAGTATCGATTCATGTCAACCCAACAAACACTTTCGGAGATACCCGTAGTGCACCTTTATAGCCACCCAGTTACGTTGTGATGTTTGGTACACCTAAAGCATTCCTACGGTATCCGGGAGTTGCACAATCTCATGGTCTAAGGAAATGATACTTGACATTAGAAAAGCTTTAGCATACGAACTACATGATCTTGTGCTAGGCTTAGGATTGGGTCTTGTCCATCACATCATTCTCCTAATGATGTGATTCCGTTATCAATGACATCCAATGTCCATGGTTTGGAAACCATGACCATCTATTGATCAACGAGCTAGTCAAGTAGAGGCTTACTAGGGACATGTTGTGGTCTATGTATTCACACATGTATTATGGTTTCCGGTTAATACAATTATAGCATGAACAATAGACAATTATCATGAACAAGGAAATACAATAATACCATTTTATTATTGCCTCTAGGGCATATTTCCAACAGTCTCCCACTTGCACTAGAGTTAATAATCTAGTTCACATCACTATGTGATTGCAATGAATCCAACACCCATGGGGTTTGTTCATATCTCGCTTGCGAAAGAGGTTTATTAGTCAATGGGTCTAAACCTTTCAGATCCATGTGTGCTTTACAAATCTCTATGTCATCTTGTAGATGCAGCTACCACGCGCTACTTGGAGCTATTCCAAATAACTGCTCTACTATACGAATCCGGTTTACTACTCAGAGTCATCCGGATTAGTGTCAAAGTTTGCATCGACATAACCCTTTATGACGAACTCTTTTACCACCTCCATAATCGAGAAAATTCCTTAGTCCACTAGTTACTAAGGATAAGTTCGACCGCTGTCACGTGATCCATTCCTGGATCACTCTTGTACCCCTTGACTGACTCATGGCAAGGCACACTTCAGGTGCGGTACACAGCATAGCATACTGTAGAGCCTACATCTAAAGCATAGGGGACGACCTTCGTCCTTTCTCTCTCTTCTGCCGTGGTCAGTTCTTGAGTCTTACTCAATACTCACACCTTGTAACACAGCCAAGAACTCCTACTTTGCCGATCTATTTTGAACTCCTTCAAAATCTTGTCACGGTATGTATTCATTTGAAAGTACTATTAAGCGTTTTTGATCTATCCTTATAGATCTTGATGCTCAATGTTCAAGTAGCTTAATCTAGATTTTCCATTGAAAAACACTCTTCAAATAATCCTGCATGCTTTCCAGAAATTCTACATCATTTCTGATCAACAATATGTTAACAACATATACTCGTCAGAAATTCTATAGTGCTCCCACTCACTTCTTTGGAAATACAAGTTTCTCATAAACTTTGTATAAACCCAAAATGTTTGATCATCTCATAAAAGTGTACATTCCAACTCCGAGATCCTTACTCCAGTCCTTAGAAGGATTGCTGGAGCTTTGCATACTTGTTAGCATCTTTCAGGATTGACAAAACCTTCTGGTTGTATCACATACAACCTTTCCTCAAGAAAATCATCGAGGAAACAATGTTTTGACATCCTATCTGCAAGATTTCATAAATAATGCAGTAACTACTAACATAATTCCAACAGACTCTTAGCATCTCTACGAGTGAGAAAGTCTCATCGTAGTCAACTCCTTGAACTTGTCGGGAAACATCTTAACGACAAGTCAAGCTTTCTTAATGGTGACACTTACCATCATTGTATGTCTTCCTTTTAAAATCCATCTGCACCCAACAGCCTTACGACCATCAAGTGGTTCTTTCAAAGTCTATACTTTCTTTTATACATGGATCCTCTCTCGGATTTTATGGCCTCGAGCCATTCTTCGGAATCTGGGCCCACCATCACTTCTCCATAGTTCGTAGGTTAATTGTTGTCTAGCAACATGATTTCCAAGACATGATTACATACCACTCTAAAGTAGTATGCATCCTTGTCGACCTATGAGGTTTGGTAGTGACTTGATCCGAAGTTTCATGATCATTATCATAAGCTTCCACTTCAATTGGTGTAGGTGCCACAGGAACAACTTCCCGTGCCCTGCTATGCACTAGTTGAAGTGACGGTTCAATAACCTCATCAAGTCTCCACCATCCTCCCAATCAATTCTTTCGAGAGAAACTTTTCCTCGAGAAAGGACCCGTTTCTAGAAACAATCACTTTTGCTTCCGGATCTGAAATAGGAGGTATACCCAACTATTTTTGGGTATTCTATGAAGATGCATTTATCCGCTTTGGGTTTGAGCTTATCAGCCTGAAACTTTTTTACATAAGCATTGCAGCCCCAAACTTTTAAGAAACGTCAGCTTAGGTTTCTCTAAACCATAGTTCATACGGTGTCGTCTCAACGGAATTGTGTGGTGCCCTATTTAAAGTGAGTGCGGTTGTCTCTAATGCCTAACCCATAAAAAATAGTGGTAATTCGATAAGACATCATGGTATGCACCATATCCAATAGGGTGCAGTTCTGATGTTCGGACACACCATCACACTATGGTGGTCCAGGCGGTATTAGTTGTGAAACAATTTCCACAATGTCTTAATTGTGTGCCAAACTTGTAACTCAGATATTCATCTTTATGATCATATCATAGACATTTTATCATCTTGTCACAATGATCTTCAACCTCACTCTGAAATTACTTAAACCTTTCAATAATTCAGACTTGTGTTTCATCAAGTAAATATACTCAGCATCTACTCAAATCATCTGTGAAGTAAGAACATAACGATATCCACTGCATGCCTCAGCACTCATTGGACTGCACACATCAAAATGTATTACTTCCAACAAGTTGCTTTCTTGTTCCATCTTACTGGAAACGAGGCCTTTCAGTCATCTTGCCCAGGTGGTATGATTTGCATGTCTCAAGTGATTCAAAATCAAGTGAGTCCAAACGATCCATCTGCATGGAGTTTCTTCATGCATATCTACCAATAGACATGGTTCGCATGTCTCAATCTTTTCAAAAATGAGTGAGTCCAAAGATCCATCAACATGGAGCTTCTTCATGCGTTTTATACCAACATGACTCAAATGGCAGTGCCACAAGTACGTGGTACTATCATTACTATCTTATATCTTTTGGCATGAACATGTGTATCACTACGATCGAGATTCAATAAACCATTCATTTTAGGTGCAAGACCATTGAAGGTATTATTCAAATAAACAGAGTAACCATTATTCTCCTTAAATGAATAACCGTGTGGCGATAAACATAATCCAATCATGTCTATGCTCAACGCAAACACCAAATAACAATTATTTCGGTTTAACACCAATCCCGATGGTAGAGGGAACGTGTGATGTTTGATCACATCAACCTTGGAAACACTTCCAACACATATCGTCATCTCACCTTTAGCTAGTCTCCGCAGCCTTTTATTTCGAGTTACTAACGCTTAGCAACTGAACCGGTATTTATTACCCTGGTGCTACTAGGAGTACTAGTAAAGTACACAATAATATGATGTATATCCAAAATACTTCTGTCGACCTTGCCAGCCTTCTCATCTACCAAGTATCTAGGGTAGTTCTGCTTCAGTAACCGTTCCCCTCATTATAGAAGCACTTAGTCTCGGGTTTGGTTCAACCTTGGGTTTCTTCACTGGAGCAGCAACTGATTTGCCGTCTCATGAAGTATCCCTTCTTTCCCTTGCCCTTCTTGAAACTAGTGGTTTAACCATCAACAATTGATGCTCCTACTTGATTTCTACTTTCGCGGTGTCAAACATCGCGGGTTGCTCAAGGATCATCATGTCTATCCCTGATATGTTATAGTTCATCACGAAGCTCCAATAGCTTGGTGGCAGTGACTATGGAGAACCATCACTATCTCATCTGGAAGATTAACTCCCACTCGATTCAAGCGATTGCAGTACTCAGACAATCTGAGCACATGCTCAACGATTGAGTTTTTCTCCCTTAGTTTGCAGGCTTAAGAAACTTGTCAGAGGTCTCATACCTCTTGACATGGGCACTAGTCTGAAATTCCAATTTCAGTCTTTGGAACATCTCATATGTTCTGCGACGTTTCAAAAACGTCTTTGGTGCCACAATTCTAAACCGTTAGTATTACGTACTGAACTATCATGTAGTCATGAAAACGTGTATGTCAGATGTTTCCCAACATCTACAGACGATGCTCGAGGTTCAACACACTGAGCGGTGCATTAAGGACATAACCCTTCTGTGCAGCAATGAGGACAATCCTCAGTTCACGGACCCAGTACGCATAATTGCTACTGTCAACTCTCAACTAAATTTTCTCTAGGAACATATCTAAAACAGTAGAACCAAAACGTGAGCTACGACATAATTTGCAAAGACCTTTTGACTATGTTCATGATAAGTAAGTTCATCTAATCAAATTATTCAATGAACTCCCACTTAGATAGACATCCCTCTAGTCATCTAAGTGATACATGATCCGAGTCAACTAGGCCGTGTCCGATCATCACGTGAGACAGACTAGTCATCATCGGTGAACATCTTCATGTTGATCGTATCCACTATACGACTCATGTTTGACCTTTCGGTCTTCCGTGTTCCAAGGCCATGTCTGTACATGCTAGGCTCGTCAAGCTAACCTAAGTGTATTGCGTGTGTAAATCTGGCTTACACCCGTCGTATGCGAACGTTAGACCTATCACACCCGATCATCATGTGGTGCTTTGGAACAACGGACCTTAGCAACAGTGCACAGTTAGGGGGAACACTTTCTTGAAATTATTGCGAGGGATCATCTTATTTATGCTACCGTCGTTCTAAGCAAATAAGATGTAAACATGACAAACATCACCTGCAAATCATAAAGTGACATGATATGGCCAATATCATCTTGCGCCTTTGATCTCCATCTTCGAGGCGCGACATGAACACCATCGTCACCGGCATGACACCATGATCTCCATCATCATGATCTCCATCATCGTGTCTTCATGAAGTTGCCTCACCAACTATTACTTCTACTACTATGGCTAACGGTTAGCAATAAAGTAAAGTAATTACATGGCGTTTTCATTGACATGTAGGTCATAAATAAATTAAGACAACTCCTATGGCTCCTGCCGGTTGTCATACTCATCGACATGCAAGTCGTGATTCCTATTACAAGAACATGATCAATCTCATACATCACATATATCATTCATCACATCCTTTTGTCCATATCACATCACATAGCATACCCTGCAAAAACAAGTTAGACGTCCTCTAATTGTTGTTGCATGTTTTACGTGGCTGCTATGGGTTTCTAGCAAGAATGTTTCTTACCTACGCAAAACCACAACGGTGATATGCCAATAGCTATTTACCCTTCATAAGGACCCTTTTCATCGAATCTGATCCGACTAAAGTGGGAGAGACAGACACCCGCCAGCCACCTTATGCATCAAGTGCATTTCAGTCGGTGGAACCTGTCTCATGTAAGTGTACGGGTAAGGTCGGTCCGGGCCGCTTCATCCCACAATGCTGCCGAATCAAGATAAGACTAGTAACGACAAGAAAATTTAACAAATCATCTCCCACAACTACTTTGTGTTCTACTCGTGCATAGAATCTATGCATAGCCCCTTGCTCATGATGCCACTGTTGGGTATCATAGCAGAAATTTAAAATTTTCTACGCATAACCAAGATCAATATATGGAGTAATCTAGCAACGAGGGGAAGGGGAGTGCATCTACATACCCTTGTAGATCGCTAAGCGGAAGCGTTACTAGAACACGGATGAGGTAGTCGTACTCGTAGCGATTCAGATCATGGTCGATTCCGATCTAAGCACCGAATTCATTGAGAGTTCCACTGTGCTGTCGCCAAAAGGTTTGATGGCCCCTTCAATCATCAATAATGACGCTGTCCAAGGAGAAACTTTCCTCCCCGGATAGATCTTCGTGTTCGGTGGCTTCGCATTGCGGGCCAATTCGCTTGGCCATCTGGAGCAGATCGAAAGCTACGCCCTTGGCCATCAGGTCAGATTTGGGAGCTTGAACTACGTTGCGGACATCCGTGGAGACTTGATCTTTGCCAGATTCGAGACCGCGGTAGCCGCTCCCGGTCACCCCGATGGTCATGACCTAAATCTGTCATCTGGACGCATCCAGGAGATTGCTCCTGTAACCGCTCTGGCCCTAGATCCAGAGCAAGCAGGGCCATCCAAGGACAGGAGGATCAACCCCACCACGGAGGCCATAGATTCCACGACGTTGGAGCCGCACATAGACTTAACCTCTCACGACGTTTTTGTCAGCGGAACTCCGGACTCGTCTCCGGTCGTAAATTCCGAACCACGTGAGCCCGCGGACGCCGAGCTTGATCGTTTGTCGACCTTCGAATTCAGCGCCGTAGACATCTTCCAGCACTCGCCTTTGGGTGATGTGCTGAACTCATTAAAAAACCTGTCCTTGGCGGAGGACTCACAGCTGAACTATATCCGGCTCGAACTAGGGGCTGACGGTGGAGAATTTTGCTTCCCACCCGCAACCCACTTCATATCCACGGTCGAGGATTTGACCAACGAACTTGATTACGACTCTGAGGACATCGATGGTATGGACGACGATGCCGGAGAAGAAGAGGCCCAGAACCCGCCGTTCACCGGACGCTGGACGGCCACTTCCTCGTATGATGTATACATGGTGGATGCACCAAAAGAAAATAGCGGCGATGACAAGGAAGATCCAGCTGAGGGTAAACTTTCCAAAATACAATCCAAACGCCAACGTCAGCGGCGCCGCTCTAAGTCACGCCGCAGTAAAGACAGCAACACTGGCATAGGAGAAGATAATACCCCAGAAGGTGCCGAAGACAATGAAGACCCCGTTGAAACAGCTAATGAACAAGATGAACGGGAATATGGCCAGGCTAGCCCTGGCAAGCATGCCACGCATGAAGACTCAGAGGACAGAAGCTATCTTCCGCTCTCTGAGGACGAGGTGAACCTCGGCACCGACGATTTCATCGTGCCTGAGGAATCTCTGGAGCAGGAGCGCTTCAAGCGCCAGCTGATCGCCACTGCAAGGAGCCTGAAAAAGAAGCAGCAACAGCTTTAAGCTGACCAAGATCTGCTCAATGATAAATGGACCGATGTCCTAGCAGCCGAATAATACGGCCTCAAGCTCACAACCAAAAGCTACCCAAAGCACAAATTGCTACCTCAATTTGACGAGGAGCTGCCGGAATACATACCTCCATCGTACAATGCGGCTGACTGACCACCACGTGGTCGAGACAAAACAGCAACTCACGCCGAACGCCAGCCAACCCTGCCTCATCGCATAGGTAGAGGTAAATTAGCCCATGGTCATACATATGACCTCCGGCTGAACAATAAAGCAGGACATACTAGATCAATCTACGGATCGCGAGGACGTGCCTCGACACGCGATGACGGCCACCTATTCGGACGTGACAAACTTAGTTATGTGTGGGCTGAAAACCGCAGACAGACTCCATCAGAGCCACATCGCGATACGACCCGATATAGAGGTGCTGCACACCCTCATTGCTTCACCGATGAGGTCCTGGATCATAAATTCTCAGAGGGGTTCAAACCCGTGAATATAGAATCATACGATGGAACCATGGACCCCGCGGTGTGGAGCGAAGACTTCATTCTCCACATTCATATGGCCCGCGGCAATGACCTCCACGCCATCAAATACCTCCCTTTAAAACTCAAGGGGCCAGCTCGGCACTGGCTCAACAGTCTGCCTGCAAATTCTATTGGCAGCTGGGAGGACTTGGAAGAGGCCTTCCTCGATAACTTCCAAGGCACATACGTTCGACCTCCAGACGCTGATGACTTAAGCCATATAGTTCAACAGCCCGGAGAGTCCGCCAGGAAATTCTGGACTAGGTTCTTAACTAAAAGGAACCAAATCGTCGATTGTTCGGATGCCGAAGCCCTAGCAGCCTTCAAACACAGCATCTGTGACAAATGGCTCGGTCGCCACCTCGGCCAAGAAAACCCAAAATCCATGGCAGCCCTCACGGCACTCATGACCCGCTTTTGTGCGGGCGAGGACAGTTGGTTGGCCCGTAGCAAAAACAATGCAAGCGACGCAGGCACCCCTGAAGCTAAAACTAGCAAATACAAGTCTCGACGCAACATATACAAGCGTCGAAACAACAGTGATAACACCGAGGACACGACAGTCAATGCCGAATTCAGGGGCTCTAAGTCCGGTCAGTGGAAGAAGACGTTCCAAAAGAACAATTCAAGCCCATCCATCTTGGAGCGCATACTTGATCGTCCGTGCCAGATTCATGGCACCTCAGACAAACCACCCAATCATAAAAATAGAGATTGATGGGTTTTTAAATAGGCCAACAAGTTAAATGCCGAAAACAGGGAAAAGGGATCGCAAAGTGAGGACGATGACGAAGAGCCCCAGCAACCGAACACAGGGGGACAGAAGAAGTTCCCCCCAGGTCAAAACGATGAACATGATATGCGCTACCCACATCCCCAAGAGGGAGCGCAAGTGTGCGCTCAGGGACGTCTACGCGATAGAGCCATTCGCCCCAAAATTTAATCCATGGTGGTCATGCCCGATCACCTTTGATCGCCGGGATCATCCGACCAGTATCCGTCATGGTGGCTCAGTCGCACTGGTCCTAGACCCAATAATTGATGGGTTCCACATGACTCGCGTCCTTATGGACAGAGGTAGCAGCCTCAGTCTGCTCTATCAGGATACAACACGAAAAATGGGCATTAACCCATCTCGGATCAAGCCCACCAGGACTACCTTCAAAGGAGTCATACTAGGTGTAGAGGCCCGCTGTACGGGCTCAATCACACTAGAGGTTGTCTTCGGATCTCCGGACAACTTCCGAAGCGAGGAGTTAATCTTCGATATCGTCCCCTTTTGCAGCGGCTATCACGCACTGCTCGGACGAACCGCGTTCGCTCGATTCAACGCAGTACCACACTATGCTTATCTCAAGCTCAAGATGCCCGGTCCACGCGCTGTCATAACAGTCAATGGAAATATGGAACGCTCCCTTCGTACGGAAGAGCACACAGCTGCCTTAGCAGCAGAACTACAGAGCGGCCTTCTCAAGCAGAACCTTAGTTCGGCCGCCGAGCCCACGGACACCATTAAGAGGGTTCGAACTACTCTGTAGCATGAGATCTCAGCTCGTTAGGAGCTCGACTAGCAATCCGGCCTCCGTCGTAGTTCCAATCAAGTGGTGGCATTCGTGCCGCGCGTACATAACTACACACTTAAAATCCCATGGGCATCGACGGAGGCATAGCTATCTTGTGGTCTTAGTACAGCTCAACCGACATTGGATACACACATACTTCCACTTTTACTTGTTTCCTTTTCAGGTCTCAATCCCACAGGCACCATCTGATGGCCTGGTCATCGGTCCTCTTGAAGGATAAACACACCAAGACGGCGAGAAACGCAGACATATGGGGGACTTTTTTAGGTGATTCCTTTAACGATAACCTTACCTGTTTTTCAAGACCCACATGCAGCTCTCCCTTGGTTTCGACATGTCAAATAGCCTGTTGATTATCGCACTACCTGTATCAATGCGCCTTGACGTACTAATTAAATTACAATGAGAACAGTTTATGGCTGGAGCTGTAGGACTCCAGCTTTTTACCTTCGTACCTTTTTGGTTTTTTTCCAGCTCCCCTGTGGATAATCCTACCAGGTAGCACCCATACACTTTGGTACGTTTTCATGTTCGCCAGGGGCTGCATAGCACCCCACACTATGGCAACAAAAGTCCGAACACTTTTTACAAGTATAGTTCGGCACCCCGAATTTAGCATTATATGCATTGGCTCCGAATCATGTCTTTGGGCAATAATTGGGTTGCCCGGCTCCTGTGCTTGCTACCTTACGTTCCGCTATATTGGCTAAGGTAGTAAAGGGAGAACTATTGTGATTGTGCCTTGGTTGATCCAAAGGAGCACCTCAGTAGAGAAGGCCGAAAACTAACTGTCATGATGCGGCGAGAGCCGGTCAGCTGTTCGGAGGTTGCAAATCGTTGGAGATTTCTTCCGCATTACGCGAAGGATTGGTACTTCCTGATCAGACGCCTATAGCACTCTAGCTCGGATACTAGGGGCTGTGCCCATGTTTTTATTGTCACACTCCTATGGCTAAGTGAGGGCGTTACAGCCGCATAGTCTGGTTGCCTGGTTCGTTGTGCTAAACAACTCCTTCAAGGACCATCTAATTGGATCAAGATTGTTTAGATTCCATCCTGAACACCCCCGTACTACCTACGTGGGGGCAGAAGCCGACGACTGGTTAACCCTCAGATTCATACAACACGGCTGCACAGGAAGTAAAAATTTAAAAACATAACAAGCATTATATTGCGTAAACACCTTGTTTTATCATACAAGGCAGAGGGAGATCACATAAATTCATTCAAAGATAGTGTCTTTCGCACACTGATCCACAACAATGCGGGATCCCTCTAGGACACCATCAAAATACAACTCGGGTCAGCGGTGCTCCTTACCCTTAGGTGGCCCCTCGGTCATTAGCTTCTTGGCATCCATCTTCGCCTAGTGTGTTTTGACGCGAGCAAAGGCCATCCGTGCACCTTTGATACAGACCGTCCGCTTTATAACCTCAAGCCGGGGGCATGAATCAACTGCCGCTTCACAAGTCTGAAGTAGCTGCTAGGTATCGGTGCAACAGGCCATAGTCGGACTATCAGCTCCTTCATGGCTAGCTCGGCCGCCTTGTGCAGCTCGACCAGCTGTTTCAGCTGGTCGCTGAAGGACACCGGATGTTCGGGCACAAGATATTGAGACCAGAACAGCTTCTCCATAGAACTCCCTTCCTCGGCTCGATAGAACTCGGCAGCGTCTGATACGCTACGCGGAAAATCCGTAAACGCCCCTGGAGAGCTCCAAATTCGGGTAAGTAAAAGGAACAGTTCCTTCACAGACTTGCTTTGCATAATGAAAGCCTTACCCGCCACGATCTTCTGGGCCGCCTGGATTTCCTGAAGGGCGCTCTGGGCTTCGGCTCGAGCCTCTTGCACGCTCTGGAGGGCCTTCGCAAGTTCGGACGCTTGCATCTTGGAATCACGCTACAAGGACTCGCACTTCTTGACGGCATCCTGGAGCTCTTGCTGAACCTCGCCGACCCGGGCCTCGTGCTTCTCGCGTGCGGCACGTTCCTTGGCCGCTTTGTCCTTGGCCTTCTCTAATGCCTTCTTGAGGGACGCCACCTCGGTCGTGGCCCCTAATAAAGTTCATGGCACTTTAGTCAGCACGAACCACTCATCCTTCCTAAACATACACGCAGGTTACTACATACCTTTGCTATCCTCCAGCTGCTTCTTCACGAGGCCGAGCTCTTTCTCAGCCCGCTCCAGGTTCTGCTTCAGTCCGGAGACCTCCGCAGTGTGAGCGGCAGCAGCCAGCAGCTACGCCTGCTTATTCGCATAAACATAATATGTTAGACTCCTGCAAAAATTATTTTGATCCCCTGTTCGGCTTTTCCTTTCCGGACACCGAATAGAGCATCAGGGGCTACTATCCACATTGTGATATTTTTTCTACAATTTTTACCTCAAAGCCTGTTAAAAGGCTAGTGCAGGCCTCGGTTAGTCCGCTTTTGGCGAACTGAACCTTTTCGATCACTGTACCCATAAGGACACAGTGCTCATCCACAATCGAGGCGCCTCGTAGCGCTTCCAGAAGATTATCCGGTGCCTCTGGTTGGACAGAGGTCACCGGCGGAACAGGCACACCTCCTCCTTTCGGGGAAGGCCATTCGCTGGACTCTCGAGCCGTGTAGGTCTCCGGAATGGTATCGGCTGAGGGCCGAAGGGAACTTGGCCCCCATTGCCAGTCTCCAAGGGGGCTTTCTCCCCCATGTGTCCGGCAGCCGAGGAGTCATCCTGGGGAGCCACCTTAACGATTTCTGGAACCTCCCCATGGTCTGGGAAGGTCCTCTGGGACGCCACCTCGTCATCACCCTTGGGTAAGGCAGAGTGAGCACGCGGCGGAGACATGCTAGCCATCTCCTTTGAGTCTAGCGAACCCTCTGTCGAGGATCGTGGGGAGCCGTTGCGGGTCGGACTGTAATGGCATAGTTGCAAGCATATTAATATTATAAACTGGAAAGGCCAGGAATTAGGAGGTGCGTAAGGTTTTTGGTACTTATGAGGCAGCCCGAGGTTTGGTTCAACAAAGTTCACTCCGGACTGCTTTCGACATCCCATGCGGAGTTATCCGCAAGGGAGCCCTTCCCCCTCTTGGGAGCCTTCGCCTCCAGATCATGGAGGCCTCTCTTTTCTTCTTTCCCCCCTCTGGGGGGAAGCCACTTTCTTTTGTAGGATCAAAAGTATGTCTAGAGGGGGGTGATTAGACTACTTGACCAAATAAAACTTATCCTTTTCCCAATTTTAGTTCTTGGCAGATTTTAGCAACTTTGGACAAGTCAAGCAATCTTAACACAATTCAAGCAAGCATGCAAAGAGTATATGAGCAGCAGAAAATAAAGCATGCAACTTGCAAGAATGTAAAGGGAAGGGTTTGGAGGATTCAAGCGCAATAAGAGACACGGATGTTTTTGTCGTGGTTCCGATAGGTGGTGCTATCGTACATCCACGTTGATGGAGACTTCAACCCACGAAGGGTAACGGCTGCGCGAGTCCACGATGGGCTCCAACCATGAAGGGTCCACGAAGAAGCAACCTTGTCTATCCCATCATGGTCGTCGCCCACGAAGGACTTGCCTCACTAGCGGTAGATCTTCATGAAGTAGGCGATCTCCTTGCCCTTACAAACTCCTTGGTTCAACTCCACAATCTTGTCGGAGGCTCCCAAGTGACACCTAGCCAATCTAGGAGACACCACTCTTCAAGAAGTAACAAATGGTGTGTTGATGATGAACTCCTTGCTCTTGTGCTTCAAATGATAGTCTCCCAAACACTCAACTCTCTCTCACAGGATATGGATTTGGTGGAAAGAAGGTTTGAGTGGAAAGCAACTTGGGGAAGGCTAGAGATCAAGATTCATATGGTAGGAATGGAATATCTTGGCCTCAACACAAGTGTAGGTGGTTCTCTCTCAGAAAAAGTAAGTTGGAAGTGTAGGTTAGTTCTGATGGCTCTCTCCACGAATGAAGAGGAGGTGGAGGGGTATATATAGCCTCCACACAAATCTAACCGTTACACAGAACTTGCCAATCTTGGTGGGACCGAATTAACAAACTCGGTCGGACCGATTCAGCAAATCTAGTGACCGTTAGGATTTTCGGTGGGACCGACATGCAACTCGATAGGACCGATATGGTTAGGGTTAGGGCATAACGTAATCTCGGTGAGACCGATTTCACAAACTCGGTGAGACCGATTTTGGTAATAAGCTAACCAGAGAGTTGGTCAGGTAAATTCGGTGGGACCGATTCGCTCATTTCGGTGAGACCGAAATGTTACGAAAGGGAAACAAAGAGTTTACATTGCAATCTCGGTGGGACCGATCGCTCATCTCGGTGGGACCGAAACGTTATGAAGGGAAACAGAGAGATTACAATCCCATCTCGGTGAGACCGAGATCCCTATCGGTGAGACCGATTTGCCTAGGGTTTGTGGCAGTGGCTATGACATCTGAACTCGGTGGCGCCGGATAGAAAGAATCGGTGGGGCCGAGTTTGACTTTTGGTTTAGGTCGTATGTGGATGTGAGAAAGTAGTTGAGGACTTTGGAGCATATCACTAAGCATTTTGAGCAAGAGCCTCATTAAGCAACACCTCATCCCTCGTTGATAGTATTGGATTTTCCTATAGACTCAATGTGATCTTGGATCACTAAAATAGAAAATGTAGAGTCTTGAGCTTTGAGCTTGAGCCAATCCTTTTGTCCTTCGCATTTTGAGGGGTCCACTTTTCTCATCCATGCCGTGCCAATCATTGAGCTTTCCTGAAATATTAATCTTGAAATAGCATTAGCTCAATGAGCTATATGTTGTTAGGAATTACCAAAACCACCTAGGGATAGTTGCACTTTCAATCTCCCCCTTTTTGGTAATTGATGACAACATATAGATCAAAGCTTCGACAAATGATAATAAGAGTGAAAAACATTGTCGCTTTGAGAAGTATGTGAAAAGCAAGAGCTCCCCCTAAATTTGTGCATAGTTTAAGATTTGCTTTGGACTGCAAATGCACAATGAGTTAGGATCATGGGTTACTCTTCCATGTCACATACATCTTAGTGGAGCGCTCAAAATGATAATAATTAAATACATGCACTCATCACCAAGCGAAGTGAATGATCATATGGGGATATAAAAGGATAATGTCATCCAATAAGCATTAAGGTAGCATATGATCAAACACATGATCATTCAAGTATCACACAAAAGCATAAAGTATCTCAAACAAGCAAATAACAAAGTTCAACCATCAAACAATAAGAGAGAACAAAAAGCAACACTCTCTCTCGAAGCCTATCATCTATACATTTTCTCCCCCTTTGGCAACAAGTTACCAAAAAGTTCATAAAAACGCATAGTGCTTGATCGACTCTCAGGCTTGGTCTTCAGGTGGTGGTGTAGATAAAACTCCAAGGACGAAGGCATCAATTGATGTAGATGGAGCTGGTGGAGCGGGTGCTGGAGCTGGTGGCACTGAAGCTGTAGCTGGTGCAGATGAAGTTGCTCTGGTGTCTGTAACTGGCACTACAGCAGATCTCTGTCCTCTGGGCACTCTAGCAAAAGCATCAGTGGTAGACTTGCCCTTCTTCTCCTGCACTTCATCCTGAAGTTGCTCAACAACTGACTGTATCTTAGTGACCTTCACATCTAAATCATAGAACTTCCGCTCCATGATCCTCTCCAAGCTCTCCTGGTTTTGAGTCAGGGTGGCCAATCCCTTCTCAATCCTCAGAGTGGAGGCAATCAAGTAGCCAAGCTGATATTGCTTGCTCTTTAGAAGATACTGAGATGCCTCATCAATGGTTGGCATCTTTGCAGCCTTTTCAGTCCTTGCCTTCTCCCTCTTTGCTTGTGCTTGCATAGAAGATGGTTCATTCTCATCCATTACCATAGTGTTGTCCTCAAAGTCTGGGTAGATGGGCATATGTTCCTTGTCCAAGAGATATGTGCCAGTGCCCATCTTGGAGTTGATTAGCTCCTGGATCTGTGGGGCATAACCACAACTTCTCTTCTGATCTGCAATTGTTCTCTTTATAGTTTCCACAATTAGGCTCATGACTTTGAACTTTTGAGGCACATCAAATATGTGAAGCAGGTTAATCGCATGGCCTCTGATCATCTTGTGATCACCTGACTTTGGCAATAGAGTGTGCCTGAGGATCCAGTTGATTGTTGGCAAACCTGACAGAAGGTAATGTACTAATCCAAATTTGTGTGTCTTAAGAGCAGCATCTGGGATCTCTCTGTACATATGTGCCATGGTGTTGTGATCCTTCTTCTTCTTGGCATAGACATCCAAGTCATCTTCATTCTCCTCAGGAGCATTGATCAATTTTGCCCATTCTTCAACTGTTGACTGGTACCTAGTACCTTCAGAAATCCAGCCAATCCTTCCATCTGGGTATAAATGAGCTGTGGAGTAGAACTGCATAATAAGCTCATCATTCCACTTTGTGAGTTTCTGAGCCACCAACTCATCAACTCCACATGCCTTTAAGCTGTCATATACACCAGGGAAGTGATCCTCATTTTCCTCAATGAATTTCCAATCAACCCATCTCATGTCACACACTATGGGCTTCTTGTCAAGTAAAACAGCCTCATAGAAGTCCCATTGTTCCTTAGTGTGGAATCTGTAGTCCACAGCAGTCCTTCTCCTGGTGGCATATGGATCAGATTCTCTCCATAGACTCAATCCTGAATCCTTCCTGGTTTTCATATTCTCTACAACTGGGTGTGCATCATTGTGATCTGGAATTTTGGGCTTCAACTTCCTCAAAACGATAGAATCCTCTTCTTCTTCAGCAGCTTGAGGCACTAGGGCCTTGTTCTTCTCCTCGGCAGGGATGTTCCTGGTGCTCCTCTTGAGTTTTGGCTTTGGAGCTGGAGCAGCAGTCTTAGGAGCAGTTTTGGGCTTAGATGGAGCAACCCCTGCCTTAATTGCATCTCCCATAAGCTTTTGAGTTTTGGGTGCTGGTGCTGCATCCTCTTCCTCTTCATCATCATCTCTCATAATTGATGATCTGCCAAGCACTCTGGCAGTGCTCTTCTTGACCCTTTCCTTCCTTTTCTTCTCTGCCACAACCTGTTCTTTGGGTGCAGGTCCCAAAGTTTCTTGGGTGAATGTTCTGGCCTTTGACATAGGAACTCTCTTGGCAGGAATCTTTGTCTTCATTCCTGGCTTAGTGGCAGCAGTTGTGCCATATTCCTTTTTCAGGACTTTCCTCTTTGAGGTGGCATCTTCCTCAACAGTAACATAGTCCTCATCCTCAGAATCTGAGGTTCTCTTCTTTCTGGTCCTGATGGCTACCTTAGGCAAGTTGCTGGGTGTACTCCTACTTCCCTCATCATAGCTGCTAGAGGGACTAGTGCCCTCACTCATGTGAACTTGCTCCTCAGACTTGTTCTGACTGTCACTCTAATCTGACATGATGCAAACACTGACAACAGACCCTGTGAATAGATTATAGATGAGGTAGAGTAGATGAGCATCACAAAGTACAGAGGTTTTGGCAAAAGAATGAGTCAAAAACATAGTTTTAGTTTCCCACGGAAAGCATTTAGGATCTACCGATTTGAAAACTCGGTGATACCGAAGCAGCTTTTGGAACCTAAACTAGTGAACTCAGTCAGACCGAGTCATAGTTCAGTGGCACCAAGCCTGCTAGGCTTTCACAAAGAATTGATCTCGGTCACACCGATTTGCAATTCTCAGTCAGACCGAGAATCACATGTGCAATGGCCTTAGCCAAATCGGTGGAACCGATTTCAACAACTCGGTTGGTCCGAGATGATTTCGGCGGAAACCTAACCCTAAATTTTCAATCCACAACTAAACTACGGAGTGATTCCGATGGATAGAGTGATCTCAATCATGGCAAGATACATGTAAAAACAATGTGCAAGGAATCGGAGTGAGATTAGCACAAGGATCAAGTCCATACCCTAAGTGCGGTGATGGACCTGCTACGGCGGCAACGGCGGAGACGATTTCTGTTGACGGCGGCAGAGACCAGCGGTGGGAGGAAGCTGGCGATGAGGAGGATGGTCCGGAGACCCAAGGAGGCAGAGCAGGCTGAGTGCGGGCGAAGGGGTTCGGAGAAATTTCCAAATTTTGCCCCGGGGATATATATAGCCTGACCCTGTCGGTGTGACCGAGTGGAACAACTCGGTGGCACCGAGATGCATAACTGCAAGCAGTTACTGCAACTCAGTGTGACCGAAAAGTTCAAATCGGTTGCACCGAGATTGAAAACCTAGATCGACTTAGTGATCTCGGTATGATCGAAATGGATGAATCGGTCAGACCGAAACACACAAAGAAGTTTTGGAAGTTTAAGTCTATGACGAATCGGGGACTCCGAGTGCTCCTCACACAGAGTGGTTCGAATCTGACTTGATCAAACTTTGTGATGTAGCATGAATAGAGTTTGAGACAAGAAAAGCATAGATAGATAGAGAAGGTTCTTAGGCATTCTTGTCCATCCACTTGGCAAAATAAAAGGAACCAAGCAATCAAAACAACAAGTGGATGTCCTCGAATGAGTAAATTATGCAACCAACATGCTCACAAAATAAAATGGCAAATGAAATATGTGGCAAATCATGCACAACCAATTCTATCATCTATCAAGTAATTGGCGATGACTAGGGCAACTATATATGAGTATATTGACTTAGGAGTCAAATGAGAACATTTGATCATAGGTCATACTCATCATTTAAGCACAAGTGGGGTTACCACTTTTACATAAAGCGTTGTTGTGTTCACACCATTAGAGTTGCTTTAGCTCAATTCTTAAAGTAAAGCTCCCCCTAGATGTGAGATCCCCCCTAAGAGGGATGAACTAACCTTGGGTTTTGTCGATGATGACTTCATGTAGGTGTTGAAGATGTGGATGCTCAATGTTGATGTAGATCATTTGGAGCAATACTTTGGAGTGAGTTGCACTCCCAATACCTACACGGGTTAGTCCCACAAGGAACAAACAAGGATATCCATAGACATAGAGTGATGCACACACAAGATGATGTCTATGATATCATTAGGTTACCTTGTCCCTTTTCTTACCAACAAGAGGGTTTGTGACTCCTTGAACTAGTGCAAGATGTGGAAGTTGATTGCACTTGTTCTTGCCAAAATGATAAGAGTGAAGTATGTTGGCGGAGTCACCCTCAAGAACTCTTTAGTTCTTCTTCTGGATCCACATCATCTTGATGGGAATCCTTGGAGTTGTAGTCGTACTTGATGAAGTAGAACTTGATGTAGTCTTGGGAACCCACTTTACCAAGGCCTTGGGTGCTTCTTCAAATGCATCAATTTCCTCTTGAAGCTTATCCTTGCCTTTTTGCTTGTGGTCTTGTGGTGGAAGATCATCTTGAGCTTGTGTCCCTTTGAAGGAAGTAGGATCATACTTCTTTTGTTGAGGAACAAACTTCATCTTGGGGTATTGATCTTCTTCCCACTCAACTCCATTGGCATTGAACTTTCGTTCAAAACCAACACCTTGGTTCTTCCGGTGCCTTCCTTGCTTGCGTACAATTTCCTCGAATCGCTTACTCCCGGCAAGGCTCTTGTAAACACCTTTCTCTGTAATTCCCTTCAATAAGCTATTTTCTTGCTCAAGTGTAACTTGGCTAAGAGAATCATTAGTGGAATCAAGAGAACTACTAGAAGCAACAACATTGGATTTAGCATGAACATTGTTACTACTAGAGGAAGAACCTTTCTTGTTCTTGTTACTAGACTTGACTTGAGGCATGTAAGTGGATAAGAGTAAACGCTTGGCAATGTAAGAAGAACTTTTCTTGCGAAGATCATCATTGATTGCCTTTAAGAACTCATGCTCTTGCTCAAGGTTGAGCTTTTCAAAACGTAATTTCTCATGAGTCCTTAAAAGTTCTCGATGATCTCCTAAGATAGTTTCATGAGCTAACTTAAGAGTGTTTAGTTCTTTAGTTAGAAACTCAATCTTCTCCTTATCATTGTCATTCATTTTATCTTGATTAGCATGATTAATTGACGTTTCATCATAGTATTCATCACTAGAGTTGTCAACAAGTAAATCATCATCACCTAACAAGTCATCTTCATCACTATTGAAATCAACATACTCGGGGTGTGATACCTTTGGGCCTTTAGCCATGAAGCATCTTCCAAGTCCTTCATTTGGTGAATCAAATATGTCGTAGGAGTTGGTTGACACAAGTGCTAGACCGGCAACACCTTCATCTTGAGTATATTCGGAGTCGGAGCGATAGCTTCTCTCGGAGTGATTTTCGAAGTCGGAGCCGGATACCCATTCACCAACATGAGCTTGATGTCTTCGTTTTGTGTAGCTCCTTGATGACTTGTCCTTCCTTTCCGAATCCTTGCTTCTCAGGGATGTTCTTCGTTCATAATTATCATCTCTACTCCTTCTCTCTTTTGATGGTGATTCTTCTCTTCTACTTCTTCTTTTTGGAGAATCTTCTCTTCTCTTGTAGGGTGTCGTACACTCATTGGAATAGTGTCCGGGTCTTCCACAGTTGTAGCAATTTCGCTCTCGACTAGAAGATCTTTTGTCATTGTAGGACCTTGCCTTGGAACTTCTCTCTTTGCTTCTACTCTTGTAGAACTTGTTGAAGTTCTTCACCATTAGGCTCAATTCTTCATTGAAGGTTTGTTTCTCACTTGATGATGTGGGAGCTTCACATGAGGCTTTGTAAGCACCACTTGACTTGTTATGGAGCTCCTCCTTATCATTGAGTGACATCTCATGAGCAACAATTCTTCCAATGACTTCCGTTGGATTGAGATCTTTGTAATTGGGCATCATTTGGATCAATGTGCATACGGTATCATATTTTCCATCCAAAGCTCTTAGGATCTTCTTTATGATGAATTTGTCAGTCATCTCTTCACTTCCTAAGCCGGCGATCTCATTTGTGATAAGAGCAAGCCTAGAGTACATTTCGGCGACACCTTCACCATCCTTCATTCTGAACTTGTCAAGCTGTCTTCGAAGCACATCCAACTTGGATTCCTTAACGGAGTCGGTACCTTCGTGCATATCAATCAAAGTATCCCAAATTTCCTTTGCATTCTCAAGACAGCTGATTTTGTTGAATTCTTCGGGGCACAATCCGTTGAAGAGGATATCACAAGCTTGAGCATTGTATTGCAACATCTTCAACTATTCCGCGGTAGCTTCATGGTTCGGTTCTCTCCCATCAAAGAATTCACCTTGCAAGCCAATACACACAATAGCCCATACGGTGGGGTTATGTCCAAGAATATGCATTTTCATCTTATGCTTCCAACTAGCAAAATTAGTACCATCAAAGTAAGGACCTCTATGGTGGTAATTTCCCTCGCTAGACGCCATACTCTCCTAGGTTGTGAAACCAAGGCTATGACTACCAAAAGCTATGGAAATCAAAGCAAATGGAGACCAAAGCTCTGATACCACTTGTAGGATCGAAAGTATGTCTAGAGGGGGGGGGGGTGATTAGACTACTTGACCAAATAAAACTTATCCTTTTCCCAATTTTAGTTCTTGGCAGATTTTAGCAACTTTGGACAAGTCAAGCAATCTTAACACAATTCAAGCAAGCATGCAAAGAGTATATGAGCAGCGGAAAGTAAAGCATGCAACTTGCAAGAATTTAAAGGGAGGGGTTTGGAGGATTCAAACGCAATAAGAGACACAGATGTTTTTGTCGTGGTTCCGATAGGTGGTGCTATCGTACATCCACATTGATGGAGACTTCAACCCATGAAGGGTAACGGCTGCGCGAGTCCACGGAGGGCTCCACCCATGAAGGGTCCACGAAGAAGCAACCTTGTCTATCCCACCATGGCCGTCGCCCACGAAGGACTTGCCTCACTAGCGGTAGATCTTCACGAAGTAGGCGATCTCCTTGCCCTTACAAACTCCTTGGTTCAACTCCACAATCTAGTCGGAGGCTCCCAAGTGACACCTAGCCAATCTAGGAGACACCACTCTCCAAGAAGTAACAAATGGTGTGTTGATGATGAACTCCTTGCTCTTGTGCTTCAAATGATAGTCTCCCAAACACTCAACTCTCTCTCACAGGATATGGATTTGGTGGAAAGAAGGTTTGAGTGGAAAGCAACTTGGGGAAGGCTAGAGATCAAGATTCATATGGTAGGAATGGAATATCTTGGCCTCAACACAAGTGTAGGTGGTTCTCTCTCAGAAAAAGTAAGTTGGAAGTGTAGGTTAGTTCTGATGGCTCTCTCCACGAATGAAGAGGAGGTGGAGGGGTATATATAGCCTCCACACAAATCTAACCGTTACACAGAACTTGCCAATCTTGGTGGGACCGAATTAACAAACTCGGTCGGACCGATTCAGCAAATCTAGTGACCGTTAGGATTTTCGGTGGGACCGACATGCAACTCGATAGGACCGATATGGTTAGGGTTAGGGCATAACGTAATCTCGGTGAGACCGATTTCACAAACTCGGTGAGACCGATTTTGGTAATAAGCTAACCAGAGAGTTGGTCAGGTAAACTCGGTGGGACCGATTCGCTCATTTCGGTGAGACCGAAATGTTACGAAAGGGAAACAGAGAGTTTACATTGCAATCTCGGTGGGACCGATCGCTCATCTCGGTGGGACCGAAACGTTACGAAGGGAAACAGAGAGATTACAATCCCATCTCGGTGAGACCGAGATCCCTATCGGTGAGACCGATTTGCCTAGGGTTTGTGGCAGTGGCTATGACATCTGAACTCGGTGGCGCCGGATAGAAAGAATCGGTGGGGCCGAGTTTGACTTTTGGTTTTGGTCATATGTGGATGTGAGAAAGTAGTTGAGGGCTTTGGAGCATATCACTAAGCATTTTGAGCAAGAGCCTCATTAAGCAACACCTAATCCCTCCTTGATAGTATTGGCTTTTCCTATAGGCTCAATGTGATCTTGGTTCACTAAAATAGAAAATGTAGAGTCTTGAGCTTTGAGCTTGAGCCAATCCTTTTGTCCTTAGCATTTTGAGGGGTCCACTTTTCTCATCCATGCCATGCCAATCATTGAGCTTTCCTGAAATATTAATCTTGAAATAGCATTAGCTCAATGAGCTATATGTTGTTAGGAATTACCAAAACCACCTAGGGATAGTTGCACTTTCATCTTCCCCCTCCTCGCCGTCGTGTGAGGCGTCCGGAGAGTCAGTCTCATCTTCGGACGACATGTCTGAAGTACCCTTTCGGCGTAGGCCACTCCTGCTCCCTTTGGCCGTCTTCTTGGCCTTCTTCTCCGGCACATCATAAGGCACCGGAAATAGCATCTTAGTTATGAGAGGGGTTTCCTCGTCTTCGGGTAGTGGAGCCAGACAATTAATCCGCCTCGCTATGTCGATCCAGGCCTACAAATTGATAGGAAGGCTTAGACTCCATATCAAAATATGCCAGTAAAGGCTATACCTTGAATACATGAAAGAACTTACCTAATTGGCCTGACGTTTTAAGCTGAGCCCATGATCCTTGGTCAGATGCAGTGGTGTCTCGCCGGCCTTGAAGATCACTTTCCAGATATCTTCGTGCATTGTGCCGAAGAGCTCTCGTAGCGTCTGGTGCTTGGCCGGATTGAACTCCCACAAATAGCAAGTCCGGCGTTGGCACGGAAGGATCCGACAGATGAGCATAACCTGTATCACATTGATGAGTTTGATCCTCTTGGTTATCATGTTCTGAACGCATGTCTGGATCCCAGTCAGCTCGCTCGAAGAGCCCCAGGTGAGGCCCTTCTCTTGCCAGGAGGTAAGCCGCAGTGGAGCTCCAGATCGAAATTCGGGGGCCGCCACCCAGTTGGTGTCACGCGGCTCGGTGATGTAGAACCACCCCGACTGCCACCCCTTCACCGTCTCCACAGAGGAGCCTTCGGGCCATGTGACGTTGGGCATCTTGCCCACCATGGCATCTCCGCACTCTGCTTGTTGGCCTCTCACCACCTTCGGCTTTACATTGAAAGTCTTCAGCCATAGGCCGAAGTGAGGAGGGATATGGAGAAAGGCCTCGCAAACGACTATGAATGCCGATATGTTGAGGATAAAGTTGGGGGCTAGATCATGGAAGTCCAGCCCGCAGTAAAACATCAGTCCGCGGACAAACGGGTGGAGCGGGAATCCCAGCCCGCGGACGAAATGTGTGAGAAACACAACCCTCTCATGGGGCTCTGGGGTACGGATGTTCTGTCCTTCGGCCGGGAGACGGTGAGCGATCTCCTTGGCCAGGTATCCGGCCTCTCGAAGCTCCTTGATGTCTTTCTTCTTAACAGAGGAAGCCATCCACTTGCCACCCGCTCTAGATCCGAACATGGTTGGAGTGTTTTCTCTGACGGGGGAAGCTAAGGCTTGGGCGCTGGAGCTCAAGGATGGATGGGAGAGGAAGGAGAAGGCAGGGGTGAGTGAGGGCGAATCTTTATCCCCCTTATAAAGGTCGCGAATATCAAATGCCTCCCTGCTCGCTTAAAACTTGCCTATTCCCAAGGGCTGTGTAAACGGCACGGTTGGGTTACCCACGCCCGTATTGATGAGAACCCCGTAATAAGGGGACACGATCTCTGCTTTGACAAGACATGCCAATGGAAACCGCATCTCGAAACACGGGATGGTAGACAAAATGGTTCGATATAGTGACCGGTCAGACGTGATGTCATATTGTAAAAAATCATTAGCAGATTGGATTCGTAAAATATTATATTCTCTCTACGATTGTGTGTGGTGTGAGTTACAGGTCCGGATACATCGGTATGACCGAAGACTATTTTGGAGTTCGGAAAGAAGGGAACCCGCCTTGCAATGCCGAAGACAAATCTGCGCGGCGGACTCCTCGTCATTGAAGCCAGGTTCAGGGGCTACTGAGGGAGTCCTAGACTAAGGGGTCCTTGGGCGTCCGGCCTGTTAGCCATGGGCCGGACTGATGGGCTATGAAGATACGAAGACCGAAGACTGTACCCGTGTCCGGATGGAACTCTCCTTGGCGTGGAAGGCAAGCTTGGCGACGGAATATGTAGATTCCCTCCTTTGTAACCGACCTTGTGTAACCCTAGATCCTCCTGGTGTCTATATAAACCGGAGGACTTAGTTCGGATAGGATATACTCACTATCATAGCCATACAAACTAGACCTCTAGGGTTTAGCTATTACGATCTCGAGGTAGATCAACTATTGTAATACTCATATTCATCAATATCAATCAAGTAGGACGTTAGGTATTACCTCCATAGAGAGGGCCCGAACCTGGGTAAACATTGTGTCCCCTGTCTCCTGTTACCATCGACCTTAGACGCACAGTTCGGGACCCCCTACCCGAGATCCGCCAGTTTTGACACCGACAGGTATGTCTCCTTATAAAATGGTTTATGGAAAAGCTTGTCATTTTCCTCTTGAGTTAGAACACAAAGCATTTTGGGCAATCAAAGAACTCAATTATGATTTCAAACTTGTTGGTGAAAAGTGGTTATTTGATATTAGCTCACTAGATGAATGGAGAACGCAAGCTTATGAAAATGCAAAATTATTTAAAGAAAAAGTAAAAAGATGGCATGACAAAAGAATTCAAAAGCGTGTGTTTAAAGTCAGAGAATATGTTCTTTTGTACAACTCTCTTTTCAGATTCTTTGCAGGAAAGCTCCTCTCAAAATGTAAAGGCCCATACGTCATCGAGGAGGTTTACTGGTCTGGAGCCATCAAAATAAATAATTCCGAAGGTACTATCGCGAAGGTTGTCAATGGGCAACGAATAAGGCATTATATCTCAGGTATGGCTATTAATGTTGAAAGTAATATTATCCAAAGATGACACCAGAAGAACACATAAAAGAGTCCTTCCAGAACACTCCAGAATCATGGAAATAAGGAGGTACGTGATACGGTAAGCAAACGGACTCCGAAAAATCCGCAAAAATATTTTTTATTAGTTTTGGAATATTTTATAATTTGGGGAATAAAGAAACTTCTAGGAAGCATCCCCCGGTGGGCACAAAACACCAGGAGCACCCAGGTGGGTTGTGCCCACCTGGGACACCTTCCATACTCTGTTTTTCTACCATATACTTATCCTCCAAGATAAAAAAATCTATATATACTTCCCGAACCTGTTGATCACCGTATCACGAAGAAATCCCCTGTTCTCTTTTTCCTTGTTGTTTTCTGTCAGATCCCATCTACAATGGCCTCTTCAAGCTCCTCCAAGGACAAGTTCTTCAAGAACGTCATCAACCCATATCTGCAGGAAGTGGTGCAACACCCTCAGGTCATCCAGATGCGTGAGGGGGTTGAGGGAGTCCTGGATTAGGGGGTCCCTAGGCGTCCGGGCTATGTGATATGGGCCGGACTGATGGGCTGTGAAGATACAAGATAGAAGGCCTTCCCCCGTGTTCGTATGGGACTCTCCTTTGCGTGGATGGCAAGCTTGGCGTTCTGATGTGAAGATTCCTTTCTCTGTAAACCGACTCTGTACAACCCTAGGCCCCTCTGGTGTCTATATAAACCGGAGGGTTTAGTCCGTAGAGGCAATCATAATCATACAGGCTAGACATCTAGGGTTTAGCCATTATGATCTCGAGGTAGATCAACTCTTGTAACCCCTATACTCATCAAAGTCAATCAAGCAGGAAGTAGGGTATTACCTCCATTAAGAGGGCCCGAACCTGGGTAAACACCATGCCCCTTGTCTCCTGTTACCTTCAATCCTCAGACGCACAGTTCGGGACCCCCTATCCAAGATCAGTCGGTTTTGACACCGACATTGGTGCTTTCATTAAGAGTTCCTCTGTGGTGTAGGCGGAAGGTTTGATGGCTCGATCAATCACCTACAATGATGCTGTTTCGGGGAGGACTTTCCTCCCCGGCAAATTTTTTGTATTCAGCGGCTTCGCACTGCATGCCAACTCGATTGGCCACCTTGAGAAGATCGACAGCTACGCCCCTGGTCACTAGATCAGTTTCGGGAACCTAAATTACATCGCTGATATCCGAGGAGACTTGATCTTCGAAGGGTTCGCGACCCCAACCATGGGTCTGGCTCTAGATCCGGAGCAAACTACCAGGTCTGAAGATGGGAGTTTGGAGCCCACCGGACTCTCCACTATAAACTGCATCATCGAGGATCTGGAGGTGATTTTGTCCACGGTGAACTCAGAATCAATCCAGGTTCCCCCTATCATCGAAAGGCTGGACTCGCCCTCAGATCCTAGATCCAAACTCTTGAGGTCCGCGCCAAGTAGGCATAGCTAGGAAACTTTCACTCTGGCCAGCCCCGCGGACTCTCTCTTCTATATCCAAACCTCACTCTTAAACGAGGCTCTGGACTTAATGCGAGCCCTCGCTATTTCATAGGAATCACTGCAGAACTACACCAAGCCCGGACTAGGGGCTGAGAGCGGGGAATTTCACGTCCCACCCACCACCCACTTCATAGCCACTGTCAAAGATTTAACCGACATGCTGGACTATGCCTCCGAAGGCATCGACGACATGGACGATGATGCCGGAGACGAACACGACCGAGATCCACTGTTTACCGGACGATGGACGGCCACCTCCACATATGACGTGTATATGGTGGACACACCCAAAGAGGATGATGATGACGGCAAGAAGGATCCGGTCGAGGACAAGCCTGCAGAAGCACCTCCAAAATGTCGACGTCAGCGGCGCCGCTCAAAATTGCATCGTGAAAAGGACAGCAATACTGGCACCGAAGACAATAACACTCCGGACAACGCCGAAGACCCCGAAGCCCCTGTCGAGCCAACATTCGAAAAAGATGATTGGGAGGATGGGCAAGTTAACCCCGATGATTCAGTCAAGAACGAGGACTCGGAGGATAGTAACTACCTACCGATCTCCGAAGAGGATGTGAGCCTCAGCGACGAAGACTTCATCATGCCGAAGGAACCCCTCAAGCACAGCGCTTTAAGCGTCGGCTAATCGCCACTGCGAGAAGCCTAAAAAAGAAGCAGCATCAACTCTAAGCTGAATAGGATACGCTCAATGACAGATGGACTAAAGTCCTGGCAGCCGAGGAATATGGCCTCAAACGCCCAACCAAGAGCTACTAGAAGCGCAAGCTGCTACCGTAATTTGACGACGAGGCCCTTGAGCCAATGCCGCCAAAGTATAAACCTGCTGACGAACCTGACCGGCCACCATGTAGACGGGACAGACCAGCTACTTACGCCGAACACTAGCCCGTGCCACCCCGCCGTCGAGGCAAGGAGGCAGCAGCCCCGGGCTATACCTACGACCTACGCAAGGACCTGTACAATAGAGCCGGTCAGACAAGATCAATCTATGGGTCAAGGGGGCGTGCTCCAACATGAGAGGACGGCCATCAGGCCTGGCACGACAGACACAACCTCACCCGGGCTGAAAATCACATTCGGACTTCATCCGAACCGCGCCGTGACATCGCCCGATACAGAGGCACTGCACACCCCTTATGCTCCATCGATGAGGTAATGGAGCACCAGTTCCCAGAAGGGTTCAAACCCGTGAACATTGAATCATACGATGGAACGACGGATCCCGCAGTATGGATTGGAGATTTTCTTCTCCACATTCACATGGCTCGCAGCGACGACCTCCATGCCATTAAGTACCTTCCCCTAAAACTCAAGGGACCAGCATGACACTTGTTAAACAGCCTCCCAGGAAACTCTATTGGCAGCTGGGAAGACTTGGAGGACTCCTTTAGAGACAACTTCCAAGGTACCTATGTTCGGCCTCCGGACGCCGATGACCTTAGTCACATAGTCTAGCAACCCGGAGAATCAGCCCGGAAGCTATGGACCAGGTTCTTAATTAAAAAGGACCAAATTGTGGACCGTCCGGACGCCGAAGCCCCCGCGGCCTTTAAACACACCGTCCGAGATGAGTGGTTCGCCCGACACCTTGGCCAAGAAAAACCGAAGTCCATGGCAGCCCTTACCGCACTTATGACCCGCTTTTGCATGGGAGAAGATAGCTGGCTAGCTCGTAGAAGCAATAGCACCATCGACCCTGGCACCTCCGAAGCCAGGGATGGCAATGGTAAGCCACGATGCAACAAACACAATCGTCGAAGCAATAACGAAGATACCGAAGACATGTCGGTCAACGCTGGATTCAGTGGCTCTAAGCCCGGTCAGCGGAAGAAGCCATTTAATGGAAACAAGGATGGTCCATCTAGTATGGACAGAATACTCGATCGACCTTGCCAGATTCATGGCACCCCTTACAAGCCTGCCAATCATACCAACAGAAATTGTTGGGTCTTTAAACAGGCCTGCAAGCTAAACATGGAACATAAGGGGAAGGGGCCGCCCAACGAGGACGAGGATGAAGAGCCTCGCCCACCGAACACAAGGGGACAAGAAATTTCCCCCCGAGGTAAAAAACGATGAATATGATATATGCTACACACATCCCCAAAAGGGAGCACAAGCACGCACTAAGGGATATCTATGCCATAGAGCCGGTCGCCCCAAAATTCAACCCATGGTCAGCTTGTCCGATCACTTTCGATCGCAGAGACCATCTGACCAGTATCCGTCATGGAGGTTCGGTAGCATTGGTCCTCGACCCAATCATCGATGGGTTCCATCTCACACGCGTCCTTATGGACGGCGGTAGCAGCCTTAATCTGCTTTATCAGGACACCATCCGCAAAATGGTCATAGACTCTTCAAGGATCAAGCCCACTAAAACTACCTTTAAAGGAGTAATACCCGGCGTAGAGGCCTGTTGTACAGGATCCATAACGCTGGAAGTAGTCTTCGGTTCACTGGATAATTTCCGTAGCGAAGACTTAATCTTCGACATTGTCCCGTTCCCCAGCGGCTATCATGCACTGCTCGGACGGACCGCCTTCACCCGTTTCAATGCAGTCCCGCACTACGCTTATCTAAAGCTCAAGATGCTGGATCACGTGGCGTTATAACAATCAATGGAAACATGGAGCGCTCGCTCCATACTGAGGAGCATACCACGGCCCTCGCAACCGAGGTGCAGGGCTGCCTCGTTAATTCGAATACTACACCGGCAGTCAAGCCCCCGGACACTGTTAAACGAGTCCGGTCTACCCTGCAGAATGAAAGTCTGGCTCATCCAGAGCTAGACTAGCAATTCAGCCTTCATCAAGCCCCAACCTGACAGCAGCATATGTACCACGCGTACATAACTACGTACTAAAGATACAATGGGCTAGGATGGGGGCCTACCAAAAATAAAGTCCACAATGCGGTTCGACCCTATCGGGACAATCATATTTTTCATTTTCTTCTTCTTATTTTCATTTTTCAGGTTCTTTACAACCCACACCACTCTTCGATGGTACCTAGGGACCCTTTTCCAGGCCCCTTATATACACTTGATTGTTGATCCTCTCAAAGGACCACACACCGCGGGGAAAAGTGGCGCAGACGTGTGGTAGAGTGTCCAAAGGATCTTCAAGACCATCTTTTCAAATTTAGGACCTATACACAGCTTTCCCTTGCTCTTGGCATGTAAAATGGCCTTGATGCTTACATCATCTTTTGTAAAAATATGTTTCAACGTACCAATCAGACTATAATGGAAACAGTTTCGCCCAACCTTGTTCGGTATTGGGCTTATTTCTTAATCTATTTTCCCACTTTATGTCCAAATTGGCATATACACCTTGGTACGACTTAAATTGCCAGGGGCTCTATTTCAAGCCATATATATTCTCAACAATAGAAAGTCCGAACACTCTCAGAGTACACTTTGGTGTCCCGAATACTGCATTATATGCATCGGCTCCGAATCACGTCTTTGGTCAATAGTTGGGTTGCCCGACTCCTGTGCTTGCTACCTTATGTTCTGTTTTTTCGGCTAAGGTAGTAAAGGGAGAACTACTGCGATTGTGTTTCCGGCTGGCCCGGTCAAACACCTCAGTAGAGAAAGCCGAAAACTGACTGTCGTGATGCGGCGAGAGCTGGTCAGCAATTCGGTGACTTACCAAATCTCTAGCGATTTCTTCCATATTACACAAAGGACTGGCTTTTTCCAGTCACGCGCTTAAGGCATCAAAGTTCGATAGACGCATATGCACCAGGGGCTACCTTACAACCCCATTGTCAAACTCCTATGGCTAAGTGAGAGTAGTAAAGCCGCATAGTCTGATTGCCTGGTTCGCTGCACTGACACCTCCTTTACGGACCAAGACGTTGGGTTAATGTGTTGTCATGTGCCGTTCCGAACAGCCCCGTAGTATCTACGTGGGGGCTGAAGCCAATGACTGGCAAACTCTCACGGATACAAATAGCCGCACAGGAGGAAAAACACTTTAAAAGACAAACAACATAAATATATTACAAGGCCTTGCTTTTATATTACAAAGCTTTGGTTTATACAACATCCGGGCAGTTCGGACACATTCACTCGAACATGATGTCCTTTGAGCACTGGCCCTCTATCAAGCGGGCACCTTCCAGGACGTCTTCAAAGTAGCGCTCTGGCGTACGGTGGTCCTTGCCTCCGGGAGGACCTTCGACGACCACGATGGCGGCCTTCATTTTTTCCCAGTGCATCTTGACACGGGCAAAGGCCAGCCGCGCACCTTCTATACATGAAGATCGCTTGACCGCGTCAATACGGGGTAGTGCGTCAACAAGTTGCTGCACTAAGCCAAAATAGCTGCTCGAAACGGGTTTGGTTGGCCATAGCCGAATTATGACGTCCCTCATGGCCAATCCGGACATCCTATGCAGCTCGGCCCACTACGCCATCTGGTCATTTAGCAGCGCGGGATGCTCCCATGCCACGAACTGGGACCAGAATAGCTTCTTCGTCGCGTGCCCCTCCTGGGCCCGGAAGAACTGCACGGCATCGGCGGCGCTCTCGAAAGATCCACAAAGGCATCTGGAGCACTCCACAGTCGCGTGATTAAAATATACGTATGATTGCTGAAGTTACTCTGTAAGAGAAAGGGCTTACCAGCCGCTATTTGATCGGCCTGCTTAATCTCCTCGCGCGCGGCTCGGGATTCGGCCCGCGCCTCCTCGGCCTCTTTAAGGGCCTTGGCAAGGTCGGTCGCCTGGGATTTACTCTTCTCCTCTAAGGACTTGCACTTGTCGGTGGCATCCTTAAGCGTCTGCTCCACTTCGGTCACCCGCTCCTCGTATTGGTAGCGGACAACCTGTTCGAACTTCAAGTCCTCGGCCGCTTTATCAGCGGCCGCCTTGTTCACCCTCGCCTGCTCCTGGGCCTGGGCAAGTTCACCCCTAAGGGCCTCAACAGCAGCCGTGCTGCCTGCAATCATACACATAGCAGCGCATGAGCTTTGACTCAAGATCTGTGTCTTAATATGGGCATGAACAAAATGTTCTAAAACATACCTTGCACCTCATCAAACTTTTGTTGATGCAGACGAGATCCTCATTGGCCAGCCCCAGCTTACGCTTAAGTTCGGATACTTTGGCGGCCTGGGCGGTCACCGCTAACAGTGAAGCCTGCATTTCAACATATAAACGTATATTATCTCCTGCGAAAATTATTGTTCCTCTGTTCGCCCCCTTTTTTTAAAGGGACTACTAGAGTCTCAGGGGCTACTATCTATACACAGGCATCCTTTTCATATGAAAAGCGGTTGGGAATATTACATTTCATACCTCGAAGCCTGTTAGCAGGCTAGTGAAGGCCTCGTTCGGCCCGCTCTTGGCGGACTAAACCTTTTCAATCACCACACCCATTAGGGTGCGGTGCTCCTCCATGATGGATGCACGTTGCAGCGCCTCCATCAGGGTGTTCGGCACCTCCGGATTAGTGAAGGTTGCCGCGGGAGTTGGTACTCCCCCCTCCTTTAAGGGAGGTCGCTTATTCGATTCCGGAGCCACTTGGGTTTCTGGAATAATGTTTGGCTGGGGATCGGACTGGTCTAGGCCTCAGCCATCGGTCCCCGAGGGGATTGTTCCCCTTGTGTTTTCGGCAGCCGAGGTATTACCCTCTGGCGCCGTTTTGGCAGTTTCCTGTACCGCCCCATGCCCCGGAGAGGCCCTTTGGTATAACACCTCGGTGTCGTCCGTGGCGATAGGCGGGGAGGCTCGCGAAGGTGACTCACTCTCCATCATCCTCGGATCCAAAGAATTCCCCTCCGATGATTGTTGGGGAAGATCGCGGGCCGGACTACACCATACAAAACGTTAAATGCCACAATCATCAAAACTGAACTTATGTGTGGCATCTTTGGATACTTACAATTCGGCAAGGGGCTTTGGCCTGGGGCGCCACTCGGGGATGGCCTCGACGTACGAATCCAAGCTGTCTAGGAGGGATATTTTCCCCCTTTTGGGCACCTTCGCCTCTGGATCTTCGGAGGCCGCCCTTTTCTTCTTCTTCCCTTCGGGGAAAGGTTGCTGTCGGCCTCCTCCTCCTCTTCGTCTTCCTCCTCCTCGGAGGAGTGAGTTTCGGTCCCTCCGGACATCGCGTGTGAAGTACCTTTGCGGCAGAGACCATCTCTGGCTTCCTTATTCTTCTTCTTCACCTTTTTCTATGGCGCCTGATAGGGCGCCAGGACCAGCATCCTCATTAGAAGAGGATCTGCTGGGTTTTCAGGCAATGGAGCTGGACATCTGATCCGCTCCACCTTCTTTGTCAGCCCTATTTTACAGGATGGAATTCCCAGTGCACCCCCTCTTTTGATTAATGAACTATGTTATGTTCGGAAATATAGCACTTACCGGGGAGGCTGGATGATTGCAGTCGAGGCCGATGTCCTCGGACGTCCCTGGCCACGAATTTTGAGTCTTGAAAAGTAGCTTCCAGATTGCTTCATGCGTCGTGCCAAAGAATCACTTCAGGATCCGTGGCCCTTACAGATTGAACTCCCACATATGGAGAGGCCGGCGTTGGCAGGGAAGGGACCGGCGGATGAGCATCACCTGGATCACATCACTGAGGCTGGTGCCCTTTTCTATGATATTTTTGATGCGCTTTTTCAGCATCAGCACCTCGTCAGATGATCCCCAATCCATACCCTTGTTGGTCCATGGCGCAAGCCGCAGCGGGGGTCCGGATCTAAATGCAGGGGTGGCCGCCCACTTGGTGTCGCGGGGTTCTGTGATATAAAACCACTCCTGATGTCATATCTTGACAGTCTCTGACAGTGTCCTGGACAAGGGGGTACTCACCATGTCGTCTCCCGACTAGGTGAATCAGGCTGAGGACCCCCATGGCGGTTTACTCATGGGCCACTTCGGGTAGCCCATGCCGCATTCAAGAATATTCCACAAGACTTGATGATCAAGACAAGGACTCCTCTCCAACAACGTATTCGACTAGGACTCTTGTTATCCTAGGCCTCCCATACATTATATAAGCCGAGGCCAGGCTAGTCGTTAGATGATTATGACATTATTCATCATACCCTCAGGTTTTAGACCACAACATATGATCTCGCGGTAGATCAACTATGTACTTGATACTCCATCAATATAAACAAGAGCAGGACGTAGGGTTTTACCTCCATCAAGAGGGTCCGAACCTGGGTAAAACATCTTCTCCTTCGTTCCTGTTACCATTGATCCGAGAATCCACAGCTCGGGACCCCCTACCCCGATATCTGCCGGTTTTGACACCGACAATGGTGCTTTCATTGAGAGTTCCGCTGTGTGATCGGAAAAAGATCAATGGCTCGCCTGCAGATCAACTGCGACGTCGGCGTCTTCGTCACCGGCTCGACTGGTCACCTTGGCTTGACCAAGGACTGTGCCCTGCCTCCAATCGTCATGTTCGTATGAGGGCCTTCATCAACATCAACTCCGATCTCTATCATGATCATGGAGGAATCATCCATGGAGCTTGGGGGCTCAACGTCAACATTGCCCTCGGGTGACCGTGCTGTTTTTCCGAACAATGAACTTGTATCTGCTACCACCACCTCCTCGAGCATCACTTTGACGATCGGTGGAATTGTGCGGAATTGAGTCTACAACAACACTGTAAAAAAAATTCGCGTTCCGATGGAGCAATCTCCGCCAATCTCCGATATACCGGAGCCCTGTCGAATCTGGATGTTAATCTGAACGAGTTTGGAGCGTGGTGTCCAGAATCTAGCTCAGTAGCTCGAACATCCGTTGGAAGATCCAACCTTTGATCGTCTGTGGAATTCCTATATCTACCACCTCTTAAAATGTTAGCTCGATCCGACCATCCAAACTCCGGGAACCTTCCGATTAGTGCATCATTTTTCGGATCTGTTTTCTGCGCGAATACGAATCCGACCAGAGTTCATATTTCTTCATGAATGGGATATTGGACAACCTTTTTGGAATAATCTCTTTGTAGGGTATTCTGTTTTGTTTACGAACACATGCTCACAATTTTTTTCCTTTTCAGAGGTAATCTTCGCCGTCATGCCGGTGTCAAACCAGCCTTTACTCCACGTCTGCCGACCTGCGCTAGACATATCGTCGCTTCATCGAGCCAAGCCCAACCTTATCGGATCATCAGCTCGGCAAGCCGAACAAGGGTTCGACATCTCAAATACTAAATTATCACCAACACCATCGCCCCACGGATTGCATGGGTCAGGCGTGCGACATCGCCGCTCGGTCACTTCATCAATCCGACTTTGACCGCGTCACAAGTTATGACCAGCGTCAGCATGGCCGCACTGTTGCTTCTTCAAGCTGATGTCCATCACACTGAACTGCTTCAATACCTCGGCTGACATGGCAGCTGCAACGTCTCCTTACCAAACCGCTCCGTTACCACGGCCTAGACTGGGGGCTTTGGCATCTCTTCATCAGCCTACTCCGGAGACTTCGGCGTCACCAGCCGACCAACTTCATCACATTAGCTAGACCGGGGGCTTTGCTTCGGCGACGCAACCTTTGGCAGCATCGCCATGCCGTCATCGCCCATTAGGAAATGGGTGTGCGGATCGAGTCCCAATTTTGGGAGTAATCTTTCTTCATGTTGCTACAACAGATAAACCAGGTGCTATTAATCCTAACAAATTTTTCTTGCTTGGGTTTATTTTTTCTGAGGAATTATTACTCTGGTTTGTTCCATCATCTGTACATAGGTCTGTCAAATGGTGGCCGCATTAATGACGGTCGCATGGTGGTTCGGTCAGTTCCCGTATACAGTTCGGCGAATGCCGAATCTGGAACTCGGACCGGCCTATGAATTCAGGCTTTGCCACGCCTTCACCACGTCAGGTCGACGCCCTGCATCAACATTGACTTCGGCGCCAGGCCACATCTCTTCAAATAAATTATTTTTGCGAAAAGCAATTATGCAAGGATTATATATATATTTATATTATTCTTTTTGGACCACACTATTTTATGTGTGTAGGTAATCGACTTCCACTGCGTCACGCGGTCACTTCGGCAAGCCAACGTCGTCGTCCCAATTGGCATAAATCGTCCCGCATGATCACATTGTTGATTGAATTGCCATACTGACATGTTCGGTTGCCTTGGGGACTTCGGCATCATCAAGAGGGTCCTACCTCGTTGGGTGTTCGGCGACAGGCCATATTTCTTTTTATTACTCACTTTGCATAAATTATGAATCATGCAACTTTTATTTTTTTATTATTACTATTATCTCTGGCTTGCACTACCTTCTGTGCATAGGTAAATGATCCGGAATGGGCAGCGCTGTCACCTCGGCGTATCGACATACCACGTCACCTCGGCTAGACCAGGGGCTTCGTCATCACTTCATTAACCCATGTCGAGTACTTTGGCGTCACACTGCCGGCCTGCATCGGCCGTGCTATGTCGCCACTTTGGAGCGTCGAGATCTTCGCTCTGCCACCTCGAGACCGGCTTGGGGGCTAGGACCTCGTCCCGCCGTAAGCTTGGACCACATCATCAATGCCGAACACATTAACCAGCTAAGTCACTTTTATGCTCAAAGTTTTAAATTTTTTATTTGTGTTTATTTCGACCATTGAGGGAGTCCTGGATTGGGGGGGTATCCGGACAGCCGGATTATATCCTTTGGCCGGACTGTTGGACTATGAAGATACAAGATTGAAGACTTCGTCCCGTGTCCAGATGGGACTCTCCTTGGTGTGGAAGGCAAGCTTGGCAATACGGATATGTAGATCTCCTTCCTTGTAACCGACTCTGTGTAACCCTAGCCCCCTACGGTGTATATATAAACCGGAGGGTTTAGTCCGTAGGGGCAACATACAATCATACCATAGGCTAGCTTCTAGGGTTTAGCCTCTTCGATCTCGTGGTAGATCAACTCTTGTACTACTCATATCATCAAGAACAATCAAGCAGGACGTAGGGTTTTACCTCCATCAAGAGGGCCCGAACCTGGGTAAACATCGTGTCCCCTGCCTCCTGTTACCATCCGCCTAGACGCACAGTTCGGGACCCCCTACCCGAGATCCGCCGGTTTTGACACCGACATTGGTGCTTCCATTGAGAGTTCCTCTGTGTCGTCATCGTTAGGCTTGATGGCTCCTTCGATCATCGATAGCGATGCAGTCCAGGGTGAGACTTTTCTCCCCGGACAGATCTTTGTATTCGGCGGCTTCGCACTGCGGGCCAACTCACTTGGCCATCTGGAGCAGATCGAGAGCTACGCCCCTGGCCACCAGGTCAGGTTCGGAAGCATAAACCACACGGCCGACATCCACGGAGACTTGATCTTCGACGGATTCGAGCCTTTGCCGAGTGCGCCGCATGGTCACGATGAGCATGATTTAGCTCTACCATCGGACAATGTTCGGGAGATCGCACCGGCGACCGCTTCGACCCTCAATTCGGAGCTAGTTGCGCCATCCAAGGAGGGGTGGATAGACCCTGCCATGGAGGCCGCACTCTCAGCGGCCATAGAGCCAAATACTAATTTCACCCCTAACAAGAGCCGTGTCGCCGAACCACCGGATCCTTCCCCGGCCACGGACTCCGAACTGCCCGCGCCCGTGCCTATCTAATCCGACTGGGCGCCGATCATGGAGTTCACCTCCACAAATATCTTTCAGCACTCGCTCTTCGCCGACATACTGAATTCATTGAAGTCTCTATCCTTGTCAGGAGAGTCCTGGCCGAACTATGTCCGGCAGGATTGGGATGCGGATGACGAAGAAATTCGCCGCCCACCCACCACCCACTTAGTAGCCACTGTCGACGATTTGACCAACATGCTCGACTTCGACTCCGAAGACATCGGCGGTATGGACGACGATGCAGGAGACGAACAGGAGCCACTGCCCACAGGGAACTAGACGCCCACTTCATCATATGATGTATACATGGTGGACACACCAAAAGAAAACGACGACGAGGAACGGAAGGACGCAGCGGAGGATCGTTCCCCCGAGAAGCAGTCAAAGCGGCGGCGTAAGCGCCGCTCCAAATCCCGCCTCGACAGAAACATCGATCATATAGACCCAGTGATAGAGCAGGGTGAGCCAGCGGACGACAAACACGACATTGAACCACCGTCCGACCACGGCAACACGGAGAATCAAACCGAACAACCCGACTCCGGTGAAGATAACAGTCCGGATGACATCACACCAGATAGGCACCCGGAGCAACAGAATACCCATCAAAGGCTTGTTGCCACTGCGAGGAGTCTGAAATAGCAGAAGCAAAGGCTCAGGGCTGCACAAGACACACTCAGAATTAGATGAAGTAAAGTACTCAACACTGCAGCAAAATACGGGGTAGTCGCCACACAAAGAGCTACCCGAAGTGAAAGCTGCTACCTGAATTCGATGAGGAGGCCTTAGATCCCCCGCAATCAAAAAACAAAATAGCCATCCAGTCGGATAGACGACCTCGTGGCCAACTTAGAGCTGCAAACGACGCCGCACACAAGCCAGTACGCAATCCACGTGAGGGCTCGCATCAAAAGGACGGCGCAACCAGATCCATCTACGGGCCAAGCAAGCACGCTCCAGCACGCAATGCAACACAACAAAAATCCGAACACCACGGTACACCCAAATACAGGGGTGCCGCACACCCCCTATGTTTCACCGATGAGGTGCTGGACCATGAATTTCCAGAGGGATTCAAACCCGTAAACATAGAGGCGTACGACGGAACGACAGACCCTGGGGTCTGGATTGAGGATTACATCCTCCATATCCACATGGCTCGAGGAGACGATCTCCATGCCATCAAGTACTTACCCCTCAAGCTCAAAGGGCCAGCTCGGCACTGGCTTAAAAGCCTCCCCGAAAACTCCATTGGAAGTTGGGAAGAGCTCGAAGACGCTTTTCAGGCAAATTTTCAAGGGACCTATGTCCGACCATCGGATGCAGACGATTTAAGTCATATAACTCAACAGCCCGGAGAGTCAGCCCGAAAGCTTTGGAACAGGTTTCTCACTAAAAAGAACCAAATAGTCGACTGTCTGGACGCCGAAGCCTTAGCAGCTTTCAAGCACAGCGTTCGAGACGAATGGCTTGCCAGACACCTCAGCCACGAAAAGCCGAGAACAATGGCAGCATTAACAAGCCTCATGACCCGCTTTTGCGCGAGCGAGGACAACTGGTTAGCCCGATGCAGCACCAGCGACCCAAGTACATCTGAAGTCAGGGACGGAAACGGGAAGCCACAACGCAGCAAAAACAAGCGCCGAAGGAAGAAGACAACCCGAAGAGCACGGCGATAAACGCCGGATTCAGAAGCTCTCGGCCAGGTCAGCAAAAGCTGCCCTCCAAAGGCAACAGAGACGAACTGTCCAGCCTAAACAAGATTCTGGACAAAATATGTCAGATCCACAACACCCCGATAAACCTGCAAATCATACCCATAGAGAATGTTGGGTCTTCCAGCAGTCCGGCAAGCTCAACGCCAAACACAAGGGGCAGGATACACCAAGCGAAGACGAGGACGAGCCTCGCAAGCAAAACACTTGGGAACAAAAGAAATTCCCACCAGAAGTCAAAACAGTAAACGTGTTACACGTGACAAAGGGGAGAAACAAAGCGGCACTCCCAGAGACACTTGCCCCAGGGCCTATCACCGCGGAGTTTTGCCACTGGTCGTCCCAACCGATCACCTTTGACCATCGGGATTACTCGGCAAGTATCCGGCATGCAGGATGGGCTGCCTTGGTGTTAGACCCGATAATTGACAGATACCACTTCACGAGTACTGATGGACGGCGGCAGTAGTTTAAACCTGATATATCAGGACACAGTCCGCAAAATGGGGATAGACCCAACAAAAATCAGCCATAGCAATACTACCTTTAAAGGAGTAACGCCAGGCCCAGAAGCCCATTGCACGGGCTCCCTGCTACTAGAGGTTATATTTGGCTTTCCCGATAACTTGCACAACGAAAAGTTAACCTTCCACATTGCTCCGTTCCAAAGTGGCTATCAAGCACTACTCGGACGCGAAGCTTTCACCCGCTTTAACACAATACCGCATTACACTTCTATCATGCTTAAGATGCCCGGTCCACGTGGCATCATTACAGTAAATAGAAATATTGAGCGCTCCTTGCGCGTGGAAGACCGTGCGGCTGCCTTGGCAGCCGCACACTAAACGGCCTCACCAACTAGAGCATGTGACAGGTCGTTAAGACCACGGACACGGTTAGACGAGTCCGGTGCGGCCATATATAATCAATACAGGTTTGATGGCTATACCCCTATAACAATACAAGGGGCTCAACGCGTGTAAACAAGTGACAATTAGGCTCAACCTTACTTATCTTGAACTGTACATGGTTTATTTAGTATAACCTACCTTTTTGCACGACAACTTTTCAACTAAGTTCCTCTCTTTTACAGATGATCATCGTGCTACACCCGTCCAGGATACGGCACAACAGAGACACAGGCGCAGACGTGCAGCAGGGACCCGTTCCGAGGATTCTTTTTAGAATAAGACCCTGCGTAAACCTTTTTTACTGTCTCTTGTTGATACACATCCCCCGGATTCTCAGTACAATTGAGAAGGATGCTGACGTATTGGCATGTGGCCACATCAGAATATTGCGCGTACCTGGACACCAGGGGCTTATTACAAAGGGCACTGTTTAGCCCGGTTTACATAAAGTGGGCTTTTTTTAATAAAGAGTGTTGTTTCGCCTGGACACTAGGGGCTTTTTTTTAATAAAGAGTGTTGTTTCGCCTGCACTCATAAAGACCGAATACCTTAGGGAGTGTTCGGCATCGCGAGTTTGGCCTTATATGCATTAGCTCCGAATCATGTCTTTGGTCAAATATTGGGTTTGCCCGGCTCCTGTGATTTGCTGCCTTACGTTCCGCTCTATCGGCTAAGGCGGCACCAGGAGAACTACTGCGATTGTGCCCTGGTTTATCCGGACGAGCACCTCAGTAGGGAAAGCCGAAAACTGACTGTCATGATATAGCGTGAGACTGGTCAACCACTCAATGACGTAGCGGAATCTTCGGGATTCCTCCGCCTTAACGAAGGGCCGTTTCCCGGCCAGGCATGTACGTGCCCCGAATTCGGATGAGCGCGGAGCCACCAGGGGCTATATAGTAGCCCCACTGTCAAACTCCTCCGGGTAAGTGAAAGTGTTAAAGCATTATAGTCCGATTGCGTAGTTCGCTGCACTATCACCTCCTTAATGGACCAAGACGTTGGATCAAGTGTGAACATGCGTCTTCTGTGAACACCCCCGCATTATATGCGTGGGGGCTGAAGCCAACGACTGCCATCTTTCAGGTTATATACATATATACATAAACGGCCACACATGAGGCATCATAGTACTTTTGGGCAAAAGTATAAATACAGCCTTGATAAACTCAATAAAACATTGTTTTTACAATGGGAATACATGTCACTTAAACATAATATTCTTCGAGCACCGAGCCTCTATCAAACTAGCGCCTTCAATAACTTCTTCAAAGTAGTGCTCGGCAGCCACTCGGCCTATGGCCGAACCCTGTGCCGCAACAGTGGTGGCATCCATCTCCGCCCAGTATGTTTTGACACGGGCAAGGGCCATCCGCGAGCCTTCTATGCACGCCGACCTCTTTACAACATCGATGCATGGCACAGCACCAAGGAATTGTTGCACTAAGCTAAAGTAGCTATTCGGCCTTGGCCCTCCTGGCCACAGATGATCCATAACGGACCTCATGGCAAGTCCGGATAATCTATGGAGCTCGGCCCAACCGGTCAATCGCTCATTCAGCAACAACGGACGGACTGGAGCGTGAAACTGTGACCAGGACAGCTTCTCCACTTCAGGACCTTTCTGATCCTTGAAGTACTCGGCCGCATCAGCAGCAGTTGTAGCCAAATCCATGTACTCGTCCGCAGAACTCCATAGCCGGTCCAGAGGAGCATATTTCGGATCTCCGAACTTAGTCCGCAACAAGAAGGGCTTCCCAGAAATGATATCCGTAGCTTGATTCACCTCCTCCTTCGTCGCTCTAATTTTGGAGAGGGCTTCCTTGGCAGCCACCCGGGCCTTCTCCAGGTCCGTCGCCTTCACCCGGTTTTCTTCTTCAAGAAGCCGGTAACGGTCAGCAGCATATTTTAACTCTACAGCCATCTTGGCTATTTTTTCTTTGCTCTCGCAATGCGCGACCTGTTCGGCCCTTAACTCTTCGGCCGCCTTTAAAGCGGCCGCATTACTACTCCTTGCTTACTCCTTGGCTCGGGCAAGCTCTGCCCGAAGGGTCTCCATGGTGGCAGCTACATCTGCAGTCACAACATATTAAAGATACTGGCATCATGCTGCTCTTACTATGTGACAATCACCAGAAAAATCACCTACCTTGTGCCTCGTTAAGCCGCTTGTTAACAAGCACGATGTCGGCATCTGCCGCATCCAGTTGCCGCCTTAGTTCGGCAAACCCATCAGTCCGGCTAGCCACCGGAGCTTCAACCACCTGCACATGAAGGTGGTCTGGTTATTACCTGGGACTATGATCCTCTGTTTGCCGCCGTTTTCGACGACAACCAGAGTCTCAGGGGCTACTAGCTACACAGGGCACATATAAAAATGTGCGGTACTATAAAAAATGTACATCATTTCGTGCACCTCAAAACCCGTCAGTAGACTCATAAAGGCTTCATGCAACCCGCTTTCGGCGGACGAAATCCTTTCAATCACTGTACCCATCAATGTGCGGTGCTCTTCTGAGATAGCCGCTTGCTCTAGGATATCCCTCAGTACGTCCGACCGCACACCAGACGGTGCCAGATTCTTTTGATTGCTCTCTTCAAGAGCCAGATACTGAGGACTTTGGGTGGCCATAGGATTACTTTCTGGCCTTGCCGGATCAGGAGAAAACCTCCGCGACGACACCTCGGGGTTGCCCGCCTCATGAGGCGGTATGGCAGGGGAGGCGTTTCGCTCTCCATCATCTTTGGAAGAAGATCCCATGAAGACGAGCTCTGCTGAGTGAAGGAAATATGCCCTAGAGGCAATAATAATGTTATTATTTTATTTCCTTATATCATGATAAATGTTTATTATTCATGCTAGAATTGTATTATCCGGAAACATAATACTTGTGTGAATACATAGATAAACCAAACGTCACTAGTATGCCTCTACTTGACTAGCTCATTAATCAAAGATGGTTATGTTTCCTAACCATAGACATGCGTTGTCATTTGATTAACGGGATCACATTATTAGGAGAATGATGTGATTGACATGACCCATTCCATTAGCTTAGCACCCGATCGTTTAATATGTTGCTATTGCTTTCTTCATGACTTATACATGTTCCTATGACTATGAGATTATGCAACTCCCGTTTGCCGGAGGAACACTTTGTGTGCTACCAAACGTCACAACGTAACTGGATGATTATAAAGGAGCTCTACAGGTGTCTCCAAAGGTACATGTTGGGTTGGCGTATTTCGATATTAGGATTTGTCACTCCGATTGTCGGAGAGGTATCTCTGGGCCCTCTCGGTAATGCACATCACATAAGCCTTGCAAGCATTGCAACTAATGAGTTAGTTGCGAGATGATGTATTACGAAACGAGTAAAGAGACTTGCCGGTAACGAGATTGAACTAGGTACTGCGATACCGACGATCGAAGCGGGCAAGTAAAATACCGATGACAAAGGGAACAACGTATGTTGTTATGCGGTCTGACCGATAAAGATCTTCGTAGAATATGTAGGAGCCAATATGAGCATCCAGGTTCCTCTATTGGGTATTGACCAGAGACGTGTCTCGGTCATGTCTACATTGTTCTCGAACCCGTAGGGTCCGCACGCTTAAGGTTTCGATGACAGTTATATTATGAGTTTATGAGTTTTGATGTACCGAAGTTAGTTTGGAGTCTCGAATGTGATCACGGACATAACGAGGAGTCTCGAAATGGTCGATAAATAAAGATTGATATATTGGACGGCTATATTCGGACACCGGAAGTGTTCCGGGTGATTTCGGAGAAAACCGGAGAGCCGGAGGGTTACCGGAATCCTACCGGGAGAAGTAATGGGCCATATGGGCCTTAGTGGAGAGAGAGAGGGGCAACCAGGGTGGGCCGCGCGCCTCCTCCCCCATGGTCCGAATTGGACTAGGAGAGGGGGGGGGGTGGCGCCCCCCTTTCCTTCTCCCTCCCCACTTCCTTCCCCCTCCTAGTAGGAGTCCTACTCCTACTAGGAGGAGGACTCCTCCTGGCGCGCCAATAGGGGCCGGCCGGCCTCCTCCCCTTGCCCCTTTATATACGGGGGCAGGGGGCACCCCTAGACACAAGTTGATCCACGTGATCATATTCTTAGCCGTGTGCGGTGCCCCCTTCCACCATAATCCTCGATAATATTGTAGTGGTGCTTAGGCGAAGCCCTGCGATGGTAGTACATCAAGATCGTCACCACGCTGTCGTGCTGACAGACCTCTTCCCCGACACTTTGCTGGATCGGAGTCCGGGGATCGTCATCGAGCTGAACGTGTGCTAAAACTCGGAGGTGCCATAGTTTCAGTGCTTGATCGGTCGGGCCGTGAAGACGTACGACTACATCAACCGCGTTGTGCTAACGCTTCCGCTATCGGTCTACAAGGGTACGTAGATCACACTCTCCCCTCTTGTTGCTATGCATCACCATGATCTTCCGTGTGCGTAGGAATTTTTTTTGAAATTACTACGTTCCCCAACAGTGGCATCCGAGCCTAGGTTTTAAGTGTTGATGTTATATGCATGAGTAGAACACAAGTGAGTTGTGGGCGATATAAGTCATACTGCTTACCAGCATGTCATACTTTGGTTCGTCGGTATTGTTGGACGAAGCGGCCCGGACCGACATTACGCGTACGCTTACGCGAGACCGGTTCTCCCGATGTGCTTTGCACAAAGGTGGCTAGCGGGTGACAGTTTCTCCAACTTCAGTTGAACTGAGTGTGGCTATGCCCGGTCCTTGCGAAGGTTAAAACAGCACCAACCTGACAAACTATCATTGTGGTTTTGATGCGTAGGTAAGATTGGTTCTTGCTTAAGCCCGTAGCAGCCACGTAAAACTTGCAACAACAAAGTAGAGGACATCTAACTTGTTTTTGCAGGGCATGTTGTGATGTGATATGGTCAAGACATGATGCTAAATTTTATTGTATGAGATGATCATGTTTTGTAACCAAGTTATCGGCAACTGGCAGGAGCCATATGGTTATCGCTTTATTGTATGCAATGCAATTGCGCTGTAATGCTTTACTTTATCACTAAGAGGTAGCGATAGTCGTGGAAGCATAAGATTGGCGAGACAACAACGATGCTACGATGGTGATCAAGGTGTCGCGCCGGTGATGATGGTGATCACGACGGTGCTTCGAAGATGGAGATCACAAGCACAAGATGATGATGGCCATATCATATCACTTATATTGATTGCATGTGATGTTTATCTTTTATGCATCTTATCTTGCTTTGATTGACAGTAGCATTTTAAGATGATCTCTCACTAATTATCAAGAACTGTTCTCCCTGAGTATGCACCGTTGCGAAAGTTCTTCATGCTGAGACACCACGTGATGATCGGGTGTGATAGGCTCTACGTTCAAATACAACAGGTGCAAAACAATTGCACACGCAGAATACTCAGGTTATACTTGACGAGCCAAGCATATACAGATATGGCCTCGGAACACAGAGACCGAAAGGTCGAGCGTGAATCATATAGTAGATATGATCAACATAGCGATGTTCACCAATGAAACTACTCCATCTCACGTGATGATCGGACATGGTTTAGTTGATTTGGATCACGTAATCACTTAGAGGATTAGAGGGATGTCTATCTAAGCGGGAGTTCTTTAGTAATATGATTAATTGAACCTAAATTTATCATGAACTTAGTACCTGATAGTATCTTGCTTGTTTATGTTTGATTGTAGATAGATGGCCCGTGCTGTTGTTCCGTTGAATTTTAATGCGTTCCTTGAGAAAGCAAAGTTGAAAGATGATGGTAGCAATTACACGGACCGGGTCCGTAACTTGAGGATTATCCTCATTGCTGCACAGAAGAATTACATCCTGGAAGCACCGCTGGGTGCCAGGCCTGCTGCTGGAGCAACACCAGATGTTATGAACGTCTGGCAGAGCAAAGCTGATGACTACTCGATAGTTCAGTGTGCCATGCTTTACGGCTTAGAATCGGGACTTCGACGACGTTTTGAACGTCATGGAGCATATGAGATGTTCCAGGAGTTGAAGTTAATATTTCAAGCAAATGCCCGGATTGAGAGATATGAAGTCTCCAATAAGTTCTATAGCTGCAAGATGGAGGAGAACTGTTCTGTCAGTGAGCATATACTCAAAATGTCTGGGTATAATAATCACTTGATTCAATTGGGAGTTAATCTTCCAGATGATTGCGTCATGGACAGAATTCTCCAATCACTGCCACCAAGCTACAAGAGGTTCGTGATGAACTATAATATGCAAGGGATGAAAAAGACTATTCATGAGCTCTTCGCAATGCTGAAAGCTGCGGAGGTAGAAATCAAGAAGGAGCATCAAGTGTTGATGGTCAATAAGACCACTAGTTTCAAGAAAAAAGGGCAAAGGGAAGAAGAAGGGGAACTTCAAAAAGAACAGCAAGCAAGTTGCTACTCAAGAGAAGAAACCCAAACCTGAACCTAAGCCTGAAACTGAGTGCTTCTACTGCAAGCAGACTGGTCACTGGAAGCGGAACTGCCCCAAGTATTTGGCGGATAAGAAGGATGGCAAGGTGAACAAAGGTATATGTGATATACATGTTATTGATGTGTACCTTACTAATGCTCGCAGTAGCACCTGGGTATTTGATACTGGTTCTATTCCTAACATTTGCAACTCGAAACAGGGACTATGGATTAAGCGAAGATTGGCTAAGGACGAGGTGACGATGCGCGTGGGAAATGGTTCCAAAGTCGATGTGATCGCGGTCGGCACGCTACCTCTACATCTACCTTCGGGATTAATATTAGACCTAAATAATTGTTATTTGGTGCCAGCGTTAAGCATGAACATTATATCTGGATCTTGTTTGATGCGAGACGGTTATTCATTTAAATCAGAGAATAATGGTTGTTCTATTTATATGAGTAATATCTTTTATGGTCATGCACCCTTAAAGAGTGGTCTATTCTTATTAAATCTCGATAGTAGTGACACACATATTCATAATGTTGAAGCCAAAAGATGCAGAGTTGATAATGATAGTGCAACTTATTTGTGGCACTGTCGTTTGGGTCATATCGGTGTAAAGCGCATGAAGAAACTCCATACTGATGGGCTTTTGGAACCACTTGATTATGAATCACTTGGTACTTGCGAACCGTGCCTTATGGGTAAGATGACAAAAACACCGTTCTCCGGTACTATGGAGAGAGCAACAGATTTGTTGGAAATCATACATACAGATGTATGTGGTCCGATGAATGTTGAGGCTCGTGGAGGATATCGTTATTTTCTCACCTTCACAGATGACTTAAGCAAATATGGGTATATCTACTTAATGAAACATAAGTCTGAAACATTTGAAAAGTTCAAAGAATTTTAGAGTGAAGTTGAAAATCATCATAACAAGAAAATAAAATTCCTGCGATCTGATCGTGGAGGAGAATATTTGAGTTATGAGTTTGGTGTACATTTGAAACAATGCGGAATAGTTTCGCAACTCACGCCACCCGGAACACCACAGCGTAATGGTGTGTCCGAACGTCGTAATCGTACTTTACTAGATATGGTGCGATCTATGATGTCTCTTACTGATTTACCGCTATCGTTTTGGGGTTATGCTCTAGAGACGGCCACATTCACGTTAAAATAGGGCACCATCAAAATCCGTTGAGACGACGCCTTATGAACTATGGTTTGGCAACAAACCAAAGTTGTCGTTTCTGAAAGTTTGGGGTTGCGATGCTTATGTGAAAAAGCTTCAACCTGATAAGCTCGAACCCAAATCGGAGAAATGTGTCTTCATAGGATATCCAAAGGAAACTATTGGATACACTTTCTATCACAGATCCGAAGGCAAAACTTTTGTTGCTAAATTCGGAAACTTTCTAGAGAAGGAGTTTCTCTCGAAAGAAGTGAGTGGGAGGAAATGAGAACTTGATGAGGTAACTGTACCTGCTCCCTTATTGGAAAGTAGTACATCACAGAAACCAGTTTCTGTGACACCTACACCAATTAGTGAGGAAGCTAACGATGATGATCATGAAGCTTCAGAACAAGATACTACTGAACCTCGTAGATCAACCAGAGTAAGATACGCACCAGAGTGGTACGGTAATCCTGTTCTGGAAGTCATGCTACTAGATCATGATGAACCTACGAACTATGGAGAAGCGATGGTGAGCCCAGATTCCGCAAAATGGCTTGAAGCCATGAAATCTGAGATGGGATCCATGTATGAGAACAAAGTATGGACTTTGGTTGACTTGCCCAATGGTCGGCAAGCAATTGAGAATAAATGGATCTTTAAGAAGAAGACTGACGCCGACGGTAATGTTACTGTCTACAAAGCTCGACTTGTCGCAAAAGGTTTTCGACAAGTTCAAGGGATTGACTACGATGAGACCTTCTCACCCGTAGCGATGCTTAAGTCTGTCTGAATCATGTTAGCAATTGCCGCATTTTATGATTATGAAATTTGGCAGATGGATGTCAAAACTGCATTCCTGAATGGATTTCTGCAAGAAGAGTTGTATATGATGCAACCGGAAGGTTTTGTCGATCCAAAGGGAGCTAACAAAGTGTGCAAGCTCCACCGATCCATTTATGGACTGGTGCAAGCCTCTTGGAGTTGGAATAAATGCTTTGATAGTGTGATCAAAGCATTTGGTTTTGTACAGACTTTTGGAGAAGCCTGTATTTACAAGAAAGTGAGTGGGAGCTCTATAGCATTTCTGATATTATATGTAGATGACATATTACTAATCGGAAATGATATAGAATTTCTGGATAGCATAAAGGGATACTTGAATAAGAGTTTTTCGATGAAATACCTCGATGAAGCTGCTTACATATTGGGCATTAAGATCTATAGAGACAGATCAAGACGCTTAATTGGACTTTCACAAAGCACATACCTTGACAAAGTTTTGAAAAATTTCAAAATGGATCAAGCAAAGAAAGGATTCTTGCCTGTGTTACAAGGTGTGAAATTGAGTAAGACTCAATGCCCGACCAATGCAGAAGATAGAGAGAAAATGAAAGATGTTCCCTATGCTTCAGCCATAGGCTCTATCATGTATGCAATGCTGTGTACCAGACCTGATGTGTGTCTTGCTATAAGTCTAGCAGGCAGGTACCAAAGTAATCCAGGAGTGGATCACTGGACAGCGGTCAAGAACATCCTGAAATACCTGAAAAGGACTAAGGATATGTTTCTCATATATGGAGGTGACAAAGAGCTCATCAAAAATGGTTACGTTGATGCAAGCTTTGACACTGATCCGGACGATTCTAAATCGCAAACTGGATACGTGTTTACATTAAACGGTGGAGCTGTCAGTTGGTGCAGTTCTAAACAAAGCGTTGTGGTGGGATCTACATGTGAAGTGGAGTACATAGCTGCTTCGGAAGCAGCAAACGAAGGAGTCTGGATGAAGGAGTTCATATCCGATCTAGGTGTCATACCTAGTGCATCAGGTCCAATGAAAATCTTTTGTGACAATACTGGTGCAATTGCCTTGGCAAAGGAATCCAGATTTCACAAGAGAACCAAGCACATCAAGTGACGCTTCAATTCCATCCAGGATCTAGTCCAGGTGGGAGACATAGAGATTTGCAAGATACATACGGATCTGAATGTAGCAGACCCGTTGACTAAGCCTCTTCCACGAGCAAAACATGAACAACACCAAAGCTCCATGGGTGTTAGAATCATTACTGTGTAATCTAGATTATTGACTCTAGTGCAAGTGGGAGACTGAAGGAAATATGGCCTAGAGGCAATAATAATGTTATTATTTTATTTCCTTATATCATGATAAATGTTTATTATTCATGCTAGAATTGTATTATCCGGAAACATAATACTTGTGTGAATACATAGACAAACCAAACGTCACTAGTATGCCTCTACTTGACTAGCTCATTAGTCAAAGATGGTTATGTTTCCTAACCATAGACATGTGTTGTCATTTGATTAACGGGATCACATTATTAGGAGAGTGATGTGATTGACATGACCCATTCCATTAGCTTAGCACCCGATCGTTTAGTATGTTGCTATTGCTTTCTTCATGACTTATACATGTTCCTATGACTATGAGATTATGCAACTCCCGTTTGCCGGAGGAACACTTTGTGTGCTACCAAACGTCACAACGTAACTGGATGATTATAAAGGAGCTCTTCTACAGGTGTCTCCAAAGGTACATGTTGGGTTGGCGTGTTTCGAGATTAGGATTTGTCACTCCGATTGTCGGAGAGGTATCTCTGGGCCCTCTCGGTAATGCACATCACATAAGCCTTGCAAGCATTGCAACTAATGAGTTAGTTGCGAGATGATGTATTACGAAACGAGTAAAGAGACTTGCCGGTAACGAGATTGAACTAGGTACTGAGATACCGACGATCGAATCTCGGGCAAGTAAAATACCGATGACAAAGGGAACAACGTATGTTGTTATGCGGTCTGACCTATAAAGATCTTCGTAGAATATGTAGGAGCCAATATGGGCATCCAGGTTCCGCTATTGGTTATTGACCGGAGACGTGTCTCGGTCATGCCTACATTGTTCTCGAACCCGTAGGGTCCGCACGCTTAAGGTTTTGATGATAATTATATTATGAGTTTATGAGTTTTGATGTACCGAAGTTAGTTCGGAGTCCCGGATGTGATCACGGACATAACGAGGAGTCTCGAAATGGTCGAGACATAAAGATTGATATATTGGATGGCTATATTCGGACACCGGAAGTGTTCCGGGTGATTTCGGAGAAAACCGGAGAGCCGGAGGGTTACCGGAACCCTACCGGGAGAAGTAATGGGCCATATGGGCCTTAGTGGAGAGAGAGAGGGGCAGCCAGGGTGGGCTGCGCGCCTCCTCCCCCTGGTCCGAATTGGACTAGGAGAGGGGGGGGGGGGCGCCCCCCTTTCCTTCTCCCTCCCCACTTCCTTCCCCCTCCTAGTAGGAGTCCTACTCCTACTAGGAGGAGGACTCCTCCTGGCGCGCCAATAGGGGCCGGCCGGCCTCCTCCCCTTGCCCCTTTATATACGGGGGCAGGGGGCACCCCTAGACACAAGTTAATCCACGCGATCATATTCTTAGCCGTGTGCGGTGCCCCCTTCCACCATAATCCTCGATAATATTGTAGCGGTGCTTAGGCGAAGCCCTGCGACGGTAGTACATCAAGATCGTCACCATGCCGTCGTGCTGACGGAACTCTTCCCCGACACTTTGCTAGATTGGAGTCTGGGGATCGTCATCGAGCTAAACGTGTGCTAAAACTCAGAGGTGCCATAGTTTCGGTGCTTGATCGGTCGGGCCGTGAAGACGTACGACTACATCAACCGCGTTGTGCTAACGCTTCCGCTGTCGGTCTACAAGGGTACGTAGATCACACTCTCCCCTCTCGTTGCTACGCATCACCATGATCTTGCGTGTGCGTAGGAATTTTTTTGAAATTACTACGTTCCCCAACACTGAGAAGGGCTAAGATACGAAGTGCAAGATAAATGCCTTAGTTATTTTCCTCAGAAGTAAAGCGAGATATTTTCATTTACCCTTTTACTTACAGCTCGGTGGAGGGCTGATCCCCTTGAGGGCATAGTGTGCCAGGGTATCCCCCAGGGTAGGACCCTCCGGCGGAGATTTCCTCCCCGTTTGGAGACCATCGTCTCCGGGTCCTCAGAGGTAGTTCTCTTCCGTCCCCGGGGAGAGGAAGTTTCAGTTCCTCCCCCGGCTAACCTCCTTCGCGGAGGCGCTAGCCTCCTTGTTCCCCCCTTTATCTTCTCCTGAGGGCGCTTGATAAGGCGCGATCTCCAGCATCCTGGTTAGCACGGGATTTGGTGAGGTCTCAGGGAGGGGGGGGGGCGAACACCTGATCAACTTTGCCTTCGCTATCCAATCTTGGGTCAAAGAGTGTCTTTTTAGGGCAATGTTGCGATAAATAAACGGACAGTGTGTTCGGATGCGGGGCTACTTACTTGGGTATCCGGGCGATTGCAGCTCAGACCTGCATCCTCAGTGATGTCCGGACACATTATTTGTGGTAAGAAGAAAAATTTGTACATCTCTTCGTGCGTCATGCCGAGGAAATGTTGAATAGCTCGCGATCCTTCTGGGTTGAATTCCCACATGCGAAGGGACCTGCGTTTGCAAGGCTGGACTTGACGAACTAGCATGACTTGCACTACCATAACCAGACTGAAATCTCTCTCAAAGAGATCTCAGATACGGCTTTGCAGTATTGGCACGTCCTTGGTTGGACCCCAGCTCAGCCCCCTGCTGATCCATGACATCGGTTGTGGTGGGGGGGCCTGAGCGAAAGGTGGGGGCAGCTACCCACTTGGCACTTCGGGGAGCTGTGATGTAGAGCCACTCCCGCTGCCACAATTCGGACACCTCTGGGAAGTAACCCTCAGGCCATGGAGCGTTAGCAATTTTGCTTATTGAAGCGCCTCCGCACGCTGCGTGCTGCCCCTCGATCATCTTCGGCTTCACATTGAAGGTCTTGAGCCACATGTCGAAGTGAGGGGTAATGCGGAGGAAGGCCTCACACACGACAATAAATGTTGAGATGTGAAGAAGGGAATCCGGGGCCAGATCATGAAAATCTAGCCCGTAATAGAACATAAGACCCCTAACAAAGGGATCCAGAGCGAGGCCTAGTCCTCGGAGGAAGTGGGAGACGAACATGACGCTCTCGTTGGGTTCGGGAGTAGTGATACGTCTCCGTCGTATCTACTTTTCCAAACACTTTTGCCCTTGTTTTGGACTCTAACTTGTATGATTTGAATGGAACTAACCCGGACTGACGCTGTTTTTAGCACAATTGCCATGATGTTGTTTTATGTGCAGAAAACAAATATTCTCGGAATGACCTGAAACTCCACGGGAGGTCTTAGAAAAAATAATAAAAAATCCTCGCCAAATATGAAGACCAGGGGGCCCACACCCTTCTCACGAGGGTGGGGGGCGCGCCCCCCCGAGGGCGCGCCCCCCTACCTCGTGGGCCCCCTGTTGCGTCTCCGACTCCAACTCCACCTCCATATATTGAGTTTCGATGAGAAAAAAATTAGGGAGAAGAAATCATTGCGTTTTACGATACGGAGCCGCCGCCAAGCCCTAAAACCTCTCGGGAGGGCTGATCTGGAGTCCGTTCGGGGCTCCGGAGAGGGGGATTCGTCGCCGTCGTCATCATCAACCATCCTTCATCACCAATTTCATGATGCTCACCGCCGTGCGTGAGTAATTCCATCGTAGGCTTGCTAGACGGTGATGGGTTGGATGAGATTTATCATGTAATTGAGTTAGTTTTGTTAGGGTTTGATCCCTAGTATCCATTATGTTCTGAGATTGATGTTGCTATGGCTTTGCTATGCTTAATGCTTGTCACTAGGGCCCGAGTGCCATGATTTCAGATCTGAACCTATTATGTTTTCATGAATATATGTGAGTTCTTGATCCTATCTTGCAAGTCTATAGTCACCTACTATGTGTTATGATCTGGCAACCCCGAAGTGACAATAATCGGGACCACTCCCGGTGATGACCGTGGTTTGAGGAGTTCATGTATTCACTATGTGCTAATGCTTTGTTCCGGTTCTCTATTAAAAGGAGGCCTTAATATCCCTAAGTTTCCAATAGGACCCCGCTGCCACGGGAGGGTAGGACATAAGATGTTAAGGAAGTTCTTTTCCATAAGCACGTATGACTATATACGGAATACATGCCTACATTACATTGATGAATTGGAGCTAGTTTTGTGTCACCCTATGTTATGACTGTTACATGATGAACCGTATCCGGCATAATTATCCATCACCGATCCGGTGCCTACGAGTTTTCCATATACTGGTTTACGCTTATTTACTTTTCCGCTGCTACTGTTACATTCACTACAAAATACCAAAAACATTACTTTTACTGTCTTTACTTTTGTTGCCATTACCACTACTATCATATTACTTTGCTACTAAACACTTTGCTGCAGATACTAAGTTTCCAGGTGTGGTTGAATTGACAACTCAGCTACTAATACTTGAGAATATTCTTTAGCTCCCCTTGTGTCGAATCAATAAATTTGGGTTGAATACTCTACCCTCGAAAGCTGTTGCGATCCCCTATACTTGTGGATTATCAAGACTAATTTCTGGCGCCGTTGCCGGGGAACATAGCTCTATTCTTTGAGTCACTTGGGATTTATATCTACTTATTATTATGAAGAACTTGAGAGATCCAAAAACCAAGATCTATCCCTCAACTACGAGGGGAGGTAAGGAACTGCCATCTAGCTCTGCACTTGATTCACCTTCTGTTATGAGTAAGCTAGCGACACCTACACCTACTTCTGCTATCCCTTCTGATATGTCGCATGCTATTGATGATGCCACTTCTGCTATGCATGATACTTATGATGAAACTGCTTCTATGTCTGATACTACTGTGCCCCTTGGTGAATTTCTTGATGAACAAATTGCTAGGGCTAGAGAAAAAGAAATTATTGAATCTGAATACGATGATGATAGTGATGATGAAAATATGCCTGTTATTCCCGAGGGCTATCTTTTTGATAGGGAATCTTCTGCCGCTATTTTTGCTTGCAAAGATAGATATGAGCTTAAGTGGTTATTAATTAAATGGAACAAAGAATCACTTAGAGATAGAATGAAACCCGACCCTGCTTTTGCTACTTCACCTATATGTGTTCCTGATAAAGATTATGAATTCTTTGTTGATCCCGACATAATTACTTTGGTTGAATCTGATCCGTTTTATGGCTATGAATCTGAAACTGTTGTGGCACATCTTACTAAGTTAGATAATATAGCTGCCCTATTTACTAATGATGAGAGATCACGTTACTTTTATATACTCAAAATACTTCTGTTCTCATTAAAGGGTGATGCTAAGATATGGTTTAATTCTCTTGATCCTGGTTGTGTGCGTAGTCCCCAGGATATGATTTATTACTTCTCTTCTAAATATTTCCCTGCTCATAAGAAACAAGCTGCTTTGAGGGAAATATACAACTTCGTGCAAATTAAAGAAGAGAGTCTCCCACAAGCTTGGGGAAGGCTTCTCAAGTTACTTAATGCTTTGCCTGATCATCCTCTTAAGAAACCTGAAATACTTGATATCTTTTATAATGGACTAACCGATGCTTCGAGAGATTACCTGGATAGTTGTGCTGGTTCTCTTTTCAGGGAAAGAACACCAGATGAAGCTGAAATTCTATTGAATAATATGTTGACAAATGAAAATAATTGGGCACCTCCTGAGCCACCTCCTGAGCCAGCTCCTGAACCAGCTCCTACTCCAATTCCTGAGTCTATTCCTAAACCAACTCTGAAGAAGAGGTGTTCTATTTCTCAGTCCCGAAAATATGCAAGAGGCAAAGAAATCTATGAAAGAAAAAAGTATTAAAGCTGAAGACGTTAAGAATTTACCCCCTATTGAAGAAATACATGGTCTTAATATACCGCCTGTTGAAGAAACTTATGATCTCAATTATTTATTTGTTGAAGAACCTCCTGATCCCGATATCCCGACGCATGTAGTAAAGGTAAATTCTCTCTATAGATATGATAAAGCTGAAGTCCCTCCTACTAAAATTGCTAGTCAGTGCTTGGATGAGTTTGATAACTTTATGTATAAGCAAGACGATTTCAATGCTTATTTTGGTATACAATTAAAAGAAAATGCTTATATGATTAGACGCTTGGGTGATTATATGGCTGATATTAAAGATGAACTTAAACTTGTTAGCAAACATGCTTCTATGGTTACCACTCAACTAGAACAAGTACTTAAAGCTCAAAAAGAAGTGCTTGATGAAATTAATAGTAAGAAAAATGATTATGCTGTTAGAATGGCTACTAGAACTGGTAGAATGACTCAGGAACCTTTGTATGATGAAGGCCACCCTAAGAGAATCGAGCAAGATTCTCAGAGAAATAATATTGATGTTCCTAGTTCTTCTAAAAGGAAGAAAAAGAAAAATGATAGAACTGTGCAAACTTCTGGTGAACCTATTGCTGAACCACCTGATAATCCAAATGATATCTCTATGTCTGATGCTGAAACACAATCTGGTAATGAACACGAACCTAGTGAAAATGTTAATAATGATGTTCATGATGATGCTCAACCTAGTAATGACAATGATGTAGGAATTGAACCTGCTGTTGATCTTGATAACCCACAATCAAAGAATCAACGTTATGATAAAAGAGACTTTGTTGCTAGGAAATATGGTAAAGAAAGGGAACCTTGGGTTCAGAAACCCATGCCTTTTCCTCCAAAACCATCCAAGAAAAAGGATGATGAGGATTTGGAGCGCTTTGCTGAAATGATTAGGCCTATCTTTTTGCGTATGCGATTAACTGATGTGCTCAAAACAAATCCTTATGCTAAATATATGAAGGATATCATTACTAATAAAAGAAAGATACCGGAAGCTGAGATTTCCACCATGCTTGCTAATTATACTTTTAAAGGTGGAATACCAAAGAAACTTGGAGATCCCGGAGTACCTACTATACCTTGCTCCATTAAAAGAAATTATATTAAAACTGCTTTATGTGATCTTGGAGCCAGTGTTAGTATTATGCCTCTCTCTTTATATCGTAGACTTGACTTGAATAAGCTGACACCTACCGAAATATATTTGCAAATGGCTGATAAATCAACTGCTATACCTGTCGGTATTTGTGAGGATGTGCCTGTTGTGGTTGCAAACGTTACTATTTTAACGGACTTTGTTATACTTGATATTCCCAAGGATGATAGTATGTCTATTATTCTTGGAAGACCTTTTCTTAATACTGCAGGGGCTATTATTGATTGCAACAAAGGCAATGCCACTTTTCATGTTAATGGTAATGAGCATACGATACACTTTCCGAGGAAACAACCTCAAGTCCATAGTATCAACCCCATTGGAAAAATTCCATCGATTATATTTGGAGGTTTTGAATTTCCTCTTCCTACTGTCAAGAAGAAATATGATATACTTATTATTGGGGATGTGCATATCCCCGTTGAGGTAACTTAGTGTTATTCGAAATTTCTCCGGTTCCATGATTATCGGAATGAGTTTGTTAACAAGACTTGATCAACCTTGTTAGTGGATTCTTTTTGATGAGCATGAGATGGATGAAACTAGAAGCACAAACTTCTGTACCCACTCTATATTTTCTGTTATTTATATTAAATAAATTAAAAATAGTATTTTTCTGTCTGTTATCTGATTATCCGTGCAATATAAAAATATCCCGAAAATAAAAGTCCTCAGAATGACATGCCAATTTAATATGATTTTTTTGGGAATATTTGAGGATTTACTGTGCAAAAATTACCGCGGGAGGAGCTGCCACCTGGCCACGAGGGTGGTGGGAGAGCCCCCTGCCTCGTGGGCCCACGGTGGCCCTCCTCCACTTATCCCAGCACCCATCTTCTTCCTCTATCTCACACATACCCGAAAAACCAACTCAAGCACGAGTTCCAGCCACTTTTGTTGTGATTTTCGATCTCCTTGCTCAAAGCACCTCTCGCAAAACTGCTTGGGGAGATTGTTCCTTGGTATGTGACTCCTCCATTGGTCCAATTAGTTTTTGTTCCAGTGCTTTATTCATTGCAAATTTGTGCTGCATTGGTGACCATGTTCTTGAGCTTGCATGTCAAATTTATATGGTTCGAAGTAGTTTTGATGCATGATATAGGCTCTAGGCACTTGTGGGAGTAGTTGCTATCATTTTTACTGAGTTTGATTCACTTTTATTTTGAAGTTACTAAAAATTTCAGAATTTTTCAGAAAATGATGAGGATATTATTGAGGGGCTCATCGAGCCAAAGCTCGAAGGAAAAGGCACCGAAGCCTAAGTATAATTTTCCGCGCACCACGGAGATTCGGGCGTGTGAATGGCCTTCTGATGATTTCTTGAGAGCAGCTGGTATGTATGAAGATTTTCATGAATTGGCTCAAAATGCAGGCCTCACCGCTTTCCTCCACGGCCAATGCAATCAGTATCTCTTACTCACAAATACCTTTGTGCAAAACTTTTATTTTCATCCTAGGAACTCACCGCCTACGGTGGAATTTCATTTATATGATGAGCCTAAGGAGATGTCACTTTTTGATTTCTGTCGTATTTGTTTAGTCCCTTTTGAGGGCAAGACAGAAGAACCACACCATGATGATGTGGAGGGATTTATTAATAATATCACTGTAGGAGAAACCAGGAAGGTTTCCGATGCACGAATCACCAGCATACATTTTCCTGTTTTACGTTACTTTGCATTATTTGCTAGTCGTTGTTTAATTGGACGCGGAAACAGTGGAAACCTTAGTATCCCTGATTTAATTATTCTACTCCAAGGTTTATACAGTGATAACACTTTTAGTTTGGGCGGTATTATTGCCAGACGGTTAAATATGAACCGTACTAAGGGCCCCATCTTTGGAGGCATTTATGCTACACGCCTAGCCGCACATTTTAACATACCTATTAGGCATGCTGAGAAGGAAGAAAAGGTGCTACCCCATGTTTATCTAGATCGTAAAAGTATGGTGGCACATGATTTTATTGTTAAGAATAGGGCAGGGGAGCTTAAATATCAATTGTTCTGTAATAAACATCATCCTGAGACTATTACCTTGCCTGTTCCTTCTTTGTTTGATTTGACTGCAGGCACGTACCTTGTTCCGTTGGCAGCTATTCACGCCTACCGGAACCCCGCACCAGCTGAGGAGCCAGAACCGGAACCACAATTTGATCCTTCACGACAGTCTAACTATCAGTGGGATCCCGAGATGATTACCAGCCAGTGGCAATCGGAGCCTTCTTCCTCCTCATCACAGTACGACCCCAACAACTATTATTATGGATATCCGCCAGGCCAGCCGTGGCCATAGACCAACTTAGGCCAAAAGCCTAAGCTTGGGGGAGTACGTATTTCTCACCGACATTACATTTATGTTCACACACACTCATTGCTAGATGTCGGTGCTCATACTTTTTCACTGTAATATCCATGCTAGTTTATTTTCTTTTTCCTGCTTTCTTCTTGTGTGCTTGTTAAACCTTAAGAAAAACCAAAAAAAATTAGTAGTAGTTTATTTTTCTGCTGTAGCAGTAATAATTAGAAAGAAAACCCAAAAATATCTCCCGTTCTTCTTTTGCTTGTTGGGAGCTTTCCCGTGTAAATAGTTTTTATTTCTTTTCTTTTCTTTGGGGTCAGTAGGAGAAGACCATAATTAAATTGTTGAAGTGGCTCTTATATGCATTATTATTGAATTAACCAAAGAGCCCATATTTCCTTGTCTTCTCCTGTTTATTGAATGCTCGCAGATTCCAGCTTAGTCCAATGCATGTGCACTCTTATTATTATTCACACCGTTCGGTCGTGCAAGTGAAAGGCAATCATGATGATATATGATGGACTGACTGAGATGAGAAAAGCTGGTATGAACTCGACCTCTTTTGTTTTTGTAAATATGATGAGTCCCGCGTTCTTGATTCAGCTTATTATGAATAAACATGTTTGCAATGATAATTAGAGATCATAGTTGCTTGTGCCATGCTTGATTAGCTATGAGTTATAATGATTTACCTTGTGTGCCAACATGCTATTAAGATGGTTATGATGTGGTATGATGGGGTCGTATCCTCCTTTGAATGATTTAAGTGACTTGACTTGGCACATGTTCACGCATGTAGTTGAAACAAATCAACATAGCCTTCACGATATTTATGTTCATGGTGGATTATATCCTACTCATGCTTGCATCCAATGTTTATTAATTTTAATGCATGTACATGGCTGTTGTCGCTCTCTAGTTGGTCGCTTCCCAGTCTTTTGCTAGCCTTCACCTCTACTAAGCGGGAATACTGCTTGTGCATCCAATCCCTTAAAGCCCAAAGTTATTCCAGATGAGTCCACTATACCTTCCTATTTGCGGTATCTACCTGCCGTTCCAAGTAAATTTGTATGTGCCAAACTCTAAACCTTCAAATAAACATTCTGTTTTGTATGCTCGAATAGCTCATGTATCAACAAAGGCTGTCCTTATCTTCCGTGTTAGGCGGGTTATTCTCAAGAGGAGTGGACTCCACTCCTCACTCACAAGAAAATGGCTGGTCACCGGGATGCCCAGTCCCATGCTTTATGCAAACCAAATCAAAATTAATTGCAAACAAAACTCCCCCTGGGACCTGATGTATGTTGGAGGCACTCGTTGTTTTGAGCAAGCCATGGATTGATGTTTGTTGGTGGAGGGGGAGTATAAAATTTACCATTCTGTTTGGGAACCGCCTATAATGTGTTTAGCATGGAAGATATCGCCATCTCTTAGTTGTTACGTTGACAATAAAAGTATACCGCTCAAAATACAATTTATCTCTATTGCAAAACCGAGCTCTGGCACCTCTACAAATCCCTGCTTCCCTCTGCGAAGGGCCTATCCATTTACATCACCCTCTTATTAAAAAGCACTAGCTGGAGAGCACAGCTGTCATTTGCATTCATCACTATTAATTTATGTTGGGTATGACTATGATAGGATCTCTTTTACCATGAATTACAATGTCTAGTCAGTCCTTGATCTTTAAAGGTGCTCTGCATTTATGTTTTGTGGTCTCAGAAAGGGCTAGTGAGATACCATCTTGTTATATCATATTATGATTGTTTTGAGAAAGTGTTGTCATCCGAGATTTATTATTATGACTTGCTGGTTGATTATGCTATTGATATGAGTAATTATGAGACCTGAGAATTATTGCAAATGTGGTTAGTTATGATCTATGCTGAAAACTTGAATGCTGGCTTGACATAGTTACAACAACAAGAGAAAACAGAGTTTGTAAAAGTTTTTCTTTCTTTCTTTCAGTTTGTCAACTTAATTGCTTGAGGACAAGCAAGGGTTTAAGCTTGGGGCAGTTGATACGTCTCCCTCGTATCTACTTTTCCAAACACTTTTGCCCTTGTTTTGGACTCTAACTTGTATGATTTGAATGGAACTAACCCGGACTGACGCTGTTTTCAGCAGAATTGCCATGATGTTGTTTTATGTGCAGAAAACAAATATTCTCGGAATGACCTGAAACTCCACGGGAGGTCTTAGAAAAAATAATAAAAAATCCTCGCCAAATATGAAGACCAGGGGGCCAACACCCTTCTCACGAGGGTGGGGGGCGCGCACCCCCGAGGGCGCGCCCCTACCTCGTGGGCCCCCTGTTGCGTCTCCGACTCCAACTCCACCTCCATATATTGAGTTTTGATGAGAAAAAAATCAGGGAGAAGAAATCATCACGTTTTACGATACGGAGCCGCTACCAAGCCCTAAAACCTCTCGGGAGGGCTGATCTGGAGTCCGTTCGGGGCTCCGGAGAGGGGGATTCGTCACCGTCATCATTATCAACCATCCTCTATCGGATTTAGGGTTCCGGCAGACCCTTGAGGTTCGAACACTGGGGTGCGCGTGGAGATTTCGCCTCCTACCTACCTGCACCCCTCCGCCTCGCTAAGATCTAAGCTATGGAAAGAACAACACAAGAGACACAGGGTTTATACTGGTTCGGGCCATCATTGTGGTGTAATACCCTACTCCAGTGTGTGGTGTGGTGGATTGCCTCTTGGGCTGATGGTCATGAACAATACAAGGAAGAACAGCCTCGCGAGGGTCTGTTCTTGGCTGGGGTGATGAACTGCTGGGAGGAGTCCAGTCACCCTTCTCTCTCTCTCTTCAGAACTGATGATGCTTCTCTCCAACCTCTAACCTCTCACCCCGCTTTTTTCATCCTGTGGGTGGCCGGTCCTATTTATAGAGGCCCTGGTCCTCTTCCCAAATATCGAGCGGGAAGGGAGCCAACAATGGCGGGCTAATTTGAAAGGGGACAGCTAGTACCAGCTGTCCTGACAAAAGTAGTCTTCGCCTGCACAAAGCTCTGGTGGTGACGCCGTCTTGGGCTCTGTAACACCCTCGATGCGACTATAGCTCCCACGTGTCGAGGCACGACTTAGAGACATAATCGCATTGAAGGCATTTGTCGCAAGTTAGGCAATCTTCACAACATCCCATGTAATATAAATCATAAAGGGGAGATAACATAGTTGGCTTACACTCGCCACGTCAATCAAGTACATAAATAAAATTACATCAACCAATCACTCATGGCCCGACTACGGCGCCAAAATAAAAGATAACCCAACATGCGACACGGTCCCGATCACCCCCAACTGGGCACCACTACTGATCATCAGGAAAGGAAACATAGTAACGTTGAGAGTCCTCGTCGAACTCCCACTTGAGCTCAAGCGCGTCTCCTGGAGCGGAATCATCAGGCCCTGCATCTGGTGTAATAGTAATCTGTGAGCCACAGGGACTCAGCAATCTCTCACCCTCGCGATCAAGACTATTTAAGCTTATAGGTAAGGCAAGGTAAAAATATATTTGGAGCTGCAGCAAGCGACTAGCAAAATATGGTGGCTAACTTATTCGCAAAATAGAGCGAGAAGAGGAGGCAAAGCGCGAGCGAGAAACTAGAGAACAACCTGTGCAAACATTACTCCAACACCGTGTCCACTTCCCGGACTCCGCCGAGAAGAGGCCATCACGGTAACACACTCAGTTGATTCATTTTAATTAAGTTAAGGTTCAAGTTATCTACAACCGGACATTAACAAATTCCCATCTGCCCATAACCACGGGCACGGCTTTCAAAAGTTCAAATCCCTGCAGGGGAGTCCCAACTTAGCCCATGACAAGCTCTCACGGTCAACGAAGGAATAGACCTCCTCCCAAGACGTTCCGATCAGACTCGGTATCTCGGTTCTTCAAGACACTTCGACAGGTTAAAACAAGACCAGCAACACCGCCCGAATGTGCCAACAAATCCCGATAGGAGCTGCACATATCTCGTTCTCAGGGCACACTCAGATGAGACTAGCTACGAGTAAAACTAACCCTCAAGTTTCCCCGAGGTGGCCCTGCAGGTAGCTCAGTTTGGACCAACACTCAGAGGAGCACTGGCCCGGGGGGGGGGGGGGGGGGGGTTAAAATAAGATGACCCTCGGGCTCCGAAAACCCAAGGGAAAAAAGGCTAGGTGGCGAATGGTAAAACCAAGGTTGGGCATTGCTGGAAAAGCTTTAATCAAGGCGAACTATCAAGGGGTTCCCATTATAACCCAACCGCATAAGGAACGCAAAATCCGGGAACATAACACCGATATGACAGAAACTAGGGCGGCAAGAGTGGAACAAAACACTAGGCGAGAGGCCGAGCCTTCCACCCTTTACCAAGTATATAGATGCATTAAGATAACAAGATTATATAATGATATCCCAACAAGTAAATAAATGCTCCAACAAGGAACGGCCTCCAATCTTCACCTGCAACTAGCAACGCTATAAGAGGGGCTGAGCGAAGCTGTAACATAGCCAATCAACGGTTTGCTAGGACAAGGTGGGTTAGAGGTTTGACATGGCAATTTGGGAGGCTTGAAATCAAATGGTAGGCATCTTAGCGATGGCATAGCAAAAGAGCAAGGAAACTAGCATAGCAAAGATAGTAGTGATTTCGAGGGTATGATCATCTTGCCTGCACAGTTGTCAGAGTTGACTGGATCCTCGAAAGAAAACTCAACGGGATCCTCATTAGCGAACTAGTCTCCCGGCTCTACCCAAACAAGACAAACAAGCAACAAGGACACAATCAACCACGTGCAAGGATCAAACAATATGATGCAAAGATGGTATGCTATGCGGGATGCGATGCGGGATGCATATGCAAGATTTGACAAGGAATGCATGAACCTGGCCTCAACTTGGAAATCCAAGTGTGCCACTGGAAAGATGAGATGAAATCGCTTGAAAACGATATAAAGAACACCGGAATCGGAGTTACGATTTGGAAATGGCAAGCGATTCAAATATGGCACCGGTCTGCGATTTACAGCAAGTAGCCATCTAAATGCAATGAGATGAACATGCTACAGCACCCAAACATGACAACAAAATACATGGCAGGGATGAATTCAAGATGCTTAACAAAAGTCTAGCACTGAGCTACGGCCAAATCATCCATTAACAGGTTCAAACAAGCATGGCAAAAATGCATATGACAAACAGATCTCAGACTTAGTGAAATTAACACTTGTCTGGAATTTCAGATCAGGTAGAACTCTTCGGAGCAACAAAACTACATGCTACAGGACCTGAACATGGCAAAGTAAAGCATGGCATGGAGCTACTCAAAGAGCTTAACAAAAGTCCCTTAGTGACCTTGAGCCAAAAGGGATCAGAAAATACAATTGCAAGCATGTGAACATGGCAAAAACATAATCAGTTCAGACTTGGTGAAAACTGGAGCATGCTGAAAACAGATATCAAGTAGGCATGTTTACGAGCTCGATGCACTCACCACGGGGCAAGTCATGACAAGCTAATCATACATCCATCAAGAACACACAAAATGCAAGCTATACATGGCAAGATCAATAGCATAGCATGCATGGATCAACTACAACATCATCGGCAAAATTGCAAACAAGTTGACAATCTGCCCAGATTCACAAAGTAGCAAAAGTAGAGCTCGATTGACTCAAGCTAGGGTGCTCCATAATTGCAAACAAAGACATGGATGGATAGAGCACTACAAGATTAACAAAACATCCTTACTGATCATCCTCAAAAGAGGCATGGATCACTAGGAAACAACATGAACATAAGACAACATGAGATAAACAGATCAAGGACTTAGTGGAAATACTAAGTCCCTGAAATCAGAATTACCAAGTGCCTCACTTTGAAAGCTCGTGCTAGTCACCACACACATCACAAAAATACATGGGTTGCGCCTCTGGAAAGATGACAAAACCCTTAACAAAACATATGTAGAGCTCATGGGCATATCGTGCACACATTAATCATGGCAAAAATGACAAAAAGCTAAATGGAGTAGCAGATCTGACAATTATCTCAAGTAGCCCTCTTCTGACAGCATTTAGGGCATCAATATGCACTCAAATGAAAATGATGCAATGGAATGAAATGATGTACTCTCTGAGATGAACATTTTGATATGCTATATGCGAAAAACGGAGCTACGGATGCGGAGATACGATGCTATGAATATGAGCACATGGATTAGGGTTAGGGCAAAAGTCAACTGAGGCAAAGTTCTCAGATCCAGATCCAGCTCGTGCACGTTTTTCGAGGATGGCCGGAGATGGAGGAATGGTGGCCGGAGCTTCGCGGGGAGGCGGCGGCGAGGTGCTCTCGGGCCGGACCTCACCGGATCCGGCCGGCGGGAGCCGGAGAGGTGGCGGGGGAGGCGCGGCCGGCCGGCGCGGGGCGCGGCGCGGCGCCAGCGAAGGAGAGGCGGCGAGGCGGCGGCGCACGGCGGCCAGCGGGGTCCGGTCGCCGGAGGCGGAGACGGGCGCGGGCGGCGGAGATCGGGCGCGGGCGGCGGAAGTCTTCGGGCCGCGGGGGCCTGAAGCAGGCTCTCCGGGCCTGCGGCGGGAGCAGCGCGGCGGCACCACGTGGCGGCAGGCGGTTGGGGCGGCGGCGATGTCTGGCGCGGTCCGGACAATGTCCGGCGCGCGGAGGGGATTTTAGGGTTAGGAAGAGAGGGGATCCGCGAAATTTCGGGAGGGGACTATAAATAGGCATAGGAGGAGCTAGGAGAGTCCAAATGAGGTGCGGTTTTCGGCCACGCGATCGTGATCGAACGCTCTAGATGATGGAGAGGGTTTAGGTGGGTTTTGGGCCAAATTGGAGGGGTGTTGGGCTGCAACACACACGAGGCCTTTTCGGTCCCTCGATTAACCGTTGGAGTATCAAACGAAGTCCAAATGGTACGAAACTTGATAGGCGGTCTACCGGTAGTAAACCAAGGCCGCTTGGCAAGTCTCGGTCCAATCCGGAAATGTTTAATCCCCACACACGAAAGAAAGCTAGAAATGACCACCGGAGGAGAACGAAGCGCCGGAATGCAAAACGGACAACGGGGAAAATGCTCGAATGCATGAGATGAACACGTATGCAAATGCAATGCACATGATGACATGATATGAGATGCATGACAACGACAACAACACACGGAGACAAAGACCCGAACCCGAGAAAATAAAATAACTTAAAGCAGGAAACGGCAAGAGTTG